>NC_092348.1:88415957-89165652 GCF_963676685.1 Mytilus edulis
GATTTATTTCAAGTTGCAGCGTATACCCCGCGCATTAAAAGCGAATAGGTAACGAATAGGTAACAAGATTATTTACCGAGCACTGGAACGGGTACATGAGCGCTAATAGGGTAATTTCATCTCTAAGAACACATTGTTACCACCTGAGACATGGACATAATTGAAAATCCTTTTCTAACAGGTGAAACGTATAAAAAATGTATTATAAGCGAATAGGTAACGAATATGTAACGAATGGATAACAGGGTATTAACCGAGCGCTGGAACGGGTACATGCGCGCTAATAGGGTCATTTCATCTCTAAGAACACATTCTTACCACCAGAGACCTGAACACAATTAAAAAACGATTTATTTCAAGGTGCACCGTATACCCCGCGCATTAAAAGCGAATAAGTAACGAATAGGTAACAGGTTATTTACCGAGCGCTGGAACGGGTACATGCGCTCTAATGGGGTCATTTCATCTCTAAGAACACATTGTTACCATCAGAGATATGAATTTAATTGAAAATCCTTTTCTAAAAGGTGCAACGTACAACAAACGTACTATAAGTGAATAGGTAACGAATAGGTAACGAATAGGTAACAGGGTATTAACCGATCGCTGGAACGAGTACATATGCGCTTATAGGGGTATTTCATCTATAAGAACACATTATTACCACCAGAGATATGAACACAATTGGAAATCCTTTTCTAAAAGGTGCAACGTACAACAAACTTTTTAAAAGCGAATTAGTAACGAATATTTAACAGGGTATTATCCGACCGCTGGAACGGATACAAATGCACTTATAGAGTTATATCACCTCTAAGAGCCCAAATCTTCCACCAGAGACAACAAAACAATTGAAAATCATGTTTTAAAAGGTGCAACGTAAGATATACACGTATTATAAACGAATTATAAGCGAGTGATGGAACGAATTAAACAAGGTAATAGCATGCTCCGAAACGATGTACACCCTGCTTACATGTTTAACTCTACCACATTATGTAAGTATGTGCCTGTCCCTAGACAAGAGCCTGAAATTAAGTAGTTATCGTTTGTTTTTGTGTTACATATTTCCGTTTATTTTTTTGTATATGAAATACGGCCGTCAGTTTTGTTGTTTGAATTGTATGAGGTTGTCATGTCTGGGCCTTTTATAGGTGACTACACGGTTTGGGCTATGCTCATTTTTGAAGGCCGTACAGTGAATTATAGTTGATAATTTCTGTGTCATTTTGGTCTAATGTGGAGTGTTGTCTCATTGGTAATCATACCACATCTTAGTTTTTACGCAAGCGCTAACACGGTGATTTCATCACGTCGAACCAAGATCCATCTTCAAACATACGGACATAAAGCAGTTAAAAGGTAGAACGTATAAAAAACAAGTAAGGAACAAATGCGTATCGAACATGAAGTAAAAGGATCGGTTGAGCACAAACACATATAAATAGGTCATAAAAAGATCATTTTACCTGAACCAATTCAGAACTATTACCATATGTAAGACTATTAACAACTAGATTTGTAATTGCTAGCAATAACGGAAGGCACCCCTTCCCCCTATTACCAGGTGAGCGACAGCCATTTTGACAATTCCAAAGTCAAAGAGAGCATCTACAGATGTCTAGTAACATTTTTGCAAAGTTTCATTAAGTTTGAACATTTTGAACTTTTGATATTTTTGCTGTTTCCATGGTTACGGCGGCCATTTTGAAAATTCTAACTTCAAAATCCAACTCTGCCTATGCCAGTTACCATTCCTGTAAAGTTTCATCCAGTTTGCGGAAAATTCTTATTTTTGAAATTTTTGACCTTTTTGCATTGTTTCCATGGTAACAAGACCTATTTTGGAAATTCCAACTCCAATGTTGCTCATCATTACTGTGAAGTTTCATGAAGTTTTGAGCATTTTTAGAATTTTGAAAATTTTGGTGTAGTTTCCATGGCAACATAGTAGTTCCAATGATCGCCAAAATCATCCAACACCTGTATATAGTGGGCACCTACATTGTTTTAAAATATGATGATTCTGAGTTGAAGCATATCCAAACAGTTCACCAAAAACCAAAAGCTCCTTTTTTTCACAGTTGTGCCGTTTCCATGGTAACGGCAGCCATATTAAACTATTCCATGCCATAATTAAAAAGGGGGAAGGATATTAAAAATCAAATAAGTAACGAATAGGTAACGAATAGGGAATAGGGAATAGGTAACGAATAGGGAATAGGGAATAGGTAACGAATAGGCAACGAATAGGGAATAGGGAATAGGTAACGAATAGGTAACGAATAGGGAATAGGGAATAGGTAACGAATAGGTAACGAATAGGGAATAGGGAATAGGTAACGAATAGGCAACGAATAGGGAATAGGGAATAGGTAACGAATAGGGAATAGGGAATAGGTAACCAACTTGACGCCCATAATTAAGAAACATATACTTTTGATCAGAGAGAAGCAAACAATATCTGATTGAGTGTTTAAAAAGTTTCAAGCTTGCGTTGTACGAAAACAAAATCCCATTGCAGGAAAAATAGAAAATCCCCTTGAAGTCATATGGTCGTTACCTTAGTTGCTTGAAGTCGATTAGTGAAAGTTTGGTTTCTGGAACCGACATTCATGTTTTTCTTTTAACTAAAATAACGTTTTTTAAAATACACATATTAATTTCACTTACTTTTTCAAAGTTTTTTTATGACTTTTTTGCTTATCTATCAAAGTCATTATTGATGTAAATAAGTACCTTTATTTATCATGTTTATGGTGTGCATTTGACATTTAAAAACCTTTTAGCACTGATTAAAATGTTTGTCATTTCGAAACTAGACAAAAGAATCCAGGACAAATTAGGTATATATTTTATCTTTCGCTTGGTTTTTTTTTTTTACTTCCTCGTTGGTGCACACCTATACAACTGTTTTTGTTCAAGAACAAGGTCGAAAACTCTAATTCATAGTAAATAAATATCGTTCTCGTGGCCTTAACCAAGGACAGTACATATTGCTATATTTAGATGAATTCAACTATATGACATTGCAAACCATGGTCAACTATTTATAATCATTGATTTTGTAAATAGGTCATGATAGGTAACTGACCGAGTTCCGTTTTGCAACTAAGATATTTATTATACAAACAAAAGGCTGTATATGTTATGACTGTTTTAGTGTATGTCAACATGACCAAGGACACGAACACTATTGTATTTCATTTTATTTCATTTCAAATATCATTGCATTGGTAATACAAAGGGAGTTGAACAATTGGGAAATGTCTCGCAGAGCGAACGGAAATTTTATGTTAATGGATTTAAACCTGTAATTTAACAAAAACAAAGGTTGCTTTGACGCGGACTTTAAAGAATGCCATCCAATTCAATGGCAATATCTGTCAAGTCTCATCTCTCAATAATATATAATACAATATAACATTTAGTGTAAAAATATATAGATATAAAAAGAGAGCCATTCTGTACAGAATTATAAGAGACTATAAAATTATTTATAGGAACATTATTTACAGTATAAAAACGTGTATACATCTAGGCACCAAAATGAACAACGAATTTAAAACAGTACTTTTTATGTAACCGTTAATTTTGTAACTGAGCCAGGATACGAAATGAAATAGTCAATTGCAGTATGAAAATAAAACCTTAAATTAATCTACTCAGAACCAACTTCAAAATACCGAATCATTAAAAGTTTAAGTTATTGTGCAAGTATAATTGTAAGTCAATTTTACATCTGTAAAATTAGTAAAATTGAGAATGAAAATGGGGAATGTGTTAAAAAGACAACAACCCGACTAAAGTCTTAAGAGCAAAGTATCAGTTTTATTTTAAAACGATGCATTTTAGCTTTATACGGTATTACGCAACAAACAAGACTGGACTCTTTCACCTTCCTTGTACCTTAATGAACATTGAATTTCCTTTAATTTTATGCTGACTTTTAAACGCCCACAACTTGGTCATGGTCATTTAAAAAGTTCAGTGACCAGTGGACTTTTAGACCTATTTATAACATATGTATATATTGAATTAACCTGGTCTTTCTGGCTAACTGACCTGTCAAAAACATGCTAGGAATGTTGGACGCTTCATTCACGCAAAAAGTAAGTTCATAGTGTAAAATTACGCGCAATATTTCGTTATTATGATTATAAATACAACATCTCTATCTTGTTATCATTACTATTAGATAATTTGATCAGATACTAAGATAATCAAGACTAATATCGATTTAAGATATCTTCCTTTATCAAATTGTTCATTGAATTTATTTAGAGTATTCGTTTGCTTGTGTTTTTCATGAAGTATTATATATTCTACGATTATAATTGAAAATTCTTTTAACAATTAAATTGCAGTACTGAAGACTGTAAGTTATATCTTACACATGTAAATACGGAGCACATGTAAATACGGATCATCTACTCTCCCTTTAGTATTTACATCATTTATACTAAGCGGTATCCTCATCTATGTTTCTATTGGAAAATGTAGCTGTATCTCAGATCGAAAATGAAATTGTCAATTTATAGTGGCGATATTTGTGTATACAATGCTATATATATATACTATGCTAAATATAAATTACTATATCGGCATTTGGCATTATCACTTGTATTCATTTTCTATACATTATTTGTACAAATAAATAAGGTGTCAGTTTTATAAGGAAACAAGCATACAGGTAACTTTCGACATGAACCTATGAAACAGCTCCTCATATATTTATATCAATCTCTTTCTTGAACAACACAGGGTTCTAAGCATGCCCCATGAAGGAATATTCTGCACTCAGTGTTTTAAATTGCTGTTGTTTTCAATTCATTACATCAAGATATAATTTAATCAACTTAGAGTTACGAAAATATTAACAAATAAATTGCAGAGGTACAAACAAGCATGAATAATTAACATTACTCAAGTTTGCATAAGAACCTTTTCTAGCTTATACTATTCAGTAAGTGGTTTGCTCATACGATGCAAAAGTACAAACAAGCATGAATAATTAACATTACTCAAGTTTGCAATAAGGACCTTTCTAGCTTACTACACTGTAAGGGTTTTGCTCATACGATATGAAGGTCGTGTGGTGACTTGTTGTTGTTTACATCCCCACATTCTAGTCTCTTGTGATCAGTTGTCTAATTCACAATCATACCACATCTCCTTTTTTCTATATTGAAACTTTAGCTGTTCTCGTCCTTTAAACTGATGCACCATTAATTTGTCTTGCAATAAAGCTCATCTTACAATATCTGATACCTCAATGTTAAACTAAGCAACAGCCTTCTAATGCAAACTTTAGTATATTTATTAGTAGGTCACGTTGTATTTTTAGATTAAGCCTGTTGTATTTTATTCAATAAAGCTCAATTTTACAGTTGTGTTGTATTGAATATTTGATTTGAAACCCTTGATCAGTAAAGAATAAGTCATGCATCGATTTCTGCTAATTTTAGGTCGTTCACCCTGCTGGGTCATGTCCCGGTAAATGACATTTTCCACGCCGATGGTTAAGTCTGATTTTAAAGATAAATTTGAATATACCTGTCAATTAATGGGAGGTATTTTATTATTCAATTTCGTAACTTAAGTATAAAAAGCGTTTATTATTTGTAAACAAACAGTCTACAAGATTCTGGATGCATGAAGTTGTTTCTCTTTTTTTAGACAAATATATGATTTGTTAAATATTGGAAATAAATAATCACTTATTTTGTGATCAGCTGTGTTACTGGAAGATCTTAGGGAAACGCTCTTTAATTTTGTATGACATTAGCAGACTTCACAGCGACATGTAGTGATTAACTATATAATATTTTATTTTCCAAAATTTATTCACAAGAAAAGGAATATTATTAATTTTCTCTTGTCAGGTACAGTGTTAGTAAATATAAAAATTGTTTTAATTTAATATTTTTTAAATTTAGAAATTGATGTAAGATGATAAATTGCTACTGAAAAAGTCGAGAGGTTGGGGTTTTTGTACTGATCAGTTTATTGTTTTAAGTACTCGTATGATAGGTACAGTGCGGTTTTTTTTTTTAAAGTTGTGGTTTATTTCAAGAAAGAAAAAATCAAATCATATCATTAGTTTTTCATAATGGTTGGACACATGTGTTTTATCATAAACCAACATGTATCTCTTCATAATTTGTATAAGGATGCAAAAAATTGCAAATAAAACACTTCAGTAATAAAAAGGCAATAACAGGCGATTGTTTTGTGTACACCCATTAGCTACCCCTAATCGAAAAATCACCCTGACTTATTTGCACTATTTTCTAAGGTGTAATATGTATTTCCCAATTTCATGTATTCTTTTAATAGTATTTAAATTTTTGGAGTAGGTCCGGTAAGGACCGATTTTGGCCTCAAATTTCAGGTTAATCTGACGAAAGATTTTGACCACTTTTTAAAAACTTAAGTGTCTATTTTATTTGAATTAATTAGTTTATGTGAAAGATTTTAACTGATTTAGTCATTAAAAACGATCCGATTCAAGCTCAAATATGAAAAATCTACCAAATATGCCGAAAATGTCACTTTTCAGATGGTTTTTTGGTAAAAATGGAAGTGGCCGCATCCGTGTTCATCCTCAACCTTTATATATGTTATGTATTATCATCAAATACAACTCACATTTCAATATTAAGGATGAACACGAATGCGGCCACTTTCGTTTTACACGAAAATCGTCTAAAATTTAACTAAAATGCTAGATTTGTGAAGATTTCAGTAATTTAGCATGACTTAATGGTGCTTATACAGGATATATGTGCATTGTATTGTCAAAAACAGCCCATATTTATGTAGCAGAAGCATTATACTGTTCAATAAATAACTAAAAGTTTACATTTTAACTATTTTGTAAAACTGCTATATTTTGGGGCCACAAAGGGGTCTTACTGAATCTACTCCTTTTAAATTTGAATTTTGAACCAAAGAAAAATTCTAATGCAACTTGTACTTTAAATGAATTGTTGAAATTTATTGGACGTATTATATAATCGTTATAAGTTCTGCTTATTTGCTTTCAGTCTATTATGAGCCTTAAACAACAAAAAAACCTTACAAGGCATTTTTTTGTTTATTTTCAATAGATTTAGACTTGTTTTAAAGAAAGAATATAAAATTCTTATTACAATTTAGTATGAACTCTGCAATTAATGACATGAATATATACTGAGATGGTGATTATACTAAAACATAAAGACAGTGATATCAAAATTAAATGTTCAAATTAATATCAATACCTTTTGTCTCCTTTTAAAACCTGGTATAAAGTGTCGGATACATTGATTTTCCAGAATATTTTATAAGACCAGATAACCTTATTGTTTTATATGTCTAGACACAAAGAGAAAAATTAATTAATTAATTTACAAAACAAGGAAAATGAGAGAACTTTGGTAAAAATATTCAACCTGCTTTTGATCTGTGATAGTCAGTGATATTCAGTGACATTCAATGTAATTCAGCCATTCGTTACCTACCAACAGCAAACATTGAACTCATAAAAACATATATTTTAGCATTTTAGATCACTGTACAAAGACACCTCCAGTTCTAGTGTAAAGTTTATTCATTTTTGTTTCATTTTTATTTTGACTAATTTTTTTTTATAGTTTTCTTGCCGCTTACATATCAGGTTCTAGCTTTTATTGATAACTATCATTTATTTATCATTTCAAATAACTTTTTACTTATTGTTGAAGGCCGTACGGTAATCTTAATTTCTGCGTCATTTGGTTGTCTCATTGGAAATCATACCATATCTTCTTATTTTTATAGCAATCACGTACAATAAGGTCGCCGATATATAGCCCCATTGTGCTGATGCGACATAAATCAAACACTATTCAATCATTGTAACAAGATAAATTGTTTTAATTGTCTTTTCAAATTGAAATAAACTATTATGATATACAATGACACATGTATGTATCAGTCAACTATGTCTTTATAAATATGTCTCCTATCTCTAAATAAAACCAGAAACACATATATGTGTATATATATCTCTAATATGCAGAAAAATAATATCAAAAAATGATTTTCTTAATTTGTTCATAATTATCAGAATTCTGTCGCAGGACCTGTAGTATATATTTTAACAATGGTGGAAAGGAAAGACTTAAAGACGTCGAATGAATAGGTAATCTGGACACCTCGAACGTCATGTAAACTTGACATTTTTTTTTTATAAACATGATAGTTTAACGATTCTCTTTGATTTAGAAAGTATCCCAAGACATGTCCTAAAACTTTTTCTACGACGGACTTAAAGATTATCTTATGGCGACTGTATGGTACTCACTAGTATGTTATACAGCTGACTGTTATTCAAAGCTTTCATACGAAAGACTTACTTAGTATATATATCCTTATTCTTATGTTGTTTGTAAATGTATAAAAACTGGCACCCCACTTTTTTTTATACATTGAGGTTATAAATTCAATTTATTTGCTCTATTCAAATAGTCATAAAGATAATTTCAATATAAGAAAAGATAATATCGTATTTTAGGCCTTTTGTCGCAGTTTTTACGATTACAAAACAAATGTTTAAAACTTACCAAGGTTAAAAAAATGTATGGCGGGGTATAGGTGCATAATTGTATATGCAACTTAATTCATTTTTTGCATGCTCTATTTCAGCTCTTTATAGGGTATCTTTTGTTAAATAAATGTTCATAACATGTTTATCTTTAACATTTAATAAATTCAGACGTACAAGTACATGTACACCCTACACGTATTTTATATTGAGAACATACTAACATTTACAAGTGGAAAAGTTCTATACCTGCTGGGAGCACCAATGCATATTAAAGTCAATGCATTTTTAGTTTCATTTTTTTTTACCTTTTGTTTTTCGAGATTAATTTTTGTTTTATCACGACAGAAGATAATGAATTAAACACGCTCTCTATTTCAGTTACTCTGTTTAATTCACCATTTGTTGGTCAGAGGAATTTATTGTTTTGTTTACATTATTCAGGCCTTTAGTTTCTTCGTTTGAATTGTTTTACATTTGTAATTTCGGGACCTTTATAGCGCACTTTGCTGTATGGGTTTTGATTATTGTTGAAGGCAGTATGTGGACCTGTTGTTGTTAACCACATCTTCTAATTTTGTATCTATCATTGGTTACTAAAATATGTCCAAAATCTATTTCAGGCCATTTCTAAGTTCTTATATACTTATAGTACATATGCTCCTAGTCCTGTGTGTGGATTTTTCAACGTCTGAAGTTGCGAATGATCCTAAAATTAATAGTAAAAGACATCAAAATACATGTCTAAAAATGGTAACGTGGTATGAAATGTTTTTCTTCTGAAATTGTATCGATAACACATCTAGTTGCTTCCCTAAGCTTTTAATGTATTATTTGACTTAAACGTTGTATTGAAAATAAGAATTTTGATACAGTCAGCGGTACTTTCTGAAATGTTCATTATTTACGAAAAGAACAGGCAGTGACGCTCGAATCAAATAAGTGAAAATTAATGGCTAAATAAAAAACGAAATTGAAGAGAATTGAGTACCCAAAATTCTGCCGGCAGTGGCATCAACCCAGTGGTTGTAAAAAAAACCTCATCATTTATAGTACTTTATAGTATTATGTCGTAAATAAATTCTTTGAATAAAGGTTCAAATTTTGAACAAGTAGTAAATCAAAAGTTATTTGATTCATGGGTCATGCAAGGAGCACATAGAAGAATTTATTATTCTGCATATATCCATATGTACGACGTGCAAAAAGAGTAACACAAATTTGCAAAATTCAGACAACTTCGAAATCTTTTTAACCATAAATTTACCCAATGACTGTGACCTTTTTGTACTAAAAAGGTAAAGTGAAATGCAAAGATCCTTCAATGGTATTAAACTAAAACAAAATCATTCACATATTATATCATATGACTTATACTAAAGTACAAAAACTTCATTTTAACAACAAATTAATGGTAGATAACTTTAATGTATTTATTTTCTCTACTTTTTATTATAATTTTATTATCGTTTGAATCATCACACGAATTATAATCATTCTTTGTATAATAACCCTCGTGTTATAATCAAACAAAATTATATTATTTTTTTTTCTTCACCGTAGAAAGAAAGAATGCCTTTGTTGGATGTTAATACAGTAGGATTTCCTAATGATTTCCTAAGACATATTTGATTTACAGTCTAAGACGTATCCTAGGATGTTCATATGATAGCTCTAAAATTTGTCACGGGACTTTTCTTAGGATACGTCTTAGAAGAGGGGCGAACGATACAGAGGGACACCCAAACTATTAGATTGAAAATAAACGGACAACGCCACAAGACACAACATAGAAAACTACAGACTAAGTACCACGAACCCCACCAAATTTGGAGGTAATCTCAGATGCTTCGGAAGGGTAAGAAGATCCTGCCAAATGGGGCACCCGTATTTGGATACTTTAAGAAATAGGATCTCGTGACAGTTTCAACTATCAAAACATAAAAAAAAATATTATTTTGACACCAGGTAAAGTTATGCTATATTTTTTATGATTTTTTTTTTCTGATTCTAGCTACACATATTTTTTATTTTTTGACATTATTGTGCAGACATTTTTTATTTGTTGATATCATTGTATTGTAGTATGAAATCTGTGCAGAAGATAATCACACCCTTACAATCTCATTTCCGGTCATCATTAAGAAGGACATCTACAATTGCTTCAACCACTGCGGCTTTCCCACAAACGGATGGCGGCAATGTTAAAACTTTCAGTGAACTTCCAGGACCAACTGGTTTACATGATATACCATATTTGGGAATGGCTTTGAATTTCAAACCATTCAGTAAGTTTAAAATTGTACTAGCAAGATTTTTATTTTATTTTTTTCATCTTGCAGATAATAATACTAATGATAATAATTCTTTATTTAAAGAGGATAAAAAGTAGAATCATAAAAATACTGAACTCCGAGGAAAATTCAAAACGGAAAGTCCCTAATCAAATTGCACAATCAAAAGCTCAAACACATTAAGGGCATACGACACAGTTTTGATCCCATATTTAAATTTTGATGAAAATTTGCATATAGGCTAGTTTTTGCCTGATAATATCAAATATGTAATAAAAAATATACCTTCATGTTCTACTTTTTTTTTAGTAAAACGAGGTCGAAATCTTATATATTTGCCAAAAATTCGGATTTGCGGACGTATTTTTCTTTCGACAGAAATACATAACCTTTTTGTTTTAAAAGATAAACGCAAACTGTTCTTTTTTAAATTACCTGTAAATTCTGTTTTATATAAATGTCCTTTAAATTTGATTTTTCAACTAACTTATATTTATCAAATGTTTATCAATGTAGAAAAAAACATAATTTGTTGCTGTATATTTACCAAATTTAAAAAAATTGCACTATTTACGTTTTCATGAAAATTGGCACACATAATCTTCTAACGTAATCAAACCGAATGGCATTTTAAAAAATAGGGGTCCATGAACTCGTTTTCAAGTCCGTAAATAAGTTTGAATGATAAAAATCAGTCGAAAACTAAACCTTTTCCCGATAAGTCAGTTTGACGTCGCGAAAATAAAAATTTACGTTAGCAACGTCATTACCTCCCCTGTAACTGTATCGTATGATTCATAGCTTGATACAGGCATTTTCTTAAGTAGAAAATGGTGGATTAAATATTAAAAAAAGAAGATGTGGTATGATTGCCAATGAGACAACTGTCCACAAGAGACCAGAATGACACAGAAATTAACAACTATAGGTCACCGTACGGCCTTCAACAATGAGCGAAGCCCATACCGCATAGTTAGCTATTAAATGCCGGTACCAAGTCAGGAATATGACAGTTGTTGACAATTCGTTTGATGTGTTTTATGCTTTGATTTTGTCTTTTGATTAGGGACTTTCCGTTTTAAATTTTCCTCGGAGTTCCATATTTTTGTGATTTTACTTTTTTTGTAAATGTCTGTACCAAGTCAGGAATATGACAGTTCGTCAGTATTGTCCATTCGTTTGATGAATTTTAGTTTTTGGTTTTGTCGTTCGATTAGGGTCTTTCCGTTTGAACTTTCCTCGGAGGTTTGATATTTTTGTGATTTCATTTTTTGTTACTTTATTACAGCAAAATATGAAATATTGGATGATTTTGTCGAGGTTATGATATCTTTTCGCGAGAAATATGGCGACATTTTCAAAGTACGAGCTGGTAACAAGCATGTTCTACACGTATGCCATCCAGATATTGCAGACCAGGTCTTCCGGCTGCCATATAAGGAGAATCATCGACACTTCCCCGGTATGATAGAAGCTTTCTATAAATATAATGACATACCACGCTCCTTAAGTATGAGGTAAGATGTAAGTTTTGTTTAGATTTGGTTTTTTTTTTTGGTTTTTTGTGTGTTTTAACGCCACTTTTAAGTACAGCTTTTGGCTATTCCGTGGTGGCCAGTTTTTATGGGTGGCGGAAGCCAGAGTGCCCAAAGAAAACCACCGACCTTCAATAGAAAAACTGACATTCCTAATCAATTAAGATTGGAGTCGAATGTACCATCACACGCGGGGTTTGAACTCACAACCTTCTTGACTGGCTTGTGATTACAGTATAAACTCTTAGATCACTCGGCCACAGAGGCCCATAGTTTTGTTTAGTACAAAGTATGAAAGTATGCAAAATCTTACAAAAATCTTATAGTAGGCAACCTTTTGGATATTTCTAAATCCATGAAGGTTTTTTTTTTTAAAGTATGGAAGATGACGGCTACAGCTTTTCCAAAATTTTCAACACACTAATAAAGATAAATAAAATATCATATATGTTTTATATTCTATTAATTCAATAAAGATTCTGAACAATAAAGAGATGCAAACTTCTTTGTTGAGGTAAAAGATATACTATCATCTTTATAGCTTCTTGAAGTCGATAATTTACTCACGTGATTGCAATATTTTCTATTAAAATTTGATAAAGTGTTATTTATTCTTTTACTATAATCATACTTATATGTTTGATTCTTTGATGTTGTAAGTATTGAATTTGTAATATTTTGTTCCAGGAGTGGTAAAGATTGGGCTAAGCTAAGAATGCCTTCAAACGAACATCTATTAAAGCCGAAAGCAATGGCGAATTTCACTCCACTACTTGAAAGAGTTGCTAATGATTTCGTAGACAATCTGAAAACAGACCTCCAAATTAATGATGCAGTTCGGGAAATTTCGAAATACGCATATGAATGTGAGTTTTATTTTAAATTAAATCATGCGTTATAAATCATTATCATTCAACTCTAAATCTCAGAAATCAGCAAAGATCCTTTTTTGTGAGAACAGACTTCCTGTAGGAAGGTCTGGTTGGCAGGTTCTTTATTCCTTTATTTTAGGCCATGTTTTCTATAATCTTCATTAATTCTGCTCAGTATTCACTATTTTGTATATTTTAGCACCAAATATGAAACCAAATGTGAAACAGTTTAAACAGAAAAATAAAGTCTTTATTTTTGAACGATTTCTATTAAACGAGAACACCACCACGAACGAAAGACCATGCAACAGTAAATGATCCTGACTTATGACATCGACAAAAATAATATAACCGATTAAACAAGCTTTTAAGCACTCAACCCTCCCTCTATATAGTACAGTGATGAAACAGCACAAAATTAAAAAAAAAGAGTGTATAAATCAGTTGAAAAGCAATTAACTAAATCCCAGGGCTGTATAACTAACAAAAGGAAAAAAGAAGAAGAATAGACCGATCTAAGATAGCAGCACAGACCGATCTAAGATAGCAGTACAGACCGATCTAAGATAGCAGCACAGACCGATCTAAGATAGCAGTACAGACATGGATATTCATCTTCTGTGCTTTCAGAGATCAAAGGTTTAAACGCCCATTTTATGGTATGTTAATCCCATTTCGTTTTGGATATCGTCTCAAAGTTGATGTTTGTTTTTAGTGTAAACCATATATACTCTGTAATTTCATTCAAGCTACAATGTGCCAAACTAGACTTTCTTTCCGTCGTCTCAAGGTGTTTTTTTATCTTCTTTTCGAAACCTTGTGAATTTATGGTAATAGGTAGGTATACATTGTATTACCAATATGAGTTTTTCGATTTTTATACTATTAAAAGAATATCAATAATGAACGCGGATTTTTTGTATTTTGTAGGCGTTGGTATAGCATCATTCAACAAAAGATATGGTTGTTTAAACGACAGTTCCCAGGATGAAATGTTAAATTTATTGAACACAATTTTAAAGACATTACAAACAGCATATCTAATGCCATTTGATATTAATCGATATTATAAAACCAAAACATACAGAGAATTTGAGCAAACCTATTTACAGTTACAAGAGTAAGTATCACATTTACTTATATTACAAGTGTCTTTTGTATGATGCAGATAGGCCACGCTGCAATTGTTTGCTTTTTAATTCACCATTTTCTACATTTGAAAATGCCTGTACAAAGTCAGGAATATGACAGTTCTTGTCCATTCGTTTTTGATGCGTTTTATTATTTGATTTTGCCATGTGATTATGGACTTTCCGAATTAATTTTCCTCTAAGTTCAGTATTTTTGTGTGATTTTACTTTTTGCACCTGTCCTATGTCAGGAATCTGATATTCAGTAGTTTACGTTGTCTGTTTATGTGGTTCGTAAGTGTTTCTCGTTTTTCGTTTTTTTATTTAGATTAGACTGTTGTTTTTCCAGTTTAAAGAGTTTCATACTATTAATTTTTGGGGTTCTTTATAGCTTGCTGTTTGGTTTGAGTCTAGACACCGTGTTAAAGACCGTACCTTTACCTACAATCATGGTTTACTTTTATAAATTGTGACTTGGATGGAGAGTTATCTCATTGACACAAATACCACATATTCCTATATCTATAAGCTGAATCTATTCAACCCTTCATGAGCATCTGAGATCCCTTCTAGTTTTTTTTGTATTTTTCGTATTTTTTCATTAGTGTTTTTTGTGTAAAAAGTAAAATCACAAAAATACTGAACTTAGAGAAAAATCAATTCGGAAAGTCCATAATCATATGGCAAAATCAAATAACAAAACGCATAAAAAACAAATGGACAAGAACTGTCATATTCCTGACTTGGTACAGGCATTTCCAAATGTACAAAGTGTCAAAGTGTACATTAGTTCGTCTGTTTGTCGTTTTCTTGTTTTTGCCATGGCGTTGACTATTTTTGACTTATGAGTTAAAATGTCCCTTTCTTATGTTTTTGCCTCTGTTTCACATGTTTTTATGTTGGAATTTGATTTTTATTACCATATTTTGTATTAATCATAAGTTACGATTAGAAAATTAACAATATTATAACAGAATTACAACTCAGTTGGTGTTTATTCCTTATTTTTGATACGGTATAGCAGTAGCTTACCTTTTTAGTTAAAATTTTAAATCCATCTTGAATCACAAATATATAAAGTATCTTATTTGAATTTTCCTTTTGAAAATATGCAAGAACAAAACTATGTTTTTATGTTCCACCTTTTAACTATAACTAAACAATTTTCTGGATATCACATGAAGATTCAATAAAGGCAACAGTAGAATACCGCTGTTCAAAAGTCCCAAATCGATTGAGTGAAAACAAATCCGGGCCACAAACCAAAACCGAGGGAAATGCATCAACTATAAGAAGAAAATAAGTCGGTATAAAGTTTAACAAATTAATAAACGATCCAGCAAGAATACATACGATGTTACAATTTCGAGTCTGATGTTAATGTTAGAGCACCTTTCCAAAACTCACAATGAATTATTTTGAAGAAGAATTTGTAACATATTAATAAAATAACACAAAAGGGAAGTCTTTTATAACAACAAAAAGATGGTATATGATTAACAATGAGATAACTCTCCTCCAAAGACTAAATAACAAAGAGGGTAAGCAACTAAAGGTCATAGTACGGCCTTCAACAATAAGTAAAAATCCTACCGCATAACAAGCTATAATATGACACATGTAAAATATGTGCATTGTTTTTTTTTCTTTTAAAGATTCTTAAAGAAAAATATGGAAGAACAAATCTTACGTCTTAATACAATGAGAGATGAAGGCACATTAATGGACTACTTACAAGATGAATATAATTTGATTTATGCAATGTTATCAGATGGAAAACTGCCTGCTGAAGAAATTGTTACACTTATAAGTGACCTTCACACTGGAGCGGTTGAAGGAGTAAGTACTGTAAAATCTTCATTCTATTTTACAATGATAAGTGACCTTCACACTGGAGCGGTTGAAGGAGTAAGTATTGTAAAATCTTCATTCTACTTTACAATGATAAGTGACATTCACACTAGAGCGGCTGAAGGAGTAAGTATTGTAAAATCTTCATTCTACTTTACACTGATAAGTGACCTTCACACTGGAGCGGTTGAAGGAGTAAGTATTGTAAAATCTTCATTCTATTTTACAATGATTAGTGACCTTCACACTGGAGCGGTTGAAGGAGCAAGTATTGTAAAATCTTCATTCTACTTTACAATGACAAGTGACCTTCACACTGGAGCGGCTGAAGGAGTAAGTATTGTAAAATCTTCATTCTATTTTACAATGATAAGTGACCTTCACACTGGAGCGGTTGAAGGAGTAAGTATTGTAAAATCTTCATTCTATTTTACAATGATAAGTGACCTTCACACTGGAGCGGTTGAAGGAGTAAGTATTGTAAAATCTTCATTCTACTTAACAATGATAAGTGACATTCACACTGGAGCGGTTGAAGGAGTAAGTATTGTAAAATCTTCATTCTACTTTACAATGATAAGTGACATTCACACTGGAGCGGTTGAAGGAGTAAGTATTGTAAAATCTTCATTATATTTTACAATGATAAGTGACCTTCACACTGGAGCGGTTGAAGGAGTAAGTATTGTAAAATCTTCATTCTACTTTACAATGACAAGTGACCTTCACACTGGAGCGGCTGAAGGAGTAAGTATTGTAAAATCTTCATTCTATTTTACAATGATAAGTGACCTTCACACTGGAGCGTTTGAAGGAGTAAGTATTGTAAAATCTTCATTCTATTTTACAATGATAAGTGACCTTCACACTGGAGCGGTTGAAGGAGTAAGTATTGTAAAATCTTCATTCTACTTGACACTGATAAGTGACTTTAACACTGGAGCAGTAAAGGTCCTCAATGTTTACAAGGTACCGCTTTTTTTCCCTGAATTTTGTTTCCAGAACTATACCCTTCAGTTTTGATTGAAATTTAGAGACAGCATTGTAACTTGATGGGTGAACTTGAAAGCTTTTATGATTTAACTAACATGCACCTAACATTGACAAACAATACAATATCACATAGCAAAATAACAGTATTCACGTGTTTTTATTTACCTTGGAGCTTTACGTTTTGAATTTCCGTCCTACTTAAGAACATATTCAAATGATCCTGTTTAAAAATGTTGTTTAGAATTAACAAAACTGTTATTTTCTGTATTTGTATTTCAGCTAGGCAATGCAATTACATTTGTATTGTGTGATCTAGCCCTAAATCCTGACAAACAAGATACTCTCTATGAAGAAATTACTCAAGTAGCTGCTGACCAATCAGTGATAGGCATTGACGCTCTACAAAAGATGTCTTATCTTCAGGCTTGTATAAAGGAATCTCAGAGGTAATAAGATATGTATTAAAAATACATGTTTACTAAGAACAGAACTATTTTTCTTATCAGTGCATTCTCCCGACCTACCCAGAAAAAAAAGCTTTGTAAAAGAAAAATATATAAAGCAGAATGAAAGAAGAACACAATGTTGAAATCAAACAAAGATAAGTGACCTTCGACAACAATAGGATATAATGCAAGTTATTGTCATCAAATTTTATAGAATCAAATTTGTGTATTGTTATCATCTTATTTTTTGGTTTGATTTAAATTCTCGTAGTGGTTTAAAGTGCTAATTGGTATTAATGCTTAAATATTATAAAGAGACTCTTCAGATAGGTTTCGTGATTTCTATATTTTCTTGTCTGAAATTTAATAATACTTTTACCATTCTTAATCTCAAATGTAATTAAATGTGTAATAAAATATACTGCTTGCAGATTAACCGCTCCTTTTCCTGGCGCGTTGAGGATACCCGAGACAGACGTTACTATTGCTGGATACAGAATACCCAAAGGGGTGAGTATGATACTTGTCTAACTTATCTAATCCGACACACTGACCGGGGGGGGGGGGGGGGGGGGGTGGAAAAAAAATGTCGGATTAAGCAGGGTGTCGGATACTCAGGTTTTTCTCCGAAAGGATAGGCATATTTTGGGAACATGAAAATGTGTCGGTTAAAGCAGGATGTTGAAATACTCAAGTGTCGGATTAGGCTGGTGAAGAAAAAACCCAGATAAACGGTTTCCTTTCTTGTAAACTTTTTATGTTATTTTAGCAGATAAAAAAGTCAAGCTTATTATTACACTCAAATATACCAAGTTTTCAAATATCTCAATGCTATAGTATGAAGATAACCTATCTGTAAAGAATAGCATTTTAAAATCCAAAATGTCATTAATATTCAGATAAAAAAATCAAGCTTATTATTACACCTAAATATACCAAGTTTCCAGATATCTCAAAGTTATATAATGAAGAGAAACTATCAGAAAAGAATAGCAGATTAACATCCAAAAAGTCTTTAACATTTTTTGTTCAATTCATTCAGTTGACAATAATGTTAAAGATCTATGAAAAGAAACAGTGGTTGTTGTTTGTTTGTTCTTATGCTGTTGATGTCGCTGATTTATTTTTAGCAATATAAAATATGATTCTATTGGTTGATAAAAAGATTTACTCAAGTAAAATAAACCATGTTTATATTTGTAGACAAATATCAGTATCAATCATAAAATGATGAGTTTAGATGAACGTTTTTTCCCCCAACCTACAAAATTCCTTCCGGAAAGATGGACGAGAGATGACAATACCGATGTTATTGATAAAGGATACCAAAACTTTCCAAATGTAATTGTGAAACCTTTCGGATTTGGAGTAAGAAGCTGTGCAGGAGTAAGGGTGGCAAAACCGGCCATGATGCTCTCTGTGGCTAAAGTAAGTTTACATTTAAAAGACAAATCAGTAAATCTAGCAACTCCGTCAACGATGTGAATTATTCATGTGTTGATGATGCAAATCATTGAATATAAGTTCTGGTGACGTATCGTCTCAAAATATGATATTTTGCAAATATTACATAAATTATAAACAATTGAAAATATTTTCTAATTTCCAATACAAAACCAGAATAAAAACCAAGAATTTTTTGCTGTGTTGTTAACTCTCAATTGTACTTTTAATATAAATACCATACAGGGGATAAGGAAACTAAAATTTAATGAATAAATTTCAAAATCAAATCGCCTATAAAGGAAACATTATGTGTATACATTTTTTCATTTATATCATAAAATAGATATCTTTAACCATAAGTATGAAATATAATTTATTATAATGGTTTGAATATCCGTCTTTCGACAATTTCTGATACCTTAGAATATTTTCTATTTATTTTTTATTAAATGCGTTATATATTAACTCTATACAACACAAAACAAATCTTTTATAGACCTGTTAGTGACCTTCTACTGTTGTTTTTTTTCTATGGTCGGGTTGTTGTCTCTTTGACACATTCTCCATTTCCATTCTCAATTTTATATATATTTATCAAGAAATCTGATGACATTCTAAACTCTGTGGAAAACTAACTGTGGTACGCTTCTTACACATAAAAAATGAAATTTTATTCTTTGGTACAGCTAATATGTTCTTTATTTCTTTGTAGATTATACAAAATTTTGAAGTTTCTTTACCGAATGGAGAAAAAGAAATTAAAACAACTCGGCTTCTGTTTCCAACACCAAAAGAGCCGGTGAATATGTGCCTTAAACCCAGACAATCAAGTTATTCTAGTTAGGACTTATCCACATATCACATGTAGCTTATACCAAAATGTATGTATTACGTTAGCATTGACGTAGCTGCCTACTTTGATAACTTACTTTGCATAGGAATGGTTAGTTCTCATGTTATTTTGAATTTTTGTATCTGGAAATTAGACATTCGGACATTAACATACGAGTTATTAGTTGGTGTTTTATACAGTACTGAAAATAATAGTCTCAGTATTTGGGAAGAAATTAGGAAAAACCTGAAATTATACTTATCAAAAGGAATCGATCACCCGTTTTAATATTTTATGTTGGTCTTGACAACAATTTAGTGTCATAGGTCTTCATATTTGATCTTTTTTTCAAAGATATTTTATTAATTGTCGCTATTTGTTTAGCTCTTTAACACTTGAATATTTCTTTTTAACATGCGAGGAGGGGAACAGATATTCTGTATCTTTGATTATTATCGAGATGAACTTTTGTAAAACTTATCCAAATTATTTCCTTCTTAGTTGTATCTTTGATTACTAATTTTTGTATACCAAAATATTCTCGTATTGCCCTGATATCTTTTCAAACACTTATTCAAGTTCGCTGAATGTGATATTGTACATTTTTGAATTCGAGAAAAATAAAATCACACATATACCAGTACTTAAATAGGAAACATTTAAATTTGGCAGCTATACATTTACACACACATTGTAATGGTATGGGACTAATAGAATGAATATACACAGATTGCTGTTAAAATATATCGGTTCAAGTTTGTATTGATTAGCTTAGACACATTTATGAATATTACATTTTAATTACTACAAAACCATTTGAATGCTTATGATATGATAGTGGTTGCTTTAAATACTTTCACGGTTGCATATAATGATATTTTTATTTATGTAGGTTTTTAGAATGCTTATGCTGTTATGTTGTTTTGTTATGATATCCATTGTTATTTACTTGTTGTTTTTATTGTTGTTGTTGATTGTTGATATACTATTTTGGAAATCTGACCCGGTCATAAACTGGAGCTTGCAAGTTTCGTATTTCGTAAAGAGGTCAAGCTGATGGTTTATGGGACTTTGTTATTACCTTGTGGTAAATGAGTGGGGAAAATGTAAATAATTTGTTATTGGATTATTTGAATTGTGAAATGTAGGGGCAGAATTCTTCATTTTTAGAAGAAGACCCTTACCTACTATAAAAAACCCACAATGTTCTATATTTGATCACCTAATATTAATATGAAACTTTAAAATATAGATAGTTTAATATTGTTTTAGAGACTTGAAAATCCCGTCAAGTATATATATCAGTCTTATTACGTTGAGGTTGTATATTCAAAAGCAATACCCATTAATTGAATTCAACTAGTGAATGTAAAATTAAGTTTACTTTGTATTCATTCTAATTGCACGTGATAAATAATTAAGTGTTGAATGAAAAAGAAAATGAGAAATATAACATGCACTAATATGTATCTTGAAACAACATACATTTATAAAGCTTCAGAAGTAAGAATAATTTAATTAGTCTATTTTTCTATGTTTATCAGAAATCCCGGTTGTACATACATGTCTTTGTTAATCAAAAAAGTTTACCACACCCGGTGTGACCTGTTAAAAGATTTATACTAATATATATATATTTATTTATGTAGAAAAATTTGTTATTTTTTTATACATAAAATATCGCAAACTACAAATAAAATTTGTTGTTTAAACTGTTTTTATTCTTATTATGAGGTTTGTCTTTCCAATATTTCCTGCCAATAGTTTTATACTATACACAAAGCAATACTTAGGCCGTGTTCACATTGACCTAAACTCGGTGTTGTGTTAGTTTAAACCATTGTGGTGACGTCAGCCTATTCATTTACTGTGGATTCTTTTTCTAGAATCAATGCGTCCTTAATCCGTCGCTGAAATGGACTCACCGTTTTGTATTCTTTTGTTTCCTTTGTGTGCCTAATTTCATTAAGTTTGAATTGACTAATTTATTGATTTCTGCTCACTAGTGGAATTGTTTTAAAAACTTACCTTTCTTTTTGTAATTTCTATATGGCTACACTTGGAGTCGAACCCGTCCATGAATTCTCTTTAGTGTTACTAACATCAACATATCGACGAAACCTCTCGGCTACCAATTGGTTAAGATTTAATTGTCTAATTTATATATATGAACGCCTATTATTGTATATATTAAGGTACAACGGACACACATGGATTGTGCCTTTATATATACAATAATAGGCATTCGTATAGTATGAGGTGGTAGCCGCGAGGTTTCATGGTTATGCTCAATGAGTTAAAACTTGTCGGCTTAGGTTCGAATCCTGGTATTTTTTTGTTGTTGTCACTATTCTCTAGTTTTCCGGTTTTGTTTCTTGTTTTTTTAAGTTATTGTGGATATTTTGTTTAATAAAAGCGAGTTTGATCGTTTATTTTCGGATCATTGTTAGCTTGTCCACATGGTTGAAACGAAAATGTTTACATTATAGGTGTCTATTTTTGTTTTCTAAATCATTATAGTATGCTTTCATCTGTTTATTCGCAAATTCCTATGCTAGAAAATCGTGATGTGCCTACAATAAGATTTGTTGTTAGAAATTACGGACACATGTCTTATACATATATGCTATATATATATATGTTTTTTGTCAAGTTGATGTCCCCGATTTTGACACATTCCCAATTTTCATTCTCAATTTTATTAGAAATAAGATCAAATATGACTCATTTTGTCAAAACATATAATGTTCAGATGCCTGATAAATGAGTATCTTTAAGAGCAGACGTGATGTGTAAAACATGTATTTGTATTGTTTAACCATTTAATTGTAATATATGATTTATTGTAATGCATCGTTTGTCACGATAATATGGTTATTTAAACTCACTTACAATACCTTCTAATTAAGAATAGGCTTTAATTTTGAAAAGACATTATCACAATAGTTTAAGTTATAGATACAATGGATAAGCGTTGATTCATGAAAAACAAACCATTCGCCCTGCGGGCTCATGGTTTCTTTTTCAAGAATCAACGCTTATCCATTGTATCTATATCACGTAACTCACACGTAAACTAAACACAATTACGTTCCCATTGATAAAACTCAATGTTTGCATGTTGTTTTAATCATGTTTTGTCTACATGCAGTCGATAGTCACTGTAGGCCTTGTGTAGGTTAAGTGTACACAAAACTAGGCATTTAGAACTTAAATTTAACCAAGTATATTTAAGGAAGGAACGATTTTTGAATAAAATTGATATTTATAACAATTATTAATATAGTTCTTTACAGAAATATTTGTCTAAACTTGATATAATTATTTAAACTTTATGGATCCTCAATGCTCTTCAACTTTTTATTTGTTTGGCTATTTTGATATGAGCGTCACTGATGAGTCTTATGTAGACGAAACGCGCGTCTGGCGTACTAAATTATAATCCTGGTACCTTTGATAACTGTTTATGTAGCTTTATTAACCCCTTATCAAGACTCAAAGCATCATCATTGCCGAACACATAATTCAGTGTATATAAAGTGCGAATCCAGCTAGTTCATTTTCACTGTCATATGCGGGTATGTCTATTGTAGAATAAAGGATCATGGGAAAACTGTATTTGTTTACGTTTTGAAAATACCAAATTAATTGATTTGAAGGAAAGTGTTTACATATTTTCATTGTGATATGTCTTTATTATGTACAAACATAGCATTAAAGTTCAAATAAGTGTTATAAAAGCAACATAATATAGCATATCGATTTTTGAAAGCGATCCATTTTAACTATAGATGCGATGAATTATCACTGTTAGTGCAGTCATTTCTGATGTGGAAATTTCGAAGATGCGAGGAATTTTTATTGTAAAATTATGTGATAAATACACTTGAAACAAATGAAAAAACTTAGTTGATGACTTTAGAATTTATGATAAATGTATTTTCAAATTGAAATACAAACTCCTCATTCATTCTTTATCAAATATATAGCTTTTCAAACTTGTAACAAAAACGCTTCTCAAAATGTCATATTGTATTCTTCAAATTACGTTTTTCCTTGATTTAAAAAAAAAAAAGAAAATATTTCTGTATTTTTTTGAAGTCGAAGATTGATATTGCGGAGTTTAAGTGCAGTCTGTGTAAAATAGAGACGAGTACATTTGAGGACGTTATCTTCCACGCAATAAATACACTTGCGAACAGAGAAATATGCATCTTGAAACGCAATGGTGACAGAAAAGCATATAAAAGATTAACTTTCCCCAGTTGTACCCTCAACTGCTTCAATTTCCATATTCTGAAAAAGACAGTTTTGGTAGAACAAATGTTCTTGACTCGATTGTTGCTTGCATGATTTTAACTGTATAAGGTGAAACGGTATGTGACATAAATTATCCACAGTCATTAAAACATGAAATGTAAGGTGTGGGCGAACTTTTTTGTTTGCATTGATACGTGAAGTAGAGCACCCTTGATACAAAAAAAAAATTATCCGTAATGAACAGCTCGATACCAGAGGAGGATTTAGGGGGACTGGGGGTTGCCCCCTTTTTTGGAAAACATTTGGTTACTTTTATATGGAATCACTGGAGCGGGCCCCCTCTTAGGTAGTCATTGGACCCCTACTTATAAAAATTTCTAGATCCGCGAGTGGATACTACCACAGAGGTCAAACAATGCACATTTGGGTAATTGTACACAACATACATGCTACAATTCATGTTTGATGATCTTAGACCCTATGGACCTCTATGTGGGCTATTTCGGTAACTTGGTAAAAATCCCCAAACTGGATACAAGGTTATATTCAGCATGTCAAAGAACCTCAAATATCCATAAGGTCTTTTGTCTATAAAAATGCATGCATGGGATACATTTGTTATTTGAGGCATGACTGTAACAATAGGACGAAGATAAAAAAAAAATCTTATTCTGGGGTCTCATTTGGGGGGGGGGTCTGATCCCTGATCCCGCTTACTGTTTTATCAGATTCCCGTATCCCGCTTATACTATGCAGTTTTCATTTTTTTTAAATTATCCGTGTCCCGCTATACTTTATTTCTCGTTTTCACGACACAATCATTTGACTATCACGTGTCACGCTTACAAAAAAATCGGCAATTCCGCGTCACGCTTATACCCCAACGCGACCCACTATTCTACTCTTTTCTGACTCATATTAAGCCCATTATAAATATATTAAAAAAGTGTGTTTTTTATCCCTTTTTATCCCGTCTCGTTTCGGATTGAGCAACAGATAGATAAGATGTCATATGTGACAATGAGACAACTCTCAAAACGAGTCACAATTTATAAAAGTATACCTTTATACGTCAAAATACGGTCTTCAACATGGAGTCTTGGCTCACACCGAACACCAAGTTATAAAGGGCCCCAGTGTAAAACCTTTTAAACGGGAAAACCAACGATTCAATCTTTATCAAGATGTACGTAATTAGTGATGAAGTGTCATGGTAATGGATAAAAAAAAAAACAAGGATAAAGATCCCTATACGATTCATAAGAAATTTTAAAAATGGAATACATTTGAAATAAATGTTATTTCTATTGAATTTATTTAGAGTGTTTTAAAACCAAACTTTCCTCCGTAAGTTAAATTTTATCAAATCCGTCTCTTACTTTATCTATTGTTTGAGCAAGTCGGCTAAATTAAGGCTTTACAGCTAATTTCCTAATGCATGTAAAGCAAAACTTTGGTTGACTTGATTGCTTAGTTTGTATAATTGGTTATACAAACTTTGTGAATAAGATTGACATCTTTAAACAATATGTATCGGCATAGTTTAACCTGTATTTATATAATTATTATATTTGAATTAAATTGGGTGTTATCATAATGATTGTACAAAAAAAAAGCAAGCACGCTAACTAAAGTCTTGCTTTACATGCTTAAAACATACGCTGTAATAGATAAAAAAAAAATATATCATACAGTGAAAATGCGCCGCATATACAATACTAATGAATCGCTCTACAGTGAAAATGAAAGAATAGTATCATTATTCGACAGTAAACATGACTCGCATAAAGAAAGCATCATAGTGGAATTCAGTTCAATATGAAGAAACCGAATGACAAAACCTATTCTACGTTATACAACTTTAATAATTGTGTTGAAATGAATATTTTTTCTGCAACAACATCTTACCTGTTAGTTATAAAACACCTGCACGATCTGTTCGTGAAATGTCCTAAATATTCACCTATTTTGGTATATATTTTACAGCTATTTGGATTTAGGCGCGAAAAAAAACCCGTTCGCATCTCTTACTTTGTTTTATTAGTATTATGTGTTTCTTAACATATACTTTTTAACTATTTTTTTTCATTTTCTTCAAAAATTAAAAAAAAGTCGTCTGTTTATTTATCATTCTACATCAAAAATTTCTGGCATATACAGTGAAAATGATATTTTAGGATCCGCACTTTACATACACTGTAATTCATTTGAAAAGGTTTTCCTGAATCGACTGGACGTACACGAAAATATTTGCCACTGTTCTTTACTCAAACAACGACTCACTCACAAAGGCATTACTAATAAAGTGTGAGGTAAATTGTATTGTTAGTTTAGTATCTCAGATCCGTTAAAATACACGTAGAAAAAAAACCATAAACATTTCCCTTTGCTAAATACTCCTTGGAGAAGAAATGCAATTTGAAAGAAACAGAAAAGATAAAAATGTAGTGATCCTTAACACCTCAATCCTTTTTCTTCGTCTGTAAGCACGCTGCTACAGCCTACGTTTTCTAATGCGTAATCGAGACAACTTTAGTATCTTTAAACTACTTCAAATCGTCAAAATGGCTTTCATAAAGGAGCAACCACTTAACTTCAACAAGAGTGCACACGCTGACATGTCTCGCCTTCTTTACTAATCATTGATATTATGTTGATAGTCATAAATATAAAGCTTTATTACAACTGTCACATAAACTTAACCAAGAAAACTAAACATTGACCAATGAATCATGAAAATGAGGTCAAGGTCAGATGAACCATGCCAGGCAGGCATGTACAGCTAACAAGTCTTCTTCCATACAACAGATATAGTTGACCTATTGCTTATAGTTTTAAGAAAAACAGACCAAAACACGAAACACAAAAAACTTAACACTGAGCAATGAACCGTGCAAATGAGGTCAAGGTCAAATAAAACCTGAGAATGACAAATAGATCATAAAATATTTCCATACACCAAATTTAGTTGACCTATTGCAATTAGTATTAGAAAAAAAGACCAAAACTCAAAAACTTAACTTTGACCACTGAACCATGAAAAGGAGGTCAAGGTCAGATGACACCTGTCAGCTAGACATGTACACCTTTCAATCATTCCATACACCAAATATAGTAGACCTATTGCATTCAATATAAGAAAGACAGACCAAAACACAAAAACCTAACTATAACCACTGAACCATGAAAATGAGGTCAAGATCAGATGACACCTGCCAGTTGGACATTTACACATTAAAGTCCTTCTATACACCGAATATACTAGACCTATTGCTTAAAGTATCTTGAGATATGGACTTGACCACCAAAACTTAACCTTGTTCACTGATCCATGAAATGAAATCGAGGTCAAGTGAACACTGTCTGACAGGCATGAGGATCTTGCAAGGTACGCACATACCAAATATAGTTATCCTATTAATTATAATAAGAGAGAATTTAACTTTACAAAATATCTTAACTTTTTTTCAAGTAGTCACTGAACCATGAAAATGATGTCAAGGACATTGGACATGTGACAGACGGAAAGTTTGTAACATGAGGCACCCATATACAAAGAATGAAGCATCAAGGTCTTCCACCTTCTTTAATATAAAGCTCTTAAGAAGTTAGATAACGCCGCCACCGCCGGATCACTATCCCTATGTCGAGCTTTCTGCAACAAAAGTTGCAGGCTCGACAAAAAAGGGTGTGTATATTATTTTTCTGAGTCACATTTTTTTTTTGCGCGAACATTTTGATTTTTTTTTTTCGATGCCAACAATCAAATATCTTTTTTTCAATATTTAACACTGTAATGTATGGGGAAACTCTGGATTCAGATTGTTTTTATCATCTTTATGACCAGAATATTTCCCCTTTTTAAAGTCAAATGGTCGTTTCCTAACTTCAAGAAAAGTTGTCCGAAAATTTGCATTCGGTTCTACGTAATGAACATTTAAATGACATATAGTTTACAAGTGTGAACAAATCTTATATACAGGTAATTAAACAAGGTTTATAGATGTGAACAAATTTAATGTGAAAACAGTGTACATTACATTAAACTAAAAGTAAACATATTTACTGTACATGGCGTTTGGTGTGAACACGGCCTTAGATAGATATAGGAAGATGTGGTGTGAGTGCCAATTAGACTGTTGGTAGATCAATGAGGAGTGAATCGTTTATCGGAAAATTAAGGAAAATCAGTATGACAGAATACAGGTCAATCAAAATGTATAAAGAAACATAGACGGAATGAAAAAGACAGACAAATATATAATTGATGGCTTTGAAATTGTTGTATCACATTATGGGAATGCACTTACAAAAACACCACATAGAAAACCAATTAGCTGGACAACAAGACACAAACAGAGTTATGTGATTTTGTTTTTGTTTTGTTCAAAGTTTTCTGGTATTCAGTTAAATAGTAGACAAAGGTAGGGTGTCATCCTAAATATCTAGATTACTTTAGATAATAAGATGCTAGTAATTTGCAAACTACTTTTATAGGTAGAATGTATACATATCGCTTAATGGATAATTAGTGGCCACACGATAGCTTCTATATAATGAAGGATATGTCCGAAAACGTCTACGCAAACTTTATTTATAAGAAAGTCAATATCTTGTCCAAAAGCCTGTTGTGTTTAATTAAGAAAAAAATTACAAAATCTTTTCTCGTTTTATTATTTATACATGAGTGTATAGGTACTGAAACAAATATTTAGACATATCAATATGACTCCAGAGAATTGCTAGTGGAGCTCTTCACCTGATGAATGATATATAATATATAAAGTTTTTATAAAATATTCGATAGCTTCTTAAGTAAAAATGTACGTATTTTTTAGTTTATATATATATAACAGAAATGCACTCGAATACATCAGTTACAATTTATATAATATACATATATAGGTTTATTGTACAGAGTTAAATAATGCATGAAATGTTTAAAATAGGCTTTACATGACTATAAATAAGAAGTATTCTTGAGGTTAGTGTATATATTGGTGATGTCTGAATGATGTTCCATTTACAATTGATGGTCTGGTAATAAAAAGAATTGTCATCGATCACTCTGCATCTTATTCTTGTATATATGCCTTTTAGTGTTTCTTTGTTACCTATTTGTTTGTTTTTAAAGTGAATAAGATTATAAAACAATGTTAACTGCTGTACCCCTATTTTTTGACATTCTTACCCATTATGTCTGTTTGTTTTGTTCACACATCGTTGTCAATATAATTGAATTTAAAGCGATTGTGATACAAGAGAAAGGTTATGGTAAAACCAGTTTTAAACCACAATTTTTTGCATAAGAAACAAGTGTGGACACAGATGAGTGTGGATAGTATGTTTTGATGTTTGACAATTACTTATGACAAAAGGGAGTTCTATGTTTTCCTATATGGTGTTATTAACGGCATTGCACGATGACAACCAACTTGAGCATTAGGAGTATTGTTTATTCAATATTTAGTTTTTATGTTCAAGATGGGCATGGAAGAGACAGTAATTACATTAGTTACCAAAAGATTATGATCGAATATGTTCCACATCTTTGATTTTTGATTCACTTTGTAGCTAGGAGAGCAACACATAATAGGTTCATTTTTTCATGTGTTTTTTTTCTAAATGGGAGATGATATAAAGATTTGATAACATGAGGAGCCTGTAATTCAGTGGTTGTCGTTTGTTTGTGTGTTACATAGTCGCTTTTTTTATAATTTTTGGTACATAACTAAGGCTGTTGGTTTTCTCGTTTGAATTGTTTTATATTGTCATTTCGGGGCTTTTTATAGCTGATGATAGGGTATTGGCTTTGCTCATTGTTGATGGCCATATGGTGACTTGTAGTTGTTAATTTCTGTGTCATTTTGGTCTCTTGTGGAGAATTGTCTCATTGGCAATCATACCACATCTTTTTTTATATGTATTTGCTTACTATTTGTATGGTTGTATTTATATTATTTTGTGGTGGATCATCAGTATCATTAGTAAAAAATTGTTAAAATGTTCCTCATATTAGAATACATTTATTGGTTTTTAGTAATGACAATGCCTGACATGATGTTTGGGGCTATATGATCTAGGAAGAGAACCTTTGTGCTGATTTTTTTATCAATTCTTTGATAATATCCCCTCCAAATCTGGTCGAAGCAAAGAAAAATATTGACCAATATGACAATGATTTCACATAAAGAACCTTTGAGCATGCTTCAAAGACTCACAACTGCTCCAAAAGTAATATGATAGAATTTCAAGTATGTCAAGTGGATATTATCAACAGCTTAATTGGTCTTAATATGTTTAAATATCTAAAAAGCAATAGTATTCAAAAGGTTATGCAAAATTATTCTCTTTTCATTTTTTTCTGTTATATGGATACTAATATAAGTGATACATGTACCAATACAGTATGGGTTGTGGTATGAAAGTGTAGTAATTAACATTTACTGTATCAATGTTAATTCACACAAATTAAGAAATAAACAAATGAATGAAAAATGTTCAACATGTACAATAAAATATAGTTTTAGAAATCAGGTTAAATTGAAGTTGACATGAATACGTATTTAATGAGGTCGACTTTATCACTTGCAAGTGAATACTTCATTATCAACATTATTTAACATAATTTGACAAAATTGAACCATTTTGGCTGCTAAAAGCGAATTATTATTTCACTATTTCAGTTTTATAATTGATTGTACAAAAACGAATCATACATCTCTTAGCTAGTGCCCCTTTAAACATATACTTGAAGGACCATTTACACTCAGGACCAAGTCATCTGTAGGCAGTACAGATGTATTAAAACAACCTAGCATCATATTGCTAGTAGCGGGAGTAGTATTGTCAGGTAAATTTGGTCTTTTTTTTTTAAATTTGGTCAATGAACAATCGAAATAGAATGCTTTTATCTTCCTATTACTTACATTGTACATAGAGGTGATACTTCTTTGACAAATCCTTGTACATGAGAGTTGTCTGTCAAATCTTTATTTCACAAAGAATGAATTGCATAACAATGAACTGAGCTCAAAGCAAAGTACTTTAATAATACACTTAGACAAAGAGCTAAATCCAGTGATATACTTTGTACTACAGGTCCTTCACGAACATCCATCGACCAAAACCATATCCCAATAACATGCCATACTACATGGTTGGATCAGAAGTCCTGAAAAAGACATGATTTTTATTATCGTATTTTAAATATATATGCACAGGTTTAAACTTTTTTGTGGTATAATCATTCAGTATCTAGCAACTATCAATTTGCTTCATGCAAAAATTGATATAGGTTGAGTGCCCCTCTGTTGGAAATAAGAACACACCTCCACCTAATTTTAGTCATCTGATGAAAAAACATTCAAAACTATAAAATGTTATCTAAGACTTGTCAGTGTCTATTTACCATTGCCACTGAATCAGTGATATATCGTACACATAATTATAAACATGCAAGACTAAAATTTTAAAGTACATATACAAATGTTCAAATGACAAAGCAATTTATTATAGGCAACCATACAGCCTTCAAAAATGAGGGAAACTGTCCCAACATGAAAAGTATGCATTTAATAATACAATTGAGAAGAGTAATGGCCCAATTCATAATTCCACTAATAAACAGGTCGGGAACATCTACCCTTCAAATAAACCAGATGCTCCACAGGGCGCAGCTTGATACTACAGCAGAGGTCCAACCCTGAACAGTTGGGGCAAGTATGGACACAACATTAAAGCCTGATACAGCTCTGAATTTGGATTGTGATCAAATAGTCAAAACAGAATAGGTTTCCGACACACAATGAATGTGGTCTAAGAACTTAAAACATTTAATTTTAAATTGGACTTTTACCTATTGTGGTCCTTTATCCAAAATCTTAATACATGGTTTGAGGCACTTGTCGCAGAAAAAAAATCCTATATAGACTTAGGGGTTGCCCATTTGATATTCTGGGGGGGGGGCAGGAGGATTTGTTTTTGACAGGTTATTGACAGGTTATCTATTTTTGTAATCTAAGAGGACAAATTGTTCATTTTCTGCACTAGTGAAGCAAGATTTTTCATTTTCATTAAAGCAAGGGACTGATTATTCATTTTCACAACTGTATTTATGATATTCAAAAACATACAATTTTTAAATGATTTGTTTATTATAAACAACATATTTGTGTTTCTTTTAAATTTTTATATTTTTTTTTTACATGCCGATTGCTATAAATTTTGTTTTGACATTTTTTTTTGTATGCTGAATTGATGTGCACGTTGCGTGTTGGCGTATAGGGAGCTACGCGCCTGAATACAATTTAATTAAATATATTAAACAACTGGGAATCCTCCCCCTTTATAAGTAGAGACAATCCATAACCTACATCTCAGAAATATTAATCTTAAATTTATATAAATGAAAAGTAAGCTTCCATAAATAAAATTCAACAATGTTTCTTAATATTAGTATAATACATTGAGGAATGACTGAGAAGTTGTTGAAGAAGTTGAATGCAGTAGATGATGATTTAGTTAAATTGTAACATTGTTTGCAAACAGATATCTTGGCTTCTTTTTCTAATGTTTGTAGAGATGTTGTGGTTGTTGAAACTGTAAGAAATTTCATTTCTTCTTTTTTAATCCAAGACAGGTCATCTGGGTATAGAATTTTTCCACAAACTGAACACACACCTTTTGGGTATAAGCATGATATTTGAGTACTACAATGAAGATATCAATGCAGGTTTCAATAGACAGTTTTCAGGTAATGATGCCTTAAATTTCTTTGATTGATATTGCTCTTCAATAGTAAGTTTTCGTTTTGAATCTTTATTCTTTTTCCCTCCTCCTGAAAACATGTGTTTGGTGATATACAACTGGAATATCGAACTCATGTTTAATCTATTGTGTTAGTAATGAAACTTGGGAGTCTAGATCTCCTTACTAAATCTACTGCAAATTCACAGGCATGGTTATATGATTACAAATATTTGGTAATTTGTAGTCATGACTTTTTTTTCTATGTTAGTTAATAGAAAACATGAACAATTATATACTCACTGTGAAAGAATTTGGACAAGAGAAATAAAATATTTATCAACATTTTGTTCTATATTAAGTAATTATATATATAATATATATACATGTAAACTTTGTTGATATTTTATGAATGACTGTAATATTTTTTCTGTCTATGAAAAAATAACATAAAAATTTGATGCACACTGAATTACGCACGTAGCGGGTTATGTAACAGTGTGCACACATTTTTTATGTTATTTTGAATAGACAGAAAAAATATTAAAGTCATTTCTTATAATATAATTCTAAATTCCATTTTAAACCATGAAAAAATATTGATTACATCAGGGTCACATGACTAAATTATGTCTATGGGCTCACAACAAAATAACGTCAGCCAATCAGAAGACGGGTTACATGCAAAACTTTTATTTAAAATATGTAGATTAAGCTCTTATGCTATTTTGATCGCATAGTAGATAAATCAAAATGGGAATATTTAAAATCCTCAATTACGTAAATCATTTGAAGTACTGTCTATAACTTTTTTAAGGCAAACTTAAGTTGGAGAACTAACACAAAGCAATTCATCGACAATATTTAGTTTATATAGGGTATAAGTTTCAAAGATAAGATCCACCAAAATTGAAATCATTGCTCGTAAATAAAAACAGCAACTCTTTATAAAGGGAAATAACCCCAGTAATTAAATAGATGCCAAAATTTTTAAACTTGATTTGTTTTCAATGGTAATTAACTTCATCTCGATCTCCTGATTTTGATTCAAAGGAGCTGCGATGGCAAACTACTGTTGAGTATTTTTGGGGAATTTAAATTCCAAGCGAGAGGAGTCAAAAATATAGTGAGGCAAATAAGTTCAAAGGGGCATATCTCCTAGAAAAAAAATTGAATGGCTATTTCCCATCGATATGCACACCTACATGGTGTGTCCTTATTATCTGAATAGGTAACCTGAAATGCTGTTGTGTGGTTTGAAAGGAGTTGCAATGACAAACTGTTGCAGTAGTACAATAAAGTAAATAAGTTCAAAGAGGCACAACTCCTAGAAAAAAATTGAATCGCAATTTCCCTTCGATATGAACAACTACATAGTTTGTCCTTATTATCTGGAAAGGTTACGTGAAATTCTGTTGTGTGGTTTGAGAGGAGTTACCATGACAAACTGTTGCAGTAGTACATTAAAGTAAATAAGTTCAAAGAGGTGTAACTCCTAGAAAAATAATTGAATCGCAATTTCCCGTCGATATGCACAACTACATACTATGTCCTTATTATCTGGAAAGGTTTTGTGAAATTCTGTTGTGTGGTTTGAGAAGAGTTGTGATGACAAACTGTTGCAGTAGTACATTAAAGTATATAAGTTCAAAGGGGCGTAACTGCTAGAAAAATAATTGAATTGCAATATCCCGTCGATATGCACAACTACATAGTATTTCCTTATTATCTGAAAAGATTTCGTGAAATTCTGTTGTGTGGTTTGAGAGGAGTTGCAATGACAAACTGTTGCAGTAGTACATTAAAGTAAATAAGTTCAAAGGGGCGCAACTCCTAGGAAAAAAATTGAACCGCAAATTCCCATCGATATGCACAACTACATAGTATGTCCTAATTATCTAAAAAGGTTTTGTGAAATTCTGTTGTGTGGTTTGAAAGGAGTTGCCATGACAAACTGTTGCAGCAGTACATTAAAGTAAATAAATTCAAAGGGGCATAACTCCTAGAAAAATAATTGATTCGCAATTTCTTGTCGATATGCACAACTCATAGTATGTCCTTATTATCTGCAAAGGTTTTGTGAAATTCTGTTGTGTGGTTTGAGAGGAGTTGCAATGACAAACTGTTGCAGTAGTACATTACAGTAAATAAGTTCAAAGGGGCGCAACACCTAGAAAAAAAAATTGAATCGCAATTTCACTTAGATATGCACAACTACATAGTATGTCCTTATTATCTAAAAAAGTTTCGTGAAATTCTGTTGTGTGGTTTGGGAGGAGTCACCATGACAAACTGTTGTAGCAGTACATTAAAGTAAAAAAGTTCAAAGGGGCGTAACTCCTAGAAAAAAACTTGAATCGCAATTTCCCATAGATATGCACAACTCATAGTATGTCCTTTTTATCTGAAAAGGTTTTGTGAAATTCTGTTGTGTGGTTTGAGAGGAGTTGCAAAGGGGCGTAACTCCTAGAAAAATAATTGAATCACAATTTCCCGTCTATATGCACAACTACATAGTATGTCCTTATTGTCTGAAAAGGTTTTTTGAAATTTTGTTGTGTGGTTTGGGAGGAGTTGTGATGACAAACTGTTGAAGTAGTACATTAAAGTAAATAAGTTTAAAGGGGCGTAACTCCTACTTTAAAAATGAAACGCAATTTCCCGTGGATATGCACAACTACATAGTATGTCCTTATCATATGAATAGGACTGACGGACGGGTCAAACACATTATACCTCCACAACCCGTTGCGTGGGGTATAATAAGTATTGTGTATACATGTACATGTAAGTGTGATATCAAAGAGTTGAGACAAACTAATGAGAACAGACTCTGAAATTCAGCAATTTCCTAAACTGTTAAGGGGCATAACTGTACGTAGGAAGTTAAAAGTGACACCACCAAAATTCAAACTTGATCTGTGTTTGTTGTAATAAAGCATTGTGTTTAAGTTTAACAACATTTGATTAAGGCATTGAAACTGTACTTGGGGAACAGAAACCAACTTTTAGAAGTATGGACGTATAACTGGATTCAAGTAAAACTTTATACTGGTTCTACTTAAACTTGTGATTTCACAAATTTGTGAACAGAAACTATGGCGAAGTCAATAGACCATGATTGAAGGCGTGTAACCAAATAATCCAAGATTAATATATGTATTGACAAGGGAATTGCGTAAGAAATTGCAAGGTATTAAGGTATTTGATGTTTCAATGCAAATTAATTTTTTCCTAATAAAATTATATAAAGTAAATAGCTGCATAACAGGAAGAATGCTGTTTGAAGCCTGAAATGATTTGGTTAACTGGAAGTACAATATACTTCATAATTAATACCACTTCTGAGGGGGAAAATACATAGCTAATTTACTACTATAGTACACATGCAAAATTTTCTGAGGGAGGCATATTATGCATGTTTCATCTTTTCATAATTTTCAACAATTCTAAACTACTCAACAATTCTAAACTACTGATAAAAATTGTAAACTGTTTCTTACCTTCGGAAAGTGGATTGCGTTCACTTTACTACATATACATATAAATATGGTCAACAATACTGCAACACCTAGGATAAATAGGATATTGTTTTTAAAATAGATTCAGAAATAAGCAGTCAATATTCAAAGCAGAATTTAAATATATGAAGAATTAAACGTTCCCATTGACTCAAATGATGTCGACCCCTTTAAACACAACATTCAATGGGACATAACTCAAGTATGATTAAATTGACACTTCTCAATTTCATACTTATTATGTAGTAATCAGTATGTATTGTGTAAAGGTCTCGTAACATTTAACATTTGCAGGTTTTGGATTTATAGTGGGAAATAACTCAATAATGATTATAAAGTGACACCAAAAAAATATCAACTTGATTTGTGTTTTATGATAAAATACATTGCGTATAAGTTTCAGGACATTTGGTTGTAGCAAAATTAGTTATGTGGAAGTCTTATGCAATAATCTTAAATAGTTTCTGAGAAAGTTTTAAGCGAAAACCATATATTGATTTTGAGACACAGCTGGACATGTGAACCCCCCCCACCCTCACCTGGGTTTTTTTCTTCCAAAAAACTAAATATTACTTAAATAAAATTTTGAATTAAAACCAAATAGTTTACAGATCTTAAGATTAATATAAGCAAAGAAGTGTGTAAAGTTTTAAGCAACAATCATGAATTATTTTTGAGATACAGTGCGACATGTAAAAAACTCTCCCCTCTTTTACAAAATACTCAATAACTCAAAAATAAAATTTTGAATCAATCAGCAAAAAGTACACAGATCTTTAGATGAATAAAACAAAGAAGTGTGTAAAGTTTATAGCAGTAATCATAAATCATTTTTAAAATACTAATAACTCAAAATTTGAATCATCACCAAAAAGTATACAGATCTTTAGGATAATATAACAAAGACATGTGTAAAGTTTGAAGCAAAAATCATAATTTGTTTTTGAGATATGGCCGACATGGAAAAAAACCTCCCCCTTTTTTACAAAATACCCAACAATTTAAAAATGAAATTTTGAATCATCACCAAAAAGTACACAGATATTGAGATTAATATAACTAAGAAGTGTTTAAGTTTTAAGTCATAATCAAGAATGGTTTTTGAGATACAGTGTGATAAAGACACCCCCCCCCCCCCCCCCCCCCCCCTGTTTAGTTATAAAGTGCAGTAACTCAACAATTTTATTTTCACCAAAAACAGATCATTTGACCATCATAAGAAACAACTATATTAAATTTCATGGCATTTGGATAAGTCGTTGTCAAGTTATGGTGAGACATGTTTACGCCAGACAGCCGGACACCAGACATTTCTGTACCATAATATGTCCTGTCAAAATTTTGACGAGCGTATAAAAACAATCCATTGATGTACCTTTCCATTATGTTCATTATTATCTTGTGTTTAAATTTCACAGATTTCTATTTACTTATACTAAAGTAAATATGCGGGAACCAAGAAAAATGTTCATTTCGGCTTTTTTTTGTAGCCCCCAATTCCAAAACTATTGAGACTATAACCCCCAAGTTCTATCCCCACCTTCCTATGGTGGTATTCAACCTCCAAGTATAAAATTTTCAGAGATCCATTCACCAGAACTAAAGTTACTGCAGCAAACTAAATAAGTCTCAGTACGAAGACGCAGACAACATGATAGCATTATATACAACGCAAAGAAATTGTTCTGGTCATATAAAAAAATGTTAAGCGTCTTAATTTTCTTCCAGTCTTAGGCCGAGAAAAAAAAGATTGATGTTTCCGGTAACCCGACCGACCCTGTTTTTTAGCCCCGACCCTAACTTTTTTATTGGATCTTCAAAAAAAAAAAAAAAAAAATTGTATCAACCGACCCCGTTTTTGACACAGGCTTCTGATAGATGACATAATATTTTTTCTGCCTTTTACTTGCATAGAAAGCCAGTAAAACATTTTATTATGTCAAAAGGTATTCCAAATAGGTTAAAATCCAAGAAATTTGCACAGCAGGTGCTTCAAAAACATTGCAAATGGCACACTTCCGGTTTTTGAAACTAATTACGGATCCGGACTTGGAAAAACCATGATAATTTTCCGGATTTCATTTACGATGTCAAAAAAAAAAAAAAAAAAAAAAAAAAAAAAGAATTCCGACCTACCGACCCTATTTTTCAAAATGATGTTACCGGAAACACATATCTTTTTTTTTTAGGCCTTAGTACTGCCTACTTAACGTTTTTTTTGGTACAATTTTCAATAAGCACTGTTAAAGTGTGTGAATAACGTATAAATGTTAAGTTTAATAAAAGACACAAAAACTGTATTGCTATCAATTCTAAAATGAGTTTTGAGGGTGGTGTGAAGAAGCAAGCTTATTATAATTATATATGCCAATCTCTTATTATATTATTTATTGGCAACCCTTATTACCCTCGTGACACAAGTTCTATTTATTTTTCACTTTTAAGAGGAAAATAAATGACTTAGGGTTAGCGCTTAAATTAGGGTAGGTCATCAGGTAACGGTAAACAAACATATACTATTTTTTTGCCTAAGACTAGTCATTTTGCCACTGAGTTTTGAGGGCAGTGTGAAGAAGAAAGCTTATGCCAATCTCTTATTATATTATGCAAGTGTATTTCAAAAATTTTGAGGAAAATACAGCAAGATTAGAGTTAGTTTAGCATGGGCTTAGTTTATTTATAAACATAATGTAAACTTACCTAAATTTTCACTATTAACTACTGAACAGGATCCGGAACACTAACAATACTATGGTACGAAAATACTTCTAATCTGCAACACCTACTAAGAGACCAAGAAATAAAGAGAAATCAAAAAGTGAAATAAATAAGTTTGATTGCACCTTGAGTGAACAATTCTACATATTCCCAAGAATTCATTTTTTATTGAATCTTGGATTTCTAAATACCTAAATTGACTGGCTGATTAAACATACACATGTATCAATGAACTTTAATAGATCAGGTTTTCAATGATCTTTCACTATTTTGGTTTCCCTCTTACACCTCAATTGATATCAATAACCCCAAATAAGAGGCCCACAAACCATAAACTGAATACAATTTCATTAAATATCTGGGAATCCACCCCCTTTATAAGTAACGTACCACTCAGAAATATTAATCTTAAATTTATGTAAATGAAAAGTAAGCTCCATAAATAAAATTCATCAATGTGGCTAAAAATTGACCATAGATAGACAAACAATTCACTTACATTCGCATTTGAACTATGTTTTTGTTAATACAAATTAAAAGTAAACGTCATTCAGACAGCTAAGCTAATTTGAGGCGCATTGCAATTCAAATTACAATTGATGGTAGGATGTAAACCTTTTCAAATGTGAATTAAACTAATTCAAATTAGTTAATGTCAATCCAATTCAAATTAGGTGTGAACTCTGTATTATTATCAGGTAGTTTTAAAACTGAAAGATACTTTTAAGGGAAGGGAAAGAAACGGTTGAAACCATGTGTGTTACAAACACTGTTTATTCAAGTCAGAATCCTGGATCTCAAAAGCACTTTCCTAATGTCAAATGAAAACATGAATATGATAGTAATATACAAAACTATTTATTACTAAGTAAACGACATTTATTTTAGTGAAAAATCTGCATTCCAGGTGTAAATTGAGGCAAATAATATCATTGAGTGCATTTTCTTGTCAAGTGACCAGCAGACATTGAAATCTACCTTTTGAATGAAAGGAGAACTCATAAGTTGAAAATGAATGATGTAAATCTAGATTCTAATAATAGCAAAAGGGAGCTCACATTCACAACAGTTAAAGCATTGCTGAGTTAGTGAACAGAGCATTTTTCTCATTAACTTAAATCCACCTATTGGAATGGATAAAACCCGAATTTTAAGACATAAGTTATAAAATATCTGATAAAAAGCAGTACTAAGCGTGCATGTTACGCTAGAAACATATTCAAAGAATACAGTTTTATAACTTCTTAATGTCATATCCAATATTTATCAAAACCTAAAGGGGAGATACATGTGTACATGCACCTTACTTCCTATTTTTTTCCGTGGATGTCAATACACCTAATCGCTATTTATTCCATACCGGATAAGTTCTAACATTACACAACTTTTTCATCCAGTTGAAGCTATCTGGGGGCCGTTGAAACAATTCACCATGCACAATACTGTTTAATGAAAACCCTTTTAACTTACCGTAAATACTTAAAACAAAATAATTTTTACTTCAATTTAATTTCGAAAAAAGTGGATCATACTATATTAAAGTTTCTTGATAATCGCTTTCTTAAGTTTTTCCTCCCTCAGCTCTCTACTGGAAAACCTCTATTTTCAGCCGCATGACCCAAACAGGAAGTTTTACATGTGACTGGTTTTGCCAGATTGGACTAAATAGCAATAAGGTGTATTTTCTGGGATTGTTGAAAACTTGCATATTCATCACTATCTGATTTTATGGGTATAACAATCCAGACAGACAAATAGCAATAAGGTGTTTAGGAAAACATGACCTAAAGCCTCCTTCATATAAGTCAAAAACTTGGGAACTCATACTGAATGGTCAAATGTGTTCAATATGAAAATTGCAGTTAAGATGGTAAAATCACAAATCAGCCGTTAACGAAATGGACTGAAAGTACGACTTTTGCGCAAATTTAAAAGGGAAACAGAGGCGGATTTAGAGGGGGGCCCGGCCCCCCCTTTTTGGGAAAAAATTTGGTTGCTTATATAAGGAATCACTGAAGCGTGACTGGAGCGGGCCCCCTCTTAGGTCAGTCAGTGGGCCCCCACATATGAAAATTCCTGGATCCGTCACTGGGAAATGACGGGGAAGGGGCAAATTAACATTCAAGCAGAGCAAATGCTGTTTAAATTAGTATGCAGGTTTTAAATATAGAGTGAAAGTGGAGTCATCTTTTTAAACTTAAGTTAAATATAACTTATGTAGACTTACCTTCTAATTCAATAAAAAAAAAAACACACACGACTCAGAACTATGTCTAATTCACTTGGACTACTAATATGCAAACCTAAAAACAAAAAGAAATATATCATAAAATAGTGATTGAAAAATTCACAACACTTTGAAAGGATAATCCAGACACGTGTTAAACGGGGAGCATGTTTGTTTACAAATAATGTCACGTGATCGCGCACTGACCTCGCATGTTGCATCGCCCTTACAATTCACCAATACATAACCATTTTCATGCAAACATGCAACGTGAATGTGATTGGTTATCAAATAATTCAAAAATAATGCATGAACCGTTGAAGAAAAAATTATTTCATGAAATAGATGGATTTTCACTTTCGACACGAATAGGTCGAGTTGACATTTCTGTCATCGGAGATAGTACATACCTGCCAACTTTTGAAAGTGCCCATGGGGGTTTTAGTGCGCGACAACAATTTCAAAGGTTAAGTTCTTTGCGACGTATTTTGCGCGTGCTGTTTTGTGGTCTAGAAAAGGTGTCATATTTGTATGATGAGCTTACAAGCCTTTTTCTTAAGGATATTTGCATGATTCTAGTTAGTATATCAATAGAAAAGATGAACATGTAGCTATAAGGCCAGGATTTATTTTCATGTGTAAAGATATTAAATGATTGTCACTGGCTTTTCCAATTCAAAATTATGCACAAAGAAGGACCTTTATAAAGTTGGGAATAACACCTAGGGGTGACATGCTAGGGGTAACCCCTCAATGTAAGGCCATTTAAACCCACTTTTAACAAATGAGCACATATTTATACTATCTGAAGAAATTTTCCCAAAGAACTACAAATGTACCCAAACAAAAAAAATTGAGGAACAAATCATGGTAACAAATGATAAACAAATCGTATGATTTATTTGTGATTTGAAAGTGATAAAATTTCACATGCAAATGAGCTAACAAATCACAATAACAAATCACGAACAAATTGCTTACAAATCATAAGCAAATCAGGGTAACAAATGATAAACAAATCTTATGATTTCTTTGTGATTTGAAAGTGATAAAATTTCACATGCAAATGAGCTAACAAATCACAATAACAAATCATGAACAAATTGCTTACAAATCATAAGCAAATCATAAACAAATTGCCAAGAAATTGTTTTGAAATCATTTACAAATCAGAAGCAAATTGTTTTCAAATCGTTAAGAAATTGTTATCAAATCTTTAACAAATCAGAAGTAAATCATATTCCTACGTCAAGCAAATCAGAAGTAAAACATATTCCTACCTCAAGCAAATCACAAGCAAATCGTAAATAAATTGGCATCAATCATCAATTCACAGATTATAGCATTAACATCCAGATCAAAAATAAGTTCTGCCCCTGAAACCCCTAAATTTTGAAGCGCAAGTGTCTTCATTTTACCTTTAATAGCTACTCCACTAGTTGTAAAAAGGAGTACTATCTTTGGTTGCGATTAGGGACAAATTGTTCTTTGTGAAGTTTCTCTTACTTTTTACCCGAATTTGACTAAAACGAAATTTGAAAAAAACATAGGCAACCACGTGTACTTAGTAGATTAATGTTGAATAGGTGATGGGTCTTAGTCTTGGTCCAAATCTGCTACATTGTAATATATATATATATATTTATATATAGCTTTGTCCATTTTGCCCGGGACATGGTCAGTTAACAACAATTAAAACATTAAACTTGCCAGTGAATTTTATCTGCTGGCTCGGGAAGCTATTCTTGAAATGTTTTGATCTGCTTACACATCTTTTTTACACATTTTTATTTTTAAAATTAACCCTAACAGCACTAAACTATCATGATTATAACGAGATACTGAAATGCAAAGTTTCTGAATTTTAAAGGTTAACATTTGAATAGTATTAGTTAAATATGTGAAATTATAAATATAAAGATTCCTTACCATTCGTCATCTTTCATAGACTGAATAAAACTCCTCATCTTGCAACCTTCTTTGTTCAGTTCATATAGAACAGTATTTGAAATTTGAATTTGACCTCAACCGGAAGTCAGAGAGATAGATAAACAAAGAAAACTGGAATGCATTAACATTTTATTTATTGTAGCAAATCATCAATGAATCACATCAAGATAGCTAAGAAAGTTAACAAATCGTTTTCAAATCATTTCATAGAATATTCAAAGTTAACAAATCATAACGAAATCACACCGTTCTAGCTAACAAAGTTAACAAATCTCTTTCAAATCATTTCATACGATATTCTAAGTAAACAAATCATAAAGAAATCACACAAAAACAGAAACAAATGGCTTACAAATCATACAATAGAAAGAAATCACATAGAAATCAGATTTAGGGAATTTAGAAAATTCTGATTTGTCTATGATTTGTTTAATGAATCGCAAGCAAATGGTACTAACAAATCGCAGAATCACGATTTGAAAGAGATTTGAATACGATTTGAAAGCAATTTGTTCATTTATTTTTCTGTTTGGGTATACATCTTATGATCTATCTGGTATTATATGGTCAACACATGTACAATAATTTTGAAATGTTCTGAGACCTAAAAAAAATTGGAATCCTAATCCTCATCAGGAACATATATATGTATTAGTTATACTGTTCCCAGTCCTCATTTAGAAAAGTTTTTCCAAATATAATGAATTTTCCCATTTTCAAGTAAAAAAAAAAATCTAATTTATTTTTTATTATAGTCAAATGACCCTTGTCTTAGGGACAGTCCCCCATTTACCTGTTTGTTTGGTCCTTGTGAAAAATAAAGAATAGTACATTGTACTTTAATGATTTGGTAATGTAATTGAATAGATAAATAACATATGTTAAAGCAAGTGTAATGTCAATAAATTAGTGAATAAACTACTATTTATTATCTTTATGGTAGTACTGCATCATTGAATTTTGTCAATCAGCCATGCTTTTATTCTTAATCTGTGTAAGAACCTCATTGAAGGTGAAAAATCACCCATGTTCAAGATTTTAAAATTCTACAACACAAGTTCAAAATCTAGCATGTTAGAATAATCTTGAGAGAAAACGTTTTTGATTGGCTCATTAATTTGATCACAAGAAACACTGAATTTGATTGGCTAACACGATTGTCTCCCTTGAACACAGTTCAAAATCGGGAACAATGGAATTTTTCGGTTAAATTTTCACAAAATCGTGTTTTATAGCTTTTTTCACGATCACGATCGTGCAATCGTGACAAAGGGTCAAAATCGTGTAGTACACGCCTAAATCGTGAAAGTTGGCAGGTATGATAGTATTGAGATAAATGGGATAAAACGGACCGTCAAAAAGGTCTAGAAAAGCACATCAGTAGAACCTTAACATGAATAAGTAATACTTACAAAAAATTCTCTAATTGATAAACTATATGACTAAAATTTCACGAAAATAACAATAAATAATTTTGTTCTTCGTGATGAAACTGCTAAAATTGGCGCGAAAAAATATTCTTACTACTACTGCTTCACGTAAAAAAAAATGTATAGAATTGAATTCGACTACAGTTCAGCATAAAAAAACGTGAATATGCAAAAGTCTGATAATATGTTAATGAAAAAGTGTGTATAAATTTTCGTAAACGAAGTTACCTGTATACTTCACCAAGAACTACATTTGAGCGCAAAGATCGTATGTGTGATTCGGCTTATGTAACAATCGTCAATCGGAACTACTCGGCTATTCACTTCGTGCAACCAGAAAGGCCGAGTAGTTCCGATTGGTAACAAAGTACAACATGATTAATGGAATTTTTTGCGTTGCTATTAAATCATTGAAACCACGTGATTGAGGCCATCTATTTTTATTGCGGGTTCCACATATCTAAATCGGAATTATAGAAAAAATGGAATTTTGTGAGCAGAATCAAAACAGAAATGATGAACACTGCAACATTTCCATCAAAATAAAAATAGGATGGAGGATCTGTGTATTCACATTATTTGTAAAACTCTCCTTCTTCCTGTGAAGCGTGTGCTTTACATCGAGGCTTATTATGCTAAGCATCGACGCCACAGTACTTCAACCAATCAGACAATGTTTATTTGGGGCATTCTATCTAATTTTACTCAGATTTTGGAATATTTTAATCGAAATTATAGAAAAATGGAACATTGTTAGTACATATAAAATAGAAAAAGATGAATACTTTTAGCTGGAGATAATTTGGATGGGGGTTCTGTGTATTCACATTATTTGCACAACTCTCCTTACTGATGCCATATTTTGGAATTTCCGTGACCTAAATGGTTCGCGAAAATTAATATTTTTATATATAGTATAGTAAATACCTGTACCAAGTCAGGAATATGACAGTTTTTATCCATCCGTTTGATGTGATTGAGCTTTTGATTTTGCCATTTGATTACGGACTATCGGTTTTGAATTTTCCTTGGAGTTCGGCATATTTGTTATTTCACTTGATCTATATACTGTTTTTACCAAACTGAATTATCTCAGTATTTAGTAAATTGTATTCGAAACAGATAACATGTTGATATGCTTCGACATAAAACTTCCTCAATGCTTCTTACCTTATTTGAACCTTTGACTTTTTTCATTCGAGCGTCACTGATGAGTCTTTTTTAACGAAATGCACGTCAGGTGTTCAAATTATAAGCCTAGTGTCATTGATGAGTGAGCAAAACCAAATGATCATTTGTTCCCAAGCTTGCGTTTCCTGTCATATTTTATTTGGCAGAGACATTCTTCTATCGAATGAGCTATTGAAAAGTAAAGTAACATAAATACCGAACTCCAATGAAAATTCAAATTGGAAAGTCTCTAATAAAATGGAAAAACCAAACGCCCAAAGAGTTTGTAGTTGTTAAGATGAAATCATATTCAGCAGATTTGACATGTTTTGATTAAGTTTTGTCACAGATGACCATGCACGGATATGTTCAAATTGTCGGAGACACAATCCCATAATATTTACAAAAGCATGCACAAGAACTCGTAGTTGGAGTGTGCTGTCACTTTTATGTGCGGTCTACATGTTTCTAATATACTTTTATATTATTTATTTATGCGTTACTCTGTGCTAAGTATTTTTGCGTTTATTTGTATTGAATACTGACGTATAGTGTTGTCATTTTATTGACATGTTTTGTTACTATTGTCATTTAAGCTGGAAGTTTGGCAAGCCATAAAACCAGGTTCAACCCATCATTATTTTCTTAAAATGTCCTGTACCAAGTCAGGAAAACGGCAGTTCGTTTCTATGTATGTTAGAGCTTGTTTTTGTTACACTTCCTGATGTTCCTGATGTTCCGTTGTTTTCCTTTTATAGTTGTTGTGTTTCCCTATGTTTAAGTTTGTAACCCGGATTGTTTTTTGTATCTATCTATTTATGACTTTTGAATAGCGGTTTACTACTGTAACCTTTATGTACCATAATAATATAAAAACACATGTACCATAGTAATATAAATAAAAACAAGTAGAATTCTAAAAGAAAGTCACGATACTCAAGCTTAAACCTGTAAAAGCATAATATTGCTTTTTTTTCTTACGTCAACATACACATGTTTAGAAAGACAAATTTTAATTGGAATTTGATTTTCTTTTTAATTATTTATATATATTAAAAACAGCAGAAATGATAAACGTAAAGATTCAAGGCGGCAACTGATATTTACTCGAACTAGTAGGTTTCTGAACTAAACTCAGAGAAAACCAATATAAAAAAAGGTTGAAATAAGATATGCTGCATATATTGATGTATTAATAAAAAGCTGTAAAAGAATATCAATTTAATTGTACAAGAAAGGGTTTAATTTACTTTATTTGTATCGTTTAACTTTAATGAAACATCATTTACCAATTATGAGTAATTTGAATTAGGTAAAATTATTAAAAGATACTGTTGTTTTTGTGGTGGAATAAAAAAGAAATCCTATAAAAAAAAAAGGAACGACCATGAACTTAGATTGTATTTATTAAGTATTGACATATAAAACCCTTGTATTGACAACACAGGGTCAGTTAGAGGTGATTTATAGCATTACTACTTAACTAGAGTGGGTTTGACAGATGTGTTAGACATTGAAGATTATTCAAGGACAATAACTGTAATTTCCATTATAAAATACAAAACCACAACTTTTAATGACAATATACTATTTTAATGTGCAGGCTTTTAAATTGAATGGTCAGAAACGCCCATATGCCAATTAATATGAATTAAGGGTTCATATCACCAAAGACGCGTCGGATATACAATTTTAGTGTCTGATTATGGCAACAAAATTATTGATATGAAATAATATTTGTTATTACAAAATATAAATACAATAGTTTCAAATGTATAATTATTTGATTTTTAAATGTCTATCCAAAAATGGAAACCAATATTCACGACATAGGGTATTACCAAAAAATGTGTGGAAGAAAACTAGCGGGGTAATTAAAAATAAAATTCAAACCTCTATCGTGGAATGCAATTAATTGTATGCGTGAAACGTTTTAAGAATTTAAGATAAATTTTCTTCGCTTCGTACACAAGCAAAAATACTGGATAGTTTAAAAATATTTGATACTAGATTCAATTACATCGAATATCGATTCAAATGATTAATTTAAGCGTTCACTTTAATTTGATTGCTCGCAGTGAAAATATTTACAACGTGCCCAATTTATTGAAAATTTTAACATAGATTCAGAGATACATATTCGATGAAAGGTTGACTCTACTGATCATAACCCATATTTACTATGTTTGTAGGTGGTTCGTCATCGTACAGAATATTAGATAACATCGAGCCTAAACACATTTATTGTCGGGATACCTTAGACATAGTGGAGAACTCTACCTTTATGTTTTTTATTTTCCGCTAGATTATTGTTTTATAAGCCATCAAACCACAATCTTAATTTTTTATAACACGAACCTAACAATCTTGGATAGATCGAAGTTTAAATGACTACACGGCTCTTTAATGCATGATATATTTTATTCCAATTTATTTGAAGTTTTATCATTTAGCTAGATTGCCTAGATAACTGGGATGCATGACATGATTTTCCTTCATATTTTCATTATAAAAGGTTTTTAAACTATTATTATTTAGTTGTAAAACGTCAACATGTGTTGTTTGTCAAAGTATCGCACATAACGTAATACACAATTTGAAAAGAAAAATAATAGTCATGTAAAGTGTTTAAAATTTTCATGTAAAGCATTGTAGCATTAAAAATATTGACAACAACAAAATCAATGAACTACTTCAACTTTAATATTGCATGACTGTGATCTAAAAATTACACAAACCTGTTGATATAACCCTACATATTCTTTCAAAGGTCATTGACACCCATAACATTATTTGATCAAATGACTTTTTGCACTGAAGTACATATCTATTTTTTTTATAGTGTGCTACTTCAAACTACGTATATATATACTTTTCTCATTTGACATTTTAAATAAAGATCAATTATAAAAGGTCCCTGTCAAGTGTAGATCCAGGATTTTTATGGATTACAAATAAAGTTGACAAAAACAAAAATGACCTGATTAGAAATATTTTCCATTAATTGAGAAGGGTCTAAATAAAGGCAACAGTAGTATACCGGTGTTCAAAAGTCATTAATCGATTAAAAGAAAACAAATCCGGGTTACAAACTTAACCAAAGGAAACACATCAACTATAAGAGTAAAACAAAGGAACAACAGGAACACTGTGCAACAAAAACAAATGCCAACATACATATAGAAACGAATTATTTGATAACAACTGCAAAATTACTGACTTGGTACCAGACATTTTAAGAAAAAAATGTGGTGTATTGGACCTGGTTTGATGGCTAGCTAAACCTCCCGCTTTAAGACAATGTTATAAAACACACACATTCAAATATATGGAAATGAAAATTATAAAAATAGTATTCAAATCTAATATGGAGTTTCGAGGACTTCAGGTCTAATTGATTGAACAAAACAGTGTCAGTCGTTTGAAAAGTTTGCAAAAATAAGTGACTTAGTTCCCACACATGAGTAACATTCCTCTTACAATCCTACAACAACGGCAAAGGCTTAACTTCAATATGTGACAGATCTGTTCATGCATTTTCAAGGATTTAGGTTCAAAAGTATTACAGTTTCACACACTATAGATAAGCGCCTATTGCGTACAAAATTATAAGCCTGGCATCGTTGATAAGATTTTGCTATTCCTAAAAGATAAGCAATATTTATGTTAATCCCTATGTCTCGAATAAGATCATCTACTTAATCATTAACAATATCAACCTGACGTGTTTTTTTTTTATTGAAATGAACCTCAAGGCCATCTTTTTATCATTAAAATGAACCAGACGTTCACTTGTTAATTACCGAGATGAACACAAAAAGGTCATCTATTCATTTATCACCAAACTGAACACAAAGGACACCTATTATTTCATCACAGACAAAACCAGGTCCCATTTTCAATCATCACCAAAATGAATAAAAAGTTCACCTGTTCATTCATCACCTTAAGGAATCTGAAGGACAGCTATTTTAAAATTTACCACCGAATGAACAAAAAAAGTCACATATTCATTGATCACTCAAATAACCACTTCACATATTCATTCATCACAGAAACAAACAAAACAGTCACCTATTTATTCGTCACCACATAATAAAGATGATAACGTTTTCATTATTATCGAAATTAACCTGAAGATCAAATTTTCATTTCTAAAATGAACCTGAAGATCACATTTTCATTTTGAAAATGAACCTAAAGATCACCTTTAATTATTATTGAAATGAATCTGAATGTCACCTTTTCCTTATTAAAACGAACCTGAAGATCATTTTTTTCTATTTCCGAATAAACATGAATTTCACCTGTTTTATAATTAACATGAAGCTGATGGTCACCTTCGTCATTTTAAAATGAACCTGATTGTCACCTTTTTCATTATTAAAATGAACCTGATGATCACCTTTTTATTTTGAAATGAACCTGACGGTTACCTTTTTCATTATTACAATGAACCTGAAGGTCATATTTTTCATGATTTATATTAACCTCAAGGTCACCTATTTCATTATAAAATGAACGTGAAGGTCATCTGTTTCATTATTTAAACCCACCTCATTGTCACCTTTTTCATTATTAAATGAACCTGAAGATCACCTTTTCATAACTGAAATGATCCTGAAGGTCATCTGTTTCATTATTAAAATGAACCTCACTTTTTTCATTATTCAAATGGACATGAAAGTTACCTTTTTCATTATTGAAATGAAAACGAAGGTCAACTTTTCAATATTAAACGAACCTGAATGCAATATACTCCATAGATATTAACTATGAGGTCACCCTTAACTGAAAGGACAAAAATATTATTCATCATGGTGAACACAAAATTGTCTCCTTTTATCATTCAGTCACCATGTAGCATCATTCGATCACATATTGAAGATAATTTTTTAAATCACCCCTTTTTATTGAAATGAATATTAAAAATGTCACATTTTTACCATTAAAAGACAACCTTGGCACATGGCAACTGATATCATGATCTCTACGTTTTTTTAGTAGGGTGAAATACGTCATTACTAGTAATATGAACATAACCTGGTGTATTGAGATGCACCTTGTGATTTATTTTTTAGAAGTACTTTTTGGTCCACCATTTGTCATTGACATGACATAGAGAAAAGAGTACCAACGAAAATGACCCTTGGAAGAAACACTCATCCATGGATCAATACAACCATTAGACGCAAAATAAACCAAAAGCAGAAAGCACACAAGAAGGCGAGAAAAACTAAAAAGAAAAGAGACAAGGACAGGTATAAAAGACTACAACAAGAAGTGCAGTGGGAGGTCCGGCAAGCCAACAAGAAGTATATGGAAGAGGTCAGTTCCGACTATAGAGATAATGCAAAGAAATTCTGGTCTTATATCAAGAGCAAAGGTCAGGAGTGGACAGGAGTGGAACCGCTAAAAAACAAAATGGGATTTCTGCAAAGTGACAACAAGAGTAAAGCTGACATTTTAAACGACCAATTCCAGTCAGTATTTACCAAAGAAAACCTAAATAACTTTCCGGATAAAGGAAAAAGTCCATACTCCACCATGAAGGACATAAAAATTAGTACCAACGGAGTCCACAAATTATTAAAAAACCTGAAACCGCATAAAGCTACTGGTCCCGATTCAATACCAGCCTTTATACTGAAAGCAGCAGCAGAACAACTTGCTCCTATACTCACAGACCTATATCAAACATCATTGAACACTGGTGAAGTCCCGCAATATTGGAGAGATGCCAATGTAGTTCCACTTTTTAAAAAAGACGAAAGGCACCTAGCATCTAACTACAGACCAGTATCTCTAACTTCCATCACATGTAAGGTCTTAGCACATATTGTACATAGCAACATCAGGGACCACTTTGACAAAAATAAAATACTAACTGATGCACAACACGGATTCCGCAAAAGACGATCATGCGAATCCCAACTAATTGTAACCATCAACGACATTGCATCGAAATTAAAAAGTAGCGGCCAAGTAGACATCATCCTGCTTGACTTTGCAAAAGCATTTGACAAGGTACCACATCACCGCCTCCTACACAAGTTGGAATACTACGGCGTCAACCCCAAAACCAATAAATGGATTCGCTCTTTCCTACATAACAGAAAGCAGAGCGTGATATTAGAGGGTGCCGTCTCTTCACAAGTACCAGTACTCTCTGGTGTACCCCAAGGCACAGTCCTTGGTCCATTACTGTTCCTGGCCTACATTAATGACATGCCAGAAACAGCATCTACATCAGAGACTAAATTGTTCGCGGATGACAGCCTTCTCTTTCGTACCATCACCAACCAAGCTGACAGTGAACTTCTCCAAAAGGACTTAACAGCATTGGAAGACTGGGAAAACAAATGGCAGATGAGTTTTAATGCCAAAAAATGCCTTGTCATTAGAATATCCCCCAAAAATAGACCAGTGATACAAACATCGTACCATCTTCACGGTCATACTCTAGACACAGAGGAAGCAAGTAAATATCTTGGAGTAACCATCAGTAACAACCTAACATGGGATAAACACATAGACAATACAGTAGGCAAAGGAAACAGAACTTTGGGGTTTATACGTAGAAACCTCAAAGGCTGTACAAAACCTGTAAAGGCAGCTGCATATGTGTCCATGATAAGACCTGCAGTGGAATATGCAAGCACAGTATGGGACCCAACCGCTCAAAATAAAATCAAGGCAATTGAACAGGTTCAGAAAAGAGCTGCACGATTTGTGAATAACAACTACACAGAACGAACACATGGCTGTGTCACAAATATGGTTAAAAATCTAAAGTGGGAAAGCCTCGAAGAACGGAGGAAAACAAATAGATTGTGCATGCTATTCAAGATCCAGCATGAACTTATAGATATAGACCGTCACCAATATTTGACGCCGAATGATAACCGGACCAGAGGTAAAAACCGCTTCTTCCAAGAAAGAACAAGTACAGACACCTACGGCCAATCTTTCTTCCCGAGGACAATCAGGGACTGGAACAACCTACCAACAACAGTTACAGCGACCAACACCGTTGAGGGATTCAGAGCTGCCCTGAAGGCATGCTCTGAAAGGAAGTAGGAAAACCAGTTGTAAATAATTTTAATTGTATATTTTTCTGCGAACGTTTTAAATGTAATTTGTAAATAGCCAAGAGAAATCTTTCTGTGTTGCCCGACACTGCGTAAAGTTTTCGCGCGGAACCATTAACATTCAGCAATGAATCCGGTTCCTTACCTGGAAGAAGAAGAAGAAGATCCTAACCTGCTATCGGTCACTTACAGGACTCACAAGGTTACCTATTCATCATTGTTATGAATCGTAAGGTCGCCTGTTAAAATGTCACTTATATATTATTGAAATGTCCTGTAGTAAGAACTGCAGAAAACGCAATTCCCTTTTTATACAGTTATTATTTTTTGGATGTCAAACTTACCAAAAAAAGGATTAAGAAACCCGTCTGATCTTTGTTTCTATTTTGAAGACATTTTCTACAACTGTTCAGTGCTGCGTTAAAGTATGACTATACTTTTAATGCATAGCTATACATAAAAAATAAATATAATTCCACAATTCATTTTCATTAAAATACTACAAGCCTTCAACCCGAATAATTCTGGCCCTTTCAGTCATCAATATATGTAGTCATCGTAGAGCAGTGGAATTAACGACTGGTTTAATAGGGTTAACAAGCATAATACAATTTGTTGCACTTTGAAATTAAATGTACTTTCATCACAACCCTCTGTCTGAATGTTGTTTAAACTATTGCCCGAAGATGATTTTACTTAAGAAGACATGATTGTGTTGATTTTAGACTTAATAAAGCTAATTTCACCAGAAGATTAAATAACGTCTGGATTTGTCAGAGAGGATATGCAGTATAGTATAACCATTATTACAAGGTCGTTAGGTTTAATGTTACATTTTCTCTAAGTTCAAAGGAAAGTTTCCTAATTACAGAACTAAAATAAGATTATATAATAACATCATGTTCCACTCAACAAGCTTCCGTAAGAAGGATAATTGTCACTTAAGCAGAATTTTGAATATTTAAGTGCCAGAGACCTATAATGCTATTATTGTATAATTGTCCCTCGAAGAGCGTATTTTCAGAGATGCAAAATGTGATAATAGATTTAACTTGCTTTTTAAGGACCCTGACAAAATGTGTCAATCAAAAAATACGGCAATAGTACTTTACGATAACCTCTACTCTTCATTTAAAGAGGGGCGAAATATACAAGTGGGACATTCAAACTCATAGATCAAAGATAAACTGACAACGCCATGGCTAAAAAGAAAAAGACAAATAATAGTACACAAGACACAACATAGAACACTAAAGACTAAGCAACACGAACCCCCACCAAAATCTGGTGGTGATAGCAGGTGCTCTGGAAGGGTAAGCAGATCCTGCTCCACATATGGCACCTGTCGTGTTGCATCACACTAGAACAATAAACATCCAACTGACAAAATCAAAGTTAATCGGTATCTTTTTAATTTTTTTTTTAATTTTAAATTGATATATACTCATAAAAATAATAAAAGGACACACTTCAATATCTCACAGTAGACATGCTATATTGAGTCTCTGAGATCAATAGCATAGTCAGAGCACATGCTAACAATTCTTTTAGGTCAAAGATAAAAACAACAATGGGGCAGTGAAATCATGTGAAAGATTTATTATGAAACTTACCTACTTATATTAACAGATTAACAATGTTAAACATATTGGTCATGAAAATAAAGTTCTTTTTATACGGACATACTAGTAGATATAAGAAGATGTATTATGAGTGCCATAATAGATTAAAGTACGGCTCACAACAAAAAGCAAGCTGTAAAGTGGCACAAAATGATTAGTGATCAACAATATTCAAACAGGAAAAATAACTGTTTAATCTATTACAAAATGGATAAACAAGAAACACTGATGAACTATACTAACAAACGACAGCTACTGAACAACAGGTTCCTGACTTAAGACAGGTGCAAACAAATGCAGAGGGTTTAAACAGGCACCAAATTTCACCTTCATGTACATCTAACAAGAATATAGACAAAATTTAGTTGACTGATGACAAGAGAATTTTGATAAACTACTGATATAAGCTTAACATTGGTAAATGAACCATTTAAAAGGGTCAAAATCTACAATTCACTGCAGAACCAAATCTAAAACAGACACAAGTCTGTGGTTTACCCAAATAAAGTTTGAGTCTTGTCATGTAGTAACTGCATGAGAAACTATAATATAATCAGGAACATGCAGTTTATTCTAAGAAATATCATGTATCTCTACATGGTTCCTTTACATAATTCAATTCAAAAGAGACAGGTTTTGTGGTCGTAGATATTCATACTTGAATTTATGGTTTTGTCAAAAGTTTCATACAATCCTATAGGAATTTTGCACATTTAAAAACCATTAATTTAGGGTTCTCATTAACCTGCAAAATCACACATTCTCCACCAATAATAACAAATTCCTATTATGCAGACCTTTAGATAATTCTCAAGAAATAAATGAATCCATTCCTCTTTTTTCACTCACAAAGGAATGTTATCTATTCCTGTTTTTTCTCAAAGGTATGCTATCTATTCCTTTTTTCTCTCTCTCAAAGGAATGTTATCTATTCCTGTTTTTTCTCAAAGGTATGCTATCTATTCCTTTTTTTCTCCCAAAGGGATGCTAATTACCTAGTTTTGGTACTGAATATATAACTGGGTTCCAAATTCTTGTAACATTTTTACTAACGGCTTCATGTTGACTACTTTGACCTAAAATGGTTTACTTTTACAAATTGTGACTTGTCTCATTGGCACTCATACTACATCTTCTAATTTCTAATGATTACTAATATCTGAAATCTATGCTATTCAACCTTTATACTAGGTTAGGGTGTAATGAATGAAGCTTTTTCTGAGTCCGGTTGTTGTTTGTTGGTGTGGTTGGTAGGTGTTTTTGGTTTCTCATTTTTTATAGAGATTAGACCTTTGGTTTTCCTGTTTGAATTGGTTTAATTGATTCAATCTGCAGGCCCTTTGAAGCTTGCTGGTAGATGTGATCCAAGGCTCTGTCTAATGCTGTACTTTGTCCTATAATTGCAATATGACTTGGAAGGAGAGTGGTCTCACTGGCAGTCATACTGTTTCTTCTTATTTATATGCCTTCGAGGTTGGTTTCAATTTAGCATGTTGATCAATGACATAGATTGAAATGAAACATACACAATTATAAATTTTATTATTATGTACCAAACTTTTTCTCCTTCAGAGTAGGAGGTAATGATTCAGTCAATGTCAATGGTGTTCTCTCTACAGCCACTAACCAGTTATCCTTTATAGCCTCTAAATGTAACAAAAACTGAAAAGATACAAAACAAATTCATTGGTTCATTCTTTAACATGAGGTCATAATTAGCTATAAACAAAGTAAAAGTGTATAAGAATATTACTTTTAAAAGCATGTGTGATAATTAAAAACTTATTTTGACAAAATGAGACATAATTTTCTTTATAATGAGATTTATTAGCACATTAATCACAATGTAATGGTAGCAAGAATTATATACACAATATCAACAATCGACATTATACAATTTGGCACATACTAGTTCAGTTGGACCTTACCATTTATACAAATGACTGAACTCTTGAAACCCTATCCCTACTTGTCACAATCTAAAGAGGTCTGTACAATACCTAGCTAGACTACTCATCCATCAAACAGTTTGCAAAACTGATAAGGCCAATTAAAATTAATTGATAGATTTTCATCCCCGCCCGCCCCTCTGAAATCTTTCCGCCCCGATTTTTTTTATTTTTGAAAAAAAAAAACGATTTCCGGATTTTGTTAATTTCCGTTACCGGTAACCGTCGATGATTTTGTTTCATGTAAAACTTCCTTTCTCAAATTTCGGTTTTCGTATTTCTCGTATTCTTACTGAATGATTAAGTCCATATATTCTGCTGATCTATGATGACAACATCATTTCCCGAGAATAGAGATTGATTACGAGAAGGGCGTGAAATATTCGGGTTACAAGTTATACGATGTGTCCAAGAACGCAAATCGCCGTACGGTCACAAATGACACAAATGTTTGTGAGTAAAACCAGAGACATATACGTGTATATATGTCTCTGGTAAAACACCTTGGATTTATTTTATTTATGCAATGACTTTGTGTCAAGAAATCCAGTGGCGGATCCAGGGGGGGGGGGGGGTTCCGGGGGTGCGCACCCCCCCTTTATTTTTGCCGATCAATGCACTTGTATCGGGACATATGTTTTGCACCCCCCCTGCACCACCCCTTTGCCCTGGGTTAGCACCCCCCCTTTCGAAAATTCCTGCATCCGCCCCTGAAATCTGGCCTGTGAATGAAACCCAAAAGCGTTAGAATCGTGGAACACATTTGACTTGAATAAAGAAATTAACACAAGCATGAACTTTTTAGATTGTTGACCGTATAATTATATATTGAGTTAAAAAAAAACGACAAACATACGCATTTTTAATTTATTAATTATAGCAAGGTCTTAGATTTAGATTTAGCCTTAATTTCGTTTTTTGTAGAAATAGAGAAAACAACCTCTGTCCAATACCCACAATAGAGTCATTAAACAACTTTATGTTCTACATTGTAATTGTATTTGCATCTTGATGATATTAAGGACCAACCCTATTATTTAAACACTGTTTGAGTTTTCATTTTATGCTGTACTTTTCGTACTTTTGTTGAATACCAATGCATTTGCTTCATTTTATAAGAACAACAAAACATTGCTTAGAAAGCAAAATACATTTGATGTAGGTAATCCAACTGAAGAGAGCATTTCTCCACATTTCTGCTGTTTACTATAAATTAGGTTTCTAAAGCGGCAATTACATGTAGCACAGTTGTTGCCAATCAGAGATATATATTTATGAATTTGAAAAAAGCGGCACCAGCATATGGAGTATATGTGTCTCAATTGATACGTTACTTTAGAGATAGCTCAAAGTACGTTGGTTTTGTTGAACGAGGAATACTGCTTTCTCAAAAGTTGCTAAGACAGGGCTATGAATCAATCAAATTAAGGTCATCACTCAAGAAATTTTATGGTCGCCATCATGACAAAAGTGTGTCAGAAATCATATCTCAGTGATATTCTTCCTCAGTCATAACAATCTTTCATCATTACCGAACTGAACAAAGAAATAACATGACGGGTGCCGTATACGGTGCAGGAAATGCTTACCCTTCTGGAGCACCTGATTTCACTCCTGGTTTTTAGTGGAGTTCGTGTTGTTTCGTACTTCTTATTTGTAACCGTTGATGTAAATGTCTTTGGTTTTATAAGTCTTTGGTTACTCCTTGGTTTTGATTGTTATTGTCTTATACACGATACCTTATGGATGTATTATATATGCTTATTCGATTACAATTGCATATATGAATAACACATGACAAGAAGGTTTCATATGAAATAAAATTTAAAAAATAAAATCCTCCCACCCGCCCCATTTTTTTCAAAAATTTGGATGAAAATCTACTAATTAATTTTAGTTGGCCTAACAGTAACAAAGCCATTTTGCTTTGATACATATTCTTATGTCACAGAATAAATGTGATTTTTAAGGTGGTACCCAAAACTTTCACTAAAATTAATTTGGCTTGTTTAATTTTCATAAAATTTTAACAAAGTATTTACTTAGACCCTTTGACAAAAATATAAAAATTTCAAAAAATTTGAACCAAACAATTTATCAGAAAAATTACACTGGTTATAAAGCAGTTTGACAAACACTAATTTTGATCATTGAGAAGCTTAACATTCCCTTAACAACACAACGCAATTAAAACGTTTAGCTGATTTTACAGAGTTATCTCCCTGTAGTGTTAGGTACCACCTTAAATGTACATAATTCATATACTGATAATTTACCTTATATTTACTACTGATGTGAAATGCTGTGGATGATGGTATTTTATCCTGATGTTGCCATGCAGAATAACTGAACAAAGGAGCTTCTACTGGTGGAAATCTCTGTAATAATATTCATTGTATGCTTTTAATTACTTGATTTGGTATTTAAACCTTTTGATTGGAGGGTCACTAAAATAAGTCATAACATGCAACTGGCATAAAACATTATAAGCTTTGTATCTGAGGAATTGTGTACTAAAAATATCAATTAATTACAATATTCGTTGTGTGTTATGAATTACTTAGCTTCAAATATTCATTGCTGTTAAATATCAACAATAATTACAATGTTCATTTGTGTGTCGTTTGTTATCAATTACTTTAAATATTCAGTATGTGTTATTTTTACTTAGAATATTCATTGTGTTTTATTAATTACTAATAGTGTGTGTGTTAATAACTACTAAGAATATTCATTGCTGTTATGTATTACTTGAATATTCATATTTGTCTGTTACAAAATAAAATTTAGAATTGAATACTATTTCCTAGAGTATTCATATAGTGATAGTTGTAAATTAGAATATAATATATGTCAGTAGATAGGACACCCTATATAATTGCCATGTTCCATGAACTGCAAAATCTGGGCCGCAATCCTTGTTCGGCATACAATTAAAGATTCTCATTATAATGAACATGTGCAAGAGATTTCAAGTGGATCTGACCGTAACTTTTTGGCAAACTACTTAAAACCAAAAACTTTCATAATACATGAATTATATAATAGAGGAACAGACAGACTAAGGAATGCAAAGACCAGATATCATAGTGACCCTACTATCTTATAAAAGGCATATTTATTTTTGGTAATTTTTATTGTCATCACCAAAATGGAAGTATTTCCTTTCTAAAATGGAGGAGGACATTTGAAAAAAGAAAGACAGGGATGTGAACAATAACAGGTCACATATGGCCTTCGACAATGAGGTGATACCAACTATTTTTATATAAAGTTACTATGACAACCTACCTGTGATTTATCTAATACACACAACATCTGCTCATCATGAAATATAATTTTATTCTGGTCGTTTGGGTGCTGTTGTATGTTTATAATTTTACTATGCCTTGTCAGCCATTGTTTAGGGTACTTCAAACAAGTTTGTTTACACCATGTTGTATATTCTTCTGTTTCTAGGTTATATTCATAAATCTATAATGAACAAAAACATGGTAAATAACATTAAATATGGATTTTACAAAGGATCTGGAATTTAATGTACCGGTAAGAAATGAATGCTAAAAAAGTACAATTCATAAAAAAAGCAGAGGCTATATATATAGGTACAACAGATCAAAATGGCAATATTGTAGAACTGTAGTTCAATGTCTGCTATATATGATTAAACAAAAAAATATTGCATGTAATTAAAAAGTACAGATCCTATTGTTGGTGATGTAGAGATAGCCTGTGTTGGGATGTGATAAATATAAATATGAAGATGTGATATGAGTTCCAATGAAACAACTCTCTACCACAAAGTGTAAAAAGTAAACTTGAAATTATTGGTCAAAGTATGGCCTAAGACTATCTAATATCAAATTTTACAGCATTATAAATAAATTCATTGTAAAAAGGATGGAATCAGTTTTTCTTTTGAGTGTGAAAGATCTCTTCTTTTATATACAGCATGTTTTACAGTGACTTGACTGTTAGTGTTGCTATCCACCAATTGCAATTCATTCAAAATTTTGACCAAATTGCAATTTGTTTTATAAAATCAAATTGTTCAACTGGTCAGAATATTGAACAAGTTGTTCAGTCAAAATGTGAAAGTGCAAGGTGATAAAATAAAATATACTTACAATCCTATAAGACTTTAACTCCACTTTAATGATGTTATTACTAAATTTGTCTATCAATCTGTATAGTTATAGTATAGCCATTACCATACTAAAGGTAAAATGTTTTATTTTGAATTGCTATAAAAATGTCCAAACTAAGCTTTTATATAGTTTTTCTTTCGAAAAGGATTTTATATTTATAAGAATCATATATCATTTAAAATAATACATCATATATTCAGTAAAATACGTGTGAAATAACAATATGCTATTGATAAGTTTCCTTGGGGAGATAACCTAAAATACTATTCTTTTGAATAAAGACTTTTTGAAACCAAAAAAGATTATCTCCCCTTCCTACAAACATATTGCAATTTCACAAATATTTTACTGAATATGAAATGTTTTTATTCACATAATGTGTGATTTTTATGAATATAGAATACTTTTCGAAAGAAAAACTATATAAAAGCTTAGTTTGGACATTTTTATAGCAATTAAAAATAAAACAGTTCACCTTTAGTATGGTAATGGCTATAATATAACTATACAGATTGATAGACTGATTTAGTAATACCATCATTAAAGTGGAGTTAAAGTCTTATAGGATTGTAAGTATGTTTTATTTTATCACCTTGCACTTTCACGACTTGACTGTGGTTTTCTACAGCAGTTGGTTCAAATTTCTGACCAGTTGAACAATTTGGTTTAATAAAACAAATTGCAATTTGGTCAAAATTTTGAATGAATTGCAATTGGTGGATAGCAACACTTACAGTCAAGTCACTGTAATACCTTCCAACAATGTTTGTGTGGTAAGACATTGCACCATTAATGTGACCATAAAAAGGTTTGGAAGGTTGACATGCCATCAAATAAGCAAATTTTTAACACATTCCAATCTTCACTGATCTTTTGCAGAAAGTCACAAACTTTTCTTGTCTACAATAGGAAAAAGGAAGCCCATTCTTTTAAAGTTATTTCAAATATACTGTATTCCATTGTATGCTTTAGAAGAAAGTACCGACTTTCAATAGATTATATGTATTTTTTACAATACAGCTCAATTCAGATATTCGTCCAGTCTCTATTGGTTGAGGATGTTTACCTTTTGGTCTGCATATGCTATCAACAAATTACTTCCATCAGCATTAAAACACACAGCCGTTGCTTGGCAACGATATCTTGGTAATCTGCAGTGAATCTAAAAATAACAATGCAAAACAATTATCTAGCAGGGTAAAAATTGTTAAATACTTATTTTTTTCATATCTAATAAAAGGTTTATTAATATTACATAAATCAACACCATTTAAAAAAAAAGGGAAAAAAACACAACAAAATGTGTTAATTATAAATATTGGAAAGAAATATTCAAATCGAGATGATTAACATTGATCATAATACAATCTTTTTTGTATCTCAAAAAATACATGAGTTTCTTGCATATGTGATATACAAATTTATAGGTCAAAAGATTTTCTCTTTTCCATACCTGTTGTTTTGCTAAATTAAAGATGAGTATACTTCTAGTATGGTCAGCTAAGCACACCATTTTATCATCTGGACTTACACATAACAGATGGACAGAGTCTACATCATCTGTATATAAAATATAAGAGCTATTGCAATTTCATTTAAAGAATTTATATTTTTTCTTTCCCTTATCAACAATATCACTTACAAAACCCATAACTGGGGATTCATTACTGTAATTTCAGAAATTGTTGTGTGCATTTATTATTGCGATTTTTCAAGAATGGACAAAAATATATGAGTTCAATTATTACGATTTCATAAAATAAACTGCATACAGATCTATGTTTCAGTTATCAGAATCTTATTATTGCGATATCCATCCAATAGCATTATTCACAATAATAAAAACATGGCAATAATTTCTGAATCTACAGTATTGTTTCTGGGATACCACTTTATGTAGATTTCACAGGTTAAGGTAAACACAAATCTAAATGTTCAATGAAGTACACAATTACAATCAGTTTGAACGAAAACTTCAGTCAGTTTGTATGAAAACTTCAGTCAGTTTGTATGAAAACTTCAGTCAGTTTGGATGAAAATTTCAGTCAGTTTGGATGAAAACTTCAGTCAGTTTGGATGAAAACTTCAGTCAGTTTGGATGAAAACTTCAGTCAGTTTGTATGAAAACTTCAGTCAGTTTTTATGAAAATTGTCAATCAGTTTGTATGCAGACTTTGGCAACCAACCAACCAACCAACCAAAGGTCCTTGAAAATAAAACTTTTTCTCAAACATTGGTATCCATGAAAATAAATGAATAAACAGTACATTCTCTCAATTCCAAAATTACTCAAATTTGTTTCCAAAGCAATTATAATATAAATTGACAACTTCTTAGACAAATTAAAGTTGTGACATAATATGGGAAATCACTACATCTCTAAGTATTTATGATGTTTCTTTTCATTGCCAAATGTTCATGCAGCTCAACATGAAAATTCTTAATGTGACAAAAATTAATAATAACTCATAAGAAATACTGATTAATGGGGTCGGAGGGGTCCTGATCCCGAAATCCTGAGGTCCCGAATTTAAAAAAAAATAAATCCTGACATCCCAAAATTCAAAAAAAAAAGAATTCCTGTATTCCAAAAGAGTCATTCCGGAAATCCCAAGCTTAATAAACAACTGATTCTGACGTCCTGAAAAAGGTTCTGCTCCCCTCATGAATTCACAGGCTTTTAGACAATTTCCAGTGTAGATGTTACTAACCTGACAATGGTGGAATAGTTGCTGTAATAACTGCTTCACTGTCATCAAGACTGATGGCTTGTATTTCTGTACTGTCAGTCACAGTGATAAGGCTCCTCCCATCATGAGTAAACTGCATTCTGTGTGCTGGTGAAAGACTAGATTTGCTTTTAACCTTCTTTAATGTGACCTGTGGTGTCATTGCATATTGGTTATCCTGAAATATAAAAAGATAACAAATTAATTATATTTAGTTCACAGATTTTGTGTAAAATTCAAGAAGTTACTGTCATGTCTATTGTGCACTAGAGTATACTTTCTTTATAAACAGGGCCCTAACATGATCACTAGCTTGTCACTTATCCCCAGGTTTGTACTTCGATGAGCAAAAAGATAGGTGCCACCTGTGGGGCAATGTTTTCTTACCTTTCCAGAGCACCTGAAATCTCCATCAATTTTTGGTGGGGTTTCTGTTGCTCAGTGTTTAGTTTTTCTTTGTTTTATTCATTGTACTGTTTTTTGTATGTTGGTCTTATTCTTTTTTTTATCATGGCTTTGTTAGTATATCATGAATTAATGAGTTTGAATCTTTTGCCTCTCTCTGGTCTATGTGGAGGTTTTAAGTTCAAACCTACCTGAGGCAAGATGCATTCAACTCTGATCTTAATTGACAAGTAGTGCTTGCCAATGTTCCATGATTCTCCACCAAATAAAACTGACTGCCATGATAAAGGAAAGGGTGGTGAAAGTGGTATTTAACACTAAAAATTAATCATTTATTAACAATAACACACCATTGATAATGAGTATATTTTGACTGTATCTTGATCACTATAAGCCAGATATTCAGCAGTTTTATTAATGGCACAGCACACAATCCTTTCACTATCCTTGGTCTTCAGTTGTAACAATTTGATTGGTTTTGACATCAATGGTAATATTTCTCCACTTTTATCTGTAAAACAAAAGGGAAATTTCTATTTATTATACTTATCTACTGTGGATTCATTATTATTCATTGGGGGATACCAATTTTAATGGAGTTTATTGGTACAGGTGATCCACCAAGTCAAATACTCAACTAATGACGAAGGAGTAGGCCCATATATTTCCGCAAATTAAAAAGTTATCACACATATTCATACATTTGTCGACACTAAATTAAGGTACAAGGTATTGAGAAAATAAAAACAAATTTTACATTGAAAGAGTTACCATGGCAACAAACCATGACTAAATTTGCATATTTTGAAAAAAATCTAGATTTTCCATGTTTTTCATCTAATTCTAAGTATGTTTTAGTTTGAAAAAGTATGAGTTTACCCAAGAAACAACTTTATATTTAGTGAAATTATGTCAATAGTTATGATAAAGCTTCTCTGAAATTATTTTGTTGTTTCTTGGCTGCGAAGGATGTTTCAACAATGGAAATAACGATGGAAAACTACATAAAAACTACATAAATTCTGCATTTTTCAGTGTTTTCATGAAAGAAATCGGTACTTATTATGACTCAATTGTGACGTCATCATATAAAAATCTTTATGTTTTTTATTTATATTTACCTTATTCATTTCCAAACATAATGTGCCTCTTTGAAACAGTTATCAAAAAAATTTGTTTTCTTGGGCCAAAACCGGACCTTATTGCCCTTACTCCTTTACTATCACTAAGCACTCAGGAAATATGGGGTAATGTTAGGTTTAAATAAAAGAAACAATTTCTACTTATGAATAAGAGTCTTTGGTATCTCTTCTAGTTGCAGTATTATGATGTCTGGTCAATGAAGTATTATAATCAATATCTACCTGAATTTTTAGTGGTGTGTCCAAGTTTCCAAACTTCTAAGTAATTTGCATATTGTAACATGACAACTTTGGCCTCTGATGCAACTTTGACCATGGAATACTATAAAACAATAAAACAAACAATTTAGACTTTACAACAAACAAATGTACTATAGTGTTAAAAATAATGCTGACTTTTATTACCTTAGTCTTCTCAAAGAGGGAATACCATTTAAAAGATTTTTGGGTTTTATATACTGAGTGCCAATGAAAACGCAACACTTGGTTTTTCAAGAATAAAATTTATACTAGAAATGATAATCTTTCAAAATAAATTGTTCTTGAAAATTAACAATTTTAACAATAGATCGATATCAAACAAAAACTGTTTCCTTGTCATCTTTCGTGCGCAATAGGTAAACGAAACATCCAATGTCGAATCATCAACTCACAGTCCTAACACAAATGTTACAGCCCCGTGGTGCAGTGCAATCTCCACAGTGCCGTGGAGTTGATCATCCCGGACGTTTAATGTGATCCCGAGGAATTTTATTCCACTTGTCCAGCAAAGCAAACTCAAGCTGACTTTATGATATTGGTGGTGGTTTTCATCGTCTAAACCATGATAAATCTGATGCAAAACTTGCTCGATTGGACCAAAATCCGGCGAAAAGCAAGACTTTTGGCCAAGGCGCGTGCCAAATGTCTATGTAACCACCACTAATGTTTTTTGGTACATAATGAATGTTTTTTTGGTCTACAGAATTCGATGTTTACACCAGACCGCCGTTTAGATGTCACTAAGGAAAGACTGTGGTGCTCTTTAACAATTTCCGCGCAAATGGTGCCTTACCGAAATTTCTCCAAAGGTTCTACCGTGACCACCATTGAACTCTCGTGACCTTTGAACAGCCATCAGAGTCGATATCGGATATGTTAAAGACCAAATGTATCGGTCTTGCTGACCGTTTCTTGCTTTTTGTATCCCGGGATGTGGCTAATCATAAAATGATTCATTTTGGTTGAATTTGTGGATGATTTGGGTTATTGTAGAGGCTACAACTTCAGTCTTCTCGTAATTGTATACTGTGAAAGGCTTCATTGGATCATGCCCAAAACTGCATGTCGCTGGTTGTCAGAAAGTCCTGGCATTTACTCAGATGTTTATTGCAGTTTGTTAAGAATAAGGGCGGGAAAATTCATGACATTAGCCAAGGTTTAAATGACAAAATCGTGAAAATAGTGGGTATGTTGAAAAGCGGTGAACTCGGTTTATGTCCTTTTAAAATAACCCATACTTCGCATTTGTTCCAAAATCACTCAACCGTAAAATTGTCGACAATTGTCTTAAAAGTCATTTTCAACTAACTATACAAAGTTCTAATATAAATAAAATAAAAATTATAAGATTTTTTTGAAAAACAAAAGTGTTGCGTTTTCATTGGCACTCAGTATATATAGGTAGCATATACGGTAGTTTTGACTGATTCATTATTATTCGTTGGATACCAACTATCATGGGTTTCGTGGGTACAAAAGAACCAGAAATTAAAATGTTCAATGAAATACAAATTAGTTGAAGCAAGACTTTGGCAGAACCACAAAATTGGTACCCACGAAAATAAATGAATTCACAGTAGTTGGTCTTACTTTCTGTTATTTTTCAGTCACAGTCATATTGTTACATTGAGAAAACTCTTCACAAGAGACCAAATGACAGAGAAATTAACAACTATAGGTCACCATACCGCCTTTATACGATAGAGATCATATTGACTTATTGTCTCAAGAGAAGTACTACTATAAAATCAAACTATTATGTACTTTTTAATATTTGGCAGGAAAGCATGAGGTTCTTCTATAAATAGTTATTGTGCTAAGTATTTCTCAAGTTATGGAATATCTCAAGTAAAACCATATATAGTGAACCTATAACTGAAAATTTCTATATATGAGTACAATTCTGAATTAAAATGGATTCTATTTTTGTACCAATTTATCAAACAAAGTAGACATGGTTTATGTTCTTTCTACTTTATATTTTAACTGTTGAAAAAATTGACAAAGAAATACAGACAATCCATTAACTTACACTTGGAAATCCTGGATATTTCCGCCTATGTTTAATACCCTTTGTTTCCTTTGCCATGGCAACAACCAAGTTTGTATCAACACCTAAAACATACAGAAAAATATTCATCTCATGTAATGGGAACATTAAGAATCTATGATACACAATTTGCTACAAATGTTGGCCTAAGTAACTAATCAGAAAAAAGTTGTAATTTGAAAAATAAACTATTGCTAGTGATATAATAACAACTAACGCATATGATTCAAAAACATTTGTAAATAGCTTATATTTTTGAAGAATTATAAGTCTTTTGCCTTTTATGTGTGAAAAAGGGAAAGTACGTTCTTTTAATTTTCATAGCCTGGTGAAAAAAGAAAAAAATAACACTGCATCTCAAATTTTTGAGACAGATGTGTATTTTCTATGTGAAAAGTATGAGATCTTAGATAGATGTCAGAAAAGACAGCACAAAAGCAACACACAAAAAAAAGAAGGCAAGAAATTTAGCTGTCAGTATTTAGTGTCAAACAATATCAATGAGTCTATAGTATATGTCAAGCTCTACCGGTAAATCAAGTCTCAACCAGCTGTTACAGCTGTAATCATAATGCTAGCAAGTTATAGGTTTGGTTTGCTTGCTTGCTTTATTTGTATTAAAGTTTGCTCAAGCATTGTAATTAATATTGACATCTGCAAAAAATACAATGAGGTACAGTTAAACCTGTATATAGGTAAATTTGATTGTTTGATAATATCCAATTAAATTTAAATATAATGAACTCCGCCTACTTTCTTACCTCCAGAAACAATTTTATCTCCTGCCACGACCAGATCTCTGACATCATGAGTATGGAAGTGATAAACATCTGACTTGACCCATAACTTCCAATCACTCTCAACGTTAGCTGGGGTATACTCAAATGCTACAATGGAGGGGTCTACACCAGAAGTATACACCTTGTTCTCTTCCTGAAAAATTAGCAAATCTTTCGATTGTTTAAACACTACATTTTTTTTTTAAATTCCTTTGGTTTTTGAAAAAAAAAGTCAAAATATAAATGAAATTAGGCTGGAACTTATACAAGGTACTGATATGCTACAAAGTCTAACTTGTAATCACTCAAAATTACATCGGTTTTGCTCAAAGTTTGAAGGTTTGTGACCTACAGTTCTTACATCTACTACATATGAACTTAGATGGATAGCACTCTCATTGGTAATCTTACTACATCTCTTCATTTTTTTCTCAATCTTGTTATATTCATCACAAGTCCAAAGTAACATTGATTTAAATTCATTCAGTTGTTTTGAATCAGCTATATACAGTTTTAAATCCCTTTTGTATTTGGAATTGAATTTTGAAAATTAAATGTTAGAATATTAAGGATTCAATCTTTTTCTTAAAAATCTAGAGCAACAATAAAGTAGTTACCTCATTCAGCGTTAAACATAGAACATCTGCTTTGTGACTCTGGTATGTCTAAAAATAAAAATAAAAATAAATACAACTTTTTAGCATGATTCAAGGAAAATTATACATTACAATATTTCCGGCATTAATAACTGTGAAAACTCTCATGAAAAATGTGTGTGAATTACCATTTAAATTCCATGGGAGATAACTCTATTTCTTACAATAAATTTTGTTTACTTATGAAATCACTGCACTTAAATCAAAACTTTATCAGTCTCTTTACAGACTTCGGGAAGATTGTCCTACCTCTGGGTCCTGACTACCATGTAGAACCATTTTATTTTTTAATTTACCAACAAACCCCTGCATTCAGTTGGTCCTATGCCTGACAAAAAAGTCAAAGTTTGTAGAAATCATGACCATGCTACACATGTCTTACCTTTATAAGTGTTCCTTGCTTTCCATTCCAAAAAGAGGTCTTTCCCCGGGAATCTCCACTGATTATTGTGAAGTCACTACAATACAAAATTACATTCTATCACACTCCAAATTTTAATACTGCATTGAATATTTATTATGACAAATTTGATAATCCTAACATACTAGAATTATAATTGTTAAAACCATTACTGTAACACAGTGAAATTTTGGGCAATTTCGCTGTAAGAATTGAAACATGGAAATTTCAAGGATTTATAATTATACATGTCAACAACAAACATATTTATAAGAAGCATATTCATTAAAGTCTTGAGTGGTCTTAAAGCAAAATTTTTAGTTTTATAAAAGATTCCTGTTTTTATCATTTTTGTTTAATAAAACTAATATTTCGAGTAAAAACAATTCATTTGACCATGTATATAGCTACAGTATGTATTCTCTTGAACGAATGCAAAGCAAGGCAAAAACTCTGATGTTCTGCTACTCATACCTTGTAACAGCCACACACCACACAATGGTTTCTTTATTTCTCTCTTGTCTGCCTAGTGTTAGTCTCTGTATAGCGTGGCCTGAGTTAATACTCCAAATCCTTATATTATCTACACCCCCTGTCACTATTAAATCTTCTGTTGGATGCCAGGCTATACTTAATATTCTACCTAGAAAAAACAAGATGGACCAATAGTTATCTATATCCCTGCAACTTTTTAAAATATGTGCTAAAGTAAGCATTATATAGAGCTCACTTGTAAACAGTAATCCATTTTTGGACAATTCATCTAATTGATTATTTAAAAGTATGTATTTTTTAAAACAAAATAAAACCAAGAATTTGACATAATTTTCTTTAATATACAATTGCATTAGGTACACTTCTCATCTTATTGAATTTTTATTTTTTATGAAATCTTATTTAGAAAACTAAGAATCTGTGATTTGACAGGGGGAGATAATGTCTGGGAAACTGTATGTCCTTATTCAAGGGGAGATTATTAAAATGTACTGCAATGCTAACAATTTCTGCATTGTTATGTGAAATATCAAGAAAACAAGTACAAGCAGCACTGTTTTCTTTTACAGGTTTTCCAGAATTTTTTAACAGCTAGTCTCTATCTACTATATAAAGTAATCAATAGTGTGTATTTTGTTAATGATTTTTTTTTAATGTATAGTGACTTATTTTACCTAAATGGCCATTATACACATATTTGTGTACAAAATGGATGTGAAAAGTAGTCATAGTATTAAATATAAACAACACTTGTAATACCCGGTAGATACATATCGAAATAAATGGGGTATTTTACACCTTTTTTTATGCTGTAACAAAGTTCAATTTTATAAATAGACATCACCAGAATTGTGATGGTCAAGATTGGTTCCAACTGGCTTAGCAACCTCATGGATTTTTTTAAAAACTTTCTTTTTATCAAATATAAGTTAATTAAATTCTTTACAGAGCACCTGAGTTTGTTCCCTCTTCTTGGTTGGGTTATTTAGTTTTCTGTGAAGTGTTTTATGGATTGCTGTTTGTATTTTTGCAATTTTTGTTGTTTTGTAAGTTTTGTCTGTTTTTCTTTGTTTTATGGTTTTTGGTTTCACCCTGATATCTTTCCCTTTATTTTACATGTGGAACTTTGATTCCGTATCATTTAGAGTTAATTCAATACCCTCCTGTTTATCAAATGCCAGATGGTGATACATTAAAGAATCTTCCTGTGTACTAAATATTTACCCTCCTGTTTGTCAAATGCCTGATAATACATTAAAGAATCGTCCTGTGTACTAATATAAATACATACCTTCCTGTTTTAAATGACTGATGATACATTAAAGAATCTTCCTGTGTACTTAATATTTACTCTCCTGTTTATCAAATGCCTGATGATACATTAAAGAATCTTCCTGTGTACTAAATATTTACCCTCCTGTTTGTCAAATGCCTGATGATACATTAAAGAATCGTCCTGTGTATTAAATACATACCCTCCTGTTTATCAAATGCCTGATGATACATTACAGAATCGTCCTGTGTATGAAATACATACCCTCCTGTTTATCAAATGCCTGATGATACATTAAAGAATCTCCCTGTGTACTAAATATTTACCCTCCTGTTTGTCAAATGCCTGATGATACATTAAAGAATCGTCCTGTGTATTAAATACATACCCTCCTGTTTATCAAATGCCTGATGATACATTAAAGAATCGTCCTGTGTACTAAATACATACCCTCCTGTTTATCAAATGCCTGATGATACATTAAAGAATTGTCCTGTGTACCATACCCTCCTGTTTATCAAATGCCTGATGATACATTAAAGAATCTTCCTGTGTACTAAATACATACCCTCCTGTTTATCAAATGCCTGATGATACATTAAAGAATCGTCCTGTGTACTGAACACAACAACACATCCATCCTCTGTTCCTGCCTGTCAATAAAATGAATTAATTTTTAAAACAAAACATTCTCTTTGGTCGGGTTGTTACATTCCCCATTTCCATTCTCAATTTTTTTATTTAATATTTTATAAACCAACTGCATAATCAAATTTCTCAATGTATGCAAAATTAGGCCACACTTTAAATTATTTAGGTTTGCCCAAACCCTACCCAAAGGTAGAGAAAGTGGGTGGGTAGGTAGGTAGGCATTTTTTTCTGCAAAGATACATGTAGCTTGAAGTGTCCGATGCTATGAGTCTTCATGTCTACATTGTATCTGATTAAAAAAAAATAATATCAGGACAATAAATGATTTTGAGTAGGCAACTCTTTTCTGAGTAGATCAAGTTAGAAACAGACTTATTCTTTTTCATGGCATAAGATATTTAGGAATATTTACAACAAAAAATAAAATAGTTCAGGAAAAATCATGAAAGTATTGAAGATGAAAATTGGAATTCTGCACATAAATAAATACTCTTACAATTGTGTGACAATAGGCACATCACTCATAAAAGAGTAACAAACATACTGGGGTGAATCAATAAGAGGTCTATCCTTTTTGTGATTATAATGTAACTCATTGAAGGTAAAGTGGTATGATGACCAGTTTAATAGTTCAAAACATAACAGTTATCATCCCAATATAAATTAAAAGGCTTGAAGCATTACAAATATTTATACCTCATCAACTGCAGCAATATTTGTACATGTTGTGTTTATACCCGTCTTTAAATATACATAGATAAATAAGGTTTTAGGTGTCCTATAGCTAAGATAATCAAAGTGCTGGATAGCACCTGTGGAAAGTTTGCAACTGTATATGAGTATTATTTCAAATAGGTTATTGACGTGTATTATTTTAAATATGTATTTTAAATCACTGTTTTGATTTTTTTAACTAAACCATTGTCTCGCCAGCAATTTCCAAAAATCACTTTTTATGCCCCATTTATGGGCATTATGTTTTCTGGTCTGTGCGTCCCTTCGTCCGTCCGTCCTTCCGTCAGTTCGTCTGTCCCATTCAGGTTAAAGTTTTTGGTCAAGGTAGCTTTTGATGAAGTTGAAGTCCAATGAATTTGAAACTTAGTACACACTAGAACACACCCGTGATATCGCGGGTCTGTGACTGAATTAAAGTATATAACTATGCCTACGCCTTATTTTAGTATTGGGATTGCCATCTGATAAAGTCATGCCGATTATAAGATGCACAGTGTTCTCTGCTTTCAAAATCTGTTTGTTTGAACCCGTCGACCTGGAACTTATATCAATTATTGGTAATATTAATTGAAAACAAAAGGTCCTGGAATGGAGTATTTTTTAATCAACAGCATTGTCCTATATTTATTAATTTAGTTATAAATAATGTTGAATTCTTTGATTCGCTGTTTTATGCCATGCCCGCTAACAAATTGAAAACTGTACCTATACGCCTTATTTTAAGTCCAGATTTTTAGTACTCGTATTGTCATCTTAGAAAGTCTTACTGCTTAAAATACTACAATAGGGAACAATTTGACAATGATTGAATTTAGTAGTGTCAACCCTGTGACTATATGACCCGTGTACATGGCAAAATCCGAAATACACTGTTTGGTGGTGCGCCTGTCCGATGAGAAACGTACCGATAAGTAATAGGTAACAGGTGAATATTAATTATGTGGAAGAGTGCTGTAATTTTTTTAAATCAACACCATTGTCCTATATTGGATATATATAAAATTGAATTCTTTGATTTGTCGTTTTTTAACCCATGACGGCTGATAAATTGGACCTCGTCATTTTAGTATTATAGTTGTTCCCTATGATATAATCTTTCTAATTTTAATGCCAAATTAGAGTTTTTACTCCATTTTCACGGTCCACTGAACATAGAAAATGATAGTGCAGATGGGGCATGCATGTACTGGGGACACATTCTTATATATCTATACCTTTAAATCTAAAGACCGTTTTTATGTTTATGTTTTATATATAAAGGTATATATACTTGATAGGGTATACTGAAAATTTCACCCCTTTACATCTAGAATGGTAAAAGTGACGCCAACAAAATTCAAACTTGACTTGTGTTTTGTGGTTGCATATAAGTTTCATAAAATTTGGTTCAGGCAAACTAAAGTAAGAGAACAGAAATCAATTTTGGGATGTATGGACGTACGTACAAGTAAGGGACGTACATACTTACAGAAAAAAACAAGGATAAAACTCAATATGGTGGGGGCATAACAACAGTAGTATGACCTCAGGAATAAAAAAGTTTATATACACTAGATTCATACAATGTTGATCTGAGGTGCTTATAACCCTGTAACACATTTTAGTTGCTGCTGCGTAATTGCCCTTGAGGCAATGACATTTGAGATTTTTGTTTTAAGCCATTTATTTAATCATTGCCTCTGTGGGGACACATTATTAATTATAGGTCAATCTTAAAAAATCATACTGCCCCAGGAATAAAGTGAGGATAAAAAGTTCTGGATCCGCCACTGCATTGTTAAGCACTAAGAAAGTCATTTTGCTAGTACATGGACAAATGTTATTAAATCATTTTAATAATTTCTACAGCACTTGTCTTTAGCTTGATCTCGGTCTTGATACACTGAACTATAACATTCTTAGAAGTAGTTGATGACTCAGTTGCTTTTAAATTATATGGATGCTATGATACTAATTGTCATTAAGACAATGTTTTTTCTGTTGTCAGTTTGATCCACTTGAACATGCTGAACGAGTAAAGGTCCTTATATCCACATTGGAATGTGAAACACTAGTACTTAACGAATTAAAAGTTTTCAAATGATTTTTGGCATCAAAACTTTCAGATCGATGTCAGTTTGACAAAAACAATGCACTTTTCTATTTATTTCTATAAGCCGGTATTTACCTTTAATCGTCCTTGGCGTGAGACATAAGCCATATAATTATTGATTATTTTATATTCTATCACCTGTGTATTTTTAAAATAAATCAAACTATTATCACTTGTCAATTATCCGACAATTTTGTCAAAAATCAACTTGTTCTCGTATACCGGACTCTTTCGATGCACTCGGGCTTTTACTTATTCAATAATAAACAGTTGTAAATATCGTACATAGTAAAAAATAGTGCGGGAAAATGTTCATTCATGAAATATTCATGAATGAAACGCTGTCTCGCGTAGATTTCTTTGATTTTCTCTTCAGCCAATGGCCGATCCGCAAAGTAGTGTTTGTGATACTTATTTTCAATATGAAGCTAAATTCATCTGAATTGTCGTTGAACATTCATTCCTTTTTTATTCAAGCTGTAATCTTTTCAAAAGAGTAGCAACTCAAAGTATCCAAGAATCAGAAGTCGAACACTAGTACTACATTATCTTGGAGCAGAACATTGGGATAGTCTGTCTCCCCGGAAGTTGAGGCCGACGCCTAAGGAAAGTAGCAATAGCAAGCTATAGCAAACTTTCCAAAAATATTTACAAATATGTTATCTTTTCGAACTATTCTAAACTTACAGCTAACAACTGTTGAGTGGCACATTTACATAAACACCATATTGGTCCAGCATTGGAAGGAGCCAGTTCCTGTGGAAAGAATAATATCAGAAATTTCTATTATGACATTAATTTTCAAAACAGTAAAAAGCAAAATGAAACTTGCAAGAATTCATTAGATAACTTTAAATCACAAATAAAAAGTTTAAAAAAAAAACCAGATTTTATTTTATTTTCTTTACAAGCATACAGCATAATATCACTGCATGGCATATATCTGGATCACCTTGCTAGATATAATAAATATCAACAAGTATTTTAAGTTGATACAATATATAGCACAAGTATCATTTGAAGGTATGAGTATAAAACTAAAATGTACCTTTGGTTTCAGTTTCTTTAAATCATATTCTGTCACATTACCATCTAATCCTGCAGAGAATAACCTTGAGCCCTGCCAGCAGATGGCTTCAACTGACCTTGACTCACTACCGGGAATCATCTAAAAATAATTGAGCATGAAATTAATTCAAATTTGCAAGTATTTAATATCAACACAAGTACATTTAATGCACATATACAATAACAAAATTTGACATTTAACTTGAAATTTGAAAAACACATTGTTCAACCTACAATTAGGTTTTGCACTCTACCTATTCCTTCTGTTATTCACTATTTTCTAGTTGTGTTTTTGACTTGATATCCTAAATGGAGTCAACCCTGTGATGTTTACTTAAAGACACTTAAGGAATTCTCAGATACCTAAATTACTAATAAGTGCTGGCTGTCTTATCTATATATGACATTTATGTGTTTGTGTTATATCATAAGTTAGTGATGACATTTAAGTGCATTAAAAATGATGCCCCATCATATCTTACTAACAAGTTTCATTATGTTTCAGACAGAAATCCATACCCCTCGAGAAACGCTGTTCAAGGAAACCTCATACTCCCTAAACCAAAAACAGAATTGTTCAAAAAATCTTTTATGTATTCTGGACCATTCTTGTGGAATAATTTACCAATACCGTTAAGAAATATTACAAATGTTAATTCTTTCAAATACAAAATAACAGATCATTTATTGAAATCAACCTAGCTGTATCAATAATATTAAAAACTGATCATGTCATCATGTTTATTTTTTTTCATTTTTTTTTTTTCATCACATTTTATTAAGTTGTATTAAACATTATTATCATACTTGACTTTTTATACTAATGTATGCAATGTATATGTTTGCATTTTGTTTGATTTCTCATGATGAGGGCCTCAGGGAAGATTAGTTATATAGCTAACTGTGTAACCCTCTTAAAATAAAGTATTGTTGTTGTTTTTGTTGTTGTTTACCTTCTCCTGATACCAATCATCTCCAATGCTCCAGATCTCTATTGATGCATCAGATCTAAACAAAAACAAAACCAAAGAAGGGAAAATAGTAATTTGATGTATGTACGTGCTATGCTAAAACTTAATGCTGTAAAACACATTCAATACCCCTTTTTATGTAATTAATTAAGATACTTTGTCTTTTCTTGATAGTGATATTTAGTATTGCATCAGCACACATGATATATAACTACTGTGAATGTTTCATTTAAAATTGTTCTTCTCATTTTCCTTCAACAAGAATATTACAATCTACAACTATTAAGTTTTGCTTATTGCAATATTAATCTTGTTGCATTTTTCACATTGTTACACACATTAAATACATGAAATAATTTCTAGACAAACTTGAAATCAGTCAAATTCTAAGTAGGTCTGTGTTAAGCATGTTGAGTGGCCTCTAACAATATTACCAAATTTTATATGATTTGATTGAGGCTTACTGAAGTAAGCAAAAAGAAACCAATTTTCCGAACATACATATATAGGTATATGTATGTACTGAAATACAACTTTATGTTCCCATCCCCTATTGGCTAGAGCTTAAAATTTTTATTGTTTAATTACATGCAATTCAGTTTATTTTTAGAATCAGAATAAAAATATAAAGGTTTACATTAACTTACCTTGACACAGCCACTCGGTTTAATTCTTTATTATAATCTATACAATGTATGGCAAGCGGTTGGTAATTAAAAAATCTTATGTGATGTACTCTAAATTCACCCATTTCTTATAGATCTACAAAAAAAAAGTTTATACATTACTTACACATTCGCTTAAATATATCAGTTAAATATCGGTACCTTGAATGATTTTATTTTATTTTATTTTATTTACATAAATCTGGATTTACTTATTAGAAGTTTCGGATTCGGATGCTGACTTCATATAAGTGATTTGGACTTTCAAGCGCCAACTGATTTAGTTTTTGACGAGATCTATCCCTGTTATTGTTAAGGCACGCAAACATGCCTGGACGGGCCATTGCACGACCCTGTGCGTTCATGGGACGCTTCATGACAACACTAGCTGAGTCTTGTTATCATCATAATCCTCTCAAAAGGAAACTAAAACATGCTTCTATTCAATATTTTTACCGGAAATTTACTTTCGTTTTAATTCATTGCTAAGTGTTATGCTAAGTCCCTAGAAGTACGAAAAGAATAATGACGACATGGCTAACGCTAATTGGATAAAGGCAGAGAAGATCGAAATGTTTTCCTCACCACGTGTACCGTACCTTTAAGCAACGGAACATTTCAACAGGGACCCTTTCAACAATCTATTTTTAGAACGAAAGGACATTTCCGATTTTTAATATTACAAAAATAGATTTACACAACGACTATGTAAAAGATAAGGGTAAATAACCCACATGATATCGACTAAAAGCGTTAAGAACTCATGGTTTTGACAAATTATTGGGTTAATTTTTCTTTGCATGAATTGGGTTTTAGAACTCTGCAATGGGCAATTGCATTGGGTTTTCAATTATTTTTATTGCGTGATCATGCATATACGTAGCTTATCAAGAGCTCTGTTGATAAGAAAAAACATTACCTGATGATAGCGTTTCTTTGTTTACATTGAAGATGACGTCATAACTTAAATAACGTCACAACTAAAATCTTTTGAAGTTGAAATACATGAATGTTTGAATAAAAATTTAATTCATACAGACTTCGTCCCCATTCACCATGTTCACAGTTAAATTTTATGCCTGCCTCATAGTAATTTTTCGTAAACAATATCAATTTTTTGCATTTAATCTTATTGATTTAATAATTGTTCTTTATTTCAAATCCACCAATTTTAACAGTCTTCTATCGGCTGATTTGTTTGACGAAATCTATTATTTACATGTACATGTACCGAATGCTGATTCACTACATGACACAATAAGCTGTCAATCATTTCAAAAAATCAATAATCGTGCTATCGGGGCATTGAAATCTTAACAGATCGATCAGTTTCCAGTCCTGTTACTGTTAGTATATTATGGGGACGAAGTCCCCAATAACAGTAGAAAATTCAATAAAAAAAAAAATTTGGGATAATTTCCCGAATTTTTCATTGTACTAATGAACTCAAAATCGTTCAATTTTTTTTATGTCATGTTTTGAAATCCCGGACATGCGCAGAAATGTACAATGTACTTTCTTTTTCCGGTCTCGTTTGTATGAAACTTTGAGTAAAATATATATTTATCAGTCTAGTATAAAATAGGAAGGAACGCGCAATACCAATTTCATTTTTAATAATTCCTTGATATGAAAAAACGTTACCTGATGATAGCGTTTCTTTGTTTACATTGCATATGACGTCATAATTTAAATAACGTCACAACTAAAATCCCTAACAACAGAACCAAAATCGGAAACGTTTCGGTATTTCCGTTTCTTTTTTTTTCAACAAATATTTACATTTAATCGTCCCCATTTACAGGTAATGCCTGCCTCATATTAGTTCAAGGTACAATCAATACTAAAATAAATTTTGGTGTCTGAATAAAAAAATATTTACATATTCACAAATGATTTACAAACTGACGAAGATGCCTAAATATAATGACTTTGGTACTACTTTTTAACTGATAATGTATGTGCATGTAAAAAATCACATTTTTACATGTTTAGATAAAAAGTAAAACTATATTAAAAACATTGTCCCTAGCACTAGGCCTAGTAAACAGACATATTTTTTGCTATGGTCTGTCAAACAACACCACTTCGGCACTTGTTATTTACAAACTTTACCTATGGAAAGGGAAACCTTGACCATCAAATATGATAAAATAAATCAGGTGTGGACAGTGCTAAAGATTGTAAACAATTATCGCATGTTTTCAAATGGGCGCAGCCATGTTGATCTATTCTAAATGCAGGACTGGATCTCGGATAAGGACAACGTTTATATTCCGCGTTACCAAAATTTGGAAAACAATTGTGAAGGATTTTCTTATTATGGGACTATAAAATCAATGCATTAACCCCAGGTTTAGACTACTTTCTCATTTATTTTCAAATAAAGCATATTGCGTTTGATAATGACATCTAGTCAAATCGGCACTTGGTTAAATTGGCATCTGGTCAAATCGGCACCTGATATACAAATGCACTTTTCTCATGATTTTTTCCCCCTATATAACTTTGTGTTATATAAAAGTATAAATTTCTATATGTAATTTCTCTATACCTTGTCAAAATGATGGTTTATTGAAAATAAAAGATATGTAGGAATTTTTTCTGAGACGAGTGCCTGTGCTGGTAGGTAAACGGACAGAAAGTCACAGGACTAAAAGTCACAGGACATAAAGTCACAAATTTGATAGGACAAAAAGTCACAGGACAAAACGTCACAAATAATTTGTTGACAATTGATTGGATATATTGGAAAAATATCTTGAAATATTTACTTTTTAATACAAATATTCATATTAAAGTTTAGGAAATGTGTCATTATGATTGAAAAAATAAGATTTATTTAATTTTAATCATGCAAAGGATATATTTCTTAGTACATTTTTTTTTCTATTAACAGTGATCATCTTTGATAATTTAAAAAAATATATAAATTTTGTTTACAAAGTTGGTTTATATGCAATAGTTTAAGAAAAATACAAAAATGTTTTTGTGAAAATACAAGCATTATTTTCTTTTTTTCTTTTTTAAAGAAAATAATGCGGAGAAAAAAATGAGTTGTGACTTTTTGTTCTGTGACTATTTGTCCGTGACTTTTTGTCTGTTACATTTTGTCCAGTGACTTTCTGTCCTACATTTGTTAGTATAATAGTCCAAGGTATTTTACAAAAAAAAAAGAATAAAATAAAGAAGCCGGGGTTGTCCAGAAATATTAACGTATGATTAACACTTTTCAGGGGGTTTTCCGGTTTTTGTATGTAATTTTGTTCAACTTAATGTGTATTCAAAGTATTGGACATTTGTTATAAATGCATGTTTTACCCAGTTATGCATTTTCAATGATTGTTGTTTAATGCTGTTTTTCAGTAAACTCATGATTAAACAACATCTTCGGTAAAGGCTTCACTGTTTTTCATTTTTAACATCACTGAATAACTACCTGACGGATATATATATATAGATTATTTGCTGTTGATAGTGGGGTATGTTTCTTTTTGATACAGGCCCTGGTTGATTAATTTATATTCCTTGTGTGTGTGTGTGTGTGTGTGTGTGTCATTTTAAGGTTTTATGAATTGTTACATCTATCCACTGGCAGGAACATACTATGTTTGATATACTGTTCCCAGATCTATCGGTATTAAGCCGAGTCAGCCCATTATAATTTATGCGAGTACATTTTGGAATATGGCCTAAGCTCGTTTATCACATGTCATCTGTCATGGGAACGCTTGGAATTTGCTTTTACGGAATTCAACCATATCAACGTTAGTTAATAAATAAACTCATCATATCGGAAACAAGGAACACAATTTTGTATTTGCCCCAGACGCGCGTTTCGTCTACAAAAGACTCACCAGTGACGCTTGAATCCAAAAAAGTTTAAAAGGCCAGAAAAGTACGAAGTTGAATAGCATTGAGGACTAAAAAGTCCTTAAATTTTTGCCAATTACACTGAGCCAAAGTAATCTATTCCTGAGGTAGAAAAGTCTTAGTATTTAAAAAAATCAAAGGTTTGTAAACTGTTAATTTACAATTATGACCATATTAATGATAATTCATGTCAACATAGAAGTGCTGACTACTGGGCTGTTGATACCCTCGGAGAATAAAAACTCCACCAGCAGTGGCATCGACCCAACAAGTGGCTTAAAGGCAGTGTTCGTAAATAGACTCACCATCTAGATACCAGGATTGAATTTTGTGTTTCTGCCTAATGCGCGTTTCGTCTACAAAAGACTCATCAGTGATGCTAGAATCCACTGCTTGAGTACGCAGGCACAGTTTTGGATTCACTTTTTAACAACATTCATGTAACAATTAGATATTGTGCAAAGATGATCAGCCTTATCTGAAATGAACGACTACCGCGTTTGAGAGTGGACACCTCAAACCCCCTCCTACGTACGTCAGTCATTTGAAACAGCTAGGCGATAGGATGGCGAGATGAAGTTGGCAATAACAACACTAGAATATTATACCGCATCACTAATAACTATAGGGGCATGTCGCATATACGGCACCAGAACATCAACAAAATTATTTATGAAAGGGAAATTTTAAAGTAATAGTTCGTAATAAGCAGTAAGTTTGACCCAAATATGTTAAAATAAGCTCTAAACATCAGTGATGTATTATTCACTTGTAAGTCATGCCTGCCAACTGTCACTATTTGCGCCGGGGATATTTCCCCCATGAAAGCTTCCAAATTTAAATTTGAATGCGGAGCAATTTTGTCAACAATTTTAAACAAAACAATAAATTTCACCATAGCTGTAGGGTTTTCAAAGTATGAAGAAGCCGAAAAATAACAGTTTTAAAATACATTAGAAGGCCGCCTTGACGATTTTGTAGAGCCAACTTGCACACAAAACCCCCAATGGGCATTTGAAAAATTGGAAGGTATGGTAAGTCAATAATCGGCAGCCTGTGGAATCCGTATTCACGTGACCTTCAATCTAATCCCTTAGCTTAAGACTATGATCTCTATATGTAATAGGCATGCTTAGCTGTAAAAAGGAAAAGAATACCGGTCATCATTGAAAGGGAAACAAGGGTTAACTATTTCGTTGACTGATTCGATCAACAAACAGTATGCATTATACTACCGGCATCATTTTTGTATACGCATGTTTAAAATCTGCAATATCTAACCAAACAGACAAATTAAAAAAGTCACATAGAAAAAATAATCAGATGCACGTGCTTTTGATATCTATTTCAGTGGCGGATCCAGGGGGGGGGGGGGGGGGGGTTCCGGGGGTGCGCACCCCCCCTTTATTTTTGCCGATCAATGCATTTGTATCGGGACATATGTTTTGCACCCCCACTGCACCCCCCCTTTTGCCCTGGGTTAGCACCCCCCCTTTCGAAAATTCCTGCATCCGCCCCTGTATTTATATCTATACATAAGTTTATTATCGGTTGTATGACCGTCGGCAGTCGTTGGAGGTAATATCGATGGCACGTTAATTAAATGGTGGTCAACACTTAGATACACACAAAATGCTGATACATATCATAGAGGCCCATGTATTGTTAATCGTTAATTTTGGTTGACGTTTTGTTTATTATAAATTAAATGTGAGATTTTGAGATATATCAGGAAACATGGATTTGGCAGCTTATGCTTCAGGTAGTTACAGTCACATCTTCTTACCTTTGTTGAAAACTAAATATAAAATACTACCAACGTTACCGTGATGACCATATTATGATTTTGTCCTCGGAATTCGGTATTTTTGTAATTTTTCTTTTTACCTTTACAATTGTAATACATATCATATTTAAACAGTATATGCAAGATATAAACACATCATCTACAAGTTATCTTAAACAAGTTGTTAAAAAATTTAAATCATACGATAGCGGTAAATAATTTCACAAAAATTGAATCAACACTTTATCATATCGAATGTACACTTTACTGTTCTGTACAATCTGGTTTCATTGTAATTTTACCTACGGATATCAACAGTTTAAAATCGGAAACCAGTTATGTTGAATTAAATATTGCGGGAAAGAGAACTTGTTGACAAATGGTTCAAATTGAATTAAACATCTCCAACAGCGTTATCAACTACTTAAATCATGTTATGAACATTAATATATACGTACACTGGTTATAAGGTAATTCAATAAATACACTAATTATTGAATTTATAGGCAATTTCTTCTATAATCATGAATTTTCATGAAATAATTGCCATTGGACATAAGTCATTAACTTAAGCAAGCATTAATCAAACAGTCTCAGATAAAAAAAAAACCACCATCATAAATATATGAAAAGATACCAAGGCAGCACGGGCATCTATAAAAAAATCATTAACAATATTGTTAAACCAGGCATGCGCCGGAAAGTAATCATCAACCAGTTGATGTTTTTCTGTATATAAAGAAGAAGAAGAAGAAGAAGAAGTGGAAAAACCAACAACACCATAAAAAAAGGAGAAAACTATGAAACTATTTTACAACTATTGCCTTTATTTCTTCGTATTGGTGGTCTCTTGTTTGCCATAGAGGTCCAGAATGCGTTGGATCTAACTCCTGTGTGGTCTGACCGAGAACAGTAAAATCGGTTTTTGCTTCTGCACTCCTATAAAAAAATAAATAGATATAGGAAGATGTGGTACGAGTGCCAATGAGACAACTCTCCATCCAAGTAACAATTTATCAAAAGTAAACCATTATAGGTCAAGGTATGGCCTTCAACATGGAGCCTTGGCATTATTTAAGGAATAACCGTTTCACACATGATATTGGATATGTTCCTTAAGTTATAACTAACATCCACTTCCCTTTTCACCACGAATGTGACCTACAATGTACCCTATTAGACTACATGTATTTACTGGGTTTGTAATAACATGAGCAACACCATGGGTGCCACATGTGGAGCAAAATCTGCTTACCCTTTCGGAGCACCTGAGATCACCTCCAGTTTTTGGTGGGGTTCATGTTGCTTTGTCTTAAGTTTTCTATGTTGTGTCTTGTGTACTATTATTTTGTCTGTTTTTTTATTTTTTACCCATGGGGTTCTTTATTTTCTATCTATGAGCTGATCTTCACCATTACCTGAAAAAATTGTGCAACATCACAACATAGAAAGACTAAAATGAGTAATTAAAAAATATCAATTCCTTTAAGCATGTTTAAACAAAGATTATTGTTTGTTAAGTTTCTCCTATATACCATGTATACTTTAATTTAAACATGCATTTAACAGTTCAACATTTTATGTATTTTAAAGCTATCTCTTATTTTTTTCAGATATATATATATATATATATATTTAAAAGAAGATCATGATGATCAACTAGAATGAAACAGGATGTCTGGAAGTAGTTATGATGAAGCTCAAAAATTGAAAAAGAATCTGAAGAACTGGGAAGTTGATTTTATATCAAAGCATGATAGAAAACCTAAAAAGGTAAGCATGTCTGTTTGAGTAAGTTCATAATTGAAATTGTAACAAAATGCAAAAGAAATGTTCATGCATCAGTTAAATATCTGCACTAACTTCTTGTATTCATATAATCATCTGGTAATTGACCTCCTGTGTGTCTATAACATATCGTTTGTCAACTTTGTACATTTCAACAGCATTCAGCCTGCAAATGTTCAATGTGAAATTTCATGATAATTCAATACAACTTTGAATTATGCAGTACATATGTATAAAAAAGAAGATGTGGTATGATTGCCAATGAGACAACTGTCCACAAGAGACCAAAATGACACAGACATAAAAAACTATAGGTCACTGTACGGCCTTCAACAATGAGCAAAGCCCATACTGCATTGTCAGCTATAAAAGGCCCCGATATGATAATGTAAAGCAATTCAAACGAGAAAACTTAAAAAAATGAACGAAGAACAAATATGTAACACGTAAACAAACGACAACCACTGAATGACAGGCTCCTGACTCGGGACAGGCACATACATGAATAATGAGGCGGGGTTTAACATGTTAGCGGGATCCCAACCCTCCCCCTAACCTGGGACAGTGGTATAACAGTACAACATAAGAACGAACTATAAAAATCAGTTGAAAAAGGCTTAACTCATTAGATGGACAAAAATACATTTTTATTTAAGATGTTCATGTGCGGATGGCAGATTTCTAATATTTGATATTTAATATGATAAATTTCTACATTTGAAGATCGGCAATGATTGAAATATAGATTTTTAAAACATGAGATGTCATAAATGTTTATGGTTAAAGAATTATAACTATCATATTACACTATCTAAATTATGTTTATTTGATTCTTATTTTCAGGAAGATATTGATGCAGCTCCACAAAACATACAAGGTAATGATCATTGTAACTTTAAAAGACCTACCAGTAATTCAAAAACTTAATATTTCACATGTTTGCCAACAGTTAAAAGTCCATGTCAGCTTTTATCATAATGAAGAAAAAACAATGTATAGATTTGGTGTGTCCCAATCAATATTTTTGGTTTTTCTTCACTAGGATTTCTCAAACCCAGAATGTGATGTCCAAATGATATACAAGTAATAGAGTATGCTAGGAGCTATATGACCAAGAAGGGACTTAAAATAAATAGCCAAATACATGCATGATCAACTTTACCCTAAGGAAGTTGGGAAAGAGAAGGGAAATTCAAACTCAATAATAGAAAAATATTGCCATGAAAAAGAATAGATTAAAAGGCAAAACACAACATAGAAAAACTAAGACTGAGCAAAAGAATGTTGTAAGAAAAAACTAAAGACCAACAACACTAAATACATAGGACAACATAGAAAACCAAAGACCAACAACACTAAATACATAGGACAACATAGAAAACTAAACACCAACAACACTAAATACATAGGACAACATAGAAAACTAAAGACCAACAACACTAAATACATAGGACAACATAGAAAACTAAAGACCAACAACACTAAATACATAGGACAACTTAGAAAACTAAAGACCAGCAACACTAAATACATGGGACAACATAGAAAACTAAAGACCAGCAACACTAAATACATGGGACAACATAGAAAACTAAAGACCAGCAACACTAAATACATGGGACAACTTAGAAAACCAAAGACCAACAACACTAAATACATGGGACAACATAGAAAACCAAAGACCAACAACACTAAATACATGGGACAACATAGAAAACCAAAGACCAACAACACTAAATACATAGGACAACATAGAAAACCAAAGACCAACAACACTAAATACATAGGACAACATAGAAAACTAAAGACCAACAGCACTAAATACATAGGACAACATAGAAAACTAAAGACCAACAACACTAAATACATAGGACAACATAGAAAACTAAAGACCAACAACACTAAATACATAGGACAACATAGAAAACCAAAGACCAACAACACTAAATACAATGGACAACATAGAAAACCAAAGACCAACAACACTAAATACATAGGACAACATAGAAAACTAAAGACCAACAACACTAAATACATAGGACAACATAGAAAACTAAAGACCAACAACACTAAATACATAGGACAACATAGAAAACTAAAGACCAACAACACTAAATACATAGGACAACATAGAAAACTAAAGACCAACAACACTAAACAACACTAAATACATAGGACATCTTAGAAAACCAAAGACCAACAACACTAAATACAAAGGACAACATAGAAAACCAAAGACCAACAACACTAAATACAAAGGACAACATAGAAAACTAAAGACCAACAACACTAAATACATAGGACAACATAGAAAACTAAAGACCAACAACACTAAATACATAGGACAACTTTTTAGAAAACCAAAGACCAACAACACTAAATACATAAGACAACTTAGAAAACTAAAGACCAACAACACTAAATACATAGGACAACATAGAAAACTAAACACCAACAACACTAAATACATGGGACAACATAGAAAACTAAACACCAACAACACTAAATACATGGGACAACATAGAAAACTAAAGACCAACAACACTAAATACATGGGACAACATAGAAAACTAAAGACCAACAACACTAAATACATGGGACAACATAGAAAACTAAAGACCAACAACACTAAATACATGGGACAACATAGAAAACCAAAGACCAACAACACTAAATACATAGGACAACATAGAAAACTAAAGACCAACAACACTAAATACATAGGACAACATAGAAAACTAAAGACCAACAACACTAAATACATGGGACAACATAGAAAACTAAAGACCAACAACACTAAATACATGGGACAACATAGAAAACTAAAGACCAACAACACTAAATACATGGGACAACATAGAAAACCAAAGACCAACAACACTAAATACATAGGACAACATAGAAAACCAAAGACCAACAACACTAAATACATAGGACAACATAGAAAACTAAAGACCAACAACACTAAATACATAGGACAACATAGAAAACTAAAGGACAACAACACTAAATACATAGGACAACATAGAAAACTAAAGACCAACAACACTTAATACATAGGACAACATAGAAAACTAAAGACCAACAACACTTAATACATAGGACAACATAGAAAACTAAAGACCAACAACACTAAATACATAGGACAACATAGAAAACTAAAGACCAACAACACTAAATACATAGGACAACATAGAAAACCAAAGACCAACAACACTAAATACATGGGACAACATAGAAAACTAAAGACCAACAACACTAAATACATGGGACAACATAGAAAACTAAAGACCAACAACACTAAATACATAGGACAACATAGAAAACTAAAGACCAACAACACTAAATACATGGGACAACATAGAAAACTAAAGACCAACAACACTAAATACATGGGACAACATAGAAAACTAAAGACCAACAACACTAAATACATAGGACAACATAGAAAACCAAAGACCAACAACACTAAATACATAGGACAACATAGAAAACCAAAGACCAACAACACTAAATACATAGGACAACATAGAAAACCAAACACCAACAACACTAAATACATAGGACAACATAGAAAACTAAACACCAACAACACTAAATACATAGGACAACATAGAAAACTAAACACCAACAACACTTAATACATAGGACAACATAGAAAACCAAAGACCAACAACACTAAATACATAGGACAACATAGAAAACTAAAGACCAACAACACTAAATACATAGGACAACATAGAAAACTAAAGACCAACAACACTAAATACATAGGACAGCTTAGAAAACTAAAGACCAACAACACTAAATACATAGGACAACATAGAAAACTAAAGACCAACAACACTAAATACATAGGACAACATAGAAAACCAAAGACTGAGCAATACAAACTCAACCAAACCTGATGGTAATCACAGGTTGATGCTCTAGAAGAGTAAGCAGATTCTGCTTCACATGTATACGGTGAAAATGCAACAATAAAATTTAGAATGGAAATGGGGAACGTGTCAAAGAGACAACAACCCAACCAAAGAGCAGAAAACAGCCGAAACACAGTGATAAAATCCTTCACTGTCAGGCCTACTTCAACTGGCCCATAATCAAAAATATGTACTAATTCAGTGATAATGGAGGCCATACTAAACTCCAAAAGATATAAATGAATATATACTGTAAACCAACTTATTTTCGCGGATACTATATATTGAGTTTTACCATTTCTAGTCCACTTTGTGGCTATTTAGTTTCATGATTTTAAATTTATATGATGTAGTTTTAATAAGAAGGAAAGATCCAAGTTTTACATTTTCGCAACGATTAATATATATTCTACTCTTGAAAGTTGGGAAAATAAATCGCTCGCGAAAATTAGTTGGTTTATAGTAATTCTAAACACATGTATTTGATTCAAACTATACATTGATGAGCACTTTCCTACAGCAAATTGTTTCCAATGGTGTATTGTTGCTTGTTTTATTTGGATGAAAAAATCTCTGCATGTATTTAAATCACCTCATAAAAATGATCCAGATTTTGGTACCAGATGATAAAAAGTAAATTATGCCATCAATTTCTTTTTTTAAATTTTAGACACATACAAAGATTATAACAAGCTAAAGCGTCAGATTCAGGTAGGCCTCTTATCTTATTCTATGTACTGCAATATGTTTTAACCATGAATAAATAATTTGTCCTTTGGTAAAAAAGCTTGCTCTTATTTCATTTTTTTGGGTAAGAAGAACATATATATGTGCTTATGTCAGCCAGTTACACAAAAAAAAGGTATCAAAAGACATTAGTATGCATATATCAGCATACATGCATGTTTCAACAATATTAGACTTGTACCTTTTTAATATGTAAAGGTCTAAATTGTCCAGAATTTAGAAAAGTTGATGCAAAGATCTACAATCAACACCAAAGTGCCCTTCAGGTCAAAACACCTTTAGATATGCTTTACATAGCAATAATTATTCAGTGCAGGTCACCTACTTTTTCTAAAACAAACGCTGAATTTGAATGAATTAATGAATACTTTAGTTACCAGAACCATATGCATGCTATCTCAAACGGAAATATATGCAATATATGATAAACAAAAGACAGCAGAGAACAGTTCATTTGTATAAAAGACAATAGAAATAAGAAGATGTGGTATGAGTGCGAATGAGACATCTCTCTATCCAATTCACAATGTGTAAAAAGTAGACAATAAAAGGTCAAACTACTGCCTTCAAACCAGAGCCTTGGCTCACACCGAACATCAAGCTATAAATGGCATGGATATAAGACTGGTTCAATACATAATCAAATCAGCAAATCTAGAAATTTGTTTTGGATGTGATTTGTTTTGGATAGGAAGGGATATAGCTTTCATTACAAAATTCTGTAACCTCTCTTAACATGAATGATAGTCTTAACATAAACATGATAAATGATAGTACGTACAAAAATGTATCAAAAACAACTTGTCAAGTGTATTATTTATAGGAAAGATTAGACAAGAAGACATCAAGTCAAAGCAGTGAGAAAGATCATTCAGAAGAACGACATGATCAAAATCAAAACATTTCTAACCATTCCCCACCAGGAAGCAAGGAAGGGGAGACAAATACGGACAAATCTTTTGAAGAAGAAAAACAAATAAATGAAAATACATGTGAAAATGAGCCTGATGTTTGGAGTAGAGAATTTGATAAAAAGAAAAATGAGGTTAACAAGACTACCGGTATTGGGCAAACTGATTCAACAGGAAAAAAATCTAATCAATATCTTCAGAAACTTAGTAGTAAATTATTTGATGGGTCTAAGAAAATGGGTAATGCTAGACCAACTTACAGACGTTCTGAACCAGTAGTTGTTCGGAAAGAGTTAAAAAGTAATAATGGCAGGGAGAAGAAGACTGACATTTATGACCATCCCATCACAGAGGAAAATTTTAAAATAAAAAATGAGCTTTTTGAAAAAGCTGCCTCTTTTGTTAATAAAAAACAGATACCAACTGATTATGATTCAGATCATGTAATTTACCATGATAAGTTCAAGGTCAAACCAAAGACAAACCTTTCACAGTTTTCTCAGAGTTTTTGTGATAATGATTTGAATGAAAGTGGAAATACTGGTGAAGTTGAAAAATCATCCAATCAGGCATGGGACGAAGTTGATCATATGACACCTTTTGCTGATGAATCTGATAAATATTCTTCAAAAGATGTTAGTGAAGATCCAGTTTTTGTTGGAAAATCTCCTAAAAAACTTGATAGCGTAAAGAATTTTAATAAAAAGAATGAACAGAGTTCTGATTCAAATATTGAACATGATCATTTTGTTCCTGATCATGATGAACCAATGGATGTTGACGATAAGAGCAATAGTGCTAATGAACGCAGGGTGAAGAAACCTGTGAGTAGAATGAAGAAGAAAAGTATTCCTGAAAATACTGAGAATCAAGATATGAATAAAGAAGACACAATGCAACTCTCTAGTAATATGTTTAACTTCGATGCTCCTGATGATGATGTTCCTATAATACCAAAGCATGGGAAAAGAAAAGCAGACGACAGTACAGATGGACCCAGTAAGAAAAGGAAAATAAAAGTTGTTGAAGAAGAGAATAAAGTAAGGATGAATGTTAAAAGTTTTTTGTTTATCAAATTAAAGTGCATAAACATGATATATTTAAATTCATGAATGATCATTCAGATTAAGTTATTGAATGAAGCTTGTATGCATACTAAAATTTTGATAGAAAAATTGTACATACTGTAGTGTTTAAATAACTAGTAATCAAGCTACAGAAATACCTTATAAGAATAAGAATCTTTTTACCACAACAAATGCAGTACCTCTCATAATATTTTCTTCATAAAAGATAAGGTTAGAATGGTTAGAATCCAAGTTCAACGTTGTTATAGGGAGCCTTGGTGGCCGAGTTGTTTATTAGTTAATACTGAAATCACTAGCATGTCAACACTTGAGGCTGTGACTTAGAACCCGGCTTGTTAGGGTGCACATGTCTCCAATCTTATGGACTAGGATTGTCAGTTTTTCTATCGAAGGTCTGTGGTTTTCTCCAGTCACTCCGTCTTCCTCCACCAATAAAAGTTGGCCGCCATGAAATAGCAAAAAAGCGGTGTTTAAAAGTGGCGTTAAAAACACAAAAATCAAATCAAGTCTTTATCACCAATCACTGAATAACAATGGAGGTCAATTGTATACAATGGATCCTAGCTACCACATGTATCATGACGATTTTGTAATATATTAAGAAATCTGTACCCTAGTTTACATATACATGATATATGGTACCTTTACATATTTTCTCATTTATTTACATAATTTAAAATTTTAATAGCTTTGATTCCAGCCAAAAATATAATAGAAATAAGGGTGGCCTCATGCAGTTTGAATTAATAGTAAAATATCAATTAAAGTAAAACTGCCTTGCACACATTTGATAGCTCTACTTGCATCCAGTTTGTAATTGTGTAAATAAATGTGTTTTATTTTGTTAATGTGTTTTATACTGAAGGACAGTGTTGAAGGAGCTGATGATGACGAAAAGCCAAAGGCAAAAAAATCTTATGCACCAGCAAGGTAAATAGATATTGAGAAGATCTGGAATGAGTGCCAATGAGACAACTATCCATCTAAGTCACAATTTGTAAAAATAAACCATTTTAATGGTCTAAGTATGGCCTTCAACACAGAGCCTTAGCTCACATCAATTAGCAAGGTATAAAGGGCCCCAAAAATGAATAGTGTAAAACCATTCAAACAGGAAAAGCAATGTTCTAATCTATATAAAAAAATATAAACCAGAAACATTTATGAACCACACCAACAAACGTTAAACACTGATTACTTTGAGGGGGGGGGGGGGGGGGGGGGGGATGTAAAACAAGTATTTTTGTGCAACCAGTTTGCAATTTTCATTTGTTTCACATGTAATTTGTGCTAGGAGCTCATTAGTGCAAATATTAAAAAAAAACAATACGCAAGCTATTATTAAATTTTATTGTTCATCTTGAAATGGCTGTATTATTTCCAGCCTGTCCATACCTATAACCCTCTTTAGGACCCTCTTAGAAATATATGGTAAAAAAGACAACTTTTCTCTAAACACTGTTTTCAGGTGTGACCTCTTTCCTGGAATTATTTGGCAACATTCTTTTAGTTTGAAGAATACCATTGCTCATGAGACATTAAGTGATTTAAGAATTTCATTGTATAAAAGACATTTATTACATTGATTGCAATGAATTACATTGATTTTCCAGTGAAATAAAACCCAATATAATTTCACATGTGAAATAATCGTAGTTATTTCATTCCTCTGATGTCAAACATCAGTAGATGTTGTCAAAGAGAGCCAAAAGATACCAGAGAGACTGTCAAACTCATATGACATACAAGACGTCGGATAAAAACAAATTGTGAATGCGTAGTAAAAGATATACTTCCTTACATTTTCTACTTTAATTTCACAAAAAAGCTAACCATTTGCCAATGTAATAAAAAGAATAATTAATCAAAGAATTCAAATATTGAAAAATGTTCAACTTGTGACCGAACACACCACTGATAATTAACTCATGCGCTACGCACATTCATGAATTAATGTGTTGTTTGGTCATGTGTTGAATATTCTTCTCTGTTTGAATTCTTTGATTAGTTATTCCTTAAGTAATATTTAATAACTAATTTTTTTAAATTGATTTTCTATCCATGACGTTTATTCTTCCAGGAATAAAGCCTCTTCATCTGCATCATCAGAAAATTTTGTCCGTCTTAATATGAAAATAAAGACGTATAAAAGGAAAGGAGCGAAAGGCATGACAGGACCACAGATGAGAAGATTTCAATGGAAACAGAAAATGAAGTCTCGCAGCAAAAGTTATGGAGATAAATGTTTTAAATGTGGACAGGAAGGACATTGGGCTAATAAGTGTAAAGGTAAATTGAAAGTAAAAAAAAAGAATTAATTAGTATTTTACAATAATAGTCATGATAGTAGGGGTTTTTCTGTTCAACTTTACAATGAAATAGAGGACAGTTCTACCATCACAAATTGTTTATGTAAAGTAACAGTTTTAGTGTTCTAACTTTTAAACTCTTATTAGAGCAAGTTGGGAATAAAGGAATATGTAGCCTACACCTAAATGAAACAGCAACCCAATTATGAAATAAAAAATTTGAGACATCTAGAGGTCTTCAGCATGACACAAGTCTTGACGAGACAAATTTAGATACATTTGAATAAATTTAAAATGACCCCAAAAAATTAAAGGGAAACTTCGCAAAAAAATGAAAATTTTATATTATGTTTATTTGATATAAATAATCATAGATTTGTTAAAATTATTGTTCAATTCTTCTAGATGAGTGATTAAAATCAAAATCAAAATCCCACTATCACTTCTCGACTTATCGCCATTTTGACGGCATCTCCGATACAAATTGTCACGTGGTGAGTATATTTGAATAAAATATCTGAATACCACAAAGCGAAAAAACAAGCATGGCATATCGTATATTCAGTATCAAAATGACTTGTCAAGCGTACGGATGTTCAACTCGGAGTTCCCATGGCATAAGCTTACACACTTTCCCAGATCCTGCAAAAAAGAAAGAGTTGTACCAGACGTGGATGATTAACCTAAACCTAACACCAACCACCTTCACTCACAACAAGTTCAAGAAAGTGTGTGCAGACCATTTTGAAGCATCTTGTTTCGATGGAAATTTGATGGTAATTATGATTTTTCTCATGAATGTTTTTATTACTATTTCTATCCAAGCCTGGTTGAAAGATATTTTCAGATAAATGTAGTTTCAGATATTTTCAGATAAATGTAGTTTCGACATTCATGCATTAGTAACAGATTTTGTTGTTTACAAGTAGTATTTTAGTAAACGATTAAAAAGGTCACAGACAAAAAGTCACAACAAATTAAATTTGTTGATAATTTTTGAATATATACAGGAAAAAAATCTTCAAATATTATATTATTTATTATATTTATTCAATTTAAATTTATGAACTTGTTTAAAATAATAGATATTTGATTTAATCATGCAACGGGGTATATATTTCTTGGCACAATGAAGCCATAAAAGGTACCTAGCCACTTCGGCATTTTGATTTTATAACAATCATGTGATGTCATTTATATCAACTTAATAAATTTTGTTTAAAACTTGCTTTAAAAATAATATTTCAGAACAAACCAAAAAAGAATTAATTAATTTATACGTTTACTCGAAACTGAATTATATATGACGTTTTGTTATTAGGTGCAAAAAAAACGTATGTGTACATAAAAAAATAAAAATTACGTAAAACATTTAAAGGTTCATTTGCTTAAAATAATAATGGTATAAAAATAAGACTTTATTTACATGTAGTATAATTACAGATGCTGTTTAACCCCCCCCCCCCCCCCCCCCCCCCCCCCCCCTTTCCCGCCTTTTCCATATTGCCCCATAGAAAAGGTTGAAAGGGTGATGGGTATATGGGAGCGTATGTCTTCCCCGATTCGTGTGGAAACGGAAACTTAATAGATCTTACCACCCCCTTGTTATGCTTTTTATTTGTCTACTAGGTCAACCCAGTTGCGTGGTCCTACAAGTTAAGGCTAAGCAGTTTCGGGATATAAAATGTCGACAGCTAGGCTAACGAAATTTGTAATGATTTATTGTCAATCGTAGGAGTAATTTTTCTTACTATATTTATGATAGGAATACATCTAGTGGGTGGACACTAATTTGAAAGTTGTTAAAGCATATAATTATTCTAATGATTTTTTCGAAAATACTATGCAAAAAAAGTCTTTTATCTGTAATAGATTTTATTCATTTCGGGTACTTTACTCTAATATGAAAACCGACGATCTTTTGAATTATTGCCAGAGGTCGTGTAATAGTGTCACATTCAGGTATTCTAGATACTTCCTGCAGGCTAATAAACTGGTGACATTACACAATTCCGGACCCAGCTGTTTTACCCAGGTGTGCACAGGTAAAAGTGCCATCAAAAATATAGTCAGGTGTATTATACATCCTGTTAACAATGTATGCCCCTAATATGATTGAAATACACAAATCCGTCCAAATATGAAATTAAGAGTTTAAAATTTATATCCACAGGCTGAATAATTCTGACATGTGCAAAGACAGAAACAATAACACCGTAAATTAATAATTTTGACTTCGGCTTCAAAATTAATGTGTAGAAGATTATCTAGTACTGTACACGTACCATGTAAAATGATTTCTTTTTGAATTTTCAATTGTACAAGAGATTTACTTTTCGGGATGGATCCAGTCACATTAAAAAGGAGGGTTCCAACTACATGTCTCACTTCAAATGCATTGATCGGCCAAAAAACAAGGGGGGGGGGGAGGGGGGTCCAACCCCGAAACCACTCCCTCTGGGTCCACCAATGCTTTTGTACACAATAACTTTCATTATGTTTTGTCAGATTGTTTTATTTGCTTATCAAATGTTTAATTTAAGTTATGGTCTTGAGTTGTAATGAATAATTTAAGAAAAAGAAAACTTCATCATTTTACAACTTTGTTTGGAGTAAATCCTAGAGAATTTAACCGAGAATTATGGATGACTATCTTATACTTTCTTGTCCTATTTCCGATATAAGCGGGCGCATTTACGAAATATTTTGCACTTAGGAAATTTGCGTTTACTTGTATGTGAAGAGACAAGCATGCGCAATTATGACACGAAGATGATACTTAGTTTGTGGTTGTCTCTAGATACGGTATTCGTTTGTCTTTCTGTACATGTACATTCAATATTTCAAATGAGTTGTCATTTTTTCAATATAAGATTTTCACAACACTAAAACACACCCGCGAAATCGGTGGGCATTTCCAGCTTTTAAGCTGTTGTAGGATGATTTATTGAAAAAAGATTTTATGTCTGGAGAAAAGGAAATATCAGAAGCCTTCTTCCTTTTTGCCAAAGTCCGTTATTTGTTTCCTTTTCTGTTAAATTACATTATTTTCGAGTTTCTGACATGAGACTTACTCTTCCCCTTTGCTACAATGCATTTCTTGGTAAAAGTCAAATTATATTAAAAATTTTGCACCGCTTCAAACTTGGAATAAATGTAACTGCTTATAGACCACGAACAGAGTGAATTAATTGTGGTCTGAAGCCTTCGCCCCGTTGTTCTATGAACATACAAATATGTTATAAATAATATCACTGCTATAATTATATTTCGTATGTGACTTTTTGTCCTCCGATCTTGTTTCTGTGATACAGTCATTACAAAGGGATACCTACATTGTGCCTATTCCCATTTGTGCAAACCCGTTTTCATCCCATCATGCAGTATACTATGACTTTCCATACCATTTTTTACGTAATTGTTTTGAGTGCTAAGACTGATAACAGCGACATAATCATGTGGCAGAAGTGAAAATATTGAGACAGAGTAACTAATGAATGACCTTTTCATATTTCAGGGCAGGTTAATAGGCTTCACACCTAGACATCGAAGACTGAAGTCAGATGCAGTACCAACACTGTTCGCATACAACCAAGGCTTGAGAGATGATGACAGTAATTCACAAACAAGAAAAAGAGTGTTGCTTGAGGTAAAAATTTCTCCATGTTCGAATCTTTCCTACTGTTAAATGAATGTGATGTTGGCAGATCAAAAATAAATATTTTAAAGGAAGAGGATTACAATAAAAGCTTTAAATAATTATAAATAACATTTAAAATAGAAATGTTTTAAATAATTCTAGCGTTAAAACACAATATTATACTTCCAGACTATTCCAGTACATTTTGAATTTGGTAAAAAGTGTCTCATTGACAATCATACAACATTCCTATTTATATGAAGCAATTTCCAAGTTTTAAAGGTTTGACTACATACCCCGGTTTGAACAGTAGAACATACTTGTCTCATTTGAAAAAAATGCCAATTTTGGTCTTACTCTTTGTTCATCTTTTATCATTGCCTTATAATGTTCTACTTTATTCCAACAGATGCCACTACCAATTGTCAATGGGGTCAATGTTAACAGAGGGAATTCAGTCATGACAGAAAGTAAAGGTATTTATTAACATATTTATTCCATATGAAAATCTCCAGGAACTATAGACTTGCCTGCACGTCTAACTAAAATGAAGAAGAAATATTCTTATTTATTATTTTCATAATTTAAAACAAGTTAACTTATTAAACCACAGTTGTGATAACAAAGTCTCCGAAATCGGAGTCAAATTTTGGGGGGGGGGGGGGGGGGCAGCCCCCTTTTGTGGGAAAAATCGGGTGGGTTATATAGGAAATCACTGAAGCGTGACTGGAGCGGGGCTCCTCTTGGTCAGTGGACCTCCCTTATGAAAATTTCTAGATCCGCCAGTGGAAATGAAGCTGGGAGACACAACATGATACATGTGTCTTCCTTTTGCAAGAAAAGAAAAAAAACGAACCTAGACTCGAGTCGATAAAGTTCTTGTGTGTTCTCGCTGTGTTCATCATAATACCGTCATTCTATATATTCCATTTCTGTTTCTGCATTTCATACTTCGAGTTTAACTTCTTTATTATGTATTTTTTTAATCTGCAATCACGTCTTTAACATGCATTAAATATTTGCCACTGGACGCGGGGCAACTAACAACTAGTTATCAATCCGCCGAACGAATTCCTAATGTTTATTTTGTTGTAGGTGTAATTTTTAAGGGAATTTCAAATGTTAAATGTTGTCTTGGAACTTATTTTGATAAAATTATTTCAGAAAACAACATTCCACAGAAAAAAACTAAACATGCTGTAAAAGCTGTAGAGGAAAAAGTCAATGTGTTGGTAAGTATTCTTAGCTTTTTTTGTTATTTTACCAGTTAAATTGGCCATTTCATAGAGTTTATGGTAATAGATAGTCAGTAAGTTTTTTTATTGGAATTTGATTCTTCTAACTTCTGTAAATCCTGACATCTTTATGCATCAATATAATATAGGTCAAATGCCTCAAACAAATTAATGCTAGTCTACAAATACTGAATGAACCATGATATATAAAGAACAAGTAACATTTATGATTCGATAAAGTAAGCTCCTTTCTTGGTACTGAGTGTGCAATCCTGTTATATATAAAACCAATTGAGTTCATATTCAACTTTATAGGGGTTCTCAACAATTTGACTGAAATAGATTCGGTTTATTTAAGTTTCTTTATATTTTTATTAGTATTTCCGTCATTGAAAGTGTGAAAAAAGTGTTATGCATATCAGTATTATATTTGTTTAAATCTGTACCTCAAGGCTCTCTACAAGTTGAATTATATTATATATATATATAACTGAGATTATTGATGTGGTATAATTGCCAATGCGACAACTGATCACAAGCTACCAAGTGACATAGAAGTTAACTACTATGGATCACCATACGGCCTTCAACAATGGGTAAACCAATATTGCATGTCAACTTAAACGCTTCGTAATGAAAAATAATTCCAAGGAGTATGGTCATTTTATTTTATATCCCCCATTTTCTTTACAGTCGAAACCCTTAATGGTTGACGTCGGGGTTCAGACATTACCACAACTTCAAACTGACACTGATTTCGGTACCTCAATGACAAACCACAGCTACCTACAGGTCCCTATCTCCTCAACACAGCCACTTGACACAGCATTCATTAGTTCGCCTCAGAAAGACCAGGATGCATCTGATGCATCCACGCCTACACCAACATCCAGCCCCGAGAAACCCGACAGCGATCTATCCTATGTACCAAGCGACGAATCCCGGGACTCAAATCAGTCATCATCTTCAGACTCCATGCAACACATCACCACAGAACCTAAGGTTATTGCATTTGAGAGCTGCCTGAAGTCATTGTTTGGACGAGTGATTTGCACAGATTGTGGAGAACCAATTGCTGCTGACGCATCCGAGATCATATACAACGGTACTGCGATGAAAGTTAAGTTCCTATGTATGAAAGGTCACCAAACTTCGTGGGAGTCACAACCATTGGTCAACAATAAACCTGCAGGTAATTTGATGGTGGCTACAGCTGTTATCCTGTCTGGTGAAACCTTTGCAAGACTATCTCACTTTGCCGAAATACTATCACTAAAGTTTATTGGATCAACCCAATTTTACAGTTTGCAGAAAGACATCGCCATCCCTGCCATTGACCGCTACTACACCATGCAAAGAGATGTCATTCTACAGCAGCTACATGGTAAACAGCTCATTCTTGGTGGAGATGGACGCTGTGACAGTCCAGGCTTTTCAGCCAAGTATTGTACGTACACATTCATGGACTCAGCCACCGGCGTCATACCAGACTTTAGCTTAGTCCAAGTTTCTGAAACCACATCGTCAAACAAGATGGAACTCATAGGATTTCAGCGGTCCCTTGCAAGCATTGAGGCTGCAGATCTTACAGTTGGAGTCGTTGTTACAGACAGACATGTCCAGATCCGCAAAGCCATGGCAACAGACCACAGTGACAAGAAACATCAGTTTGACGTTTGGCATTTATCAAAATCGATTAAGAAGAAGATCTTAGCCATAAAGCCAAAGAAGCTGCTGAATGAGGTGAAGCCATGGATCCCCTCCATCTGTAACCACATTTGGTACTGTTCCCGACAATCCGATGGTGATTCTGATAAACTTGAAGAGACATGGAGAAGCCTTCTTTGTCATATTTCGAATAGACACACCTTTCCTGGGAAGATTGTGACACAATGTGGACACCCCCCACTAAGCCCTGATGATATAAGGAAAAAGAAATGGTTGAATCAAGACAGCCAAGCATATGCAGCATTAGAGAAGGTCGTCACAGACAAGCTAATTCTACGGGACATACGTCAACTAGATCTTTTTTGCCACACAGGAGCATTGGAAACATATCACTCCATGATGCTGAAATACTGTCCTAAGCGACTCGAGTTTGAATACGCATCAATGGTTGCCCGTACTCAGTTGGCAGTGATAGACAACAATGTTAACATCGGGAGAAACCAAAAGACCGATGCCAATGGCAAACTGTCCTTCGCAACCCGATGTCCCAAGAGCACTGGAAGGTGGACGGCCCGCAAAATATACGAGAAGAAGGATTACGATTTCAAAGCCGATATATTGCAGTTTGCAGTCACCAGCCAACAGGAGGGTCCCAAAAGGAAAACAGTTCACCAGCTAAAGTCACTGTCACTGCCCGTAAACATAAGCAAGGACCCTGCACCGTGTAAGGAAGACCTAATTGACGATCACAGATCTCGCTTTTCTTGATTGAATATCTAAAATTGACAGTATGTTGAGTGTGGTATGCATTAATTGGTCTTATAAATATATATGTATAAGCAAGTTTAAAAGAGAAAAAGGAGTGATAGTTGGCGCCCTTAATTAGATAGATCAAGAGAGGCAGATGGAAGAAAGATGCAAGCCGAAAATGTTTGAATTAATTTCCGTTTGTAATATCTATATTTTAATCATGACGTGTAGCAAATCGTAATTTGTTGATTTATTGAAGTACGCTTCTGGATAGTACTGCAAAGTCCGTATACAAATATATATTCATGTATAAAAAAACCTCAGGGAAGGAGTGAACAAAGGCTTTGTAAAATGAGACGAAATCGAGCGAGTCAGAGAGTAAAAAGATGCAAAATGAAGCCTTTGTGAGATACTTGTATTTACCGTTTGTAGTATTTTTATTTGAATCGTGTATAGTATTATAATTCGTTGATTTATAAATGTTAGGTTTCTGCATCGTATAAAGTTATAATGTAACATGAATGATTATTATTGTGTTTATTTGTTAAATTTTGTTATTTTGTTACTGATTGTGTCAAAAAAAAATAAACCTGTATGAAGTACTTCAAACTCTGTTGTCTATCCAAAACGTGTAAGCAGTATAGCAACCTTAAACGATATAATTACAAACATTTAGATATAAAAAAAAGAAGATGTGGTATGATTGCCAATGAGATAACTCTCCACAAGAGACCAAATAACACAAAAATTAGTAGCTACAGGTCACCGTACGGCCTTCAACAATGAGATGCCTAATCAGCTAGAAAAGACCAAGAAATCACAAATATGAAGAAAAAAAAAATAACGGCCTAACCAATGAACAAAAAAAGACAGAGTGGCATGTTCTCTCACAAACTTGTTGCATTGTGTAGTAGCATGATACATTTCCAATGTTCAGTTTCAAGGTCTTGTTTGTAAAAAGGCAGAAGGTACCAAAACGGGAAGTCATATTTAGTATTAAAAAACACACTGACAACGTCATAATAAAACATAACCAATAAACGATCAAAAGACACAAAAAAACAGATAAAAAACAGATCATCGGAAACTGGTTTAGGTTGCCCAACAAGAACCCCACCAACATCTCGGGAGGATCTCGTGTCAAATGATATCAACGCTCCGTGGTACTGTGGTATACCAAACCTTCATGTTAATATATACAACAAGCAACTCTATAAAATTAGACCTCAAAATTAAATAGTTCATAAATAGGTTTATTAATACACAAATAATGAAATGAATCTGAAACATTCTGTGAAAAATTGTATTGGTTAATCGTGAAAATGATTTTTGAACTATTCAGAGTCTGAAGTGTCACTTTCACATTCTTTGAATCCTTCGTATACCCCATCCAACGATGGAAACTCTTTTCTAATGACATTAACTACACAAGCCGGTAGGGTTATTCTGTGTTTCTTGCCAAGTGGTTGACCTTTCCTGACCCAACACACAAACTGACGATAAGCCATAAGCCTGCTTTGTCTGTTAGTAAGTACGTCTGGAGCTCTCCCTCTATGGCGCTTGTATCTCAGGAAACTTATGTAGCTTGTTTCAAGAACAACGGGGTTTAGACAAACTATTCTAAAATCTGTATTTTCAGTGACACATTCACCCAAATTCATTTTTTCTTCTAATAGCGTAAATTCGTGGCAGCAGAAACACTCCGCCGGCAATGGCATGACTATACAGTTTTTACATGAACACCAATTGGTGTCAAACTTGCGAGGATTATTTAAAATATCCTGTTGTCTAGAAGTTTCTTCAGCTTCAATTTGTTGGAGTTCTTCTTCAGTGTACTCCGGTTCTAATATGTACCCAAATTGACCACACTCGTCAAAATTTGTCTCACTTTGGGAGCTGGATACATCAGAACTTTCACTCTCTGAACTAGACATTTTAGCTTATAGTATAGATTTATTAAAAAGGCTTATATATAAAACTTTTTTCTTTTTACAAAAACAACCACGCTCCAATCATTAGAAAACAAGGGATTGAGAAAAAGTTAATTGATTAAGTTAATTCGACGTCTTTTGATCTTGGCTAAATATTAGGTAGAAGTTAAAAGTTAGATTAGCTTGTGTATTTATAACAATGGTGATTCCATTATTTGAATTCCAGGTTATCCAAACAAATCTCTGGGTATTCATGTTAGATTTTGAAGGCCTCGGGGTTGAAACCATAAACTGATTGAAATAAAATAGAAAGCTCATTTCAAAATTTAATCACAAAGAATTAAAAAAATAATCGTTCTTATTCAATTCCGTTCCAATAAGACAAAGTTGACCTTTCAATTTTCTGTCAACATTTTTGATATTCTCGTTCAAATAGCTGAAGAATTAGTACGCGGTGAGAATTAAATTATTTTGATAAGGACGTTTCTTCCTGAATATTTCGCTTTGAACGACCCAATTACATAACTGCAGTTGGTAATTACTATCTATTTCAAAAATTCAAGGTCACCGATTCTTATTTTTTTTTTTTATTCATTTACTCGTGTTGATAAGGACATCATTATTTATAACTTTATTCAATTAAATTAACTAAGTATTTCTTATTTTTTTAACCAGAAATATTCAGCGTTAATAATATATTTAATTAAACTGAGCTCATGGAAAATATTAAGATTCCCCCGTTTATCATTCATACGAAATGTTGTTCACACCTAGAAAAGTGAACCGTGACGGCTTAAATTCACCGAGTAAAGATCAAAAGATACAAAATGTTAATCTTTTAATTAACTTGAATTTAACCACGCATTCAACAGGTAGTAACTTTATGTATGTGTCAAAGTACAATACACATTGCATTTGCGGGCCGTATTTGCACACTATGTAAATGTACTAGCAGCACATATTTATTAGACTGACGTAAAAGGTAAAAAGTACAAACATGCATTTTTAAAACACTTTCAGTTATATATGTTTGTTCAAAATATTCGTCGGAAAAAAAAATCATAAAAAGATATTTTATACGATTTACTTGTATCACTATAATCATTACCGAAAATATTAAAATATAAATCGTACATTCTAATTTCAAGATGAGCGCTGTTCCATCTTTATTATTAGTTGGTTAATAGCTACACCAAACGTCGTCGATGCGCTTTAAATAGAGTTATAAGATGATTTACGATTAAGATTTAAAATGAGATTATTTTCACTCCCGGCATGCTTAAAGACTTAAACTACGTCACATAAGTCAGGAAGTTTGAAGAAATAAAATTAATAATTCTTAATTTTCTCCTTTATTAGATTTCATATCAAAATAAAACTTGGTGAATATGTTTTTTATGGTATTATGAACATAATAAGATGAAAAGTGAAAAATCGCGAATTATCCCTTTAAGATACAGAAATCATGCATTCTTACAGTTACTAACTTTCACTGTAACATCTACCAATGTAATTTTTATCAGCAATGTTTTGAATTTGATCTTCTTGAAAGCCTTAAAAGTAAAGAACAGAAAATGAAAAGAATTAAACCTTTAAGCTGTGTTTCAAAATGTTATTTTAAGTGAATCAGTGCTGTTTTTTACAACAACAGTTTAGATATATACCAGTTATCCGTTATGAATAAGTCAATATTTAAGCAAAAAAGAAAGATTTGACCAGTTTTTGATTTTTGATTTTAATATTTTGATAACATTTTCCATACTGGTGACCAGCTCCAAACCAAAGAGGTGAAAAATTGAATTTGAAATACTGTGATTTACATTTATTTTCATGAACACTAATTTTCAAAGATTGAAGAAAACTTTTTTATTTTTTTTTGATTTCATAGTTTTGTCTAAAGTAGTCATACAAACCTTTAGAAAGTTTGTTATAATAAAAGAAAAAAAATCCATGAAAATGGGTTTCCCACTTATAATTATATATTATATGAATCCACAGTACCCATATTGAAATACGTTTGGTTTCTGATTTATAGGTCAAGCTTAAATGTTGGTTTCTGATTAATAGGTCAAGGTAAAAAAAACGTTGGTTTCTGATTTATAGGTCAAGGTTAAACGTTGGTTTCTGATTTATAGGTCAAGGTAAAGCAAAGGAGGAAATCGATGATAAGCCACCAGTTCTGGAGGAAAATTTCCCAAGCCTGAAACAAGCTACAATGATGGCTAAAGGTGTTAAGATGGATGTCCAAGAAAATAAAAGAAAAGCAAAAGTAAAGAAATCTGAAGAAACAGAAGACAACCAGGAAGGTAATTAAGAAAGCTGCATTATTGTGGTGAATGTTGTCATGGAAATGGAAAAAGAAGTATAGAACAGGGATTTTATTGCATATTTTGGTTTACCAAGTCAGGTTAAACAGTTGAGTTACCTCTCTTTCCTTAGGATAATCAACTGTAAAATTTAAGATAAAATTGAGAATTGAAATGGGGAATGTGTCAAAGAGACAAAATCCCGACCAAAGAGCAGAAAACAGCCAAAGGCAACCAATGGGTCTTCAGTGCAAAGAGAAAATCCTGACCTGGAGGCGTGCTTCAGCTGGCCCCTAAACAAAAATGTGCACTAGTTTAATGTAAATGTTTTGCTTTGGGAGGTAGCATTTGGTTTGAGGTTTCATGATTTCATTAATATTCTTCATCAAACAAAGACTGCTTCAATTATATTCTTGGAAAAGTTTTAATTATGCTGATCTCTAACACAAAATCTACAAAAAATATATAGTATACAATCTATGATAGTGATTCATTTCTGTAAAAAGCACAGGATGGATATACTGTTAGATTTTTCAGAAATGCTAACAAATGGTTTTATAACTTATCTGTTTATTTTAGAGCTGTTTTTATGTGGTTAATGCAATTATTAAATAATTAGATCATGAAAAAATCTTCATCAGGTCTTTCAGTCATATAACTTTACTCTGTACTCAGGAGTACAAAATTCATGCTCATTTTTGGTGCTCTTTATAGGTTGCTTTATGGTGTGAGCCAAAGCTCTGTGTTGAAGACCGTACTTTGACCCATAATGGTTTTTCTTTTACTAATCGTGACTTGGATGGAGAGTTGTCTCATTGGCACTCATATCACATCTTCTTAAATCTATTGAAATCCTAAAATCTAGTAAGTGTTTTTGTTGAATTTTGAGTCTGAGCACAATTTATTAATTGTACTTGAAAAGTTGAAAGTTGTATGACTGTATAAAGTTTAAGGTACTCCTAATTATTCAAGGGGTATTTTCTGATTTTCCCAGCAAAAAAAAGAAAATTGAAATGGATCTAAAGGCATTAACTATGAAATAAAAAGTTATTAACATTTTGATATTATGATTTTTGGTTATAGAAAAAGAAGAAGAAGATTTTGATGATCTAGATGTAGAAGCAGGAGTTGTCAGAAATACCAGAGAACAACCAGACACGCCTCCACCCATGGAACCATTCTTTACAATGGAGGAATCCCAGTCACAAGGTTTAAAATAAATCACTTTATTAATTATGTATATCCAAGCTTCATTAATCTTCCCAAACACTCTGCATCTATGCAAGGATATTGTTTTGGCTTTTGAGTTGGTCGCTGAAATTGCAAGGAAAGGAATTTATTTTATCCTTATTCAAATGCTAGATAAAATTTAATAAGGAAATTATTTTGTTCAGAAATGAGATTGTTATTTAAACATCTTAAACAGATTTTTTGTTGAATTGAGTTTTTTTTTTTTTTTGGTAAGCAAAATAGTTCATATTTTAGTTTTGTATTATCCATTACTGCAATTATTCCATAATAATATCTAAGCTTCACTCGTTTAGATATTCCAGAATCTGTAAGAAAAGGACTGAAGATGTTTGGTTATGAAAGGTTTAGACATGGACAAGAGAAAGCAGTATTGAGGATATTGTCAGGTTTGTGGGTTTATGTTTAATGATTAACACATAGCTGAATGGGTGATAGAGCAGATTGTAAACCCTACAAAACATTTTCAACAGAGGCAGAGTTTTTTTTTGGAAAAAAACCAAAAGTGAATCAAAAATGTTTATTTGAAAAATCCCAAAAGTGAAGCAAATTTTTTTTTCATTTTGACAGTGTATGATAATGTTTTGAGGCTAAAACATAGAACTTTAACATTGTCTTGAACATTATTGATGTAAAATCAATTGATTGTCATTTAGATTTATAATATCAATTTTTGATTGGTCCTCACAAGAAGGTGACATTGAAAAAACTATCTCCCGCTGAGCCATGGGATATAGTAATTATCTTCCTCTTATTAGCCAATCTAAATCTGGCATTTTAATATGAATGTTAATAACATATTTTATCTCATGAACAATAGAAAACTACTATGGATTCATTATTATTTGTTGGAAACCAATTAATTAAATGTTCAATGAATAACAACAATTTTATAAGCTTGTTTGCAGACTTCGGCAAAACCACAAATTCAAATATCCATGAATACGTAAGTCTTCCTTACTCCACGAAAATAAATAAATCCACAGTATACATAAAATTGAAAAGATATGGAATGATTGCAATTGAAACAACTATCCATAAGATAACCAAATTATGACAAATATGGTATGAAAAATCTACAGGGCACTGTTCATTCTATAAGCAACACCTTATATAAAAAGCTATTAAAGGCCCTAGCATGACAAATGTTAAACCATTCAAAATAAAAACTACATGCTATTGAACGAAAAACAAAGCATGGTCAGTTAAAAAAAATGAATATGGCAAATGAAAAGTTATATTATGAGTAGTGTTATATGTTTGGTTATGAAAAGTATAGATATAAGATTAACATTGGTAATTGTGAGGCAAGTTTGGAGTATATAGAAACTTTTGTAAGGAAAGTTTTTATAGGATGCAAAACCACGACCCCTTATAGGTTGTCTTGAAATCTGGCATGCTGGCACAGACAAGTTAAAACAGCAGACTGTTCAGACTATTTCAAACATCTTTTCCTCTGAAACTGCTGAACTAATTCCAACCAAACTTAAGCTGAATGATCCTTAGGGTATCTAGAATAAAGTTTGTGTTTTATTTTCTGTTTTGTCAAAAAACTTGGCCACCATGGCTAAAAATAAAACATAGGGGTAAAATGCAGTTTTTTCTTATATCTCAAAAACCAAAGCAGTGAGAGCAAATCTGACATGGGGTTAAAGTGTTCATAAGGTAAAGTTCTATCAGCCCGGAAATTTTCAGATGAATCTAAGAACCCATTGTTGGGTTGCTGCCACTAAATTGGTAATTTAAAGGAAATTTTGCAGGATTTGGTTTTTATCTTGAATATTATTAGTGATAAAGATAAACTGTAAACAGCAAATATGTTCAGCAAAGTAAGATCTACAAATAAGTTTTTATGACCAAAATTGTCAATTGACCCCTAAAAAGAGTTATTGCCCTTTAAGGACATTTTACACAATTTGTTTATCATGTTTTCTAACTTTAAAAAATCTTCTTTTCTGAAACCACCGAACCAATTCCAACCAAACTTAAGCTGAATGACCCTTAGAGTGTCTAGAATAAAGTTTGTGTTTTATTTTCTGTTTCGTCAAATACATGGCCGCCATGGCTAAAAATAGAATATAGGGGTAAAATGCAGTTTTTTCGCTTATATCTCAAAAACCAAAGCATTTAGAGCAAATCTGAAATGGGATAAAAGTGTTACTAGGTCAAGTTCTATCAACCCTGAAATTTTCAGATGAATTTAATAACTCATTGTTGGGAAGCTGCCACTAAATTGCTAATTTTATGAAAATTTTGCAGTTTTTGGTTAACATCTTGAATATTATTAATGATAAAGATAAACTGTAAACAACAAAAAGTTTCAGCAAAGTAAGATCTACATTAAATAAAAAAATAAAAAAACTACGATGAAATTGGACACTTAAACTAATAAACGAAAGATATTTGCCAAAAAATCCAGGTGAGAGATTCAGGCTCTTGAGAGCCTCTTGTTTTTTTTTTTTCAGATTGGGTTCATCCACAGTGGTGACATTATCATTAGGAGATTGTACTTGTTTACCTATCACTTCATATCACCATACAATCAGAAACATGATGTAATTCAACACATCTGATAAATGAAACCAATGCCAAAATTAAAAATATGTTTAAAAGTGTTTCCCCTCACCCACCCCATTAAGCCCCCGGGTCAAAAAATTGTTTTCCACAAAAAAATAGAAATTATTTTTATTCCCCAAAATAATTCGTTTCCATTTCTGAAAAGTGCTTGAAAGCAAAATGATTGATAATCTGAACACTCAAATTGAGCACAAACAAGTGATAAGTGGCCTAGACTGGATAAGTCAAACCATTCATAAATTAGGCCGTCAGTTTTCTCATTTGAATTGTTTTACATTGTCATTTCGGGGCCTTTTATAGCTGACTATGCGGTATGGGATTTGCTCATTGCTGAAGGCAGATTAGTCACCTATAGTTGTTAATTTTTGTGTTATTTTGGTCTCTTGTCTCATTGACAATCATACCTCATCTTCTTTTTTTATATGTGACCATGCAATGACATCCAGTTAAAAAAATAAAAATTAACCTGCCTTCCTGGTCTGTTTACAAAGGGTAGACCTAGGGGAGGGGAAACAGACATTCTTTTAAATGTGGCACAAAGATGAGCTGAACAGTTTCGTTGGGTAGATCTTGAACTTTGACTTTTGATGATTCCGCTGTATTTTTTTAACAATTGTTTCATGTTAATCCACAATGGTGATATCAAGATTTAACTTATCACTACTGATAAATATACAAATGTATTTAACTTTTGTTTCAGGTAAATCTACAATGGTGATATTATCAACAGGGGGAGGTAAATCATTGACGTACCAGCTGCCAGCTGTTCTGTATGCTGAGAAATCTACATGTTTTACCCTTGTTATCTCACCACTTGTGTCTTTAATGGAAGATCAGGTCTGTATTCATTTATTTTGCCTCACCTAAGGGCATTATGTTTTCCTATTTTTTTGTCGGTTTAGTCGTCCTTTGGTTTGTTCGTCTGTCTGTCCCACATCATGTTAAAGTTTTGGGTCAAGGTTACTTTTGATGAAGTTTAAGTCAAACCAACTTGAAACTTAGTATACATGTGCCCTATGATATGATCTTTCTAATTTTAATTCCAAATAAAAGTTTTGACCCCAATGGTCCACTGAACATAGAAAATGATAAGGGGAGTGGGGTGTCCATGTACTCTGGACAGGTTCTTGTTTATAAATGCCCTGGTTTTACCTAGAGACTTATAAATTGAAAGGGCATTATGTTTTCTGGTCTGTGGGTCCGTCTGTTCTTCCGTCCATTCGTCCCGCTTCAGGTTAACGTTTTTGGTCAAGGTAGTTTTTGATGAAGTTGATGTCCAATCAACTTGAAACTTAGTACACAGGTTCCTTATGATATTATCTGTCTAATTTTAATGCCAAATTAGAGTTTTTACCCCAATTTCACAGTCCACTGAACACAGAAAATGATAGTGCGAGTGGGGCATCCGTGTACTTGGGACACATTCTTGTTTGTAATTTTGTTAATTCAGCAGACATTTAATGAACTGTAAATGGTTTAGGTAAATACCATATAATAGGTACATGTCTATTTTCATCACTTCATTTGCTTGGAGCATAGATAATGTTTAGTATATGTTACAACTGTAATAAAACCTTCACATTACAGATCGTCAACATGAATTCAATCATGATGAGTTAAAGCTGAGAATACATTTCAGCCTGTGCACTCTTGTTTAAAACAATTTATAGAATACAACCAAACAAGTTTGAATTCAATTACGATTGAGCGGTTAGTAATTGGATTTAGCACAAAATATTTAATTGTTAAACAAACGTGATGTATTTGATTTGAAGATTTCAGTGGGTGTCATTAACATGTTTGCTTCACTTATGCTAATCTACCATCCAAAATTTCATTTTAAAACGAGAAAATAAAACATCAGTAATAACATAAAAAAAATGCAAACTGTAAAAGATAATTTTATTTTGTTAATATATTTACAATTAAGAAGTGTTAGAAAAGATTGACTTGAAAGCTGAACTTTATAAACAAGATTTATTAAGAAACTTTGCAATTATAGTTACAATAGCCGATCATTCTCTCCTTTATATGGATACTAAAATAAGTCACAACCAAGTTATACTGTTATTTACTCTTATTCTTCAAAGTAGATAAAATATATCTTTGTATAGAATATAAATATTCAACAACTTTGGTAACAAGCAAGTGACGACCAGTGATATTATCCACTTTGTTCTGCAACAATTGTACAATTAACGGGTACACAAAAATCTTATAGATAGGAAATACAATACACCAGTCATCATCGACATCATCATCTATTCATAAAAGGCTTGACATGAAAATATGAAACAATTTAATATTGAGAAAACTATAATATGTCATGTATGTATTGTTAATATATTAACCTGGAGCTGGTTTCACAAAAAAAACTTCCACTTCAGATTGATTGTATTAAGTCATGAACAATTCAGTATACTTACGATAATTCTAAAGTTGTAAGTATTTTTGTGAAATTGACTCCTGAATTATATGTTTTTTGGTATTTTACAAAAAAAATATACAATTCTGGTAACTAATCATATTACATCTTCTTTTTCCTGCATGTAAATTTGCAGGTTTTAAAAATTAAAGATTCTTAGTTTCATAATGAATTTGAAGGTATAATTGATAATAATTAAGTTAAGAAGCAGTACCTCCCTCGGAGCGAAGCCAGTTGAATTGGTACGGGATGGCCAATGGGGTGTTGTCCAATTTGGAAATGAACTGACATTTTATGAGCCACTTCCATCATTTCTACAATATTACCACCAGAAACTTAACTTTTATTCTTGCTACATTATGAACACTATTTTACATTTTCACTTTCACTTTTATTCTTTTACGTCATAATTAATACAACCGCATTATATACACTTTATGAACATGTAAACTATGTAATATTGTCCTGATGACGCCGCATTAGCGGCGAAACATGTCGACTCAATAAAACTATCACCTTGCGGTAACCCAGATGTTGTTGTCTCTACATATTATAATTAAGTTAAGTATGATAAAAATATTAAAATAACCATCCTGTTATTTTCAGATCACTGGTCTACCCCCAGGAGTGAAAGGTGCTTGTCTCCATACCAACATGACCAAGGCCCAACGTGAGTCTGTAATGGAGTCTGTAAAGGAAGGCAATGTCCACTTCCTGTTGGTATCGCCTGAGGCTATAGCTGGAGGAACAATGTCTGCCTTAACATCTGCTGCCAATCTTCCTCCCATATCATTTGTCTGTATTGATGAAGCCCATTGTCTGTCAGAGTGGTCACACAACTTTAGGCCATCCTATCTCAGATTAACAAAGGTAAAACTAGAATTAAGTTAGTTTTTTAGTGGAAAAAAAAATATACTCAGTAACTCTGGATTATATTTCTTACTAAATAAAGTTTAAGTACAGAATAAAATTTGACTGATAGTATGTTTGTTGTAGGTTCAGGTAGTTGACAGTTGATATGTATATATGATATCAGATAATATTTTTGTCAAGATTTGTTTGTGGTTCAGATCGAGACCTTAAATCAGGCTGTTAAATCTGTCTTGTGGTTGTATTTCTATATATAAATTACATGGAAATATGTTAACCACAAAAATGAGACAAACAGAAAAATTCCAAATACCATGTATTTCATTTGACTTGATTTGCAATATGAGTTTTCTTGTATGGTTAATGTCGCATAGCTAAATATTTAGTGGTATAGAAATATTCTTTTTTTATTTTATAGGTTGTTTCTTATAAAAAACAAATTTTTCCAGTTTATTTAAAACGTCCTGGTCAATAGCACATGATTTTTTTTTACCTCAAACCTTTGACCATAAGGGAAACTTAGATCTTTTCATACATATGTCTGATTAACAAAATCAGATCAGTACATTTAGAGAATTTTCATTAGTGGAATGAACTTGATGTGCATAGATTTAATTACATTCGTACTTTATAAACCAAAATGAATAAATATGACACTTTTTCCAATCCTGGTCAGGCTATTGACAGTTTGGCGGGGAGAATATTGTAAATTACAAAGTTTATATCTGGATAGCTAGAGGATATTTGAAAGGCATTGATTTAATATTTCTTTTCTATTTACTGTTATTTATTGACTTTATTGAAAGTTTAGCACTTGATTAATTACTGAATTTTACGTAAGAAGTTACATAGCTACAAGGATCTATGGTGAAATTTTTTCGTCTATTTACCCGCAATGTTTAACTGGTACAATTTTTTTTTCTGATACTGGTTATATTTTTTGCTTAAAAAAGAGAACAAGTTATAGGTTTATATGAATGTAATTTGTATTGTTTTAGGATATTCTGATAAATGTTGTTGATTTCATGGTTGGCAACTGACTTTTCTTTAAATTGGAAAAAATCAGTGTACTGTGGAAGTGTGGATTCATTATTATTCCTTGGGTACCAATTTTTTTAATGGATTTCTTTAGTACAAGAAAACCATGAATTTAAATGTTCAACAAAACAAAAGTTTTGTGAAGGAATGTATGCAGGCTTTGCCAAAACAAGGAATTTAAATATCCACGAATATACAAGTTTTCCTCAATCCACAAAATTGGTACCCCAAAAAAAAAAATGAATCCATTTATTTGTCTTTCATTCAAAAACAACAGTTTCCTTCACAGTTTTATCAAGCCTCAATTTAAAAGTTATTTCATGAATCATTAAATTTGAATATGAAAGAATTTTGTCTTTTAAAATGAAATTTGCACCTATTTCTTATGGTGCCTATTTATTTCATCTAATTTTTGTGTATTGTACTATAATATGAAGCATGTCAAGCAAAATAAAAAAAAAGATTTGTTAATGATATATTGAGGAAACAGAAACCCAAAGATACTAATAAAAGAAAGGCATCTAGAGGGCAACATTCAGTCTTCAACAATAAACAAGTACCTTTTGTTGATGATGTCATACTTGTGTGATGGAATAAGGGCACTTTGTGTCCATCTTATTTACTCTGTTATGGTGGGTTTGACAACTTACAGAAAAGGACCGAAAAGAACCGAAAAGGAAATCAATTTTTTTCTTGTAATCGAGGAAATTAGCAAAAAAAATACTATAAGTATCAAAATGTGAACAGTCATGTAAAAACATGGGTCCGACAAACAAAGGTGGTTCTCCTGTTTCAACCTTCGTGACAGAAAGTTGTTTGTAAACAGATCACACGAATGTCACAAATGTTAAATGTTTTGTCGAAACCCAAAAGAGTGTGTCCACTGCAGCACAAGTTCACAACACCCTTCATCATTTCTTCCGTATACAGGATAACGCACGGTGTTTTACCTGGAGAATGAGCCACATGCTTAATTAAACTGTGTCCATTCTGCATCATATTTTCTATACTGAGTTTGTATGTTATCTGCCATATTTCCACGGTTTCCTGTTACTGTTACGCCAGTTATATTCCGAATTTCTTTCTTCTTATCGTGGTATTTTTTGTCACGAATCTGTCTTGGTGCCGAAGGCACTGTTGCTTCGTCACTACAGTTGATTAGCAATTTATTGTAAGCATTTTTTGGACGCATGGTCTTTACAAGTTCTCCCATTTCTTCAAATAACAGTTCTGGGGTAAGAACGAAATTCGTTTCCATTCTTTGAATTGCCATGGGCAGAAAAAACCAGGGCATTTGCCTACAAATTCCACGACAGCGGCATTGAAGTTGATCTCAAATGAAGGAGGTGCTTTTCCTACCCATGTTACTCTCTTCTTGTATGACTGTTGCCTAAGGGTGGAGTAGCTTAATATAAACAAACAAAATATTTTTTTTAAATGTTAGGATTCACAATTATAGTAAGAGAATATTTGCTTTTTCATTTATTTTTACTGCGTATTATTAAAACATGTAATATGCTTAAATTAAAACGTATAAACCGTTGCATTTATTTTTACCTGTCCTAAGTGCATGGTTTTTGTTTGTTGATGTGGTTTGTGTTTCATAAGTGTTTCTTGTTTCTAGTTTTTAGTGGAAGAAGACTTCAAGTCTTCTGAAGGCCTATGGTGCCGGCTGTAAAATCATTGAACTGTTACCACATCCGTATGCTGCATCCCTTTCTGTGTATTACAATTTCATAACAACTTCCGATTCTGGACACCCATTTTCACACATGATTAAGCATCTGAATCATTTAATTTGTAAATTAGGATTGAAAAACAATCACTATTGTAAATATATACCCTTTTATTTATGTAAATTATTAGATTTCATCTCATCTACATGAACGTTATTTGTTTACTTGTAACCGGATGTTTTTAATGTAGATATTTGTAGTACGCATGCATGAATTTGGTATCGGGTCGACTCGCCCTGTTTACATGTTCACCCTTGGTCTGTTCGTCCTGAGTTCTTTTGCCCATATAGTACGTGCGCCCTGTGTTCATTCTCTTTACTCTTATCAAGGACATTTTATAATACGTCACGTCCTTGCATTTACTAAAAAATATTTTTATTAAGGGTATGGTTAAAAAACCTCTACAACATGAATTTGTGAAAATCATCACAAAAATATGATTGCTCCTTATTTTGTTCCCAAGGTAAGACAATCTTGTTCAGCCAATCAAATTCAATGTTTCTCATGATCAAATTAATAAGCAAATCAAAAACGTTTTCTCTGAAGATTATTCTTACATGCTAGATTTTGAACTTGTGTTGTTTTCATCTAGTTGTAAAACTGTGAACATGGCAGGTGAATTTTCATCTGCAAGAGGTTCTTACACAGCTTAAGGATAAAAGCATGGCTGATTGACAAAAATCAATGATGCAGTAATACTAATAAATAATAAATAGTAGTTTTTGGTATACGATTGCTTATACCAGTTGCTCAGGTCTATGCCCTCACGTCAACCGTTTTATTCTAAACACTAAGGAACAGCTTAGATTCGTATGATTGTCTTGCTTTAAAAGGTAGAAACAAACAAAGGGATTGAACTTGAACAACATTCCTATTATGTTCTTTTCATAATCTTTATGTTTGATATTTCCCTTGACTTATATGCCTGTTTTTAACAACACGGAAAATCAGATTTGAGCAGTATTTATATTTAATGTTTTTATAAATTTAGAAACACGTCAAAGGGAATTCCCCAGTTTTGATAAAAATGCGAGAGTTCTCTGAATTCCGATAAATCTGTTTCTGTCATATAAGAACTTAAGTGGAGTTTTTCTTATATGTCACCGTTATGAAACTGATATTTGATATTGTACTTCAATAAAGAAATAGAGAACCATCTAGGTCGTTTAATTACCATTTAATACACGTTCTCGTTACAGGGTTTGTTTAGGTAATTGTGCGCATGCGTATAGTTTTCCTGACTTCAAGGGGAATGGTTGCTGTGAATTCCCCACTCAATTGATTAATTTAAAATACATGGGATCTTTTCTATGTATGTCTGCTATTGAGGGTTATTGTTGTGGCATAATTTTAAATCATATGCATCATTTAAATTAAAACAAATGTAGTCCAAATCGTAGAGCTTTAACTACAACACCCCTTCAGGCGAAATGCAGTTTCGAGTTGTCTCCCTTCCAGAAGTAAATTCCGTCAATTCTGAGAGATCAAAATATACAATACAAATTAACTCATTCTGTTGATAAACGTCGTAATATATGAAAAAAACGATCACAATTTAAACCAAGGGATGTGTCTGAAAAGGAGTCATGACCCCTGACCCAAAAGGAAATAAAATATTTGAAGAGTTAGGAATGGGGTTCCTCCTAGAATTAACGTAAGAAAATAGGTGATAAGATTATAAAGATATGAAGTGAAATACCTTCTCTCGTGACTGTTGTGGAAAGTAAACTTGGAATTGAAAGTACAAAAATAAAACACAATAAGTACATTGTTTATACACTTGTATCCGGGGTTGGCTATTTTGTAACTATTCAGATTACGTTAATTACATTTTACATGTGCAGTTGTCTTGAATTAGTTTTGAAAATAATATTATCCAGCAATCTGCTCTTTGATTTCACTAATTTATTGACATATGTTATTTTTGTATTCAATTAAATCATTTGAAGCGCAATGTACTATTCTTTTTTTTTCTTCACAAAGACCAACAAACAGGTTGGGACCCCCTCCCCCCCCCCCCCCCCATTATGAGTGGTGTCCCTTAAATGAGGGACTGTCCCTAAAACAAGGGGTCATTTAAATGTTGGAAAAAAAAAAGAAAAAAAAATTAAAGATTTTTAACTCAAAAGTGGGAAAATTCATTATATTTGGAACAACTTTTCTTAATGAGGGGTCAAATTAATAAAGAATATATAAGTTTAGAAATATCACAAAATTTTTTTGATATATGTTTTGACCATTTAATACTTGATAGATGCATAGTTCTTGGGGAAAAGTTTCATCAAATAATATGAATATAGGTGCTCATTTTTACAATGGGTTGTAATGTTCTTCCAATGAGGGTTTCCTCTCATTTGGAGTGCTGTTCCCAACCTGTTAAAGGTCTATCTTTGTGAATAATTCAAAATTGGAAATTTCAACAAGCATCTAATATCCTTACACAAGAAAATAAATTCTGGTCTGCTAGCTACATGTTCATCTTTTCTACTGATTTAATAGCTAGAATCATGCAAACAGACTTAAGAAAAAGGCATGTAAACTCATTATACAAATATGACACTTTTTCTAAACAATCCAGATCGCGCAAAATACTTCGCTAAAAATTGTAACCTTTAAAATTGTTGCACTAAAACCCCCCATACAAATTGTGACTTGGATGGAGAGTCGTCACACCTTCTTATATCTATATAAAAAAATATTTTAATGATAAGATTAAAATCCTTGATGAACAATAAATGATAATTAAACATACATATATTAAAAAAATATTACTAAAAAACCAAGCTGTTATATTGTTTCTTTTTTGTAAGTTCTTATATCCCTATAAATGCACAATCTAAATTTGACCTATGCATTCATTTTAATTATTACGAAGAATTGTTAACAATATAAAAAAATCTGTGTATATAAACATTGTTTTAACTTAATATAATGAATATATATGTATCCTCTTTTTGGTCCTTTTTGGTTCTTTTCTGTAAATTGTTGCTCTTTTCTGTAAATCGTTGGACCGATTATGGTGGCATTCATATTTACCAATACACTCACAGTGGTTTTTTTTGTAATTGATTATTGTGAAATCTGAGACTTATAAAACAAGTATCAAAATCAACATTTGGTATTCAAGTTATTTAGTGCAACCCTTTAGTTTGTCAGAAGTATTCCAAATTTAAACTAATGGAAATATTATCTGTATACATTCTTTCAAGACATTCATGTAGGTAAAATGCTAATTTTTTCTCTCTAATATTTTGATCTTTTCAATCCATATATATATTCTGCATAGCCAACAACATTATAGTAGAAATAAAGTTTTTTTGTTTTGTACAAAAGGTTGGCTGGGGATGAGACAGATTTCCTTTTGAAATAAAAAAAGTTCATCATGAAATAATACTTTTGACTTCAGAATGTAACATCAATCTGTCAATTTGTTCTACCATTGATTCACCATTGGGGAATGAGTTCTAGTTGGGTTTAGGTTTAATCAAATTAGTCTTGCTATTGTTGGAGAAAGAAGAAATATATATATGCATTAATTTACATGAAAATAGATTACTCTGTATCTTTTGAATCAGAAAATTGATATTAGATGTTTTGCTGTGCTCTTTTATTATCTTGGAAACGATGACATGCTAGATGGTTGGAAAATACATAAATTGCTTAGTTTATATTATCAGTTCTTAAATAGGTTTTATAAGATTGCTAGAATCTAATCTCATCTTTAATAGGATTAAAACTTATATGTTTTGAACTACAGAAATATATAATAGCGAAAGCCATTTTAAAATAATCCTTACAAATTTCAAATGAATACACAATCTCTTAAAATAAGAAAAAGTAGTCTTTGATTTTAAATTAGTATACATATATATGTTGGTCATTAAACTTCAGAGGTTTCCATGTTGACTCTTCCTTAGTGCTGAATTTACTATTTTTTTCTATTTTTCTTTTTATGACGTTTTTTTTTTAGTCAAATCACTGATAAGGTTTATATGTATACCTAAATGTCCTATCAAATAGAATGATATATTTTTTTTTTTTTTTTTTTATAAAGTTTTGTTATAAGACCAATCTATGATAAGTTTTATACCTATACCTAAGTGTCCTATCAAATAGAATAATATCTTTTTTATGTGATTTCTACATTAAAAATTGGAATTAAACCAATTTTTGTTCTTAAGGAAATACAAAGTAATAATTATTTTTAGCATCATTTAATTAAAAAATTTCAGTGCACAAATGTTTGAGGGCTTTCTTTGCCCTTTGGTCCAGTCATGGAAGTATTACAGTGCACAAAATTTGGCAAGATTTATTAAGAATATTTATACTTTTTACGATTGCCAAATATCTCGTCTTTCGCCAAAATTGCATGTGTTGAAATCAGAAATCATTTTTTAGCTCACCTTGGACCAAAGGGCCCATGTGAGCTTATGCCATCACTTGGCATCCCTTGTCATCATTTGTCTTGTGGTCCGTCGTCTGTCGTCATCATAAACTATTTAAAAAATCTTCTCCTCTGAAACTGCTGGGCCAGATATCTTCAAACTTTAATTAAATGTTCCTTAGGGTATCTAGTTAATAAATTGTACCCGAAGTTTTGATCCAACGACAAACATGGCCACTAAGGCTTAAAATAGAACATAGGGGTCAAATGCAGTTTTTGGCTTATATCTCAAAAACTAAAGCTTTTATAGCAAATCTGCTGAGTAAAATTGTTCAATTGGTCAAGATCTATCAGCCCTGAAATTTTCAGACAAATTGAACAGCCCATTGTTGGCTGCCTCTAAACTGGTAGTTTTAAGGAAATTTTCAGTTTTTTGTTATTATCTTGAGTATTATTATAGATAGATATAATCTGTAAACAGCAATAATGTTCAGCAAAGTAAGATCTACAAAAAATTTAAATGACCATGCAAAAGAACTAGCCAAGAAATTTGTTTTTGTCCCGGCCGATAAAGCTGCTAATATTATTATTATTGTTTGACGTAAATTTTACATTGAGGTTCTGAAAAAAGAAATCACCAATTCACCAACATTCCAACTGACTCCATTTTCAGAAAACGACATCTGTAACTTTTAGCTACCGCTTTACAAGCAGAGCCAAATACAATGAAAGTCCCAACTATGTACTGGCTTCCGAAGCTACACAAAACACCTTACAAATATAGATTTATTTCGTCTTCAAAGCCATTGTTCCACTACTAAATTGTCTATTCTTCTTACCAGTACACTTGGTACAATTAAAAACCTGATAATAAATTGTTCAAATAAGGCATTCGAAAATAGTGGAATTAAGGGAAGAATCTGTTTTAGCGGACCCCGGAAGTTGGAAGATGCACAATTTATGCGCATGACCGATAACCCCGAGTTACGTTGCTATGCTGAAATATAAACAGCGGCCATTTTTTTTACCGCTTCGAAAGACGTCGATGTAAATGATTTTTAAAAAGTGATTTTAACTAGTGAAACTGAACAATTAAAAATAAATATAATGCACTTACCCATTTAAGCTTGAAAATCATCCAGACTAGAATTTAGTGTGTTTGTTATTTCGTTTAGTACTCTTGGTTTTTTTGATGCAGGTTGTGGTACACTGACGGTGATAGTTTCTGTCGTAATTAGGGCTTGTTTTTGTTTTTCCGGATTATACACTTTTTTAATAAGGTTAATAAATGCTAGGAAAGGGTCCTCAGAGCCAATAATATATTTTTTTCGTACACAATATTGACTGAAATAAGTGTCATAAAGGGATTTTACTGTGCCGTATTTTGGAAGTGATTTTTTAAGTGCTCGCCAAGTACTTTCAATCGTATTTGTATGCGCTCCTGTTTCAGGGTCTACAAAATTTACAGAATGGTTGACTTTTAAGTGTTCAAATCCCTCAGATCCTAGACAATCATATGCCTTCCAACAGTCGCTGATGATTGTGGTTCCTGGTTTTATGTTGTCTTTTATTAATTTTAACAGTGTTTCTTTTGTCCGATTTTCTACTGATGCAAAAAAACTTTTTTTGCTGTCTCTTTCTATACCTCCAAAGACCCACTGTCCTTCAACTCGTCGCCCTTTATGGTATTTTCTTTTTCCAAATTTACTTTCGTCTATTTCTACGATAACGTTTTCTCCACCTATTTTTTCACTGTCTATTTCCAAAATTTCTATGCAAACTTCACGGCAATAATTGTACCAATCTACGATTGTTTGATTACAAATAGAAAGTTGATGTTTAACAAATTCTTGGGTCTATTTTGTAAATCCAGAAATAAGTGATGAATAATATTTTTTCCAAACTTAAATTATGTCCTTGAAACCAGGATCCGTTTCTGATGGAGACCTTTTTATTGCATTTTTTGTTGCTACACTTCCAATAAAAAATGTCGTTTGAAAAAGAACTGTCTTTTCTTAAACTGAAATGGCCATGGCTACACTTTTTACATACCTCTCCAGATAAATCTAGAATTAATCCTAGTGAAAAACACCACTGAATAATTTTCTCAACACTTTCACAAATAATAAACAAATCTTTTAACTTGATCGGCATTTCCGTATTTACATTGTAACAGTGTTTGTAAACACAGCTGATTTTACGTTACGGTTGACTATGACGTCACTTATTCATGAATATTTATGACATAGAGGTCACAGATAATGGAATTTTTATCACGTGATATACCTACCTGAGTTACGGAAGCGTAGACATTTTGTACACTTACCAAGACGTATTTCTACTAGATTTTGTAATTTTCATTTAAAAAACTGTTTAAAACTGTTTAAAACAACAGTTTTTTAAACAAAACTTGACCTGGGGAGTTCGATTTTGACCTTCTTTTTTTGATTTTTGGCCTATTTTCGTTTTTAACTTTTTGGCGGGACCAATTCCTATATACTAGTATTTACTATAGTTTCCCGTACTTTTTATGGGGTCCGCTAAAGTAGAGGTACTCCGGAATTAATTACTTTTGGAGTGTCAAGAACTCGTTGGAAATACTTGATAAATTGCATGCTTATATTGGTGATTTTAAATCTGTTCAAAGTTTTGATTTTTCTACCCTGTATACCACATTGCCTCACATTCTGATTAAGAAAAAATTCACACACCTAATTAAATGGGCATTTAAAAAGTCAGAATGTGAATATATATGTTCAAACTCTTTTAGGTCATTTTTTAGTATCAATAAACAAAAAAACTATGTCAATTGGACAGTGCTTTGATACTATATATGCCCTTGAACTTTTACTAGATCACATTTTTGTTCGCTTTAGGGATTCCGTATATCGTCAGATTATCGGAATTCCAATGGGGACTAACTGTGCACCACTTATTGCGGACCTGTTTTTGTATTGCTATAAGTTACAATTTATGACAAAAATAAGCAAAGGCCCATCGAAACAACATCTGATAAACAAATTTAATAATACTTTTAGATACTTGGATGATATTTTGGCTCTCAATAATGACGACTTCAGTATGTATATTAAAGAAATTTATCCTATTGAACTTACTTTAAATAAAGCTAATACTAACAATGACCACTGCCCTTTCCTCGATCTTGATATCTATATCACTAACGGAAAGCTGAATACTAAAATTTATGATAAAAGAGATGATTTTTCATTTCCTATCGTTAATTATCCATTTTTAGATGGTGACGTTCCCTTGTCACCATCTTACGGTGTTTATATATCTCAACTTGTACGATTCGCTCGTGTATGTAACAATGTTTTAGATTTTAACGAGAGAAATTTATGTATTACTGAAAAATTATTACACCAGGGTTTTCGATATCACAAACTAGTCAAAACATTTACTAAATTTTATCATCGGTATAAGGACATCATTCATAAATATAGCTCAACATGCAGACTTCTTATACGTTCAGGTATTTCACATCCAATTTTTTATGGAAATATCACAAAGGTGTCAGTATTCACCTCAAAAACTAACAAAACCTTTGAATAGACTTATTAAGAAGGGATATAGCTACGATACTGTTGTCAGGTCATTAAAGATTGCATATTTTGGCGTTAATATTGATTCACTTATAGGGTCTTTGCATGGGAACTAAACACATTTATTCAAAAACCAGTTGTTGGCATGACACGGGTTATGTTCTTTTCATATATGTTATGATGGTATGATACTAAACCCCAAACGGGAAGGATTGTGCCTGATGTTCATATGATGAAATGTTTGATTTGATTTGTCCAAGAAGAAGGTCGGAAAGCATCTATTTCTGGGTATAATCTTTCAGTCAGTTTAATTGAAGTCTGGAGCTGGCATGTCAGTTAACTGCTAGTAGTCTGTTGTTATTTATGTATTATTGTCATTTTGTTTATTTTCTTTGGTTACATCTTCTGACATCAGACTCAGACTTCTCTTGAACTGAATTTTAATGTGCGTATTGTTATGCGTTTACTTTTCTACATTGGCTAGAGGTATAGGGGGAGGGTTGAGATCTCACAAACATGTTTAACCCCGCCACATTTTTGCGCCTGTCCCAAGTCAGGAGCCTCTGGCCTTTGTTAGTCTTGTATTATTTTAATTTTAGTTTCTTGTGTACAATTTGGAAATTAGTATGGCGTTCATTATCACTGAACTAGTATATATTTGTTTAGGGGCCAGTTGAAGGACGCCTCCGGGTGCAGGAATTTCTCGCTACATTGAAGACCTGTTGGTGACCTTCTGCTGTTGTTTTTTTCTATGGTTGGGTTGTTGTCTCTTTGGCACATTCCCCATTTCCATTCTCAATTTTATTAACTGTTACAATTTTTTATTTATTGAAGCTCTTCTACTATTGAAATTAAGAGTAATTGATTTTTTTAAGCAAGTATAAATGTTTTAAATTGTCCTATGCATATTTATTTGCTTGAAATCACCCTTAAATTTCTCTGACATTAAAAAGTTGATAATGAGAGGAAATTTCACAAAATATTAACCTTTATTAATACAAAACTAAACCATTTAAAAAAATATTTACAATGTTTTCTCCTGGATAAAACCAATGTCTTTTTCTGTAATTTGATTACTATGGGTTGTAATATAGTATAAAAAAAATGTTAAGAAATGTTGTGTGATTGCCAATGAGACATCTATAACCAGGTCCAATAAATGATCTTGCAAGGGAGTGGACCTTTGAATTGAGGTTCAAACTGCATAGGTATTACTTCACAGGTCAATACGATTCATCTGGCTTTCTGTTAAAATGATGAATGTTTTTTTGTTTTTTGTTTTATTCTTTTACATGATTGATTGATTAAATGATTTTTGCTTGCTAATAACATCAAGTGGAAACTCTTCTTTACTGGCTTACACACCAATGGCATACAAGGGCAGTAAGTAAGTAGCATCCATTGGCAATTATTTCAATCATTTTTAGGAAAAAGAATTATTAATAATTTATACAAATGATAGTTTCTGCAAGTTGGGAGAGCAGTGAAGAAGGCTCAGAAATTTACACTGGCCCTAGAAACCAATTGTAATTTTGACAGGGACAGAAATTCCTGTCACCTACATACCCCTCTAAGAGTTTTTACAACGGTTTTTCTAGATCTTCTTTCAGTTTCTAGTGGTCCTTCATTTTAATTGATTGAAAACTATTCACCTGCTGTTGGTTGGCCTTATTGTTTCACGTTTCTTTAAAATAAAGAGATTGTTGCAATAGCTGTACCTGAGTCATCTGATTTAATGTTGGCATTTTGATTGGTTATGACTGCACATTAAATGTATACATATAGAACAGCCAAACTGATGCTGCACTTTAGCAAAGGTTTTACTGTCAGTCTAATCAAGACCCTACTTCTTTATCCAAGTCACCATAAAAAAACAGGAAAAAGTCCCAACTCTACAGCTTTTTTTTTAAGTACTTAAAATCCTTTACTTTTATTATTGAATGAGGATTGAGATGTGTTATGATTGCCAATGAGACAACTCTCCTCTAACTGTTTTCTTTTTGTATTTGTTTATCTGAAATATGAGTGGGAGATCATCTTCAATATATCATTACACAGCTTGTATGCAATTTATTTAATTTACTTCCGCAAGCATAGGAATAAAACTTTTAATTTGTTCTTTGCAGAATGATTATATTACTTCCATACATTTGATTATGAATTACTGGAGTGAGTAAACATATTGTAAGACTTATTCATTGTTATTAGGCAGTGAATTTAGATAATAAAAAATGATTCCATTAATTTTTTTTCCAAATTAAAAGAATGTATCCTGTTGAGATTGTTTTAAAATAATTGACTTAGTAATAAAATAAAGAAACCATAATAGATCTTTTTTTCAATTGTTGTAGTTTGACAACCTTTCAGACATTTTATAAATTTTAAGCTGAAGCCTTGCTGAAACTTATTTTTGTAATTCATATGTTATTTTTGTAATTCTTATGCTATTTTTGTAATTCATATGTTCTTTTTGTAATTCATATGTTATTTTTGTAATTCTTATGCTATTTTTGTAATTCATATGTTCTTTTTGTAATTCATATGGTTTTTTTTTAACAACATTTTAATAAAAATATACCATTCTTGACATTCATGAATTGGTCTATTTTTGTTTCCCCTAAAGCTTATTCCTCCATTTTGAAAGTTTAAAGTTAGCTGGAACACTATAGGTGTTTTCAAATTTCAAGTTATGAAAGAGCTATTTCTTTTTGTGACAGGGTAATAATTTTTTTTTATGTTTTAGTGACAATTTTCAGCATTTTATTTTTTGAGCCAGACAAACTTTAAACATGGAAGTTGCCATTAAATGAAAATATGTATTAAGAAATGAAGCTGTTTTTTAATTTAATACCCTAGGGAAAAGTTCCTATGTAAACATAAATTGATAAAATATTGCATTTCATGATTTGAGTAAATATGAGATAAAACAGGGTCATTGTCTCATTATCAATCATACCACATCTTCTTTTTTTATATGATATAGAATGTTGGATGTTAAACATGCTTGTAAGTGCACAACTGACTCTGTATCTCTGAAACAACACAACATTAGAATAAACTGTAAAAAACAGTTGGAAATGGGCTCATTAGATTGCCATGAAGTAGAAAAAACAACTAACATAAAGACTCAAACATGGCAACAGGAACAATTTGTTTATTGATGTTTCTCTTGGTGAATTTTGTAAGCCTATAACTAGTAAAACATTTTATAAATTGTAATCATCTCTTTTAAAAGATGGTGAACAAATTTTATGTGGCACTTTGATTTCGTCTCATGGTAAAAATCCTCCCCTATTTAGTTAGTAAAGGGTTGTCAGTATATAAACAAATGAATTTATACTTTTGTGAAAGGCCAAATCTTTTTAGATTGAGGCACGATAACAGTATTTTATCTGCCGAAAAATATTTGTTTACATTTTAAACATAAAAGGTACTTTAATTTCTTTTACGTAAATTGAGATTTAATGTTGGCATGACCATCTTCCTAGTGAGCTTGTGATCAAAATTCAAAACATTTGTCTTTTATGCAGTCCCTTCCTTCATCTGAGTAGGGAGTAGGGGTACATAAAAGGCAAACCTAATGCCAGGAAAATAAAAATGATACATGCGTTGTTTCCCAACTGTCAGTTTGATAAAAATTTCAAAATGCTAGTGTTGAAAACAAAATGAAGTTACTAAAGTTACTTGTAGGGCACTATTTCATCAATATTGATTTCTGTTCCCATCAAATTACGTACTTAAAAAAATTGTCTTCAATTCATCAACAATATCAATGAGCAATGCAAAGATTTATCTTAAAAAATGATATGTTGTTAATATATGACCTTTCCTTTGATTGATATGAAATGATCATACGGTCACAGACTTCATTTTTGATTTATTAGAAAAAACAGTAATTACGTGTAACTGATGTATAACAACCATGCTAAGTGGGTGACCGTATTATTATTTTACATCATTAAAACGGAATTTTATCAGCCAGCAACATATACCTTTTAAGAAAAATCTTTTTGTATTGGGTTTAGAGTTTTTATGCCCCATTTATGGGCATTATGTTTTCTGGTCTGTGCGTCTGTTTGTCCGTCAGTTGTTCGTTCTTCCGTTAGTCTGTTTGTCCGTCCGTTCGTCCCGCTTCAGGCTAAAGTTTTTGGTTGAGGTAGTTTTTGATGAAGTTGAAGTCCAATCAACTTGAAACTTAGTACCCATGTTCCTTATGAAATGATCTTTTTAATTTTTAATGCGAAATTAGAGATTTCCTCCCATTTTCATGGTCCACTGAACATAGAAAATGAGAGTGTGGATGGGGCGGGGCATCCATGTACTTAGAAAACATTCTTGTAAGAGATAATTTTCACAAAGTTTTGAGAAATTTTACATACTTCCATACAAATATTGAACTTAAGGAAAATGATAATTTATTATATTTTTGGGTAATAAAAGATCTGAAGCAACTTCATGAGGCAAGTACATTTGTTTTTGTTTTTGGGGAAAATCAAAATATAAACAAACTTTTAAAATTAATACATCTTCTCAAGTTTATAAAGCTTATTAAAGCGAGACACTTATCGCCAATAAAAAAGTATATAAAGCACAAAGAATGCAGAAATAAGAAATTTCTGCAGTCTATACCAGGAATTTGGAAAAGCATATAAGGCAAAATTTTATGTCTAATGTTTGTTCAAGTTAGTGGAATTTGATTGAATTAATTTAACAATATTGGTTTAAATTGGATATCCTTCAAATATTTATTGCTTTGATATTCATTACTATGTCTAACAAGCCTTTTTTTATCTGATATATGGTCCAATTTGTCTATCTAATTATTAGCATGTATACCATTAATTTAAATGTTAAGTATGGTTGATGTGTATGTCGGAAAGTCAGCGTGAACACTGAAAATTAGATGGTATAACAGCAAACACTGGTAATAGATTGTACAGTAAATTTAGAAACAACTTATGGGTTTCTATAATAATTGCCTCATTACTATGAAACAGTGTCTGGGTCCCAAAGACATTTATATTTTTTGTACATTACAGGCCTAGGGTTGCATGCTATTTTGGATATCATTAAATGGCTTTATCACTTGAGAAAACACATCATCAATTGCACTTGAACGGAAAAAATGCAAAAGTAATAAATTGATTTCTACAGTATATATATCTAAACACAATGAAACAGAATTTAGAGTATGGTTTCCCTATTATACTTGTATCATGTTTTTGACCTGTCTGTCTGTCTGTCTGTCTGTCTGTCTGTCTGTCTGTCTGTCTGTGTCTGTCTGTCTGTCTGTCTGTCTGTCTGTCTGTCTGTCTGTCTGTCTGTCTGTCTGTCTGTCTGTCTGTCTGTCTGTCTGTCTGTCTGTCTGTCTGTCTGTCTGTCTGTCTGTCTGTCTGTCTGTCTGTCTGTCTGTCTGTCTGTCTGTCTCCAAGTCTCCAAGTCTCCAATAAGCCTATAACAATGAGAAAATTCATTACCGGGAGGTGTTCTAGCTTCAGCTGGCCCCTAAACAAAAAATTGTTGTAGTTCAGTGAAAATGGTTTTCACACTAAACTCCAAAGCATATGAATGAACTAAAATTAAAAAAACAAACAAGATTAACAAAGGCCAGAGTCTAAATTGGTAGATCACATTTGGGGAAAAGGAGGACTGGATTGTAATTATAAATACTGGAACAAGGTTATAATATGCATCAGAAATTACAAATGTGATAAGTCATAAAAGAGGGACGAAAGATACCAAAGGGACAGTTGAGTTGCATCAGAAATTATGAATGTTAAGTTTTGGGTTATGAAGATAACTTTGAACTGGTTTTGTGTCTCTCTGACCTCTAAACTTCCAATCCCATCAATAACTTTGTTAATACTTCTAAAAGTTAGTGGCTATGGGGCTCTTTTCACAAAAAACTCTTTCCTCATATCTCAAATGAAATGGAAGTTAATTTGTTAACAAAAAACTATTCCTATTTAATTCTATCAGCTAAAATAGAACATTTTTTTGTAAAAAAATAATCTTTTTATGAAATCAGATACTAATTGGTTAGCAGTTTCATTCTTTTCACACTAAAATTCAATGTAACCTTCAAACTGCAGCTGCTACCAAACTCTAATTTAAGGTCAGGGAATTCCCTCAGGTTTAATTTTTGTTGAATAGTATAATCCTAATGGACTTAATTGTTATGAACATTTCTGTGTTTTACAGGTTTTAAGAGAGAGGTTTGGTGTAAAGTGTTTCCTTGGCCTTACAGCAACTGCCACACTGTCAACAGCTGCAGATGTTGCAAAGCATCTTGGGATTGATAATATAGAAGAAGCTGTTGTTCGTGGTCCGCCAGTCCCTAAAAATCTATTTCTGTCTGTCTCTAGAGATGAAAATAGAGATGAGGTATGATATATCTTTAAGTTCTTAAAGTTGACACATTTAACAGATAGAGAATAAAAAAGAACAAGATAGATATAAAAAAAGAAGATGTGGTATGATTGCCAATGAGACAATATACTCTCCACAAGAGACCAAAATGACACAGAAATTAACAACTATAGGTCACTGTACAGCCTTCAACAATGAGTAAAGCCCATACAGCTATAAAAGGCCCCAAAATGACAATGTAAAACAGTTCAAACCAGAAAACTAAGGCCTTATTTATGTACACATGAGTCCTTGAAATACTGGCATATCACATAATCACAGATCATAAAACACACATTTTATTACTATGTATATGTGGTTTTTGTAAAGTTTTCCCCCTGTACTTATACCTATACATCTTGCATAAGGTCAGTTTTCTCTGTTCTCAAGGGTGACTTTTATGTACAGGTTTAACTGTTATTTATAACTAAAATTAAAGGAAAATTGAGCTTCTTGAATTGTGGAGGTTCAAACAAAACTTGTAATATGTTTTGCCCAAGCAAGCATCTCTTAGTTGGAGTTAATTAAGTCAGATTGCTTTGAATGTAACTGACAAATGCTTAATGGAGCAAATCCATTTAGGGAAAGCAAGATAATAAATTATTTATACCAATCTTACTGTCTTAAATAAAGATACACAAGTGAGAGTCTGTTTCTGTGATTGAAATAATTGTTTCTGAATAGTGTAAAAACACCCATTTTCCTAATTTTATATAAAGTGTGTCCACTTTAACATTGAATTACTGAATATTATTGTCAGAAACCTTTTATTGGTGTGATGTATACAAGATTTTATATAGTGATTTCTTTAATTTCAATGTTATTTACGAGTAAGAAAATAAATAGAACAACATACTAAATTATGGAGTGTTAAAGCTTTAGATAGTGAAAATTGGATTTTTGGTTCATCTATGGGATTCAAATACTGTACATACCAACTTATTTTTGAGACTTTGGCCAATAGAAAAATAGTCCATGCTTAGCATTCATTTTGAGGAAAAGGTCTTCTTTTAATTTCTCATTTTCAAAAGTTGACTTATTGTGCCACACTTGTATACATTTTACTTTTTCAAGGGATACTTTATCTGCAGTTGATATATAATATAAACGTTTTGTTCATATTGAAATACTATTAATTCAGAAATTATTACATGCATTTTTATTGCGATTTTGTCATTTGAGGACAAAATGCATTTTAATTTTCTGTGATAATTAGAAAAATCCTGATTAATTCATATAAAAAAAATCAAAATGTGAGTTAAAGTTATTGCGATTATAATCCTGCTGCATTTTTCGCAATAATAGAAACATTGCAATAATTTCTGTCTTTACAGTATCAGAACATGAAGTTGTGCACTTTCTTATTTTTATTTTTTATTTTTGTTTGAATTGAATTTTAGGGTTTCCCACTATCAAACAAGGAAAATAAATGGCAGTCTTGTCTTTCTATGAAGACTTATAATCAAGTTATTAATGAAAATGAAGATAGATATAGACTCTCAGGATAAATTTAAATGACAACCTTTCAGACATGAGAAGAAATTATGGAATCCTTGACTTTTTTGTCAGTCTTCTAAACATTAGTTTTATATGACTTTTTTTACCTGTTTAAAAAAAAAGGTCACTGACCAGTTTTACATAATAGTGTTAATAACGCAAATGTCGTGGGTTCCATCCCCACATTGGCCATATATATTTCTAGTTTTTGTCCCTGATTAAAGAAAGCTCACTAAACTAGGATATTATGGGGCAGGTGTACTTGACGACAATCTAAATTGACTTGGATTGTCAATTTTCCTTCAGAAGGTCAATGTTACTTAGATCTCCAGGCACTCTGGCTTCCTCTTTCCTCCACCAATAAACACTGACCACCACGAAATACTATTGAAAGTGGCATTCAACAACATTCAATCAATCAATCAATCCACTTTCTGATGATGATGCATTTCACTTTTCTGTCCATCCATTTGTCCTTTCTGTTCATAAACTCACTTGTCCAAATCGACTCTTTGTACCAATATTTTAATGATTTGATATCTGGTGTGGAACTTTTTAATGATTAGTTGTACCGTACTATGGATTAAATTTTCAGATTTGTCAGACTGTCATTTCATATGTGACAATAATTTGTCAAAATTTTATTCGACCTTCTGAGAAAGAAACTGTTTATTACACATTTGTCAGCTGCATTAAGGAATGATTTGATTTGGTTTGAAATTGCATAAGTTGTACCATGTAAGTGAGTTTCATATCTGCAGGGGAGTGAATATTTGTTTGATCATACTTTAATTGTTTGTGCCCACTGAGCATGAAATTTTTCATCAATGTCTAATCACTAGTGGGGGCATACTTTGCACGACATTGTCTACAACTTGTTGGTTAATATCAAAATAAGACGATGTAGTATGATTGCCAATCAGACAACTCTCCACCAAATGACATAGACATTAGCAACAGTTAATTTGAATTATTTGTCAACCAAATGTCAAGATAATTATAAAGGTTGACCAACTTAATAGAACCTACTTCTAATATGCATGTGTAGTTCAATTTGTCATTGTTCAAAGTATGTCTGAAATAATTGCCATTGGAATTAAGACAATATTTTTGTTTTAAGAGAAAAATTACCAATGACAATTCACTATCATATCATGGAATAGAAAAGTATGTTTTGTCAATGTTATGATCTAAATTGATCTGTCAAGCAACTGTTTTATTGGTATCTCTTTTAAGCTCCCCTGGCCTAAAGGGCCCATTTTGGCACACTAACTCAAGTTTGTCTCATTCAAATGATTGGAAACTCATATACAATGCTAAGAACCATAACATGCTCACATACAATGCTAAGAACCATAACATGCAGAACTCACATACAATGCTAAGAACCATAACATGCAGAACTCACATACAATACTAAGAACCATAACATGCAGAACTGACATACAATGCTAAGAACCATAACATGCAGAACTCACATACAATGCTAAGAACCATAACATGCTCACATACAATGCTAAGAACCATAACATGCAGAACTCACATACAATGCTAAGACCCATAACATGCAGAACTCACAAACAATGCTAAGACCCATAACATGCAGAACTGACATACAATGCTAAGAACCATAACATGCAGAACTGACATACAACGCTAAGAACCATAACATGCAGAACTGACATACAATGCTAAGAACCATAGCATGCAGAACTCACATACAATGTTAAGAACCATAACATGCAGAACTCACATACAATACTAAGAACCATAACATGCAGAACTCACATACAATACTAAGAACCATAACATGCAGAACTCACATACAATGCTAAGAACCATAACATGCAGAACTCACATACAATACTAAGAACCATAACATGCAGAACTGACATACAATGCTAAGAACCATAACATGCAGAACTGACATACAATGCTAAGAACCATAACATGCAGAACTCACATACAATGCTAAGAACCATAACATGCAGAACTCACATACAATGCTAAGAACCATAACATGCAGAACTCACATACAATACTAAGAACCATAACATGCAGAACTCACATACAATACTAAGAACCATAACATGCTCACATACAATGCTAAGAACCATAACATGCAGAACTCACATACAATGCTAAGAACCAGAACATGCAGAACTGACATACAATGCTAAGAACCATAACATGCAGAACTCACATACAATACTAAGAACCATAACATGCAGAACTCACATACAATACTAAGAACCATAACATGCTCACATACAATGCTAAGAACCATAACATGCAGAACTCACATACAATGCTAAGAACCAGAACATGCAGAACTGACATACAATGATAAGAACCATAACATGCTCACATACAATGCTAAGAGCCATAACATGCAGAACTCACATACAATACTAAGAACCATAACATGCTCACATACAATGCTAAGAACCATAACATGCAGAACTCACATACAATGCTAAGACCCATAACATGCAGACAGCTTTTAAATTTGGCTTATGAGTCATGAACTTTTCTGGAGTTATGCTTTTGTTTTTAAATTGAAGATTGCAAAGCGTGAGTGGTGAGATTTATGTCCTCAGACACATTTTTGTTTGTTTTCATTATAAAAAAAATGTTTCAAGAAGCAAACTAATAACTATTCTAAAGCTTGCATTTGTTCATTTTTGAAAGTTATCTTTTTTTTGTAGTCATTGATAGGGTTGTTACAAGGTGACAGATTTTCAAATTGTGAATCTATTATACTATACTGTACTAGACGTGATACCACAGAAAGACTAGCCACACTAATACGTACAAGTCTGCAGGATCAGAAGGGAGAGAACTGGACTGGAGATCGTACAAAGAGAAAAGGTAAGGATTGCAATAGAAGGATGCTTCTCAAATTTTTGTGCTATTTTCACATTTCCTGAACAGTGTGAGAAAAATATTTCTCCTCCCTAGTGAAAAATCTGTTCTCGGCAAATGATTGGTTGAAATTTAATTGTGACGTTAAATTTTCTTGTTTTCTTCTAAATTTTCTTATTGTGACGTCATGAAAAAAGGCGACCATGCCTGATGGCATCACATTAAAAGTACACAACTTTCTTCAAATCTTTGAAAAAGAAGGACAAAAATCATAAGAGAAACAGATTCCATCACTGTTACTTGTGTATTAAGATATTTCTTCACTCTTAACAGTTAAATTTTAATTATTTAAAAAGCTCTGCAAGCCTCATGCTTTAAATATTAAAATTTAACTGTCTCGAGTGGAGAAATATCGTAATACACTTGTTGCAGTTGTGGAAGCTATATTTCTCCACCATCACTAATTAAATTCATGACAATGATTCCCATTAAAATGACTTACAGTTTCCAATGAAAATTGAGAATGGAAATTGGGAAAGTATCATAGAGGCAACAACCTGACCAAAGAGTAGAAAACAACAAAAGGCCACTAATGAGTCTTCAATAAATGCTTTTAATAAACCCTGTTATGCAACCTTAGGACTAGTTTGGACCATAATGAGGAAAACTGCAATGACATTAATATTACTGCAGCAGTTTCGAAAACAAATTTTAGTAATATCTTCATAAAATATTTTAAGGAAAAATATAGGGTTTTCTTTTACAAAACAATCTTATGTAAATTCTGCTAAAATGTTCTTCAAATATGCACCCGCCATTTCACAACTTGCTAATTGTTATAGCATTTATCATAACTTAAATGTAGTATTTCCTGTAACATCTATTATAAACTATTCATTTCCTGATTAGATTAACCATCATTACCTGTTAGGGGTACTAGCTTTTGATTTTATTAGTATTTATGTTCTAAATTCACTGTGTTCAAACGAACATAAAGTATTTAGGTGCAAAATCTCTCTCTAGATTTTTGTAAAGCATACATATCTGAGCACATTCATACGATAAAGGCATAATAGAAAACTAGATACATATTTAGGTACTGTTAGGCACAATGACATACATATCTGAGCACATTCAGATATGTACCTTTATACGATAAAGGGATAATAGAAAAATAAATACATATTAAGTTATTGTAGGCGCAGTGGCCATCTCAATTTTAATAACTGGATTAATATCAAACACCATTAACAGTTCATGTTTTGAATACGGAAACCATGCATCTTTGAAAACAAATCTTGGTTAATAAACATCACACAATCAACAATACCGGTAAAAGACAGCAATCAAACATCAACAAAATATATACACAACACATTAATTCTTTACATACAACTTCAATACATTAAAAAAAAACAGAATTCTTAATGAAAATTAAACTTCAATACAAAATGGTCACTGCAGAAACCTCGATAGTTAAATCTCGTGCAAACTTTCATTATATACTGACCGTCAAAACTGGTTTACAACTATTGTGAAAACACAATAGAATAAATAACATACTTCAAAAATCATACGCAAACCGCACATAAATATATATATTGTCTATACCAGCAGTTGTTATACTGAATGTGTAATCACTGTTACTTCTTTGTATTCACAATGAAGAATTAAAAGGGCAGTTGGTACAAATTATATGCTTTAAGACATTAAAATTAGTTAAGGTGGTACCCAACACTTTCACTAAAATAAATTTGGCTCGTTTAATTTTCATAAAATTTTGACAAAGTATTTACTTTGACCCTTTAACAAAAATATAAAAATTTCAAAAATTTTGAACCAACCGTTTTATCAGAAAAATTACACTGGTTATATAGTAGTTTGACAAACACCAATTTTGATCATTGAGAAGCTTAATATTCCCTTTACAACACAACGTAATTAAAACGTTAAGCTGATTTTACAGAGTTATCTCCCTGTAGTGTTAGGTACCACCTTAAATAGCCTGAGCCTGATTAATCCTGTCAATATGAAAAATATTTGAAACATAGATGAACTTTTAAAGTCTGTATATATCACTACGGTTAATAAGCTTTTGCAAATTGGAGCGCTAAATAGTTCATTATTTAATGCAGCTGCACTTTCAACATTCTTATTAAAGAATGATGTAATAGTGCATTCTTATTTAAAAGGCTTCATTCAAATACAGATATAATTGGTTTGTAATCATCGCTTGACAATTGATTAGGAAGTGTTTTGCTATGAATCCTTTTTTTTACTTTGTAAATTCCTTGTATTTGAATGTTGTTTATTTTGCATATTTTCGTGCATTTTCATCTTTGAACTCAATTAGAGATGTAACTTTTAAAAGTGACATATATGACCTACCATGATTAAAACATTTAAATACAGGAGTTTGATTATTTATGTGCGTTTAGATTAATTTACAGTAAACTCTGTTTTTATGCCCCACCTACGATAGTAGAGGGGCATTATGTTTTCTGGTCTGTGCCTCTGTTCGTCCGTGCGTCCGTTCGTCCGTCAGTGAGTCCGTCCGTTCGCTTCAGGTTAAAGTTTTTGGTCAAGGTAGTTTTTGGGGAAAGACTGCTTCAAGCCGTCAATTCCCTAATGGGGTTGGCCAGAGTATCATTCCCTCATGTCAATCATTTTGTTTTGATAGTTTGGAAACCCCCTCAAAATGTCATACTGAAATTGATGACAAGGAGAACAGATTGACTTTAAATACATTGTTCACACATTTCCCTTCTGTTTCTCATGAAATTATCGTATATTGAGCTTTCCCTTACACTATATACGTTTCTTTTACAGTCCGGAAAAATCAGTATTACGAAATATTCTAAATATATCTAACCTAGCGACGTCATTGTTGGAATGCCACACTACACAGGGATATCCTTTATTCATTATAAAAATCATTCACAGTATTTGTATACTAATTTAAAATCCGTATTTATTAAAGGTAAACCTAATGATGTTTGCTGTAGTGTACATGATTCACACACCAACATGCAATGCTTTAATCTGAGGCTATAATCAGATAATTTGTAGGTCAACTTTCACGGTAAACAATGTCAATGGGGATACATGAGATTGGGGAGAGTAACTGCAGTTTTCATTCTTTTTGTAAAGTTATGTTTTTAGAATATTTCTCCAATTAAGGAGCACCTCAATTGATGAGTAATTACCCACTAAAATGAAAGTTAATGTATCTGAACACTAAAAATGTCACATTAAGTATATATATGATAAGTAGTCATCAATTAAAAAATAATTTTGCGTACCAACATAATTATTGTAGTGGTCATTTTTTTTTTCTCATTTCTTTTTTAAATATTGCTTTTTGTAGTTTAAAGCTATTTATTCATGAATTTTACAGATATATCAAAATGTGGGATCTGGAAACAAACTTCACACAGCTTATATCAATCATATTTGATTTTATAAGTACATGTATCCCTGTGATGAGAGTTGTAACTGGGAACTTTATCAATGGAAAATTAAAACTGAATAGATTTTTCAGTCCTCACTTTCTTGAGAATACTGTCACAAAAAATTGAAAAAAATGGTCTTAGCCTGCCGTTCAGTTGTACATAATTAAAATTCTAAAATATATTGTAGTAGTTCAATTCAATTGAATTTTAGATAATTAACTCCCAACTTTAATCAAATGTTTTGATTTAGAAGGTGCAGATCTCATTGGTCCAAATTGTCTCTATGATGAATTCTTGACTAAGGAAATGAAATAACAATAGACAACAATTAGTTTCATTATTGTCAGCCTTTCTATATGTTCTAGCTGTTCTTTTGCTCATTCTTTGTATGTAGACTATCAAAAGATACCCCCTAAAAATTGAAACAATGGCCGTCTTTTCCCTCAGAGCTCTTCAGCTCTTTGATTGAAGAAGTTGAAGTCCAATCAACTTGAAACTTAGTACAAATGTTCCCCATGATATGATCTTTCTAATTTTAATGCCAAATTATAGTTTTGACCCCAATTTCATGGTCCACTGAACATAGAAAATGATAGTGCAAAGTTCAGGTTAAAGTTTTTGGTCAAGGTAGTTTTTGATGAAGTTAAAGTTACTTCAACTTGAAACTTAGTACACATGTTCCCTATGATATGATCTTTCTAATTATAATTCCAAATTATAATTTTTACCCCAGTTTCACGGTCCACTAAACATAGAAAATGATAGTGCGATTGGGGCATCCGTGTACTATGGACACATTCTTGTTTTAATGAACAAAAGGAGTTCGTCTATTTTAAGAGGGGACATCTGTGGCCGAGTGGTGTAAGTCGTCAACTTCTGTATCACTAGCCTGTCAACTCTGGGGTTGTGAGTTCGAATCCCATACAGCAGGTGCACTGGGCTCCAATCTTATCTGACTAGGAATGTCAATTCTTCTACTGAAGGTTGTGGTTCTCTCTTGGAACACTGGCCACCATCTTAAAAATGTGACTGCCATGAAATAGCACAATAGTGTTCAAAGTGGTGTTTTAGACCAATTATTTAATCAATTTATTATGAGAAAAAGGGTTTATCACTTTTTTAACACCACCTACCTAAGCAAAATTAATAAGATTTAAAAGTAAATTTTGATAGTGCTTTCTTCTTTTGTTTGCCGTCTTGTACAGTAAAATATTATGCAGCATTGTACTACTATTTGTTGTTAATTATCACAGTGCAGGCTACTACATTCTGCCAGAGGGAAGACTGCCATTGGCTATTGACAAGGATTTCAAGTCAAGCTGCTAGCATCACTATCTTTATACTCATACAATTAATTTTGCACTGTTAAATGTTATGTCTTTTTTAATTTCTCTTTTGGGAAAACATTCAAAATAGATGGAAACTGTGATTTTGTAATTTTTCTCATAGCTGATGTTAGTTGCTTCTACATTTGTAAGATGGTTACACTGATTACTGTAAATTCAGAAATTAATGCAATTTTTTAAGAATATAAAAAAATGCAAGATTCACTATTGCGATTATGGGAAAATTTGCATCCAGATAAATATACATTTGTGTATTATATATTAAAATGAAAGTTTTCATTATTGTGTTACTCACTTAGATGCATTATTCACATTTATAAAAACCTGACAATAGTTTCTAGATTTATATTATCTAGTCTGATTCTCTCGTCCTGGTAACATTAGTAATGATGGCTACCCATTATGCCTAAGTTTGGTTTTTAGATTTTTTTTTAAAGTATCTAAAGACAGCCTTGTAATATCCATTTGGTATGAAGAATCTGAAGAATTTACATTTTAAACAAAAAGCAGTCAGGGAAACATATGACATTACAGTTTTGATGAAATATTTAGTGATGCATTAAAGTTTTAAGTAGAAAGTGTGATTTAATATACTTTTAATGGAGTCTTTCACTTGAAGTAGGTCATCAATCTGTCCTACTTAATTTGCTTTAGTGACATAGATTAAGTTTTACATTAGGGCTCTTGATAGTGATCTACAATTGTATTGACATCCTAAAGTTTGCATATAGGGTAGACTAGCATTCTCTCCTTTATAGGAGGAAAACAGTGTTGTCCAGTTTAAAGAATGCTCACTGATGACTTTTATCTCTGGCTCGAGCATTTACAATTTGGTCAATGTAGTAATGTATGACATATTGACCTTCATTACATGTGTACAGGACAGGATTTTCAAACGATATCAGCTTCTCTTTTTTTTTTGACGAGACTTACTTTTTTTCTATTTTGAGATAATTAACAGATGTATCTATGACTTTGGCCTACACAAGGGAGTACTAAGAGTTACTAATGTATTAATCCAAAGATTAAGTGGTAATGGGGGTGTTATAAATGTCATCACCAATCTATAACAGAACATGCACTTTACTACTGATTCATTATTACACCACTGTGCCATCTTTATTAGATTATATGAATTAGAATGGTTCTCTATGCAGTTTTTATTAGGGATTATAAGTGTTGAGTGCATCACATTTTGTACGATGTATGAATGTATGGAAGTGTTCGTACTGAAAATTTGTGCACAGTCAGCAATTTTTACAACCCTTTAAAAGTATAAAATTAAACCAGGAACTTACAAATTAATTAAATCTATCTTTTCACTTATTTTGTCATAAATATTCCAATGCATTATTGTAACATTGCATTACATGGATAGCATCACCTGCATTCTTTGATATTGTGTCTCATTTGGACGTAAAAAACATCACTTTAAATTACCATATGAATGTTGTCTGCCAATGAAAATGATGGAATTCTTGTGCAACTTTTATGAAATGTAATTATTGAGTGTCATGTGTCATTTATCTTTGTCCTTGAAACACTCTTTTTTTACACATTCCTTAAAAAAATGCAATGACAGAATTAAACCAAACTTAGAAAGGTACTTCTTAAGTATATGAGTTTGTGCACTTTTGATTTCAATTTTGGATCCACATGATTTTGGGGTTTTCCAATACCAAAACATGGGCTTACCCATTTCTGCTTATATCAGTTTGTTGATTCACAAATTCTTGAAAATGGCTTGACAGAATTAAACCCAAGTTTGACACAAAGGAGTAGGTTCAGTAAGACCCCTTTTTGGCCCCACAATTAAGCAGTTTTGCAAAATTGTGAAAATGTAATCTTTTAGCTATTTTTTGGAAAGTAGAATGCTTCTGCTATACAAATATGTGCTGTTTTTGACAATACAATGCACATATATCGTGTACTAGCATCATAAAGTCATGCTAAATTACTGAAATCTTCACAATTATAGCATTTTAGTTAAATTTTAGACGGTTTCCGTTTTAAATGAAAGTGGCCGCATTCGTGTTCATTCATAATATTGAAACGTAAGTTGTATTTGATGATAATACATAACATATATAAAGGTTGAGGATGAACACGGATGCAGCCACTTTCATTATTAATTCAAATGTGCGTTATAAAATTGAATATGACCATGCATGAATCTCTGGTCACCTTTGAGATGGTTAAAAGTTTGGTGACTTATGATTTAGACAGTGTTATTCAGGAATAATTTCCGTTTCCATGTAACGCATTAAGTCTAATGTCAATAAACTTATATATACTAATGCAAACATATAACAATGTTTATAAATGTAAAGGCTATAGGAAAGGTAACATGTCTATGACATTAATCAGAACAATTGGAATATTAGTAGACTGTCAAAGACCTGTACCAGCAGGAAATTCTCGCCTGTATAACTGCATTAGGGATTAAAATGAACATTGAAATATAGAATAAAGAGACATATCAAGCATGATAACTTTCCACTAGAGACCCAGATATTAGGATATAAACAACTATAGGTCACTGTATGACCTTAAACCTTGAGCAATGACCATAATATAAAAAAAATTAAGGTCTGCATCAAACTTGAAAGATATTGAATAATAAAAATTAAATTAATTCTTGTATAATTACGTGACATGAATGTTTCATAAGAATGCATACCTGTGATGGGCTGACAGCGTTTGCGAGGCATTCTATATTAAATTCTAATGCAATTTGTATGTAATAATTTTTTTCATTGGCCAAAAGTTGCCGTCAAATCCACAGTTGACCAGGCGTAACTAAGGATGGACCCGCCATTTTGAATTGTTAAATCAACAAATGTTCAATTACCACTATATAATCGAAAATAAAACAACACCTTCCTTGAATATATAATATAATCTCCAGTTTGTAAGTTTTCTTTTGTATGACGTCACATTTAGCCATGACGTCTCTGTGCCAAATTCATTCATGAAGTTTCGCAGATTTTTTTTATTTGTCAAATTTAGACCTTTTTTTTAAGTTTTATCGTATTATTTCTTTTTGTAATGCATTAGAATCGGAATAACATTACTGTAGTTGAAGAGTTGCCACTGTCAATTTTGATTTGACGGTAGCAAATCTCTGTTTTACTGTCTCCGCTACGCGTCGCCAGTAAAACTGTATTTGCGACCGTCAAATCTACAATTGACGGTGGCAACTCTTCAACTACAGTACTGTTATTCCTTAATTGTATTTCTCAATTGAATTTAACATTCATGACAAAACATGCTTCTTTTGACAGTTAAACAATGCATAGGAAAACACACGAACAATTTCAATAAGTTCACAATTTAATGGTTAATTTTGTAGCATCAAAATGTAATTATAAGAATTGAATGCTTCTTTTTGTAATTTTATAGTGTTGTAAAAGCATTGATCGTTCTCACATTTTTAGTATGAAGAGCTATTGCACTTAATACAAAATGTGCTTTGGTCCACACTTTTACACACCAATAAAGTTACAAAAAAACACTCAATTTTTAATTAAAGTTTTTATGCACTATCTGCACTCAGAAGAAAAAGCAATGTAGTTTTGTGTTTGTAAGACCACATGTTCTTCAAACTAAAGGGTCAAGGTAGTTATGTCTCAAGTAGATGTAATATTACAATAGAATGCACTTATATCATCATATAATCATTATTGTAATTGAATGAAAGGTTCACAAGTATTAGGAAAGCTAGAGTAATTATACCACTTCAGTCTGAGAGAATTGTCTGGAGGAATTAGTAATCAAACTTTGATGTGATGGGAATTCCAAAAACATAAAAAGTTATAAACTAATGGTGCACTTAAAATTTAAAAATATTAGAATGTATTTTTATTTATAACTGTATAAAAATTAACAATTTTCAATATGCCCTGTTTTTTTTAGTGTATTTCGAAAACCAATTATCAATAAAGCTAGGCAAAAGGAATTCACTGCAGCAAGCAACTGTGATATTCTAAGAATTTATTAGATAAGAGTCCAAGTTATTTAATACTCTTTATTAAGAGACAGATTAACAACTGAGTCAATAAAAAAACAAATTATCTCGACAAAACACAATTTTTTCTCTCAATTCTGTCTATGTTCACCAGAATTTGTTATGTAAACAGTTAGTGCAGGGAAGAATTCACACAGGGATGAACAATTTTAGATTTGTTGAGCCTGAAATGGGAAGGAAAAAATGATCAATGTGGTCAATGCTTGTAGTTAATGTTATATTAAAAGTACATTGTTTTGTTTAAATATATCACTGTTCACCTTTTAACTGATAAACCTGCAGTGCTTGTAAATTAATTTTACTTTGACATTCATTTTAATGCTCTACTGTCTTCTTCCAGTGTTTTGTAAACCATTTTATGTCCTTTTTAGTATTATTTTGCTATAATGTTTGATTTTATTTAACATTTATCGTTAATAGACTCAAGAATGGAAAAATATATTGCCATGTAACAATAGAAGGCTTAGAAATAAAGGAAACATTTAGGTTTTGATGTTAAATGAATGTTTATAATTATAGATTCTATATAGATTCTCTGGTCTAATAAAATTAATGGGAAGGATTTTTAATGCTTTTATAGAATGGTATGCACTTTTATAGTTTTTATCACCATAACACAACACAATTGAATTAAAGGACAGTACATGATTGTTGAAGGTCATATGGTGACCTATAATTGCTTACATCTACGTCATTTGGACTTTGTTGGGTAATTGTCTCTTTGGCAATTATACTCATCACCTTATTTTATATTTCATACCTTATTTTGTCAAAGATTAAAACAAGAACAAAAAATAGACATAACCAACAAGAATGGATCTCTATAATTAGTAATCAAAGGTACCAGGATTATAATTTAGAATGCCAGACTTGCGTTTCGTCTACATAAGACTCATCAGTGACGCTCATATAAAATAATTTGTAAAGTCAAACAAGTACAAAGTTGAAGAGCATTGAGGATAAAATTGAGAATGGAAATGGGAAATATGCCAAAGAGACAACAACCCGACCATAGAAAAAAACAACAGCAGAAGGTCACCAACAGGTCTTCAATGTAGCGAGAAATTCCAGCACCCGGAGGCGTCCTTCAGCTGGCCCCTAAACAAATATATGCTAGTTCAGTGATAATGAACGCCATACTAATTTCCAAATTGTACACAAGAAACTAAAATTATAAATAATACAAGACTAACAAAAGCCAGAGGCTCCTGACTTGGGACAGGCGCAAAAATGCGGCGGGGTTAAACATGTTTGTGAGATCTCAACCCTCCCCCTATACCTCTAGCCAATGTAGAAAAGTAAACGCATAACAATACGCACATTAAAATTCAGTTCAAGAGAAGTCCGAGTCTGATGTCAGAAGATGTAACCAAAGAAAATAAACAAAATGACAATAACACATAAATAACAATAGACTACTAGCAATTAACTGACATGCCAGCTCCAGACTTCAATTAAACTGACTGAAAGATTATACCCGGAAATAGATGCTTTCCGACCTTCTTCTTGGACAAATCAAATCAAACAAGTAATCTACTGCTCACTAATGGTACTCTGCCCCTTAAAGTATAAGGTAAGCAGGTAGTTGTTGTGATGAATCTGAAAACTATATTTGGAGAGACTGACATCTTCAGAGGGTTAGTTTCCCGTAAATAGTCGCCCTTTCAGTAAGTCATCGGTCAGGAAATCATGTGAATAAAAATTTATTGATACAACAACTTGAAACAACAGAAAACAAGAAAAGAATAGTGCTCTGAAAAAGAAATAATCTGGTATAAACGTTTGATGTAAATTTTATAAAAAGTTGACAAGATAGGTGGCTTGAAAATGCTAACATCGCAATTGTTCATATCCATGAGACATAACTCCTTAGAAAATAAGCAATCAATGTTGATTTTGTTTTGAACAAAGTACTTCACATTAACGATACAAACCTTTGATATACAGTGTAACCTGTGTTATCAGACACACTGGGGGACCAGAAAAAATGTCTGATTACACAGGGTGTTGAAATATTAATGTTTTTTCTGCAAGGATATGCATATTTTGGGGACCATGAAAATGTGTCTGTTAAAGCTGGATTTTGGAATACCCAGGTGTTGGTTTAGGCTGGTTTCTGATTGGGACAATTAGGGTAATTTCTATGTCCGATTATTATAAGTGTAGCTCTTCCATGAATTTCCCTTTTTTGTTTGTAAACCAGCAAACGACTGGCAATGGGATTTTTCAGAGGGGGGAGTTTTAAACAGCCAGCATGAACGGTTGTCGTATCTAGGTCAAATATGTCAATTTCCAAATTGAAAAACATTACAGTCATAATAAATGAATTAGTAATAACATGTGCATCATTTAAGAGTTTGGAAATGTTTTAAATTAATGAAATATAATAAATGCATGACAATCTGATAAAACTCATTATTCTGCAGTAGTCAATATACACATGTGCAAACAAATTTTATTGGATTTAGAGCATGGGTTTATTCACAAAGCAAAAGAAGCACGTCATATTAGAATTAGTGTTACAAAAAAGTCTTATGAATTTCATTGGTGAGCACAAATTATGCTTCAATGTTACAAAGAAGACTTATGAATTTTATGTCAGCAGAAATCATAATTCAGTACAAATGAACTACAAATAAAAGTCTTGTTAGATTGGTAAGTCATCACAAATTATGATATTCTTTAGTGTTTCAAAAATGCCTTTCTAGGTCAGCACAAAATATAATTTAGTGTTAAACAAATCTTTAAAATCCGGAAAGAAATCCTTCTTAATTAAGATTACAAAATCTTCAGTAATAACCTAGAATTTATCCTTTCTAAAGATAATTAACCTCAAGCTGATGGTTATGTAACTTACTTAAAAGTGTAATTTTATAATCAATATAATTTGATGTGAAATGACATCTTATAAATAGTCACTTCTTTAGATGTAATGAAATTGTCACTTATATAAGGCTGATAGCTTGGGGGAAACGCAAAGGAAAAGCATAACAGATCCTTGAAAAACGAAGACCAATTTTCTTTCTGTTATATAATTTTCCGCAGAGAATTAACAGTTTAATGAAACTGCATCTGTCTTTGTAATGAATAATTAATGTGCAGATTAATTGACTTTATCGTAACCTCCTTCAGAATGTGTAATTCTTAAATAGAGTTATTAACTCGAATATGGCTCACTAGAAATTGTTCTAATAAAGAAAGATGACCTGAAAATAAAACTTTATCAAGATTTGCACAAAAAGTATTACCTGATTACATAACATTTGCAGATCTATTATGTATTGGTTTTGATTAATGATATGTCATCACCTTATCCATTATCATTAACTCATTATAAGTCAGTGCTTTCATACTGACATGATTTGTTCATAAATTCATAAATTATTATTAAAGAATCTAAGGTTCCAAGTTCCAACTCCCTTGGGCAAAGTTGACCTCAGATGAAGTAGGCTACTTATAGCATTCTATTTAGTTTTTTGGGGGGTTCTTTAGCCTCTAATGCTGTAGTGTATTCACAAATCCTGGCTTCCAAATGTTTCGGTTATCATTCCTTATGAAGGTAAATCCACAAAAGTGCTTCAGACATCCATTTCATTTATCAACAAAATATTTTTTCATGAATTGTTCTATATTTTTTTTATATTTTCACTTTGAGCCTAAATTAAAAGCTACAGGAGATATTCGTTTTTTTAACCAATCGGTTTGTGAAATTTAAGATATTTTCACATTGTTATCACATGGTGTGAATGAATTTTCTTCCAATAATTCTATTTTAATTTTACAAAGAGATTAAGAAGAATTTAGTTTTTGAAACCAAACTTGCTTTGTTGAAGATGAGAAAAATCTAAGGTAGTCACCTGAAGGTACATATGTACTTTTAGGAAACTAAGTTTGCTCTTTTGTATATGTCAATGTATCTGGACACTGATTGGACAAAAAATACAGCTTCTACTGAACATATTTTTCAAAGCTGATGGATCTGTTAGGTGTTAAGAAACACATCAATTATAAGAGGAAAACTATGGAACAACAGAAACACTGACCTGCAACAAAAACAAAACACCAACATACATAGAAAAGACTATTTAAGAACATTTACCATATTCCTGTCATAAGGTACAGGACATTTTAAGCTTGGTGGCTTGAACCTGGTTTTATGGCTAGCCAAACCTCCTGGTGGTAAAATTGGAAATAAAATAAAAGATTAAGAAGAAGAGAAAAGGGTCCATTTGAGACAGCAAACTTCACCCACACAAGACATAAAAAAGAAATCAACAAATACTAAATATGTAATGTTACGGAAATCCTTGTGTATTTTCAATACTTAATTAATTCCATTGAACCATACAGAATAATATTTTGCACAGTCTTTCCTTTTTGTTTATAGAAATCAATCTTCTTTATGGAGGATATATGTTTTCGTGTTGTAATGTCAAAATATTATATGACATGATGATAAACTTGTTGTTTACCAACTTTAGATAATTGTTTGTCAGCTAAAATTATCTTTAATTTGTCAGATTGATGACAGTTATATTGCTGCCTTGTTGACAATTATGCAATAATTAACTATGGAAAAGGAAGCCCAAGATGTAATAATATGCTATATTACAACAATTGTAACAGCAGGCTTTAAAAGAAGGGGGTGTTTGGAAAAAGATAAATTGTATTTCTTGATATGTTGAAAATAATAAGTGGTAAGTCTTAATCGGAACAGTAAATTTCCATTTTATTAAAAGGCATAAGCTGTCCAATCCATGTTCCCTTATTCACAGTGTAGATACTATTCTGTACGCTATCCGGAAGTCGCGATTTTCGAAGCGATGATTTCCAACCGGCTAAGCTATTTCAGATTTTTTGACTGTATGACCAGTCGTGATTTTGAAGAAAAAACAACAGCAATTTGAAGGTATATACGTGTATATGTGATATTATGAACTATCCAGGGAACTATAACGTGAAATTACTTTCATCAGACAATACAAATATATTTCTGATGAATTTTTTAGATGACAAAATAATTGTATTTTTGTTACATCAGTCTTATTTAAAATCAAATGCCTAAAATGTAATACATGATTCGCTTGTGGACTTTGTAATAGTGTATCGTTACAGTTATCTGTTTATAGCTATTACATTTTTAAAGATTATTTACACTGTCCTCCGTTGACCAATTGATGATAACATAAATCAAGCTTGTCGCTTTTAAAATAACAAAAAATGGATAAAGACAGCTTTGCGAAGGGGGTTAATTCATGTGATATAATTTTGGTAAGTTTACAGAAATAGAAGGTCCATAATGCATTAATCGAGTACAAATGGAGCAATTTCAGAAAACTTTAATGATTGGTTTAGGAGGTGTTGGAAATACCTGATGGGTGCCCCCATATAATGCAATGTTGAAGTCCGTATCTTATATAAAGTAACCCCATAAAAGATTTTTACTAAAATTCGAAATAGACGGTGCACAATACAGTCATTATCATTTATGATAAGGAATCTGAATAAGATTAATTAATAGTTATATCAGTGACGGATTAAAAAAAAGGGGGATCCGGCAGTTTGAAACCCTTTTTTTAACTATCAATGCATTTGTATGGGAACATAAATAAATTATATTTGAAATCCCCTTTTCTCCTGGATTGGAACCCCTCTCCATTTAATGAATGGCTATTATCTATTTTGAATTTATTGAACCATAAAACTAATTTTTGACTCTTCACATTGAATAATCCGCGAAGCGGATTATGTAAAATGTGAAGAGTCAAAAATTAGTTTTATGGTTCAATAAAATCAAAATAAATTATTGCCATTCATTATAAAAAAAATTCTATCAAAAATAAGAACTTTTTATATTATTTATATTATCAATAACAACGTACACACATGTTGGCGTATGAATACACACCGTCAGAGTGGGCGTGTCGCCATCAAAATTGACAACATTGAAAATAAAACTAATAATTTTAACCAATCAGAAAACAGTAAATACACCAAATTTATTAATTTAAAAATGGCCGGAACCCCCAATGTATATAAAGTGGTTTATGAGGAGATGCGCTTGCAAAACCGGCGAAACATATTGTACCGGTCGAACGGACGAACGGAAAGACGGACTTCTTCATCACTTTAACCCCCCGCTTGACAAAGTGGTACATACAATTGAGTGTCAAAGAGACAGCTCTACATCTTAACCAAAGTGAAGGAACTGTGAACAATTATAGGCTACAGTACGGCCTTGAATGTGTGTAAATACATGCATTTTTATATAACAACTAAATCTGTGTGTTTGTACAATTTTAAGTATAACGGAGGACATTTCTGAAACTTATATACTAGTATACATCAAACCTGTCTCTTATTTTAGCAACATTTAAACATCCTTATACTTAATGTAGTAAGTCGAGTACACCCTATTAAGCTAAAATATGTTTCAGGATGTGAATGTATTGAAAGATATTTGTGTTATTTAGAAAAATGCCACCTTCTAATGTATCGTAAATAACTTTGAAATCACCACTAGAATACAGTGACATAAAGACTGATCATACAGTTTTAAAATATACAAGCGAGACTGATCTTACAGTGAGAAATTCAAACAAGTGTAATTTTCTTATTTCTGGCTTCAAAGATCTGGTTGAAACTTTTACCACCACTTGAAATATACTTCATTTAGTTAATTAAGTCTGGATATTACGTTAATTTGAACACTAAGAGGGTAAAAAGATTGTTTTTAGGTTCGCCGACGGATTTTTTTTAGTGATGCACTTGAAAATCTCTTGATTAAGGCAAAGATACGAATAATGAATGTGCGGAATTTAATTCTAAACCATTTGAGAATATCTATGTCGGCTGAATTAATCATTAAGCAATGTACAGATGATCAACTTACCGTTTAATTCAGTATACCCATCAAATTTAAAATGTGATCCAAAAAGTTCTCGCTTCGAAAATCGCGACTTCCGGATAGCGTACAGAATAGTATCTACACTGTGTTATTCAACTTAAATTCTAATTTTTGATTTATAGTATAACCAAATTATAAAAAGTCTAAAATAAACAATTTATGTCTCATGTACTGGATAATATGTTAGGTACTTATATGGTATATAAGTTAGGTTTATACATAGTTTGATTTTAATTACTCAGTAGTCATTATTTTAGGATTTTCCCAGAATGTGTATTTTCTTTGCTGTTGAGATGAAACAGATTTATTATCATATGTCAATCAGTTAGATGTGAAGTTTATCACATGTTCTTAGCAGAAGGTATAATTACATCAGTTCCAATAAAAATATACATGTCTTGTTAATTAGTGACCACTTGTAACTCGAATAATTCAAGCCCTTTCCGTGTCCGATTTTCTCCCACACGAGGGCTTGAACTCCTTGTGATCATTGGCCGCGTCGCCTGCTCTCTGTGAGAGAGAGCCAATCAGCGGCAATCAGGATATGAGTCTGCGCAACTCTCTTGAAATTGTCTTACCAAACACGTGTGTTCAATTAACACAAATCCGATAATAATTAATTAACATCAGTTTACATCATTTATCATCAATTAACATCCAGAACTCCTCCTTCTTTAGCTGCCAATTTAAATCAAAATTCCCATATTGCAAAGCGGTGTGAATTTTCCGGTTGACGGTCTTCATCGAGGAAGACGTTCAGGCGTTAATGTAGCCTTCGTAGATCAGCGGAATATAACGACTGAATTATTCGGGTTAGACCACTTGTGGCATTTGGCTTCCTTTGTCCTTTGTTTCTTGATACATTAATCTGGGTGTAGTTGTAACTCCTCCCACTTACGAGTATCCCATTAAGAAGTTGTGTATTAAAAACCTGTGTATGCTGCCTTGAGTATTCATTTATTTAAATGCAGATTAAGCAGTTATAAGAATAATCTTGGCTCTAATAGTGTTTAAGCTAAAAACTTGCCTCCCACCGACCCCTCCTTTCGCCTTCAATATTGCCATGACAGGGGAATCAATCTCAGCACGGTTTATAGATTTCATTTATGAAATTTTATCACTGGTTGTTTCAAAAATTTCACTCATCCCCCAAGAATTTCTTGGGATAAACTGTCAAATTTCATACAAATTCATTCCAACACCAATTTAACATCAACACTACTAGGCTTCCTCATAACTTCCTTATAGGCTTCCTCATTGTCTCATTATAGGCTTCCTCATAGCCTGATAGGCATGATAGCCTCATAGGCATGAAAGCCTCTAGGAATGATAGCCTCATAGGCTTCCTGATAGCCTCGTGCATTTATTTTGAACCATCGTTCAATTGGATTGGTGTGATGTCAAGCCAGGGGTCTATACTTTGCTACTTTTCAGTATGCACATAGCTAGGGTCTTGGTTTAGGCATGGAGCAAAACATTAAATTTTTTAGCTGAGTAGTTTCCCCAAGGGCCAAATTATAATTGTGATATATATATATAAATAAAAGTTGTTATTAAATTATGATTTATGTTTAATTTAAACATGGATACCAATGGCATTGCTACACAGTATTTCCCAGGAGTTTATTTACAAGATAGGTTATAGCAGGAAAATTAGGTTGATAATAATGTGAGCACTAAATCCTTTATTTTACAAATTGACGTAATAAATAAGGGAGATAATTCCAATTGGCGTAATAAAAAATTGTACTGAAATTTATTAGGACAATATCAGCCAATCAAATTGCAAGAAATTACTCTAGATTAGGATAATATTATTTATGCCTAATCCATCATCATTGTCTGTTAACTTTTTATAAAATCTTCTCTGAAACCATTGGGACAACTTGACAACAATCATCATAGGGTATCAAGTTTCAAAAATGTGTTAAATTATCTTGAGTAACAACTTGATAAAATGGAAAGGGAAAAGCTTTTTTTGAAAAGGAACAGTATTTAGATTAATTAGGGCTGAATATTAGTATTTGATTTGTCATAGTTTGACCAAATTTCACCTCTCAATATTGAGCAATGGCTGTATATATAAAGCAGTTAACTCTAAGGTGTACAGCTATTGACTGAATTAAACAACAGAACTGTAGCCTAGACTGGTCTGATCAGGTGTAAACAAGTTTGTTCATCTAGATGAGAAGATTATAGACAAAGACCACTGGCGGTGAAATTAATACAATGATAATGCCATAAAGCCTTGAAAGTGATCAAAATATAAGATAAATGAGCTAAACAGCAATTAAACAGATGAGACTTGAATTTATAAGTCATAATCACTAAATACAGTTGACATTATAGACAAGGCCATCTGAGGACAAATCTTAGGTAGGTTGACCTAAGACAATTTCTAATTTCCTTTTGAAGATATGTTTTCAATAGACAGGAAGTCTGATAAGTGGGGAAATTAGATAATTATAAGATATGGCATCAGATGATTTGAACCAATAATGATCTTCTGAGCAGGAGAAGAAAACCTCCAGTATTGAAAATGTAGCTTTGAATTGAAATTGATAAACTGCAAACTGCATGTCTATGCTTTGCATGGTAAAAGTAATTAAAATGATTTAAGTACCAAACATTTGTTTTAGCATTAAACATATCCTTTTATCAAGCTTTTAGAATTAGCCAAGATCGATCATTATATTGGCATTTCCAAAGGAGTACCAAACTTTAAAATGCAAAAGCTGAGATGTTTGAGAAATGTCACTTCCCAGTGTCTAATTAGCGTGTCAGGTTTGTTAGATCACATAATTAGATGAAGGGATTATATCAACTCCGCTGACAATCAGTTTTAAATAGTTCTCATGATAATCATCCCTTTAGAATGTCTTCTCTAGTGTTGTTTCTCACTATACATTTATTTTAACAAGATTTATTCCTCTCCTTTTATCACCATGTCTGTGACATGTTGTCGTGGGGCTAGACATTTAGCTATCCTACATTACATCAGCCTTGTAGGCTTCGACATTTAGGCTCAGTGTGTGGTTCAAGTTCCATTTAGACATCAATAACCTTTGTCAAACCTTCATTGAATTTTACACAACATATAGACAGAAGCTATTTATGATCAAAAGACCAACAGAATCCATATCAAAATTTTTATATCAATTTTCGATATTTTGGTGATAAATCAACTTTATTTGTTTTTGCAGTTAACTTGTAGATTTAGTCGTACAATTTTTCAAACATTAATAAATTTGACAAACTTAAATGGGATTTTGTGAAACTTTTAGCCATCACATCTTTAATTATTAGACAGAGAAAAAATCTGATTGAACATTACATGGTAAAGAATGTCAAGATTAACTTCCTGTTTGCACCAACATTATTAGATGATTTTTAAGTTATTACCATAAGATGAAAATATGTGGCTAATTTTCATGTTTTTTGCTTATAACTCAAAAATTATATCATATCTGCTATTTGAGGCAAAATTAATCAGCAATACATGAACTACAAAACTGCCAAAACTGCCAAACATTAAGTATTGTAGATGACAATTTGGTTTTTTTTACTAATTTTTATACGTCCGTCTTTTAGATGGGACGTATTATGGTATACCGTTGTCCGTCCGTCCGTTTGTCCGTCTGTCGTCCACACTTCAGACAATAACTAAAAAAAAACACTTTCACCAATTTCCATGAAACAGAAACTTAAGTGAATTGTTTATATCTATTGACATAAGCTCCTTTCGTTTTTTTTTTTTAATTTCAGATTTTAAAAGTTTTGGATTTATGGGGCTTTATTCATAAAAAAGGGGGGATTTTCAACACTTAGGACAATAACTCAAAAAGGCTTTCACCAATGTCCATGAAACTTTGGTGAATTGTTTATATTTATTGATGTAAGCTCCCTTTCAATTTTTATAAATTTCAGATTTTTTAAGTTTTGGATTAATGGGGCTTTATTCATAAAAAAAGGGGGATTTTTAACACTTCGGACAATAACTCAAAAAGGCTTTCACCAATGTCCATGAAACTTTGGTGAATTGTTTATATCTATTGATGTAACAAATAACACTTAATAAAATCTGATGAAAACATAAAATTTGTAAAATCTTTAGTTCAATTTAAAGCATTAAATTTCTTGTAAAAAACAGGTTCCATGAATGTTATACGTTTGTACTATTATTGAATGGTTGCAAGGATGAAAGCACATTATCAGTCCCTGAGATACTAACTGTTCCCTGAGGCATATATCATTTTATTATAACATTTTTACTATCTAAGCTATGGATAAAAATCAAATAATGTTTTTGCATATAGGATGTTTTACTCTTGTTAAAATTAGTTGCAACTGAAATCACAAATGATACCTTAGCATTGCAGCTTTTTAATAGAGTTCGGTTTCGGTGGAAGGGTTAAGCGCAATAAAAAATGTTATAAAACATAACTAGTCTACAATAGCACATAATAAGTGAACAAGTGACAACATGAAAATCCTAACATGTGACTAAATATTCCTTAAATGTTAAAGGGTGTCATTTTATGAAAAAAATAAGGAAATCAAGTCTCCTAAACATTTATCAATATGATCATCTTGTGAATATTCTAAACAATAAAAAGGTAATAATCATTATCCACCATATTAAGCACCATTTGAACAACTTTTGCATACATCTTTGTATAATTTAGTATGGATTCCTTACTGTGTTCAACAGAATCTAACTATGAGCAATATACCCCAAGAAAATTACCTTCTTTCAAACTACTATAAAATTTGGAAATCAGCCATAGAATTACTAAAACCCATAATCATATATCACTTTCCTTATATTGAATTGAAGACTTCTATGTTATATGCCAATGTTAATGATATTTGTTTTTTATGCTTAATATTGAAAAGCTGAACTAGGTTTAATCATCAGTGTCTTCTTCACTGTAATCACTGTCCTCATCATCAGAAAAATTCTCATTTTCATTCTCAGAAGAGGCCTCCTCATCATCAATGAAATCTTTATCTTCATCACCTACTTCCTCATTTAGATCATAACTTTCAGTAGAGTCACTTTCACCATCTTCACTTTCCCTGTTATCTTCTTGCTGCTCCTCATTGTCATTGTAGTCTTTTTTGCCATTTTTATATGCCTGTCGTCAATGAAATCCTTACTTTCATCACCTACTTCCTCATTTAGATCATAACTTTCAGTAGAGTCACTTTCACCATCTTCACTTTCCCTGTTATCTTCTTGCTTCTCCTCATTGTCATTGTAGTCTTTTTGCCATTTTTATACGCCCGTCGTCTTTCAAATGACGGGCGTATCATGCGCTAAAGCGCAGCCCTTTATTATGTTTTTGCCTATTATCTTGAGAACTATAACACATAAGTAGAAACTGAACACCAAAAGTAATCAGAAATACAAAATCTTAAAATAAAATTTCAACAATCACATGTACATGCGCACCAACATGTATTCTTCAGTATTGACCATTGAACAAAGAGGAGGACATATACAACATATCTGACTATGATATTCCCTGTTATAAAAAAACTAGAAATAAAATGTTATCAGAGATGTGCAATCAATACCAAATTCCCTGATAGAACAGGAAATAATATGAGATATAACAACACAGGCAACCATCGACATGGTTCCTGACTTATGACAGGGAATGGATTTATTTTTATAAAGGCCTTTCTGAACTGTTGTTTGCAATAACATTAACGGTACCAATTTTTCTGCACCAGATGCGCATTTCGACAAATAATGTCTCTTCAGTGATGCTCGTGGCCAAAATATGTAAAATCCAAAGCTTATATAAAAGATGTAGAGCTATAATCCAAAAGTTCCAAAAAAGTATAGCCAAATCCGTGAAAGGAACCAGAGCTTTGCACGAGGGAGATACATTCCTTAATTTATAATATTTTTTAACATTTTGTAACAGCAAATTTAATAACACAAAAAAATCCGTATTTTCATGCCAGTACCGGAGTACTGGCTACTGGGCTGGTGATACCCTCGGGGACTAACAGTCCACCAGCAGAGGCATCGATCCAGTGGTAGTAATAACATTAACGGTACCAATTTTTCTGCACCAGATGCGCATTTCGACAAATAATGTCTCTTCAGTGATGCTCGTGGCCAAAATATGTAAAATCCAAAGCTTATATAAAAGATGTAGAGCTATAATCCAAAAGTTCCAAAAAAGTATAGCCAAATCCGTGAAAGGAACCAGAGCTTTGCATGAGGGAGATACATTCCTTAATTTATAATATTTTTTAACATTTTGTAACAGCAAATTTAATAACACAAAAAATCCGTATTTTCATGCCAGTACCGGAGTACTGGCTACTGGGCTGGTGATACCCTCGGGGACTAACAGTCCACCAGCAGAGGCATCGATCCAGTGGTAGTAATAACATTAACGGTACCAATTTTTCTGCACCAGATGCGCATTTCGACAAATAATGTCTCTTCAGTGATGCTCGTGGCCAAAATATGTAAAATCCAAAGCTTATATAAAAGATGTAGAGCTATAATCCAAAAGTTCCAAAAAAGTATAGCCAAATCCGTGAAAGGAACCAGAGCTTTGCACGAGGGAGATACATTCCTTAATTTATAATATTTTTTAACATTTTGTAACAGCAAATTTAATAACACAAAAAATCCGTATTTTCATGCCAGTACCGGAGTACTGGCTACTGGGCTGGTGATACCCTCGGGGACTAACAGTCCACCAGCAGAGGCATCGATCCAGTGGTAGTAATAACATTAACGGTACCAATTTTTCTGCACCAGATGCGCATTTCGACAAATAATTTTTGCAATATATAGGATTGCTTGATTGTTGGTTGCTTAACTTCCTCAATATATAGGAGGACACTTATACCCAATAGATGTTATTATTCAGTTAATAATGAAACTTTGATTAGATATTTGCTGATTAATTATTTTGGATTACATATTTTTTAAGAAATAGAGATCATAGTTTGCCCATGGGAACTGCATAAAGTAGAGAATCAAAGTAATAACTAATAGGATTTGGAATAACTCATAATAATTTATTCCTGCAAGTAACCTAGCTGTCACTTAGGGAGTGTTTAACCATAGTCGAATTAGTTAGTTTTGAATTTACTTCTATGCTTACCAGTTTAGGACCCTATTTAGTAGGATTAGTTGTCAGACCAGAAACTAGACTGATTAGCCTTTTTTCATTATTATTTTAGCTTTAAAGATACCTTGTTGTAAACCATTCAGGGAAATTTTTACTATGTTAATTTCAAAAGAATGAAAAATTCTAGAATGGAAATATAAAGAGTTATGATAAAAAAAAAAAAAGTAAATTCACAAAGTTACTGAAGGCTGAGGAAAAATCAAAATGGAAAGTCCCTCATCAAATGGCAAAATCAAAAGCTCAAATAGTTATCAGATCAAACAAATGTTTAACAACTGTCATATATAGAAACCTTTTGTCAGCTGAAAATTTTAAGATAAAGTAAAACCTTTTATTAGGTAAAGTGAGGAACCACAGACATCTTTTGATTAAGATTTAATAACAGTGGTCTATACTAAGCCATAAGATAGCAGGAGATTGCAGATTTGTCATTTGTTTTCATAATATTGGCTAAGTTATCTCTATGCAGAATATTTAAAAAAAAATACTGTATGTAACCAAGAAAAAACCAACAAAAAGATGACACCTGGAGGTCAGTATAATCTTCAACAAGAGACCCATGTCTTTATATGTCAAGCTTAAAATATCACATTGTTCTAGAAAATTAGGGATTATAAAAGATATTCCATCAACACATAATTCCCTGATGAACCAAAAAATAAAATTGATACATTACAATACAGGCAAACACAAACATGGTTCCTGATTAATGACAGGAAATGGAATTATTTTTATAAAAAGCCCTTTTTTGAACTGTTGAATGTAATTTATGAGATGACACTAATACCCAAAAGAAGTAACAATCCTAGTTAATAATATAACTTGATTAGATATTGGCAGATTTATTATTTTAAGAAATACATATCATAGTTTGTCAAGAAACACAACTTAAAATAAATCATTAATAGGATTTTCATATGACCTTGTGATGAAATTTAATATTACGTTGTATTTATATAATTTCTATGATAAATTATCTTTGCTTTATTTTAATGATTTTATAAATGGCATATTTGAAAATTGATAAGAAACAGAATCTGTGTTTGATAAAGTGTACATTTTTTTTGTATAACTGGACCTAGAATTCCACAAACAGATATCAGCTGAGTTATATTGTAATGAACCAAATTTTACTCTGCAGATATCAGCTGTTTATCTCTGCACATTTTTGCATACCTTTACTTAAATTTTAAGCATACTGACAAAAACCAAAATTGAAGTTAAAATTGAAATATATTGTTTCCTCAATAGGTGGGAAGAAACAGTATAATTATTGGGATGCTGAGAGTTACCATGCAGGGCTGTCTGCAGCTGCTAGGAAGAGAGTACAGAATGCCTTTATGTCTGGTAGACTAAGAGTTGTGGTGGCTACAGTGGCATTTGGAATGGGTTTGGATAAGAGTAATGTCCGAGGAGTTATCCATTACAACATGCCCAAAAGTTTTGAAAGTTATGTCCAGGAAATTGGCAGGGCTGGAAGAGATGGAAAGCCATCACATTGCCATGTGTTTTTAGATTCAGAGGTAAGTTCTTGCTTATACACTGTTTTTTTTCTTTCTCAAATGGTTTTCTGTCGCATGACAGTTTAATTACTCACATGTATGTAATATAAACTTATGATACAGATTTTAGTAGTACTAAATTGCTCAGGTCTATTTTACCAGTCCTGCAATTTTTATGTTATATAGGTTGGGGTTTACATCCTAAACTATTAGATTATAATTAGAACCAGGAAATAGTGATCTTACATAAACTTTCAGAACTTCCTTTTGGAGTAATGTCTACACACGACATTTTTAATACATTTTTGTATAAAAGGCTTGACAACATTTGAGCAGTGTTATGTTTAGATCTTGTTCTAATTTTTATCAAAGGTACCAGAATGATAATTAAATACGCCAACGTGCGTTTCGTCTACATAAGACTCATCAGTGACTGTCAGATCAAAATTGTTATAAAGCCAAACAAGTACAAAGTTGAAGAGCATTGAGGACTAAAAATTCCTAAAATTTGTGCCAAATACGACTAAGGTAATCTATTCCTGGGATAAGAAAATCCTTAGCTTTTTCGAAAAATTCAAAGTTTTGTAACAGGAGTTTTATAAAAATGACCATATAATTGATATTCATGTTAACACCGAAGTGCTGACTACTGGGCTGGTGATACCCTCGTGTAAACAATTGTTCCTAGAATTGCAAAAAATATCACATGCAAGAAACTTTGTCAAACACTATTATTATATTGTTATATAAAATCTAAGTAAATACTGCTTTGGAAGTTAAAAGGTTGTATACTCAGTGAAGAAAGGGATACACTTTTATGCAATTGATGAAACATAAAGATTGACTTTCACCACCATATTTTATAAGTACCATTTGTTTGATATTAACAGATAAGGCCATAAATATGCTTTATTTAACTTTGTATTCAACAAATACCAGGTCTTTTACATGAAAGCATTAATTTAGCCTTCAATCCTAATTTTAATGTAAAGGTAAGTGTCAATGTAAATTTGTGGATATAAATCAACTGGCTTCTGTATTCAAACCCTTAAGTTCATAATGCAGCTTTTAGTCATCATGTACAGGTTATCACTATTCTTTCTTTGAGTTGCTAATGTCACTGGAAAAATTAGATTAGAACTTTTACAGGAAATTCAAATATAACGAGGTCTATTAACAATAGCTCCCATGGCGCTCTCATTAGATCAAGCCATATTAATTATGTGTATCAGCTGGAAAATATATGACAATTAAAAAGTAGGTAATGTCAAAACATAGAATTATCAGCACCTGGTAGTAATTAAAATAATTTATATGACTAATGAGAGCATTGGATCTTTTGTGTTTTGAGACCTCTTAATGTCAGTACTGTCTTTTACTTATCTAAACTTTACAAATTACTCTGTTATTGTGTAAAGATAATACATATTTTGGAATCTGAAGTTGACATGTTTATTCCATTACTTTTCATAGGAAATGATTATACATTCTGAAGTACAATATTTCAATTGATTTCAAACTAATCATACAACTTTGTCACCAGTATTTATGAATTTGCTTTTTATTAGAATCAGTTGCAAAAGAAAACTGTACACACTCAAGAATTAAATTTTGTTTCATTCTTATTTCTTCTTTCATGTTTTACAGTCTGTGCATCTGTACTTTTGCTGTTCGTCTGTCTGTCCAGCTTCAGGTTCAGTTTTTTGGTCAAGTGGGGACATCATTGTACTATGAACACATTCTTGTTTTTCTGGTAGTTTATATTTAGTAAATATTGTGAAAAATAATTTATATAATGCATTTTCGGATATTTAAATAATATGAGGCATACCTGCACACAATCTTTAAAATACAAAGTCTCATTAATTTAATCCCACAAAAATTGAAATATCTGATTTTTTATAATATATAAACATAGTTTTAAATTTTTTTGTATTTTGTTTCAAACTTAACGCACAAGAAAACAATCAGGCATATGGACATTTTAGTTGCATAGCATTAGTATGTATGAATGAATGAATGAATAAATATTGTATTTGCAAAAATGTAAATAAAATGCTATGGCACTAGATAGACGAGTATATACAGTAAGAAAAAAATCCAAGAGATAACAGAGAACAATACATAATGTAATCAAGGACAGTTGATTGACACGAAAAATGATTATGATTTCAGACACATTTTTATTTGAAAATTTCAAATAAAAAATATTTTGAAATCATAATGTTTGCAACTAAATTAATTTTGCTTAATGATATTACTGCAATAAAGTATGGATGTTTTCTGAAGGTAATGATGATTGAAGGTTATCCTGATCTGATTTATTGCCATAATATTTGCAGCTAGGGAATTGCTCAGAACAATTATTCATATTCATTTTGGATGGAGTTGTATTGTGATATGCATTGAGTTTTAAAGAAGTCTTCAATAACTTTGTTTTCAGAAAAGATGGAAAGAGGTTTGAATAAACCTGCTGTAATTAAAAAATTCATAGGCTTGAAATCGTTAGATAGAAAAAAGTAGGTTCCTACTAGTCACTAGTAGCACGATTTCAGTCTGAAACGGTCATTTTGGTCTGATCACATCTTGATTGACTGGATTTACCGCTAGAAAAAATCGTCAAGATATTTCAGATAGTTAAGTCGCCGTTCAGATCGATAGCCTCATCAGGTAAATCAGTTCTTTAAGGCGTGTCAAGACGGAAAAGACTGAATCGTCTAGCGGGTTGTTTAGACCCGTTAAGACCGTGTCAGACCAAAACAGACCATGGATACAAAAGAACGTTCAAAATTTTCAGACCCTGTTTTGATCCGTTCAGTATACCGGTTTGATACCACGAGTTGTGCCCCTTCTACTCGATAATGCATTTTAGATTAATACATGTATATATGTATTTTATTATTAGAATTTGAAGTATATTTTGATTAATTAAAAAAAAAAGATTAAATCTTGTGTTAATTCTTTATTTCTTTTCTTGTTTTGTTAAAAACTAATAAATTATTCTTCTATATATATATGTTGTTTATTTTTTAATAAATGTTAGTTTATATAAATATATATTGATAGTTAAATGCAAGGACGTACGGTAATTGTATACACACCAGAATGTATGCCATAAATTTAACCTTGAAATGTTGTGAACACCGGTAAAAATGTTTTTTTGTATTTGAAGATTAGTAAATGAAAATCCTAAACGTAACCTAAAAAAGTTAAGGAGATGTGGTATGATTGCCAATGAGACAATCCACAGAAATGCAGCGGAGGCAAATTAACACAGTCATGCATATTTTTGTTTTATGCATGACAGTTTCTTTAATTCGTTTTCTGTTGATATATGTCCTAGTTTACCGTTGAAGCTGTTGCTTTTTTGGTATGTTTATTTTTTTTTCGTGCGAGTTACTCTATTAAAGTTGGACAAAAATATTCCCGACATTCGGAAATTCGAAAAAAAGACTTCCCGGATCCCGAAACCTGATCATATACTGCATTCAGTCTCTGTCGGGACGGTGTTAAAATATCACCGTATAAAAATTTTCATTCAAACAATATATCCTTATAATATTTATTTTCTTATCCATATAATATGTATATAGTACTTTGTATATACTTTGTATATATATATATATATATATATATATATATCAGTCTAAAGATTTGCACAACGGTACTGATATAAGATGTTATAATAGGAAAATGTTGCTATTAAATCGTGCTGACAAATATTTCGGCTCAACAAATAGCCTTCTTCAAGTGTCACAAGTTTTAACAATACTTAGTATATATATATATATATATATATATATATATATATATATATATGGCGTTGATTTGAAATAAAATCTGTTTTAGTTAAAACGGTCGAGTTCAATGGCACGTGCTAGTAATCAACCGGGTCAACAGGTAACAAAATCAATGATCCATAACGTAAGAAAGTACATGCCTATTATATTTTACAATTACTCTCATCATCATTCTTGATAAAAAGGTCTAAACTTTAATAAAGAATGAATGAACACGTATTAGTGATGTCTGACCTTCAGTTTTTAATATAAATTAATGCTTATATTTTTTTATATTGAGCAAAGTAACGAATGTGAATCTATTAAACGTTAAAGGTTCTTACAATATCATATACCAAAAGACCATGCAAAATATTTGAGCGCCGCATGTAAAACCATTAAAAAAACATGTACTGTTAGGAAGTTTGTTTAGTATTCAAAAGAAACGTTTCGCTTCTCTATATAGTTTAGAGAGTATTCCTTTAAATTGTGTCAGTTATATAAAGTAGTGTGTATTTGTATTCTATTTATTCATCTAAATGTATCATTATAATATACATTTTGTATTTCACAACTATATATACTATAAGTTGTAGTGTGATTGATTGTTGTTTAAAGTCCAGTGGCAAATACTTCATGCATGTTCAGGACCAGCTGTAAGTTTATGACATGTATGGAACTCACCGGTGTAGTTTTCACGTGTTATAATAGATAAAAGAATAATTAATTTTTAAGATATCGAAACATGAAGGAGGCAAGGCGCATGGATTACCCGCACTTATCAGTTCTTTTCTCTTTTTTGTCTTAAAAAAAAAAAAAAAAACGATTTTTTTTTTATATGTTTATATAATTTACGATAACTGTGGTGTATACGTGCTGTCAGACGAAAGATACATATGTGCCCTCTAAATATCTTTTTTTACTATGGATTGTTTGCTTTCGTATTGACGTTTAACACACAACTTTAATTACTGACTGGATGTATGTAGAAATTCAAACGTACTGGAGAATGAAGGATGCAAATCCAAGCTTTGAATTAAAATGGTCATTAAATTTGCCACACAAATAAAAGAACAAGTGTAAGTGTTGGAATGACATATACAATATATCAACATGTGCATTGTCGGAGAATTTAATTTTGATTTTACTTTGGTAACTGGACAAAATTGAAGAGAGGCAGCCCAATCTTTTCTCCTTCTTGTTACGAGTACAAATAGATTTTATTTGCTTTATAGACATCGAATAGAATTCAGGGCATAACATTACGGAATATGATCTTCAAAATATACAATTTAATACCAATAACATGTAACAAATACATTGTTTATATATATATATATATAAAAGTAATTTTTGATCATCAGTGCAAGCAGTAGCGTTTGTTTGATTTTAAAACACGAATCGATCTATACTATTTAAAATTACAATACGCAAGCTGAAACCGTACCAAGTGATTATTATTTTTGCACACGACATCTAGGCTGTCGTCCCACCTCTAACCGTAGACGGTTCTCTTGGTGGGGATATTGTGCATTCAACCGTGGATATGGTAAAATATATCTGTAATAAACAAAATTGTAATGTTTTGATTGTGTAATGTCTTAATTTTTAAGGTTACGCGGGTTCGGTATTAAGCGGGACAATTGGTATGAACACATTTCGATATACGTGTAAATTATATTAAAAGAAGCTTTCAAACGCAGTTATTTTCGAGGATATTTAAAGATACAAATAAAAAAATCCTTTTTATGTTTTTGAATTAGGCTTTTAATTTCCATTCCTAATTATATATCATTGTAGAAAAAATTTATTTTATACATTTAAAGTACATGTAATTCTTTATGCTAGCTAGTCCATGAATAAAATTGCATAAATCACAAAAACACATTCGGGAATAGCAAGAAAGTTTACCAAAAAAGTAGTAGGAACTTTACTGTTTTTTTTATCATATATATTTCTGATAGTTTTCCCGACCTATTCACCTATTTTCAAACTTAAAAAGGGACCTCTTTCAGCGGCACGAGCCTGGAACATGTACACATGACAGTTGTAAGTAACAGCTATATAAATATACAAGAGAAGATGTGGTATGATTGCGAATGAGACAACTGTCCACAAGAGACCAAAATTACACAGACATTAACAACTATATGTCACCGTACGGCCGTCAACAATGAGCAAAGCACATACCGCATAGTCAGCTATAAAATGCATTTCAAAGATACTATAATTAGAATAAAAGGTTAACGTACTTACAAAATATGTCATCTTAAAGAATGTGATTTCACAAATAAATTATTTTCAAATTCGCAGTCCAAGTCAACCTAAAATCAGTTACACACACTTTTAATGTTATAAATCCATTCCAACAATATCATTTTAAACACACACTAGCTTGCCTTTTCATTAATTTGAATAATACAAATTCAGCTAAATTTTGTTCATTCCCATCAACAGAGAAATCTCACACTCATCCCAGACGTTAATAATACTCATGCACTTCAATTTTGATAAACAATTTATTGATACGGATGACAACGCTTTAACATACGGTTACATTAGGGTTAAAAAAAAATGTGAACTTGTTTTTAATTGAATTCAAAGATAGATTAAACGGTAGCTTTAGGCAGCAACCATTTGATTTTCTGGGGGTGGAAAGGGGGGGGGGGCTATGTTTTTTTTTGGAAAAAAAAGTTTGTTTCGAGTTTTGGAAAAAAAAAAATTGTTTTTGACTCTGAGAAAAAAAATGTTTGTTTTACCCTCAGCTGACACTATATGTAATGCTAATATTGAAAGAAAAAAAATTTGTCGCCAAAAAAATGTTTGGAAAAAAAATCCCCCCCCCCCCAAGAAAATCAAATGGTTGCTGCCTTAATAGTGAAATGTACTATTTTTTTTAAGACTCGCCTAAATGTATGTTGCATAGATGTATTAGATCATGCTGTAAATTATATTTATAAAACCATTTATTTGTAAATACCGCATAAATCAGTCTGTTCACTGTTTGAATATAGAAACTTGTCGATTTTATAATATTGAGAGATATCCGAGATTTTGTAATATGGTGTGATAAACAAGTAATTGAAGATGAATATCATTTTATTTTAGTATGTGAAAAGTATAATGAACTTCGAAAGAAATTTATCAAACCATATTGTTGGAGAAAACCGTCGAATCTTAAACTTTTTAGACGATCAATGCATTTGAAAGGGGGCATATATATACAGTTGGAACTCGCCCCTTTTTTATGCTCGGTTGGGACCCCCTTTTAAAGTGGTTGGGTTCTCACCAGTATCTGTTCATAATGTAAAGGAACTAACCAATTAAAGGGAAGTTTTTATTTCTGACTGAGAAGGTACGAAATTAAATTCATTCATTAATGCTAAAAATCCATTTGATCCTATTCTGCTGTACTGTTATAATGGTATACCTATACTTATATGATTATTTGACTAATTGTTTAAATGTAAATATGTTTCACTGATGTAATTGAATATTTGTAATAATTGTTTTCTGTAAGTTGTATTGCTTACGAATAAAAGATTATATTATTAATAAAATAAATATTATAACTTTCCTTTTTTGATTGGATGACCATGCAGTGGTGTTGCAACGCCAAGGAACTGGTAATAGAAAGCTATTTTGATTTGATACATATGACAATGAATCTTAACAAAAGGTTCTATAAATTCAATTGTGAAAAAAATCACAATACCGTGCATTAACTCAACAACCGTCCATCGACAAATATTACTCGATATTCATTGAAATGATAACAAGTAAACAGTTATTGTAAAAGCAGAGCAGTCTTAAATTCTAATAGTTTTGTCAAAAATGATTCAAAGTTTTACCGATGCAACGATATTTTATATATTTTGAGTTGAAATGGCCTAGCGGTAGTCTGATCACTTCGAATCTAACACGCTTAATCTTTCCTGGGCATTCGTAAAGTTTTTAAACTAAAATAAGATCTTTATTATTAGTAATCAAAACATATGTTATATGTAAGCTATCTATTATAAATCTACGAGGAGTTTCAAGAAAAATGGGGGGGGGGCATTGAAGTCTAACTTTATATATGTAAAAAAAAATAAAAAAAAGATCGAGATGTGGTATTGATTGCCAATGAGACAACTCTCCAAAAGCATGAAAAGAGATTAACTTCATAAAGTTATAATAACTAACCCCTTTCAAGACAGACTTTGTCATTTCTGCGGCTCAAGAGATATCTGTGACGAATATCATTATATCATGACATGTTAAGTGTTGGATGTAGCTACAGATAGACAGACATTTTATACTGGAATATTGCTGCAAATTTTATATCAAAGGAATCGCTTTCACATTCTATACTATTATGTACTATATTAATACACACTTAATCATTTTTTTAAAGTTCAAACTCTGAATTGAGAAAAATTGAAAGGAAAGGCAAAAAAAAATTTAAGAAAAAATATACTGAAATTAAAGGGAACTATATTTGTGAACGAAAATTGACAACGAAAATTGAAGGGGGATAATTGTGTTCCCGGACCAGTACTAACAACACAATTCATAAACAAAAATAAGATAATCCGATCAATTTTGTTGATTCAGGGACTTTCCTGCTTGGTTGGATAATTCACGGCTCAGTAATTGGTGTCATTTTTTCAAAAGAATTAACAAATCTATCTTAGTTCGATTTCAAATTCTACCAAAATTTAACTCTTAGATAAGCAGCGTGTACCAAATATATGCATCCATCCTGCAAATACGATGAATATGAAGGATCCTGAGTGCACATTGTATGTCCTGAGTGCACTCAGGAGGTCATTAGCGGTATTCAGACGTACCCCAAATAAATGAATGAATACAGACAAATATCATACAAGTACAAGGCACTGATATACACATATGAATGTTCAATGTTCATCAAGTTTCCAAGTTAGAGGATGTAAGATGCTGCATCACCATACTGAATATTATTAGTGACACAGTGTGCTAGTGACCTAATACGGTATATATGGGGTCAGTAAATTCCATATGGGGTGCCAGCCCTCTAAATGCTTATTTGTCCTTCTGTCTGGTGGTGGTTCCAAGTTGGTTGTGGGTATCTGCCATCTCTTCATATCACAATTATACGTTAACTTGGTGCAGGTATTAGTTTGTGGTGCGTTGGTTAAGTATTTGGTAAACGTGATTGCAGTTTTGTCTGATAGAGTACTAATCTCCTGCTTTCGAATACCATGACTTATAATAGTGTGGTTTTGGTCTTTCACGCTGTCAGACCTTTTGTGTAGACACCTGTTTCTTGTTGAAGACTAAACATGCGCTCTTGGTTCATTTATGATTTTTTGTCGTTTGGTTGCTGTCAAATTGAAACAGATCCCACATCTCCTATAGTATGTGTTCCGTTTGATTAAAAAAGGTAATTATAAAGAGATAGATTATTTAAATTCCAACGATCACAAATCTAATCTAAATCCGATTTCAATTATTTCGTAAAATACGTTTTTTGACAGACATTACCTTTATCTGATTATCATAATATTCCCAGTTTAAGGAAAAGAAAAGACATTTTTTCTATATATTTTTTTACAAAGTTGCTAATTGTTTAATTATGTCGTAATTTGCTAGGTCAGTGTCGGATTCCGGGCGACATAGCGTACACTTTCCTTTTAATTTTTAGCGTTATTAATATCGTAATTTTTGTATCCTTGCTATCCTTGCTAAATCTTCTACTGTATATCACAGCTAGTGAATAAGTCTAAATGTCCGTACAGTGTATAGTAAGATCTTTTTTCCACACATGGACATTTCATTAGTATAGAAAGTTCGCTATAGTGTTCCATCATGGTCTTAGTGCAGTTTCGAGAGCTTATAGTGCACCGAGGCGGCCTAGGTTATTTTTAGACGCACCGTAAAGTCCTAGTCACACCATTGCAACAACGTCCTGTTTTGATAAATTTGTTAAAATGCTGGGACCATGATACTAATAGTATAATATTTCCCTTTTAAATAATAATTGTTATGAATGATAATATTTTACATGTATGCTGTCTAATTTTTTAAATAGTTATTTGGTTAATATGGTGTCTCGTAAGTCATTTTTGGACAGGATATTTTTGTTTTATAGTGTATGTATATTCTGCACGAATAATTTTTATCGCTATCATTATAAAAAACTAGACCATGTGAACCGTATGAGATCGCACACAAGACAGCTGATTGGATAAATGGGATGAATTGTTACGCCTACATAAAACTGATATCCAATCGAATGCCAGCAGACACCTGTCAGTAAAAACAAATTGTAAGCGTGGATGGTTAGAGATTTATTTGTGTATTCGATATTTGAAAAATAAGTTAGATAGTCACTATTCGTTTTCCCTTTTTTCAGCCGGATTTCAATAACTGTTTTTACACTTTCTTAATTAACAGAAAGGTATTTAAATAGAAGCGCACCACATGTAACAGAGATTTACAAGCATTTAATATAGCGACTTGTGTTTTCCGGAACGTCCTATTTTCAATTATTCACAGACTTTTGCAATAATATTAAACCTTTATTTTTTACCTTCAAAAACTGCTCAAACTTTTATTCTCAGACTAGACAGCATGAAAGACATAAACACTTTTATAAGTCAGTGTACACACGGTGTTTTCCAAACTTGGTAATTTCTTCGCCCAGGGATATGAATTTGACATTAAAAGTCCCTCAAAGCTTTACAATACCCGGTCGTGTCATTTCCGTATATTGTAGATGGAACGAGTGATATACATACACCAGACATACATGTTCCCTTACAGGTAAATTTTACCTTTTTGGAGGACTCCTAAGTGGGGATGCGTTGCATGTGTGCTAATCTAAAAAAAATCCAATCTTTTATTTTTCTAAACTGCGTTACATGCAAATGCGAAATAATTAGTGTTGTTTGTTCAGTCCAATTTATTTATAAATATTAATTTATTCTTTTGAATAAAAAAAAACTACGCATGTAAACTTCAATGAATACAATAGTATTTAATACTAGTAGCCTAAATGTAAAACAATGCAGCAAGATTTGAGGTTGAAGCGGCTCGATCAAAACGTGAATAGATGAGAAATTGTCATCATTCTTCTAATTAATTACAAAGTATTTTGTGAGAACAAATACTTATATTTTAGTGATGGTGATTCATTGTTGTTTGCCTCAGTCACCTCCAGTGGCAAATATTTCATTCGTGTTCATAACGAGAACACAAGTTTTAAATATAATAGGAAGCACTTCAAATAGTCGTTCGACAATAAGATTAAAAGTAAACTTGAAATACGGTAACCACTGAATAATGAGAGAAGATTTAATAAGGAGAAATTTAGCCTTGCAACAGCTCGCTACAGTGGGACCACTAACATCATTGAGGAAGAGTTTTCAATTTGCAGAGAGCGATGGTCCTCTCAATCTACTCTGATGTCGGCCATCTCTATTCATACGTGTAGATACCAACATCACATAACGGTATCTAATTTAGATAAGATCATGACTTTAAAATCGCATTAGTAACGGTGATAATTCTGTTAAACTGTATTGTTTATTATGCTCGAGTTTTTGGTATGACCATGGAAGTATTATATTGACGTCAATATAATACTTCCATGGTATGACTATGCGACCTCTCTCCTGGTTGGTCTCGTGAGAATAAGTTCACCTCAACAGCGAGAGTCCGAATCCCAAACGGGTCTAACAAAGAGTTTTTTTCTTTCTTTCGAACTGTTAGCTTGTGAACTTACACGTTAAAAATCCATCTCAGTGTGTCGGTCTAGTACAAAGCAGGCCTAATTTTCATATTATATTTCCATATTATAGTTTTGGCCTGAATCTACTGATTTATATCACACCTGCTATAATTTTCAACGATCGAAATAAAAAAAAATGGTACGTGAAATATTTCTACGGAACACTTGCATTTTTGTCTAAAAAAAATCACTGCTCCCGTATTATTTAGTCTTGTTGCGGTTTAGGCTTTTTATTCTGTATAGGTTTCTTTCTATAACAAAAATCTGTGTGTTGACTCTTAATGTTTTGATTGATATGTGTCGTTGGGTTGATGTCGTATTAATGTATACCTTTAAAATTGTTTTCAAAACCAAATGATTGATTGGGTATAGAAATATTCACATCTCCCGTTCGACAGTATATCTTTGCTAAAATTGGGTGCGGACGTTTGGTTGTTCGGTTGTATAAATAAGCAGCCGCATTTGGTCGAAAAAAAAATAGTCTATGCATGGTGTAGTGAGAGTTTCGCGCTATCTATACGTTAAAAAAAATTGAATAAATCGTTGAAGGGATATACGAACTTTGATTGAAATTTCTAAAAAACGAAAAAGGTCACCTGAATCTCCAAGTAAGCCAGTCGCATGGTTGTCAACTTGAATTTAACACTTTAGAAGAAACGAAACGGCCAAAATAAGTTTAGTCTTATTATAAATTGTTGCCAACTTTTTCGTCCGTTTTTGCTTTTATGACAACTTTACCAGATATATATAAATGTATATAAAGATTTGACAGTAATTGTTTCACCAAAACGAGCTCAACTACATGTCGTTGTTTTACGCTTCAACATAAATGCATATGTATGTATACAATGGAGACTGTTTTCTGTTCTACTGCCCTGGTCCTAGATTGGCTGTATACAATCTAACCCCTGACATGGACTACTTTATTAAATGTTTACAAACAAATAAATGCAAAGAGAAAGATTCGGAAAGAAATTCTAAAATTTACGCTAAAAAATAAAATACACAAAAATGGAAACAGTTTTAGACAATTATCATTTGAGAACTATATATAATTAGCATGCATCACTAAATGAAACTGATAAATTGATTGCTCCCTTAATGTCCAGTGGCAAATATATCACGCATATTCATGACGAGATGCGAAATGGATCGACCTGAAGCAAATGATTGATACATCACCAAGACAGTGAGTTCGCTGAGGTAAAACGTATGTCGTACTAGAATGCTGTATGGATTTTGCTCATTGTTAAAGGCCGTACAGTGACCTTTGAACGACTTTGACCCCCCCCCCCCCTTGCAGAGCTATAGAAAAACAGTACATTAAGGGGTGTTACACAGACTCTTTTTCGATGATACACAGACTCTTCTTAATTGTTACACGGACACTTTTTATGAATAGAATCACTCGTGCATGATCAGTGAGTTCATGGGCACTTTAATTTTCAATTAGATTTGAACTTTTTGGTTCACCGACTTATTTCCTGTCTTTTTATTGGATAAAATATTTACGTTAGCATCAATATCTATTTTCCGAAACATTTCCAGTAAAATACTATTCATATTAGTACACCAAGGGATTAGACATTTAACTTCAAGGGAGGGGGGAGGGTATGGTATAATAAATCAAATTGTCATCACTGTTGGGTTTTTCGTCTGAATATTTTACATTAACTGTGTCAGATGCCTCATTACAGGCTGAACCTTTTATAGGGTGCTCATTATAAAGTTTTAGTTTTTGGTCATTGTTGAAGGGTGTGCAGTGACCTATTATATAGTGACTAACAAGTAAATCACTTGGTCTACATGGTTTAAATGGTTGATAGTCGTCTCACCATATCTCCTTAGGCCAAAATAAAAATTGTTTGTTTCCCCTCCCCACACCCAGGTAAAAAATAAGCCCCCCTGGGATGGGAAACAGACATTCTTTTAAATGTGGACTTATTCATGATCTTTTTATTGAAATTCTGAAATAAGAAGATTTTACTAGTCTATAAGTATCACATAAACTTTACATTATCAATAATCCATTAAAATGAAGTCCAGTCAAAATAACCATGCCAGACAGATATAGGACAGATAATTTCATGAATTTCATGAATTTTTGAATTTCACAGTTCTTCCATACCCCAAATTTATGGTTAAACGTTTATAGTAACCATAGAAACAGAGAAAAAGACTAAATATAAAAACCATGAAAATGGTGTCATTGTCAGATGAAATAAGCCATTCAAAAATGTCAAACATGTACAACTTACATTTATTCCATAATTATGCCAAAAGTAGTGATCCTATACATGTACAATTTAGCTTATAGCTTATGAGAAACATTGATGACCTTCGGCTATTGTCTGCTCTGAAGTTGGGTTGTTGTCTTTTTTGGCACATTCCCCATTTCCAGTGTCAATTTTATTAGCATGATTAGGAAGTATAAACTGAGAAACAAACCTAACCATGTTAACATTGTATCAAACTGAAATAACCTTAATCACTTAAATTATCCATGAAGGTCAAGGTCAGGTCAACCCAACCTGATAGACAAGTAGATCTTTCAAGATACTCACATACAATAAAATGTATCCAATTACATATATAAAATATACAGTATAAAAGAGCATTTCATTGATTAAGTAACAGTATATTTTACATGCAGTCATTGAACCATGAAAATGGGGTCAGGTGCAATGTACATATAATGGCAAACTGAAACATCATAACATATTAATTACCTACTAGCATCTGAATACAAGACAAGAAACATCCAGCTCTTTTAGCTTTTAAAATGTAAAGCTCTATAAAATAGCTTACATCATCACCCCAAGACTGTAATACAAATTTCTTGTATACAACCAACTTTCATGACTTTTGTGTAAGGCGAGACAAAATAAAATGATACTTTGAAGTACATGTATTGTTTAATATGTTTGACTACTATTATAAAATGCCAGTTTCAGAATGAACAGTAATTTAGAAGATTATTAAAATACATGTAGATACATTCAGACTATTATAACTATACAGCAAGCTGTCATTCGACTCTAACCAACAACCATGCCAGGGCTGTAAACTAAAGCTTGTCTAGGTTGGTAAAAACTTCCATCATCATGCATATATATGACACTAACCAATAGTGATGGACCGTGACAGACCCTCATGGAAAGTAAAGGAGGTTTAACACTCCCTGGTGGTACATGTAGCCAACAATACCAATGGCAGCATAGAAACTCTTATTATATCCAAATTCTTATTTCAAATGAATAATTATCCAAGGTGAATCAGATGATGTATGATCATGATGCTGCACGTTTAGTATTGACAATGATTGATATTCACTGCAACTAGAAATTTCCATTATTCCAATTTTCTATTCTTAATGATATAACTATCCAAGATAATCATGGAATTAAGATATGATGCACTACTAATATTCCTAGAAAACTTTAAATTCTCTTTATTTCAAATTGTTAATATTACTTATTTCAAATATATATATATATATATATATCAAAGGTATGCTCTGTCACCAAGTAATGTAGTACATTGTATTTCCTACATTTTTTCTATGAATTGTAAGTTTGCTATTTGTTCAATTCACAATTCTCTTTTTGTCCAATCAGATCATCCCATCAACTGTACATCATGACATAATGCTGTTAGCTCTATCAACGCTATTTCCAAACCAATAAGTAACACAAAATTATGAATGAATCCATCATTTCACAATTTATAGCTACAGGTACAAATGAGGTACCATATGAGAGTAACTTAGTGACACTATATATTTCCTATATATACATTGATATACATGATATATGCCGCTTCATAATCTGGCTGGGAATCATGCTCAAACCAATGTGATATCTTATCTACAAAAAAAAACATACATTAAGAATTAAGTATTTATTATATATAAACTTGTATAATTTATCTACAAGAAAAACTAGCAATCATAATTTGCTTGACAACAAAGTTTAATGATGTAAAGAAATGAATTTATGACTTATACAATTTAATTGATAAGTCCCTTATGAGAAGAAGAATAAAACCCTTTTTTGAGGTTCTATTTCTAAAACAAAATGTTCTCTCTTTCTACATCAATGTTTTCTTATGTGTATACTTCATTGAAGGGTTACTGTCTAATAGAGGCTATAGCATTGTATAGCACTATACTTGTTGTGATCAATTTATAATACTTTTTTATTTTAAAATAGAATTTGTTGAATATTACTACCAACGTGACATGGTGACAAAGCAAATAGTATTAAGATTCTTCTTCTTCTTTATAATCCATCAACATACTGATGATAACGTGTCCGGCACTTATTTACAGTAACTATGCCGCGCATGCGTGGGATCTAATTTTTATTTAGTCATGACAGTCATGACAGTGAATAATAATTAATATACAAAAGATAAAAATAAAAATTTCAACATAATTTCTTTTTCTTGTTATAACATATATTTAAGTTCTACAAAATTTAGAGCATAACAAATCATTTATAACAAAATAATGAATCATACCCGGTAAAATCTTAAATTTCTTATCACAAAAGATGAAAAGTGTTAAAAATTGTTGTTAAGGACGCAATGTCGTCTCATCATTTGGAATCAGGCATGTCAGGGCACAATATCAATATACTCTTTTTTTTGCCCCGGGCAATTTTGAGGTTATTGCATATATATAAACCCAAGCCTTGAACATGTTGAAGGTATTCATAACACATATGTGACAAATTATAATTATTGTACATCACCCACCAGTGGCTATATAAATAGGTATATCATCGTCGTAACTAGTCTGAGATTACTCTGACGTCCAAACGGCTGTTTTGCCAGACAAGCTTGTCTCGGACTACATCGTAACATGTGAAGATTGGTTGGTTATTGGTTAATAAAAAAAAGTGACAAATATTTCATGCAAATTTAGGACGTGACAGTTATCAATACATTAACATACAATATATAGGATTACTCGATCAGGGGTTTAGGTCTTGTAACTGTTGTATAGGCCATCCCGCACAACCATACCATTGTGAATACCCCACATGTCAATGCATGTTAGGCAATAAACAGGGGTGGATCCTGCCATTTTTAAAAGGAGGTTTAAACCATACTAGTTTATATGTAACTTTTTAAATCATGCATTGATCTTCCAAAAAACATGAAAAAAGGGGGGGGGTCCAATCACAGGAACAATTTTTTAACAAGCCCAAATTCTTACTTTGCCTTTGAACAGGCTACTATCCAAGAGTGTGGAGTATTGGAACGTCGATTCATACCTGTATGCACAAATTTAACAAATGTGAACATTTTTCCTTCAAATTCTTGGGTGATGATCCATGATCAATGATTATTCTGATAGACATGTATTAAAATATTCATTTCTACTCACCAATTGTAATTTCCAGCTCAGCTTATATTGTACAATAGTTTCCTTCTACCATGTCAACGATTTTATGTAAAATAAGTTAGCTATTAGAAGCGCTGACACTGCCGACACACATGCGACATGAATGCAACAAAAATAAAGAGGGTACGGTAACGTTAAATCGTTTACGGGCGAAGAATTATTTTCCGTTTTTAATTTAACTTGTCAGATTTGATTAATTATCGTCGAAAAATGTCCCTAATGGATAGTCATTCAAATTAAACCAGCTTTGTTATGCTGTATGCATGTAATATATATGTAACCTGGTCTTTAAATGTACTTTAAGTACAGTGTCTGACGTATTTATAAACATTTTCTTGATTATTTATCCTATTTCAAATATAAATTTGAATGAATTTATAAGCCTTTTTCTGCTATAATATTCAAACTTTATTTTTTAAAGAAGGCTTCTGGTATGTAGTTTTTTTTACAAAAGGCTCTCGAATTATAGACACATTAAAAAATAAAGATGGAAAGTCAAACGCATGAGTCTGGCAAAAATAAAGTTAACGGACAATGTCATGACAATAAACAGAAAACGATAAAAGACAGAGTTATATCTATATATTTTTTTCCCTGCCTCAAATTTACTCAAATGCAATTTATATAGGTAACATAAAAGATAAATGATAATGCATTCATTTACAATATTTAAAAATAGTTACATCTTAAATTTAATTTAACATATTAAGATCACGTTTTCAAGTGTTCACGGCCGACATCCGTTATTATTAAATAAGGGTGTAAAAATGAATGACAAATTCTTCACCACGTACGGCAGTCTGTAATTGCATATAAAACGTATTGCAATCACTTGTAAACCATTAAATACAAAGGTTCAGGTGCTTATATTCAATAATCAAATATTATTTCGGCAATCTGTTGATTTTTTTAGTCAATTCGCGGCGATTTGTGCAGCAGTATGACTTTGAGCTACTTTTTTTATTTATATAATTATAAAACAGTGTTAAATAATTAAATAGGAAGAAGTTAGAATTAAAATTGAATATTTGTTTTATTTAAATAACATGATTAAGGGGACGTGGTAGACTTTCAGTTAAAAAAATCGTCTTCTTTCACAGTTTTATTTCATTCTTGAAAGGGGAGCAACCCCTGATAAATAATGGGAAAGTTTCACTCGTTTTGTGTCCAAATTATTAAAATCTGAACACGACTGGACACGGTCTGACAACATCTTGACGTCAGTTTGTATCCATGGTCTGTTTTGGTCTGACACGGTCTTAACGGATCTAAACAGCTCGCTAGAAGATACAGTCTTAAATATCTTGACATGCCTTAACGGGACTAATTTACCTAATGAGACTATCGATCCGAATGGAGACTGAACGATCTGACAAATCTTGACGTTTTCCTCTAGCGGTAAATCCAGTCAATTAAGATACGATCAGACCAAAATGACCGTTTCAGACTGAAATCGTGCTACTAGTGAGTATTTTGTGTGTTTATCAAGTTCCTTTACATTTTTAGGTCAAATGCTGAAAACTTATAATTAATTGATGGTTTGCATCAACCTCACATTTGTATTGAATTGTCAAACTGGCAACCTAATATTTTAATTATTTTTTCATGTCAAATGTAGAAAGCTTTGCATGATAGGGAATTATTTAATGATTTTCCACACTCCCCAATTTGTTAATTGGGGGTAGACAGCAGCTGCACACAACAGCATGTTTGTCCGCACCTGGGCAGTGATGTATGAACACATTTTGTATCTGTCAGACACCAACTCCCTGTTTGCCTATACTTTGACTTCTTTCAATATGTTAAATGATCTTGTAATAGTTTTGTCTAAATTTCATTCAGCTGGGTAGTGATGTATGAAAACATTTTGTATCTGTAAGACACACACCAACTCCCTGTTTGCCTATACTTTGACTTCTTTCAATATGTTGAATGATCTTGTAATAGTTTTGTATAAATTTCATCCAGTACTACAGACCACAATGACTTTATATTTATTCAGCAACTGGATAGTGATGTCAGAATTGTAAAGTGTTCACACAAAACATATTTTTTAAATTCACATTTGATGATTTTTTTTTCAATATGTAGAATGAACTTAATTTTGTCTTCACCAATTTCTAAAGTACAACTGAACAATATTTCTTGAAATCTGGTCTGCAGCTTGACATGTAATTCCGTGTAAATACTTTTCAGACATGCCAGACACATACTTCCTGTTTCCTGATACTGAATTACAAGTTGTTGTATACTTAACACATGTAACATTGTCTTTTTTCATGCAATATATGTGTCTGGAACATATAGATATATTCTTGTCTCTTTACATTTGGTACATTCATGTTTGGTTGTTTATTTCTACTGGAAAGGAACCTACATTTTACAAGAAATTGGTCAAACTAAGAAAGATTCTTTACTAAATAATATTGATATTTCGATGAAGGCAACTTCATCAGCATTGTAAAAAGTAAAATTACAAAACTACCGAACTCCAAGGAAAATTCAAAACAGAAAGTCCCAAATGAAATGACAATATCAAAAGCTCAATCACATCAAATGAATAGATAGCAACTGTCATATTCCTGACTTGTTACAGGCATTTTCTAATGTAAAAAGTGGTGGATTTGAACCTGGTTGTATGGCTAGCTAAACCTCTCACTTGTATGACGAACAAGTGCAAGTGCAAACGAAAGTTGATACTCATTTGTGCTCCATTGTTATTTGTACTCATGTATGTGCTGCTTAATTAATTATATTATTTGTAAGCCTAAATATCCTGTTTTATGTAAACCTTCTAAAATATCATTGGCAACAAATGTATCATAAACATACATTAAATTCAAAGCTTTTGAGCACAAGTTACAAATTCTCTTGACTTATCACACAGACAAATACATAGTACACAAATGTTTAAAAAGAAGTGGTTTTGAACAGATATATCATGTAAAGGAGGGGTATTTGCCAAAAATACCAGTCAAGAGAATGTTAAATTTCGCGAGCCGTAAGGCGAGGGAAATTCATTCTCAAGACTGGTATTTTTTGCAAATACCCCTCAAGAACATGCTATATCTGTTTAATTACACCGAATGTTAATGTTCCAAAACGCATTGATGATCGTGACGTTACAAGCGTCCAGTTGGATAGAGTATTTTTTGGCAAATACGACGACAGAGAGGGTGAAAAAGGCATATCCTTTTTGCATATACCCCGGCGACATTAAAAAATGAACGATATTCATTTGATAACAGTAAATTGGTGAAAAATACACTGGCTATCAACCAATCAAAACCCAGGATTCTTACTTAAGATGTAATTACGTGAAAAAGTACAAGAATATGTGGTGGAGGCATGGTTTTTTTGTGTAATGTTTTTACTATGCTGAAATGTATAAACTCATTGAACTTTTATCTTCCTTCCAGTGTAGTTTAGATAGGTATTCAATATCTAATACACCAATATACAGGGATACACAATCCAAGCTATAGATTAAATTAATTGCTAACAGCAGTCACAATAAAATAATTTAAGTTGAAATTTTGTATTAAATGTATGATTAGTTGCTATTTCTTTAATTTCTATTTTGCAGTTGAACACTTTTCACGTTGAGTAATCGACATTCACATCATATTGATATAACCAACCATTTAGGTCTATTAATCATATTTTTCTGTGATATTACTTGGATCATTTTTTGTACTGTTAAGTTTTTTAATGCCAGCCATCAGATTGATGAGAAATAGAACTGTCTTAGACCAGTAAATCAAAAGAATTAATCCTATATTTAAACCAGGCTTCTACTTTTATTCGCATTATTTTCAATATAGTACTGACAACCTTCATTATTTCTCCGACTTGCTGAATTTTGAGTGAATTCATCAGGAAGAAGTAGTCAAATATATAATTTTCGAAACAGATAACTTGCAAATCACAAAATGAACAAAGTACATTTACAATAAATTATAATGTCAACATATATAGATATAGGAAGATGTGGTGTGAGTGCCAATGAGACAACTCTCCATCCAAATAACAAATTATAAAAGTAAACCATTATAGGTCAATGTACGGCCTTCAACATGCAGCCTTGGCTCACACCGAAAAACAAGCTATAAAAGGCCCCAACATTACTAGTGTAAAACCATTCAAACGGGAAAACCAACAGTCTAATCTATATAAAAAACGAGACACGAGATAAATATAGTATTTATTTGGGGAAATATAAATCATAATCTAATACTGTGATTCCGTTTTATCTTATGTTTGTCCTTGTTGGATTTTGAAACATCCTCAATGTCAAACATTGTACTAAATACACTTTTTATACCCCACGCAACGGGTTGCGGAGGGTATAATGTTTTTGACCCGTCCGTCAGTCTGTCCGTCAGTCCTGTTTCTTGTCATCGCAACTCCTCTCAAACCACACAACAGAATTTCAAGAAACCTTTTCAGATAATAAGGACATACTATGTAGTTGTGCATATCGACGGGAAATTGCGATTCAATTTTTTTTCTAGGAGTTACGCCCCTTTGAACTTATTTACTTTAATGTACTACTGCAACAGTTTGTCATCGCAACTCCTCTCAAACTGCACAACAGAATTTCACGAAATCTTTTTACATGAAAAGAACATATTATGTAGTTGTGCATATCGACAGGAAATTACGATTCAATTTTATTCCTAGGAGTTCCGCCCCTTTGAACTTATTTGCTTCAATGTACTACTGCAACAGTTTGTCATCGCAACTCCTCTGAAACTACATAACAGAATTTCATGAAACCTTTTCAGATAATAAGGACATACTATGTAGATGTGCATATCGACAGCAAATCACGATTCAATTTTTTTCCTAGGAGTTCCGCCCCTTTGAACTTATTTGCTTCAATGTACTACTGCAACAGTTTGTCATCGCAACTCCTCTGAAACTACATAACAGAATTTCATGAAACCTTTTCAGATAATAAGGACATACTATGTAGATGTGCATATCGACAGCAAATCACGCTTCAATTTTTTTTCTAGGAGTTATGCCCCTTTGAACTTATTTGCTTCAATGTACTTCTGCAACAGTTTGTCATCTCAACTCCTCTGAAAACACACAACAGAATTTCATGAAATTTTGTAGATAATAAGGACATACTATGTAGATGTGTATATTGACAGGAAATTATTATTCAGTATTTTTTCTTATACAATTTTTTTTTCTTATACTTATTTAATTACTCCAATTACAATGTGGGGACGTGGGGTATGTGAGCGTGCTCACTAATGTTCTTTAATTTCCATAATTATTAAGAGTACTGAAAATGCAAATAACACATTAAATTGTGCATGGAATATGTACACATTAATAGATTTCAAAATGCTGACTTGGATCTGAAACTTTTAAAGGAACACTAGCTGCCAAATTTATGTTCACTGATTTGACTCAAACTCTTATATTTGATTTATAACCATAGAAACATTATTTAAAATTATCTAAAATAAACAAATCACTAGATATGAGCTCGATGATATGTAGCTTCGTTTCGTTTGCATTGACATCATCTAGTCATCTCTAATGGTCATATAAGGGATATAAACATGAATAATGATATAAATAGAAAGCAAAATCGTGCAATTGGATTTTTTCTAGGTCTGCATAATTTCATATTAAAGTATAGGTTAAACATCGTTTTTACCTGTCTAATAATGATTTTTTTTGTGGATATGGTATGACACACATATTATTATTTACTTGTTTACAGGGTGAGATATCCCCCTCCCCCCTGAAAAAAATATCTCTTTTATAAAAGTGAAAAATTCTTGATAGAGTCATTTGCACTTTGTGAACAACAAAAATTAAGCAAAATAAGTAGAACTGACAAACGTCCTGGTTGGTCTTATTAGCTATAAGTCACTTGTAATCATCTGGTAGTCTTCTATAGCACAGAAATCATGACATTAATATAAACAATAAATCAGTATATGAATATTGTCGATAAAAATGTTATTCTAAACAGGATTTATAGTTTTTGATATAGTAAAATAATGGCTTTGTTGTCTTCTTGTCTGACTGTCCTCTTATAAGTGTGTGATTGTACTGTATAAATGTCACCAAGACCCTTGGGTATAGAGTGTATGGAAGACAGTTTGTTCTTTAATAATTAGATTTCTTGACGTTTGATTTGATTTCTTTTCTGACATTATTGTAATTTTGGTAGTTAAAATTGATTTAAGGTGAGAGAGAAATATTATGCAATACACAGTCTGAAGTTGCAGACATCTGAAATAAATGTCAGATGCAAATGCCTCATGAAATCACAAGTTGTGATCTGAATATTACATTGTTTTTTTTTTATATAATTACACCTTATGTAAGAATCCTGGATTTTGATTGGTTGATAGCTAATGTATTTTTCACCAATTTACTGTTTTCAAATGAATATCGTTCATTTTTAACGTCGCCGGGGTATTTGCTAAAAGGATATGCCTTTTTTTACCCTCTCTGCTGTGGTATTTGCCAAAAAATACTCTATCCGACTGGACGCTTGTAACGTCACGACCATCAATGCGTTTTTGAACATTAACATTCAGTGTAATTAATAAAGGCAACAGTAGTATACCGCTGTTCAAACTCATAAATCCATGGACAAAAAACGAAATCGGGGTAACAAACTAAAACTGACGGAAACGCTTAAATATAAGAGGAGAACAACGACACAACACTACAATGTAACTAACACACACAGAAACGGACCAAGCATCAGACAAAATCCCACGAAAATAACAAATATAACATAACGGCTCGCGAAATTTAACATTCTCTCGACTGGTATTTTTCGCAAATACCCCTCCTTAACATGATATATCTGTTTAGAATGTCACAGAGATTTGAAATTTGTTGCTTCTATTTAATATCCTGCCAAAATCATTGTATTTGTAAAGTCTTTAACAGAAGTTTAAAAATAAATTAAAGAATAGAGGAAATAACAACAATTTAAACTAGTGGAGAAATAATTCAAACACAAAGCATTGTGCTAATGTCCTTATTAGATACTCTCAGACAATTCAAGATTTAGCAACATGCCAACTAAAATCTGTTTGTGAATTTAGCTGCTGCAAATTAGCAAATGTTAAGGTACAACAGTGTCATGCATGCTGTTTAACAGGCATACTAACAAGCTTCTTTCTCTTCCGTGCTGTTTCACTTATCATTGGACCGGAAGAGAAGAGAGGAAGGTCCTCTGCATTTTTAAGATTCCTTACAACAACTCTGAGAGATCAATAGTTATTCTTGCACAATATCTGCCCCCCTATCCACCATACCCTAATTTTTGCAGTGGCAGAGGAGATGTATGTTCTATTTCCCAGTAGCATATTGATAATTGGTCGTAAGAAATGACAGTCAAATGGATTTTTTTTTGGGTTAGATTACAGATTTTTATTATTTAAAGTTTTGAATAAATTAAAAAAAAAGTGCAAGAAACTGAGTTTAGCAAAAGTTTCATAGACCTTTTCAGTCTTTATATTTTTTGGCATTTATTGTTTGTGTAAATATGCCCTCTTTACCTTTCATACAACACTTTATTATTTGTGTCATTTGAAATACAGTGTAAATGTCTTAAATTATCTAATGTAAATTGATAATATTTTCGTGGATGTATTTGTTAGTGTAATTACAATGCTGAAAGTTTTTATACAGTTTTGTTGTAATTTCCTATTATTATGTATAGAAATGATCATTCAATTGAGCCAGACTATTATGATTACTTATTTGGAAATCAATTGATGCATTATGCAAGGACCTATCGAAAATTGTCCAGTTTTATTAAATGCCTCCTTTCAATATTCTCATTTGTATTAACGTATTTAGGTTTGAAGATGGTCTTCCGTTGTATTTATAAATGGTAAAGAGTTGAAGTATGGTTCACATTTTGTATTCATGGCGTGACGGTAATGAAACGAAATTTGGTACAGCTTTCTGAACCTCTTGATTACAATGGTCTTAACAACTTTTTACCGGTAAAAGATAAATTCACAAAAATACTGAACTCAAGGAAAATTCAAAACTGTAGTCTCAAATGAAATGGCAAAATCAAAAGCTCAAACACATTTAACGAATAGACAACTATCGATTTAGCCTGCCAACTTTTTTATGCCCCATTTATGAGCATTATGTTTTATGATCTGTGCATCCGTTCGTCTGTTCGTTTGTTCGTCCGTTCGTTCGTCTGTCCCGCTTCAGGTTAAAGTTTTTGGTCGAGGTAGTTTTTGATGAAGTTGAAGTCCAATCAACTTGATACTTAGTACACATGTGCCTCATGATATTATCAATTTAACTTAAATGCCAAATTAGAGTGTTCACCCCAGAATCACGGTCCACCGCACATAGAAAATGATAATGCGGATGAGGCATCCATGTACTAGGGACACATTCTTGTTTTATGTTGAGCTCCTTACAAGACACATGCATGACATACTTAATTTGATGATTTTTCTTTGACCAAATGACCAAAGATATCAACTAGCATAATATAAAGGTTCTGATCATTTTTTTGCAAGTCAAACTATTGTATGTTATGTTTATACCGTCTGATTTGATTTATGACTTTGTATATGACCATTGCAAGTACAATGTATTTGCTATGGGAAATTGTTTTGCATCAGTGTTATTTTATTATGAAGTGACATTTCATGAAATGAGTAATTGCATTTGTTATGTAATAAAGTGACAGAATATTTCAGTGTGACCATAAATATAAAAATGAGCTGCAATAACTGGTAACTATTTCATAGATTTATAGGATTGGTATTTACATCAACAGAAAACGTGTTTGGTTCAAATAGTACTTAAAGAGCATTTGTTTTATAATGTTTGAAATTCATTAGCAAAAAATATTAAAAAGGTGCATAAACATTTGTATTTGAGTTTATATAACCTGATAAATTGACTAGATAATACTGTAGTTACTTTTGGTCTTGCGTAGTTGTCTTATAGGGAAAACGGTAGTATTACATTTTCCTAGCATTAGGTTGGCCTTTTGTGTACCCAAGACAGGTGAAGGAAGTCAACTTAGGAGCGCTGTGATTGGATGTTAGGGTACAATATATTATTTTATTTCTCTATGAATAACTGCAGTGTTTATATTTACAATATAAATTTTAAAACCTATCAATTTTTTAAATAGAATAATAAAGTCCTTACACCACACATAACTGTTTTATCCAGATTATTTTTATAAATGTTAGTATTGTCGCCTATGGCAGAATAAATAGTACCGTTTTCCCTATTGACATGATGCCCACATCTAAGTTTATATCCTGTTTCAAGGAAAATTTATATAGCTTTATACGGAATCGTTCCTGATAAATTCAGTAATAACTACATTTTACCATATAATATGATAGTAGTATGAATCTTTTCAAAGATACAGAAGGCAGTGTGGATTGTTTCAACGAAAACAAAGATTACAAACTGTATATATCCAAAATACAAGAATTCAATCAAAAGCCATAAGTTCACATAAATGTATAAATAAGGCATACGATGTTAAGATATGTGATTGATACAAATGAACTGTGTCTAAGGTGATAAGTTTTTAAAGTAAAGGCAACAGTAGTATACCGCTGTTCAAAACTCATAAATCCAGGGACAAAAAACAAAATCGGGGTAACAAACTAAAACCTAGGGAAACGCATTAAATATAAGAGGAGAACAACGACATAACACCGAAACGTAACACACACAGAAACGGACCAAGCATCAGACAAAACACCACGAGAATAACAAATATAACAAGAAAACCAAATACATGAATTTGGGATAGACAAGTACCGTGCCACGTCTGATCTCAATATCTTAAAGAACTTTTTCATGTATTTTGTTGTTAAGATGACTTCTAAAACAAGTGTTAACCTTGTATTTTGAATGTTTAAAAGACTGTTTTACTAAATAGGGTTAGATGCATAAAGTCTGTGTCACTTCATTTAAGTAATTCAGCTTATAGCTTCCCTAAAATTACATATGCTGAAGTACTGATTGATCTGGAGGTGAAAATACATTTAAACATAAAACACCTTTCAACATGGATATTAATTTTTAAGTGATGAAATGTTCTTAAATATAACTTGTTGTTTTTCTCGTTTTCACTGATTTATTAGTATGCTTAGAATTTCCCTGTAGCAATAAGTATTATTAACTATTTGTCCACCAATGTTTCTATTAGCAGAAGCCAAACTAGTTGAAACTACAAAACCAATAATACATGACCTTTGTCCCGGTTATTATTTTGTTTGCAAGTTCGCATTATGCTATTTACAGTATTTGTAAAACTAGACGTAGTCCTTCATCTCACTTTCGCAATCTAGTTTGATCAAATTTGTGTAGTCTGTCTATTGTCAATTTACATCAACATTCATACAGACAAAGCTATAAAATATGCATTCTGACATTATTTTGGAATGATTTTGATTGAAAGTACTGGATAACTGATTAGATTTGTATATTTCTTTATTCATAAATATTTATGATTTTTTTACAATTGCTATATAATATTTTATTTTTGTCAATATGAAATAAAAGCATCAATTCATATGTCAGTATTTTAGTGTGTTAATTTTTCTTGTTTATTCAATATCATGCAATGATTGCGTAAAAAGTTGTAGTTAGATTAATGTTTATACATTTGTTAAACATTCGAAAAAATGGAAACAAAACCCAGAAATAAATAGTCTAGAATACATATATATTGAGGCATACAAATATTCATTATCCTTTCAACACATACAGCATAAACGTCCTTAAATATGCTTTAACTGACCCTTTTCGTAAGCATGAATACCAATACCTATTTGGTAACAGAGATTCATTGACATTTTATGTTCATAATGTTGCCTGTTGATGGAAGAGAGAATGGACTGAGTAACATCTCAGTTTGATTTAATGGTTGGTTTTGTTGGTCGTTTTTATTATTTCATAAATATTCATGATTTATCTAGACGGTATTTAACTATCTTTCCGTCAAATTAATTGAAATGAAATACAGTGCCATGTTATTTAAAGAGATTTACATTACTATAGCAGTTGACCATTTAAGAAATTATGTTTATTTTTATATAATACCAGCAACTGTAAATTTTTGAGGACATAAACAATTATGTTTTCAAAACATGAAATATATTGGTAATCATGACATGTGGATTTCTTAATCGGCTTACATCTGTATATAATTTGTTGTCCATGCATTTTATTTTTGCAGAAATAAATCGTGATATATGTTGATATAAACCATTCATGCTAACAGCATTCTGTAAATGAATTTTATCTTGCTTTCTAGTGTAAGCATTTATAATAAAAGGAGCTGAACAAATCACATTTTGTTAATGTCTGAAACGATCTGCGACATGCGTGTAGAGACAGAATAGCTCACAATATAGCTAGATGAATGTGTCTCTTGAAGACTCCAATGTACTTATCTAAATATTGAATGTTATCCAGTTTCCCTGATTTGTGGTTTACTTGCATATAAAGAATCACTTCTTTAAATATGTTTACAATACATTCATGCTCGATTAAGATCATTAGTTTTATAACATGAAGAACTATATCTGTTAATAGTACTTGAAATAATATCTATGAAGCTTTATTAAACGACGGAGAATTATTTAAATTGCAATGCTTTAAAATATGTAAAAAGATATTCATAATTATATAATGATTACACCAAGCATTTTCAACATCAACCGTTATTGCAAATTGTGACACTTTGACTGAGTGAATTTGCATGGTGGGGGATGCATGCAAAGCAAAAGTTAAAAAATTTTAAATATAAAAAATACAGAACTCCAAGAAAAATTCTACATATAATAGAAAGTCCTTAATCAAATGACAAAATCAAAAGCTCAAACACCTAAACAAATGGAAACAGTAGCATGACAATTTTCGCCTTAAAGTTTGTACCGCACCAATTTGGAGAGTTTAAAAATATGATTATGTATAAGAAACCGTTTGTGCTGTATCAAAATTTACAAAAGACCATCGGAACTGCTTCCAAGATTATGCCAAGATAACATACTTAGCTCTTACCAACTTCTTTATAAACACAATTCAGGATATATTCATGTCAAAGCTTTGAATACTATTCTTCAACAGTGTGAATTAAAATAAGTCAAGAATATAAATATCAACTGATTACAGCTTCGAATTAAATAATAATATCATGTGACAGGGAAGCATCTTAAATCTCACCAATTAATAGTATCAACCTGATTTCTACAAACATTAACTCATAGCAATGATCACACATTAAACAATCAAAATAATCGGAATCATCATCATTCTTCTGTTAGTATGAATTATATTATTAATCGTGATGGATAAATTAGTTTGTTCCATTCGATGTACAAAGATAATTTCACCTGATCGGATTGAAGTTATATATAATTTTCATTCCTCTGCTCCTATTGCTCAATTGGACGTAAATTCTATGATAATTAGAGCTGTGTCGTAAAAAGGAATGAAACATTTATATGCCATGTTATCATTAACGTCAGCTTTGCCTTGGTTGTAAAGAAGTTGGAAGAACGCAACAAATGGGAGTACTAAATAGCTTTGTTTTAATCACTCCAGTGTTTAATGTCATTTCAAGTGTAGAGTAGTTATATTTGGTATATACAATCATGTGAATTTTTTCATTAGACAGGGTTAATCTGGACCTCACCTCATTTATTTGTTCTGTGATAAATGTCAAAGTTTTGTAATTACATTCCAATCTCAGATACTGTTAATTAGGCCAACTAGATCGAATGTGTAGAATGATTTTAGATGAAAATAACAATGTATGAATATTTATGTGTCTAGCACTTTTCTTGATATTAGTTCCTTATGAGCCATCAACTATGCAATTGTAAGCTATGTTTACAAAAATACTTGAAGAGCTAGCTATCCGACAAAAAAGTGACCTAAATTAATTATAGCCCAATCCATCAAGTCAAACTATCTAAGGTTTGCATGAGTATATGTCTCTATAGTCTATATTCAAATTTATCAACCAAAATAATAAATAGATAGAAATGTGAGTAATTTTAATCATGTCAATTGCAAAACACTTTCTTCTAGACTTTGGATACTCCGACTGTTGTCCGTTTATTTTAAATCTAGGAGTTTAAATGTCACTCTGGTATCTTTCAAATAACCTATGCACAATGGGTATATAAGTGTATTATTTTATTGAATAATTATTTCGAGAATGTTGGAAGTGTCAGTGAAATGTTTTAATAAACATAAACCCCGTTTCTTTTCACTGTCACTTTTGAATATTCTAAACTCTTAAAAGCAGTAGACAAACGTGTCTACAAGATAATCAAAATACGATACAAAAATGAATTCATTTAAACGCACACCATAGGGTCTTGACGTTCTTTTATAAAAAATGTACTGTAAACTGAATAATTAAACTCATTTGTCTTGACCATATCCTTACTGAGGGTTATTGTCTTTTACTGACCAGTAAGTGATTTCCAGGAATAACAATACTATACACTTCTAGTCATTAATTAAGTATTATTAAGTCTGATTAGGTGGAAGTTTGTTACGTTTATTTGCAGGAAACGGTCTTCTCTCATCTGTCTCTTTCAACCTATATCTTGCATGATTTACTAATATAATCTATGTAAAGAAGTGAAGTTATAAGTTCCTTGCTTGAAAACATTGTTTGTATTCTCGAAAACTGACAATTTACAAGTTATAATGACTGAAGATAAATATTTAGATACTTTGATGATGTATATGTAAGACTCAAATCTACGTCCGGTCTCTAATCGACGTCTGATCCTTAAATCGATGTCTTAATCTAACGTCACAATAAAATAGCATTCCAAATTGACATCCTGTATGCGCTTTAGTCAAGGCTCTTTTCATTGTTCTTAAATCGACGACCAATTTTGTTTTCTCTTATATAAACGACGTCCGTTTAATCGAATTTCGTGAAAATATGTAGTAGTTCAATGAAAATTGGTGTCACACCATACTCTAAAACATATAAATGAACTAATATTTAAAAGAAAAATACATACAAAAGACTAACAAAGGCAAGAGGCTCCTGGCAATGGACAGCCGCAAAAAACACCCATAGCTTTGGCATACTCTGATATGGAAGTCTGAACATCATTTTGAAGCATTTGAATAATGTTTATACCCTATTGGTGACATTCTGTCGTGTTTCAGATATTTCCAAAAAAAAAATTAAGACCACGAAAATCAATCTAAAAACATTAAAGACGACGAAACACGTATCTTGTGATTTAAGACAAACACATCGTACCAGTAAACCAATTGGCATTTTTTGGCAGGAATAACGTTTCCGTTAGGCGGACACACATGTTATTGAAGTCCAAACAATGTAAACATGATCCCGAACTCTATCAATTGTGATATGTAAACCCTCAAGCAATGCTGTTATCAATAAAATGATATTTTACAACGGGGAAACTGAAAGCGACATATGCCATTGATCCCGTCAGTTTTAATGTCAATATAAAATCCAGATATTAAACCAACATTCCTGTTATCTTTATTTTCAGGTTCACTTACATGTATGAGCAATTGCTGAAGTTAATGTTATTGAGCAACATAATGTCATGTCAATATATAAAATCGACATTTTATGGTCTTTGCAAGAGGTGTTTTTTTTTTCTTTGATAAGTTATGGTATGTTTTGATTACAACACTCTTGAGTTTCATGAAGACAAATCGAGCATTATGCAAATTTGATTACCGGGATTGTTCTAAAAAATCTAACATGAGCAACACGACGGGAGCCACTATTGTGTACTATTGTTTGTCTCCTTTATTTTTAGCCATGGCGTTGTAACTTTATTTTCGACTTATGAGTTTGAATATTCCTCTGGTATCTTTCGCCCCTCGTTTTGAACCTTTTCTATTAATTACATTATAACTATTAGCATCAGTTACTTCCAGAAGAAATGATTTCCTTTGTTAAAAAATACGTTGATAATTTAGATTAAAAAATAATCATAGCAAAATGGTAATGTGAACACATACTCTAATGCTCAAAGTAAATTCTTTAGTTTTCTATGTTGTGTCGTGTGTGCTGTTGTTTGTTTGTCTTTTTCATTTTTAGCCATGGCGTTGTCAGTTTGTTTTAGATTTATGATTTTGACTGTCCCTTTGGTATCTTTCGTCCCTCTTCTATATTATCTAAAAGAATGTTTCAAAAACGTTTTTATTCAAATGTCGGATTTCCATTAATAACTAGGAGACAAAATACTTGGAAATAAGTTATTTTCAAACAAGCTCTCTCCTTACAACAAATGTGTCTTGTCTTTGTCTCTGTCATCTTTAGTGGAGGTAACTAACTAAGTTAAACCTTTCAAAGTATCTACAATCAACCTTTTTGTTATTTTACTTTTTCTCTGATGTATTAATTTGATGAATACGCTGCAGTGAATATCTATATAAACCCTTAAAGTATGGCAATCATCAGAGTTAAAACTAAATGAAATGCTATTTCTGTATGAAACAGAACATAGATGTTTGAGAAATATCCGAAAAAAGTGCATGTTGTTTTGAAATCTACACTTTGATGGCAACATCACACTTGAATCATTATTTTATTAAACACTAGGTTTCTTTTTTTTTCCTAATCATGTTCAAATTACTGGTCTTTGTTTCCTGTATGCACCGTATGTTATTTAAAATTTCCACTCAGTACGATGATCAGATCAGAAATGCTTCCGACCAATGAAACTTCACACGTATAATTAGTCTACTAAGTGTGCACAGTTAATTCAAGTTTTATATAACAATATAAATAAAGGCAACAGTAGTATACCGCTGTTCAAAAGTCATAAATCAATTGAGAGAAAACCAATCTGGGGTACAAACTAAAAGCAAGGGAACACGTCAACTATAAGAGTGAATATTGTCTTACCTGTCTCTTTACCATAGAGAAAAAGGTTTTTCGCTCATTATCTAGTTTCTCAGATACTATATGCAAAAGGTCAACTATATTTAAAGCATGATTGTAATGATTGTAAAGTGTAAATGTCTGTCTGACAGGGTTCATATGACCGTGGCCTCATTTTTATGGGTCATTGATCAAGGTTAAGTTTTTCTGGTTAAGTTTGTTTGTTAGATGAGCAAATGTAACTTTTTAAAAGCATATTTGATGTTTGGAATGATTGTAAGGTGAACATGTATTTCCTGTTGGGTTTATCTGACCTTTATGTCATTTTCGTGGATCATGTTAAGTTAATGTGTTGTTTGTAGTAACGGTATATATTTAGAACTACCAACATAATATCAATGTATAGTAGAGAAGGCGAGACATTTCAGCGTGTACACTCTTGTTGAAATTGTCAATTCTTGTTGTCTAAATTCTTTTTAGCTTACATCTTCACAGTTGTGAAAAAAGTAACAAATACAAATGTTTTAGCAATGATCGTAGTGACAATCCAATACCCAATTCAACCGTCAGGATCATATCGGTTTAGTTAAAGAATCAATGTAAATATAACGGAAATTGATGAGACTGTCATCAAAGTGAGCAGGTTAGCGCTATAAAACCAGGTTAAATCCACCATTTTCTACATTTGAAAATGCCTGTACCAAGTCAGGAATATGACAGTTCTTGTCCATTCGTTTTTATGCGTTTTGTTAATTGATTTTGCCATGTGATTATGGACTTTTTGAATTGATTTTCCTCTAAGTTCAGTATTTTTGTGATTTTACTTTTTTCTAATATATAACTACTATAGTGGTATGAAATTTTCCTGGGAATAGTTTTTTGATAATATAACAGAACACTACAGTAATCAAAAACCCACATTGTATATAATAATTAGTGGAGTTTCAGGGTGAGGAAGTAGTTGACCTTTAGGAAATTATCTATAAATTGATAATTATACTATTCATTGTAATATGTGTAAATTCATTAAAAAAAGAAAGTAGGTGTATTGAACTTGAGAAATAATCGGAAATTGTATTCAATGATTTATGTTTAGAATTATTTGATCTATTTCTTTTAGGCTTGCGAATTTCTTAGGAATTTGTACTTGATGTTTTATAACATTGATATTGCCAGCTTAAGTCAAATCATAGTAACTATTGCTTAAAGTGAAAAGTTGTTGATTCCATTTAAAACTTTACTTTAATACCCCGTTAGGTGTCTGTTTTAGGTTACATTTTAGTGTTATGTCGTTGTTCTCCTCTGATATTTAATGCGTTTCCCTCGGTTTTAGTTTGTTACCCCGGTTTTGTTTTTTGTCCATGGATTTATGAGTTTTGAACAGCGGTATACTACTGTTGCCTTTATTTAGGGATTTGACTAATAAAAAAACAAATTCACTGATGCCTAAAATGAAAATGCTGTTTTTACTCAAAAACATTAAAACATGTAGAGCATAATTGAAATGAGTAGAATTCAACATATCGATCTTCTGTGGAGTTTTTAGGGGAACCAGATGCTTCATTTTGGAGTTGTTGTCCTTGATATGTTTTTATTTGTTGGTGAAATATATGCACATTAGTTATTTTCAAATTTTTAACATTATTTAAATAAAGATACACAAACGTGACAGAACATTCTTTGTTTGTTTAAATCGTGGATAATGCTCCGTTAATGCTATTAATTGCTTTTTTTAATGTATGAAATATAACATATTAATTTAAAATTGCTGCTTAAGATAAGTTATTAATATAAAAAATCTAAGCACTCAGAAAGACAAATGTTGTTGATTATTTATTATACGGTTTGTTACAGGGAATATGTTTTTTGATAAACAAATATAAAATCCTTTTTTCTTAATTGCATTTTGTGAAGGAGATTAGGGATGAACACCGTCGTTGAATCATTCATTTAACGATCTAAATTATGATGAAACGTGGTCATAATTTTTGCAATGGTTTGAAAAATTTCTGTGATTAAACATGACAATAAAGATACATTATCCATGTTCCCGAATTGAATTTTTTGCGAAAGTGTTTTCTTCAAAACGTTAATTTTGTTCGTTTATATAAAAATGTCTTCGGCAAAATACTTGTAATAAATGAGACACCGTCTGTGAAAAGATCCATTTAATAAGCGACTTAATGCCTTTTCGAATAGACCAAATGATGCCATTGCAATTTAAGAAAATTGGCCGTATATAAATTTTGAAATTTTTAAGAAACTAAGGTTTCAACTGCCTCAGGCAAAGTTTGCTTTAGAAGAATTTGGCTATTTATTTTTGATATTTTTGATATATCGCTCTTCAACGGTTTCGATACTTATACATCTTCGGATTATAATTATTATATTCAGACATTGACATCATTTGTGAAGTACTGTAGGCGGTTATGTTTTTAGGATTCAATAGATTCTCTCATTAATTTGGGAAATAAATGATCATGGTTCATACTTGGACGTTTTTTATGCAGTATATGTCCGCTTTATTACACATATCAGGCCTCAATTTTGCACTCCAGTGGTCAGATCAAGTTTTCAGATCTATTACTGTACATTGAAGGGAATTTGAGTAAATATTGAAGAAAGAGTATAAAGTATTATGTATTGATCACTTTGTCCTTGTAACTTTCTTTGTTAAGATATTACCATGTGCTGCCAAGTTGAATATACCATCAATATATGTCAACTGTTAAATATCAACACTGATAACGAACTGTTTTGGGAAACGCAAGAGTAATAGTAGCATTTGGTGTATCAATGGGGAAAGAGTTGACTAAACATAATGTTATCTGTTTGCTATTAATGCCAATGCAAAATATAGCTTGTTGTTCGGTGTGAGCCAAGTCTCCATGTTGAAGACCGTACTTTGACCTATAATGGTTTATTTTTTTTTTATAAAATGTGACATGGATGGAGATGTCTTATTGTCATTTATACCACATCTTCTTATATCTATTTGATTTTGTAGGTACAAATCTTGCGCGACAAAAAGTAAGAATGAAATACAACAACCGTGACTATATACGACAAAGCTTATTTCTAGCAGTGTTTGCTTTTTAAATTAATACTTCACAGAATGTTGCAGTCTGACAATGTAAATCAATGCTCGGTTTATTAAATGTCAAGTATTGGACGGACAATGGAAGCTTTTTCATCAGTCCTCGAAGGTATCAGAAATTAAATATAATGTAATTGTTTATACGTTGTAAATTGAGAATATATAGTAATGTCATGTCACCATGGGGATGACATTTTGGACTTCTTTAAAAGATTTTATCTAAATTATGCATTGATAGTGTTTGAGATGATGCTTATTGCTGTTATGCATTAAAATTATTATGTATACTTTTCCTCGACTCCCCTCTCCTAATAATAAAAAAATGATATAATCAGTAGCAACATGTTCTTTATAGTATTTTATTGTAAAAAATATTTAAGTTTTTCATAGCTAAAAGTTGACGTGACTATATCTTTTTAAAAAGAGATATTTTGTTTCTTCAATCGTCTGACCGTATTTTTGGGATACGATTGCTGTCAAGCAATCTGTAGACTTTTACCATTGACCCTATGATACACTCCCTCACGTCATTCGTTTTATTCTAAACATTCAGCAACATCTCAGATTCTTATGATTGTCTTGCTTTAAAAGGTAAAAACAAGCAAAACAATTGAACATAAACAACTTTCCTGTAATGTTTTACTCATAATCTTCATGTGTGATATTTTCCTTGACTTTTATGCGTGTTTTTAACAATACGGAAAATCAGAATTAAACAGTATTTATATTTAGTGTTTTTATAAATTTAGAAACACGTCAGAGGGAATTCCCAAATTTTGATAACTTGCGAGAGTTCTCTGAAAGCCGATCGATAATTCTATTTCTGTCACAAGAACTGAAGTGGAGTATTTCTATATTTTACCGTTATGAAACTGATATTTGATACTGTACTCTCATAAAGAAATGGAGAACCATTCATCATATCATTTAATAAACGTTCTTGTTCCAAATCGCAAGTCGCGGTTTGTTTATGTATTAATGCCCATGCGTGGTCTCACTAATTAGAGACAAAAAGAATTGTAGAGACAAAAAGCGTCAAGAAGCGACAAGAAGAATAATATTAGCAACAAGAAACTATTTAGCGACAAGAAAACATTTTTTTATTTATATTTATACTTATTCGAAATAAATATTAAAAAGATATGCAAAAGAAAACAATTTCAACGACAGGAAAATTAATTTTGATAGGGAAAAAAATTAAACTTGTAAATCTAATTCAGTTGCTACATTTATTTACATGATATTTTATATAAGGTATCACAGGAAGTATTACCTTTACCCTGTCGTTTTATGGTATTACTTTTACTTGTGTTTTAGAACAATAATATATTTTGATTTTTATTTGTTTTTAAAACTATTTTTGTACAATATATAATTAACTTGCAAAATGCATTATTTGTGCATAATTGTCCAGAAAATACATACACAAATTGTGAAATACAAATTAAGAACTGAAATCAAACAAGAGGAAAACATAACTAAAACATGAATATTTTTCATCATTTTATTTAGTGTATTGTCTCATTTAACGATATTTATCATGTTTATGCATATAGATTGAAGATTAAAGGAAACTGATGACAATCTTGAGTTTTCAACAGTCAGGTGTTCACTATTCGGTACAATAATTGTATATTCTGGTGCATGTAATAGATGAAGGTGTTAATGGATGTTATTGTAGCAATTAAACAAAGGACACGCACCTAGTTAATCTCATTTTATGCTCTGAATTGTGTATTACCTTAGAGTGAAGCCACAGCTAATGTTGGTCCTATCAGGAAAAATTAATTGTACAGTTAGAAAGGAAATAATATTTCATGTTTTTTTTTTTTTATTAAATCCTTCAAAAGGAAGGTGACAAATCTTTTTTTTATTTTCATTTTATAGCGTTTACATTTCCTTTGCTCTTACACATGTTTAATTTCTTCATATAAAAAGTACACAATCTCTTCCTCGAAATTTTTTTATTTCTTCATCTTTCAATATAATCCTAAAAAAATATTTTGATGTATGTGATAACAAAATGTATTCTTGTCGCTAAATAGCTTCTTGTTGCTTTTTGTCACTAATTTTTTTTCTTGTCGCTTCTTGACGATTTTTGTCGCTAATTAGTGAGACCCCACATGCGTGTAGTTTTCCTGATTTCAAGGGGTATCAGATTGAGTGATTCCCCGCTTCATTAATTAATTTGAAACTCATGGGATTCTTTCTATGTCTGTCTGCATATGGAGGGCTATTGTTGTTGCACAATTTTAAATCATATGCATAATTTAAATTAAAATAAATGTTTCATCGTAAAAATTTCCTATAACACCCCTTTAGCAGAAATGGAATCTTCCATATTATCGTTTCGAGTTGTCTCCCTTTTCGAAGTATTGGTCAAGAAGAATGAACTCGTTAATGCCGATAAACGTCGTATTATATTAAGAACGATCTCAATGTAAACAGAGGAGTGTGTACGGAAAGGAGTCATGCCATCTGACCCAAAGGAACTTCAATAACTAAAGAGTAAGAAATGGGGTTCCTCCTAAACTGGTCCACCGTTCTATATATAGCTTCGCACCGAAGGTCAGTGTAACGATAAGTGAACACAACAGGGGTCCAGTTTAGGGTTCCTCCTAGAATTACGGTGATAAGATACGGAAGCAAGTAACTCGTACCGCGGCATTGGAACCAAAAAAGTTAACTTGTACTACTGGGAAGTCGTACCATTCAGAAAAATATATTAAAAAATATGTTTTATGGGTTTCTGTTTGTAAACTTAATAGAAATAAAGTTGAATTACTTGAATTTTACACAGGAGTTAAATGAAAACTTAGACAAAAATAAAGAATGTGTTAAAGCATTAATGTTTTAACTGATCTTTCAAACTAGAACATAGGCGGATCCAGCCCCCCCCTTTTTTTTCGTGGAAAAAAATTGGTTGATTATAAAGGGAATCATTGAAGCATGACTGGAGCGAGCCCCCTCTTAGGTCAGTCAGCGGGCTCCCCCTTAGGAAAAGTTCTGGATCCGCCACTGTAGAACTTAATCCAGAGGAAAGTTAAAACATTGCTTTAACTGTACTTTATTAAAATTGAACATGTTGAATATATATATATCCAATTTAAGTTAATTAAAGCTGTAATCCATGATCACAAATTGAATGCTATGTTTACAATTGTTGAAAGCCATGTGCTTTTTTTGCGGGGAAAATGCGGACCCCCTTAACAGGAATCAGTTTCATTTCATTGTTATTTATAGACAGTAAAAAGAATTTTGGCAATCATTTTGACTAACTGCTAAGATTTAATTATTCATGAAAAATTTTCTTCGGGTGAAACTGTTAATACTTTAATTATCTACATCTGCCACAGTATTTTCTATCCAATATACAAGGAACATTAGCTACAAATTGGTCATTGTACTTTCAAATTATATACATTTTACAGACTTAAGAGGTATTGGGTGAAAGTAACGTATATTATGTATATTCATCATTTAACACCATTTGAATGCATTTAAATAAGTTGGTACGAGTTAGCAATGGTACGAGTTTGTATTGGTACAAGTTTTTTTTAGTGGTACGAGTTTACAATGGTACAGGATAACTATAATTCGATAAAACACAATAAGTACATGGCTCATACACTTGTAACGGGGATTGGCTATTCTTTAAGTTGAGTGACTATTCAGATTGTTACATTTTGCATGTGCAGTTGAATTAGTTTAGAGATTAATACTATCCAGCTGTACCAGGGTTACTGGCCAAAAATGCTTGAGACTCCCGCATGTTCATATTATTTTGCGGCAGTATTCTTGGATCTATTTTTTTCCTCTTTGATCTTTTCAATTTTGGCCAAATCTCATGCATTTGTTTAATGAAAATTTGGCAGAACTGCTATACATGTGTCAATGAAAACTATGGCAATCGTATCCCTCAGAGCATTCTGCTCTTTGATTATGTGTTGTTATCCAATCTATATTCTATAAGATTGCCACTCACAATTCATACATATTAATGAAGATATGTTATTGCATAATTGTTTTGTTCTTTTTATCCACTGTTATCCACTGATATTCGTATGTAGCAAATTTTGTATTCATTAATTATGAAAAAGGTATTACGTTAGGTGTTATTGTTGTGTCTGTTGTTTCGAATTTTCTCACATAAGTGTTCGTTCAGAAATCCTTTTTAGAAATATGCGTCATATAGAAAAGCTACGTTTACGGAAAACACACCAAACAATAACTAAATATCTGATACAATACCAACAAACTGATAATGGCGATTTGTGGTTACAATAACGCGTGTAAGATGTCCGATGCAGGCAATCATCTGTTTATATAAAATAATGAATAGCTGTTCGAGGAGCGCGCAAGTTAGGCAACTTCACAAAAGAAAAAAAAACTTTGGTAAAATTTGTTACTACAAAATAAAATACATTTTGTAGATTTTGTTACTACGAAAGGCTTGTTTAAAAACTGCATTCTTGAGGCAGTCCAGATTGTGACATTTTTAGCGGGCAATTAGACAAATTTTTGAAAATAGATTTACTAATGATGATAGGGGCATACTTGGACTACATTTTGCCACAGTAGTTTCAGAGCAGATAAGTAATAATTAACGGACAACTCAAGTGATGAGAAAAGCTTACTTGGCACTTTTGGATAAGAATACAATATAAGTGTAAAACCATTCAAACAGGGAAACTAACATCAACAATCGACAACTACTGAACATCAGATATCTGACTGAGGACAGGTCCAAACAAGTAACTACATATATAGAGATGTTTCTTTTTCCAAATTTCAAGTACAGAATATGATAATAACTATTTATTATACCCCACGCAACGAAGGGTATAATGTTTTTGACCCGTCTGTCAGTCCTGTTTCTTGTCATTGCAACTCCTTTCAAACCACACAACAGAATTTCACGAAACCTTTTTAGATAATAAGGACATATGTTAATGTGCATATCGATAGGAAAGTACGATTCAATATTTTTCTAGGAGTTACGCCCCTTTGAACTTATTTGCTTTAATGTACTTCTGCAACAGTTTGTCATCGCAACTCCTCTGAAACCACACAACAGAATTTCACGAAACCTTTTTAGATAATAAGGACATAATATGTAGATGTGCATATCGACAGGAAATTACGATTAATTTTTTTCCAGGAGTTGCGCCCCTTTGAACTTACTTGCTTTAATGTACTACTGCAACAGATTGTCATCGCAACTCCTGAAACTACACAACAGAATTTCACGAAACCTTTTTAGTTAATAAGGACATACTACGTAAATGTGCATATCGACAGGAAATTACGATTCAATTTTTTTCCAGGAGTTAAGCTCCTTTGAACTTATTTGCTTTAATGTACTACTGCAACAGTTCGTCATCCCAACTTTTCTGAAACCATACAAGTGAATTTCACGAAACTTTGTAGATAATAAGGACAAACAATGTTGATGTGCATATCGACAGGAAATTACGATTCAATATTTTTTCTAGGAGTTACGCTCCTTTGAACTTATTTGCTTCAATGTACTTCTGCAACAGTTTGTCATCACAACTCCTCTGAAACCACACAACAGAATTTCATGAAAATTTGTAGATAATAAGTACATACTATGAAGGTGTGCATATTGACAGGAAATGATGATTCAATTTTTATGCCCCACCTACGATATTATGCACCACCTACGATAGTAGAGGGGCATTATGTTTTCTGGTCTGTGCGTCCGTCCGTCCGTTCGTTCGTTCGTCCGTCTGTCCCGCTTCAGGTTAAAGTTTTTGGTCAAGGTAGTTTTTGATGAAGTTTAAGTCCAATCGACTTCAAACTTAGTACACATGTCCCCTATGATATGATCTTTCTAATTTTAATGCCAAATTAGAGTTTTTACCCCAATTTCATGGTCAACTGAACATGGAAAATGATAGTGCGAGTGGGGCATTCGTGTACTGAGGACACATTCTTGTTTTTCTTATACAATTTTCTTTTCTTACACTTATTTAATTTCTCCAATGAAAATGTGGGGACATGGGGTATGTGCGCGCGCTCACTAAGGTTCTTTAATTTTTGTTTCATTAAACATTAACCTCAAGTTTTTCCGTTACACAAATACAAGAATTGCAATGTGAACTGGCATGGCTAAATAAGTGTGTCAGGGGTCAAAATTTATAAGTGATTTGAGCATCATTGATGAGTCTTTTGTAGACGAAACACGCGTCTGTCGTATAGAATTTCAATATTGATGCGTTTATTTATAAAGAGTCATTGTTCATTCACATTTTATTCAATGGAATAAGAGATTCAATGTCAATAAAAAAACACTAATTAACGTGGACCTCTTTAAAAAGGTAATTTTACAGTAGATGAATATAATGAGATTTTTTCCGTGTTATTTTTAAATAGACCAACAGTTCCATTGTTATCTTTTTATAAACGTCATCATTCTCATATTTATAATGACTTATTCGTTTGTCTATGTTCAATGTGGGTTATCAACCGGAAGGAGTTCTAGTTTTCCACAACCGTAAATGACATGAAAAGTATCTGAGTCTTCTTTGTCACAACTTTAATAGGAAGGATACATTTATCAAACTGTATTGGAATGTCAATTAATACGAAAGAAAAAAGAAAGGAAAATTGTTTAAAAAAAATCCCCATCATTATTGAGCCTGCCACTAACAGCAAAAGTAGGCAAGACACTGGGTTTCGGCGGAACCGTTATAAGTTTTTATTTGTTGATAACAATACTGTTCAACACAATAATAATTAAAACCAAAGAGTAAACAAAGACTCATAAAACCAAAAGACATTTACATCAACAGTTGTAAATAATAGAATTATTCAGTACATTAATGTTTTTCTACCTGTATGCTTGATTCTCTAAGCTGTAAATGGCACGACTTTTCGGTAAAGGAGTAGGTTCAGTAAGGCCTCTTTTTGGCCCCAAAATATAGCAGTTTTACAAAATTGTTAAAATGTAAACCTTTAGTTATTTATTGGACAGTAGAATGCTTCTGCTACATAAATATGGGCTGTTTTTGACAATACAATGCACATATATCCGTTACTAGCACCATTAAGTCATGCTAAATTACTGAAATCCTCATAATTCTAGCATTTTAGTTAAATTTTAGACGGTTTTCGTGTAAAACGAAAGTGGCTGCATTCGTGTTCATCCTTAATATTGAAATGTAAGTTGTATTTTATGATAATACAAAACATATATAAAGGTTGAGGATGAACACGGATGCGGCCACTTTCATTTTTACCAAAAATCATCTTACAAGTGACATTTTTCGGCATATTAGGTAGATTTTTCATATTTGAGCTTGAATCGGATCGTTTTTAATGACTAAATCTGTTAAAATCTTTCACATAAACTTATTAATTCAAATAAAATAGACACTAAAGTGTTTAAAAAGTGGTCAAAATCTTTCGTCAGATGAACCTGAAATTTGAGACCAAAATCGGTCCTTACCGGACCTACTCCTTTGTTGATAGGTTTTATAATTATACTGGATTCAATTGAAATGAGTAACGACCGGTTTATTGAATCCAATTTCAGAGAGATTCTATACAAACGTTAATTTTCAAGTTGTTACATCGTAGTGTTTAAATAAAACTAGAAAAATGTTGGATTTGTTTTCCATGTTCTCGTCGATTTTGTTATCTGTTTTTCAGGTTTCTGTAAATTAGCCATGATATATATGGCATTTTTTATTCCGTTTCATCCGATTTCCGTTATTGTATTAAAGGACACAGCTACAATTTGAATTCTTTTTCAGATGACTACATATTGTTTTTTGTTTGTTTAAACACATTTTTTTGATTATATGTTTCTTTTGAAATACATTATGGAGAACCTCATGTGTCCGGTTTGTCAGAGATTTGTGCTAATCAGCCGCTTTTCTGAAATGAAAATGTGTTAATATTTTTGTTTGTAATTGTCATTTTCCTCTTTTCTGATTCGGAAAAGGTTTAATCTGCCTTCTTTTGAGTGTGCCAGTTTGTATTTTATGTTGTATCTGCCTTATTTAATAAGTCTTTTTCTCTCTTTTCATTTATATAAGATTTGTGAATTGTGCAATTTTTCTACAGTTAATGTTTGTAATACATCTCACACCTTCTTTTGTGTGTGTTTAAATCTCCTTTGATTCTAACATTCTAGCATATTCGTAGTTTATATCTATCAATAAGATCATTGAATGCCATAAGATTCTAAAATCTCATGGATTAGAAATGTGTCCCTTTTTGAAAATGTTACATCTGCAACGTCCAAACTTTTGAAGCTTATTGATATGATTATTGAAAAAAGATATTCAAAGCATCTTTAATGACTGGATACTGAATATGAGCAAGTTTTAACATAATAGCCTTAATATTACGACACATTGTTTTTAAACAAAGGAACCATGTTCCCTAACTTGACATCGTTGTGAGATCTGTGATAATGTGTGCTGTGATGGTCGCAGAAACAGAAAAGGTTTTTCAGTGTTTTTCTAAAAGACTTATTTACAGCACAATATAACACAAAGTTAACAGAGAAGTTCAATGCCTGCATGAAATTTGTCACATGTTTTATCATTAGCAGTGTGTAGTTTTTACCGTGTGTTTCATTTGTGACTTTCGTATATATGAATTTCAGTACTTCTGATGGTGAAACAAGTATAAGGAACAACACAACAACAGCTACCAGCGTAGCAGTGACACTGTTCAATGCGTTATCAGACTGTTTTCGTTTTGGTTTAATAAGACGACTTCGTGTTTTCGATGAAACTGTTGAGTACAGATCTGGATCGCTTGTTGGAGTTGTAACGGAAGTGGTAGTGCTATTAAAGCGACACCTATTTCCGTCGTGTCCATTTACCATTTGCTTCCTCAATTTCTTTGCTCTGTGTATTTTGTAGATCAGACAAGCATTGAAATATAACAAAGCCGCACATGGAATGAAATCGAAAAGTAAAGCCCAGATCATTCTACGTAAAGCTATCATATCACGCCCATATTCCTTTCGAGCTGTTATCTCGTACAGAACAGTATTATCTACACATTTTGTCTTTTTAAGGATATTTTCGAAGAAAAGAGGTATAGAAAATATCATACACAACATATATACAAGGAAAATTGTAATTTTTGTCTTCTTTAATGATATTATTTTTCTAGCTTTGAATGGATGACATACTGCTAAATATCTCTCTCCGGCCATAACTACAATTAGCCACGTGCTTGTGATGATGAAGACTGTAATAAGACTAGATCCCAACCACTCATAATAGAGGATTGCGTTTTGTTCGGTGTAATTTGATTGACTAGGCATTAATGTGAATAACAATGCTAGAAGGCAGAACATAAAATCAGACACTGCTAATCCAATCAGTCCTAGATGTGCTGACTTTTCCATTTTAGTAAGAGATCTATGAATTTTCTCCTTTGTTAATACAAGAAGATTAAGTAAATTTCCGACTAATCCAAATGCACAGACAACTGGCACTCCAACCTCCATAAAATAGAAATGTATTTGTCTTTCTAAAACGGCCTGCGGGGATAAATCCGGTGGTGGTTCTGTTGTCATATTCCCTAGACTTCTGTTAAGGCAGCCAGCCATTTTCTACGAGAAAAAAGAAATGAAAAGTTTGATAAACAAATTAAAAATCACTAACATTAGCCATATCCTTTTTTGACTTTCCGTTTTGAATTTTCCTCGGAGTTCAGTATTTTTGTGATTTTACCTTTAATATCATTTACGCACATATCTTACTACTTTTGACTTAGTTATTGATTGCAAACTGCAACATAAAAATAGAAGTTATAGTTTCTCGTTAATCATGGAAGCTTAAGTTATAAAATATTTTTTATGTTTTTTTCGTTAGGTTTATTGAATACACAGTGTGCATGTAGTATGTTAGCAAATCTAAAACTTTTTCTATGTAAAACAGTTTTTATCTGTATTTTAAAAACTTTTGCAGTGTAATATCAGGAAAGTGTGTTTACCTTCTTCGAAGAACATCGGTAACTTTTAAAATTCCAATTAACATTCCAAAAAAAAAAATCAATGTTATAAAAAATGAACACCTGTCAAAGACTTAAAAATGAACTTCGTCTAATTGAATTATCTATTTCTTCAATAATACGTAACCTTTCATATAAAAGTGCAGATTTAATTGCTCAGAAGAAATTTAAATTACGGATTTAGTGAAAACCAAAACTTCATCGATGATTGATTAAATTGTGATACCCAATTAACATTACATCATTTCTTAGTAAAATGAAGTGATTGCAAATTATTTTGAAATCTTGCAGTAGTTGTTGTTTCTTCTAATGGAAATTTATGATACTGAGACACAAATTGTTTCATTAAATGTTAATGCTTGCAAAGTTTTCTGATAAGGATTTACACTTGATTTAACGTTAAACTACTTTTTGATTATGTGTTGTACAACTAGATTGTTAACTAAATAAATAAATAAAATTGAAGGGGAAAACAGTTGTGATGATTTAGAGAATGCGCGACAAACGAAGTCAATACTTCACTGATTAGCTAAGAAAGTTGAAAATCAAATTGTAACACTTTTGAAATTTATTTAAAGTGCATCGATGTTTTTTGGTCGTTTTCTGGTTTATACCATAACCCTATCAGTTCGTTTTCGACTTATAAGTTTGAATACACCTTCGGTCTGTTCTACTGTCTGTAATGAAATCAGCATGTGTGTACACATTGAAACTTCTTATAACATTAAGCATGAACAATTTAGGTTAAGGGCAGCTTTTTGAAACCATAGTTTGCAGTTTAAAATTTAAAAAAATATCCATGAACTGGCATTTTGCTCAAATTATCTGATATTATGTAATCCCTAGACTGTTTAAATGTATGGAAACAAAATTCAAGCGCTTTTTACGTGTTTTTACTGTGCATGTAATAAAATTGAGAAAGGAAATGGTGAATATGTCAAAGCGACAACCACCCGACCATAGAGCAAACAACAGCCGAAGGCAACCAATGGGTCTTCAATGTAGCGAGAATTCCCGCACCCGTAGGTGTCCTTCAGCTGGCCCCTAAAATATGCATAATAGTACAGTGATAATGGACGTCATACTAAACTCCGAATTATACACAAGAAACTAAAATTTAAAATCATACAAGACTAACAAAGGCCAGAGGCTCCTGACTTGGGACAGGCGCAAAATTGCGGCGGGGTTAAACATGTTTATGAGATCTCAACCCTCCCCCTATACCTCTAGCCAATGTAGAAAAGTAAAAGAATAACAATACGCACATTAAAATTCAGTTCAAGAGAAGTCCGAGTCTGATGTCAAAAGATGTAACAAAAGAAAATAAATAAAATGACAATAATACATAAATAACAACAGACTACTAGCAGTTAACTGACATGCCAGCTCCAGACCTCAATTAAACTGATTGAAAGATTATGTCTTCATCATATGAATATCAGGTACAATCCCTCCCGTTAGGGGTTTAGTATCATACTATCATAAAATATATGAGAAGAACATAACCCGTGTCATGCCAACAACTGTTTTTTTTAGAAATAAATGTGTTTAGTTCCGATGCAAAGACCCTATCAGTGAATCAATGTTAAAGCCAAAATATGCAATCTTTAATGACCTGACCACAGTATCGTAACTATATCCCCTTTTAATAAGTCTATTTAAAGGTTTTGTTAGTTTCTGAGGAGAATATGTAATGAATTTGTGGGATCAATGGATACCCATATATATTGTTTTTCGATGAACAATAAGATTAATAAAATAATGAGCCAAAGCTCCGTGTTGAAGACCGTACTTTTGTACATAATAGTTTAGTTTTACAAATTGTGACTTAGATGGGCAGTTGTCTCATTGGCACTCATACCACATTTTCTTATATCTATCGTTTTTACTATTATATAAATTGATTTCAGCAAACAAGCAATGTTAAAGGGCTCGTCTATGTAAGACATGGTGTAATAATAGAAAAAGAGGAACACTGCTAAATACAAGATAGGATTTGGGCTAGATGAACATGAGAAACAAAACAATGTTTTGTGCAGTTTAAACATATTTTTTTTCATAATATGATATATCATTTACCTAAACAAGACAATATAGTTCGTTTTTCAGGGTCGTGCTTAAGAGATTAATACGATATCGTTGTAAATATAACGTAATATAGATTTTCAACTCCAATACAAATATAACTGTAATCAGAATTATTCTTATTAATAAAATTGAGAATGGAAATGGGGAATTTATCAAAGAGACAACAACCCGACCACAGAACAGACAACAGAACAGACAACACCAGTTTGTTCAAGTTTAATACGTCACTATTATGATGACGTGACCAGGATGAATCTGACTCGTTCAGTTCTATTTGGTTTTATAAGGTGAGATACCCGACAATTGAAAATTTCGACATGCGAAAGATAGAGCCTTGGATATGGGAGAGTTGTCAATTATATTGAATAGTCTGAAACGGAAATTGTATTTTTGACATAAATTAGATACGGATAAAGCATAAGATTCTGACCACAGCCTAAAAAAAGCGAAAAGTGTTAAAGCAGACATCCGTACATTGACCTTAAATGGTTTACTTTTATAAATTGTTATTTGGATGGAGAGTTGTCTCATTGGCACTCATACCACATCTTCCTATATCTATCCATGCTTTTAACTTGAAGGGAAAGATACTTATTTATTGAAACTTTGCACATGTTCTATTCTTAGCATAACCTCTTCAAATACTGAACTCTAGAACATATCAAACATCACCCACTGCTACTGCGGGATTTTTCACAAATCTACAGTCATGTAATGAACTTACACACAACATGCCAAAAAGGCTTACCAAATCCGATTTAATTTTAAAGGGTGCATATATTGCCACATGTTTTGACATAATTGAGTAGAAAAATGATAAAATCGAGAATGGATATGGGGAATGTGCCAAAGAGACAACAACCTGACCAAATACCAAATTACAGTCGAAGGCCATACAAGGGTCATATAAAAGTCGGATGCAGTCGTTTTAAGAGACTGCTTATGCTTAAGCTGTATAGTTTGGTTGACTTAATCAAACAAAGAGATCTATATGATTCACCAAAACTGTATTTAAATATTTATCAGGAGGTATGTGTCAGTGTAAGAAAACTTGGTGCAAGAGTTAATATTGGATTAGGTATACTAATATCGTCCATTCACCTAGATATCGTCGGATCCAACTAATAATTAACCATTGACACCTTCCGCTTTACCCTGCTAATCGAGGATGAATACATATGATATCTAGATAATTAAAATTAACGCGTAGGAGATTAAATTTGATAAGATTGGTTATTAACTTAACACGTCCCACCATTTTTTTGTTTTTTTTTATCTTGAATTGTCCTACTACTAATCGATTAACCCACATGTGGAGCAGGATCTGCTTACCCTTCCGGAGCACCTGAGATCACCCCTAGTTTTTCGTGGGGTTCGTGTTGTTTATTCTTTAGTTTTCTATGTTGTGTCATGTTAACTATTGTTTTTCTGTTTGTCATTTTCATTTTTAGCCATGGCGTTGTCAGTTTGTTTTAGATTTATGAGTTTTACTGTCCGTTTGGTATCGTTCGTCCCTCTTTTTTTAACAAGATTTTAACATCGAGTATGTACTGTTACCTTAATTGCGGACAAAAAAACTCTTCTAAAAATAACATCAAATGCATGCATAGAATCTAGAGATTTTCACTGGTAGGTTTTTAATTAAATAAAAAGTGTTTTTATATTGATGTCGTGAATAATTAATTGTGTTTTGCTAATCAAAGAATTGAGTATATGGTGCAATGTCTTTTAATGCATTTTCATTGATTTTATTGTTTATCTGGTTTCTATTTTGTGTTTTGTAGCTCATTCTTTGTCTTTGATTCAATTTGTTTTGTAAAGTCTAGGCGTTGTCAGTTTGTCACTTCTTCGACTTGTGAGTTTGAAAATTCCTTCGAAACCGGAGATAGAAACTATAATTTACAATGAAAGTCAGAAGTAAACGTCTACATAAGATAAATGTCTGTCCATCTTAATTGATCATCTGGAGATACACGTGTAATTAAGACGAAACATGACCATTATTATATTACCTGCTGAAAATTTAACTTTGGTCAGTCAAACATATGTAAATCGGAAAATTTAGCAGATTATTCACTTCTATAATATTTTAGTCTATCAACATATATAGATATATGATGTGGTATGATTGCCAATGAGACAACTCTCCGTACAAATAACAAATTATAAAAGTAAACCATTATAGGTCAATGAATGGCCTTCAACACGGAGCCTTGACTCACACCGAACACAATAAGCTATAAAAGGGCCCCAAAATTACTAGTGTAAAACCATTCAAACGGGAAAACCAACGGTCTAATCTATATAAAAAACGAAAAACGAGAAAAACGTATAAATTACATAAACAAACGACAACTGTATAGTTATAAGAATTTTTAGAGTATTACTAGCCTTTTGGAAAGAAATAAACCAGGTTATTGGAAAACTAAATTGATATTGTTTATCAATGATTCCTTTTTATCTTCTTTTGACTTTTATATGCAATTGTTATATGGAAGACAATATCTGAACTCGACAATTGTCTTCACAAATTCTGTGTTCTAATAGAATTCCTAATTAATTCTTTTATATTTTATTATTCTTAAGACATTTCAAATTAAGGAAGTACAATACTACTGTCATCCATAACATCCTCTACATGACTGGTAAATTAAATCGGATTGTGTTATACTCTTTGCTACTTCTGTTTACAATGTAAATAGCTGACAGGTATTCATTCTGTTCACTATAGATATTAATATAGTAAGGAAGAATTTAAGTTATTTTTTTGCTTTTAATTATATTAATATCTTTCAGAGAAAAAATCATCGCTTTATGATATTTCATTACGCTAGGACTTCGCAATATGACAAATAATAAATTATTTAACAATGGAGGATTCTTTGACTGGGTTTGTTTACCAATGATTATTTTATTTCAAGTTGCAAATTTCACATACAGTGAACCTTCGTTAGTATGTCGAATTCGTTAATACATTTTTTTATTCTTTCACATAGTCAATGTTATTCAACTAAGCTTTTACAGTTGTAAAGAAGGCTGTCTTAGTATTAACTATTTCATATTATATATAGTAAAAACGTTTAATGCTTGAAAAGTTAAAAGACTGTTGACACTCCGTGTAATAAACTTTTTCAGTATAAAGTTGATGTTATGGGTATTTCTTTTTAAATGACCATTAAAACAGTTTCATAGTAACAAATTGTACAAACAACCAACGAATTTGAAAAAAAAATGATTTCCTTTCCGAATCTTTACCTCTTCAACTTTGTACTTGTTTGGCTTTATAAATATTTTGATATGAGCGTCACTGATGAGTCTTATGTAGACGAAACGCGCGTCTGGCGTACTAAATTATAATCCTGGTACCTTTGATAACTAATTCCAATTACATAGTTTTTCATTTCTGTGTTAAATCGTTCCATTCAATGAATCAATGGTATTTTAAAATTGTTCTTAGTGGAATTGTAGCTAGAAAGAAAGAAAGATTGAATCACCGAAAACTGCAAAATAGAAGAATACAATATTTACGTTTTCATCATTTACCAACGATGAACGTAACTTTAAATAACAAACTCATTTTCATAACTAAAGCATTGTACAAATTACTTACCCTCAGCAAATGCATTGACATTATGTCCATTACTGATACCTGTGAGATATTTGTTTCCGTTAGACACTTTAATGTCTGAGGTCTTAACCGACATTGTACATTGGAGGTTCAAGAACCTCTTATTACCTGTTCAATCGAGTTTTGTTATCGAATGTGATCTTAATTAATTTCACACATTGAAAGTTCTTTTTAGATTTTGATTAACATATATTACATATTACATTAAAGCACGTATTGTAATAAAACAATATCGATGATTAACTCGGACGTATTTCACACGGTGATGTTTTTGATACCTTTTTACTGTTGTTTATGATAAATTTAGCCTTTCAATTTGTGTTTTGCCATGTTGATGATGCTTGCCTTAAGAAAAATATTTCACATATAACTTTTAACGAGTAATCTACAAATACAGTTATATATATACTCCTAATCTTGCCGAGGACACATCGATATTGAGATGAAAACTCTTATAATCTTTCCATATAGTTTGCTTAACTTTTTTTAACAATACCTATAGTTCGTTCTTATGTTGTACTGTTATACCACTAGCCCAGGTTAGGGGAGGGTTGGGATCCCGCTAATATGTTTAACCCCTCCACATTATTTATGTATGTGCCTATCCCAAGTCAGGAGCCTGTAATTCAGTGGTTGTCGTTTGTTTATGTGTTACATATTTGTTTTACGTTCATTTTTTTTTACATAAATAAGGCCGTTAGTTTTCTCGTTTTAATTGTTTTACATTGTCTTATCGGGGCCTTTTATAGCTGACTATGCGGTATGGGTTTGGTCATTGTTGAAGGCCGTACGGTGACCTATAGTTGTTAATGTCTGTGTCATTTTGGTCTTTTGTGGATAGTTGTCTCATTGGCAATCATACCACATCTTCTTTTTATGCCCCACCTACGATAGTAGAGGGGCATTATGTTTTCTGGTCTGTGCGTCCGTTCGTCCGTCCGTCCGTTCGTCCATTCGTTCGTTCGTCCGTCTGTCCCGCTTCAGGTTAAAGTTTTTGGTCGAGGTAGTTTTTGATGAAGTTGAAGTCCAATCGACTTCAAACTTAGTACACATGTTCCCTATGATATGATCTTTCTAATTTTAATGCCAAATTAGAGATTATACCCCAATTTCACGGTCCACTGAACATAGAAAATGATAGTGCGAGTGGGGCATTCGTGTACTGAGGACACATTCTTGTTTATATATACTGTCTATGCAAAGTATATTCTTTTAGTTGAAACGATGTTCAAGAATTTTTGTTACCTGTCAAGGGTTTGATAATTATTACGATTTAAAATGAAATTTCTCAATATATTACTTTTGCTATCATGCCATTCAAACAAGTCAGAAATATGACAGTTGTTATTCATTCGGTTAATGTGTTTGAGCTTTTGATTTTGCCATTTGATTAGGTTCTTTCCTTTTTGAATTTTCCTCGGAGTACTTTTGTGAATTCACTTTATGTTGTGTAATGGAATATTAGCGTCAAAGAAGACCATGTTCAATAGTAAATGTCACAATTGTACTTTGAGTTGACGATCTGGAGCCTAATTTTCATTGCACAAGTAGTTAAACGTAGGCTACTCATGAAAAGGTACTACTTACACTTCCCCAGCACCTGTCTTTTATTCATATGAATTTTTGGGGACGACTATGAATTTGAAATTGAAAGAAATATTTGATCACTAATCTTTAAGTGAATTAATTATTTAACTTAACGCACATGTTACATTAGATGTGATTAACTGGTTAAAAAGATTATGAAGTGTGTTAATTATTGCTGATGATGCTTTATGCAGCGTAAAGTCATTATAACGGCAAACCATAATTCGAGCGAAATTTGCACATGTTCACAGACTTAATAATTGAATTAAAACACTTTTAACATTGATTAAGAACACATTACATACTGTGTAACAATTATTTAATGGGTACGAATACTAAAAAAAAAGCGATATCAATTTTAATTAAACGAGGAAATGAACGGAATATTCAATATTTGGTAAATACAATTGTCTTTACGAAACTATAAAAATATGTACATCAGGTTTGCAATTAATTCGTTTCCTTTGCTTAGTGTGATCTGAAAAAAACCTTGTGCATTTCATTTTTTTTTTTTTTTTTTGTAAAACGACAGATAAATGATATGTAACTGAATCAAATCAGTGTAATTGATCGCATTTAGTCTTGTGAAATATTGCACACTGATTATACGTATCAAAGAAATTAAGCATGTTCTTACACTGGATCTTTTATTTAAAGACAGCACTCTTAACAATTTCAAATATTGTTATAACTGGTTGTATATGTCGTATAGTGCTGTTGCAGCAACGTGAACTAAATATTTTATGTTAATAACTGGTTTTTTACTTCAGTAAAGGCAAAGTAGAATACCGCTGTTAAAACATTTGGAAGATGACATAATTTTTGTCTTACATTATTAGCAGGGTATTCACTTGTTTATATTTTTTTTTACCAATGTTGCATTTGTGTTTAACGTTCTCGAGTGTCTGCGCTCGGTCGGTATTCATTGCCACACATAAAGTAATTTCGCTGCATGTGAATATTAAAGTTACTAAGTTCTTTCATATTACGTCTACGTTCACCTCTTCCAAAGATTTCCTAATCTTTTCAACGGTATCATTTCTTTTTCATACTATGGCTTTGATCGTTCCTGATCAAGGTAAATGCAGAAAACCGCTTCGGGTGCTTAAATTTTATAACATGTTGTTTTTATATTTTCTTTACGACCTTTAAACCTCATAGAATATAACTTACTCTGATGCTGCGTTTTGCAAACGAAAATACCATAGCTTTAACTAATTGAAGATAGATGGATGGAGTTGAACAAAAATAATTAAATTGTTACAGATTTCTTTGATTTTGAAATTTATTTATATTCATTTGGAACCCATTAAAGAGAAACAACAGCAAGGAAACGTGGTCATTTTTTGTAGAAGCCTAGTGTGGCCATAAAATATATATGAAGTGTGTCATATTTTTATCGGGGTTATGTCTGAAATACGACATTGACAAACACAAGTTTTTATAGAATTTATGAATGACTTCGTATATTAAATCATCTTGCATATTTTATGAGACGGATGTAACGTCAAATCACCATTACAAGTTAAATTATCTGAATTATTACAACCAAAATATCTCCATTTTTATTCAAAATTGATATTAAGTATAATTTCTACAGTCTACTTAGATAAATGTTAAGATGAGTTGAGGAAGAGGATTTTTTGTGCCAATGTTGTCGTTGAATACCATTATGATACAGTTCATTACGTTTCATGTTTGACACTAATTTTATATAGTATTAAAACATTAAAAAAGTTGGTATTGCTTTGTTTCATAAAAAAGAATGGCCAACGTAGATACAAGTATTTTATCTTAGGGAGAACAAATTGTGATTTTTAATAATTTTGTTAATATTTGACAAGGAAAAGAATTAAACTATTGACTTTAGTATTCATAGTCAGGTATATAACGGTTGCTTTCCGTTCGTTCCGTATGTTGATAAAGTTTAACATTTGATTTTGTCAGTTATTTTTGACTTCCTCTTTTTTATAATTCGCTTTTAAGTTCGGTATTTTTGTTAACTTATTTTCTGTTTCGGATGCAGTGATACACAGTTCGTCCCTAAAATAGTTTTATATATTTTTTTGGTCGGATGATGTCTATCACGAAATATTATTGGGGCTATTTTATAAGTGGCTATATAATTTAACAATTACTCTGTGCCAGAATGAGGACTAATATCAGTCTTGACCAATTAATGCTATCAATCACAACCAAGTTACACCTATTGTGAGGACTGACATCAGTCTAGACCAATTAATGCTATCAATCACAACCAAGTTACACCTATTGAGAGGACTAATATCAGTCTAGACCTATTGATGCTATCAATCACAACCAAGTTACACCTATTGAGAGGACTAATATCAGTCTAGACCTATTGATGCTATCAATCACAACCAAGTTACACCAATTGATTCTGCAGTCTGTTGCCAGGACGACATAGATATCGTCAATGTACAATGTATAATGTGTTGTAATTTTTATGCCCCACCTACGATAGTAGAGAGGCATTATGTTTTCTGGTGTGTGCGTCCGTTCGTACGTCCGTCCGTTCGTTCGTTCGTCCGTCTGTCCCGCTTCAGGTTAAAGTTTTTGGTCAAGGTAGTTTTTGATGAAGTTGAAGTCCAATCGACTTCAAACTTAGTATACATGTTCCCTATGATATGATCTTTTAAATTTTAATGCCAAATTAGAGGGTTTACCCCAATTTCACGGTTCACTGAACATAGAAAATAATAGTGCGAGTGGGGCATTCGTGTACTGGGGACACATTCTTGTTTTTAATGTTTTGCATCAATAACTTAATCGAATCTTCGTGAACCAAGGAAACTTGAACACAATGTCTTTACTATTATGAGACAGCATCAGGAAAAATCAAAGTAATACTGTTTTAATCGTGTTAAAATTATAATTGTGCTTGATTGAATTTCAAATGCTTGTAAAGAAGCTAAGAAATCAAGTGAGCGGGTTTTTTTGTGGCTTCTTCAATTTCCATTGTATTCGTCAGATGTCTTTTTCATCGGCGTCGGCGTAGTTGACATTTAGGTTCAGTACGTAGATTAAGTATGTTATACATCAATTATTTTGGCAATCCATGAAGGCATTTTTTTTTATCTTCGAAAGAATCTTATCCACATGATATACGTTATTTAATTTTCGTATTTTATATGATTTTTTTACATTTCAGCCTCTTAGCAGCAATTTGCAGGGGATACACAGGTTTCCGCAAAACCTTTTACGGTTGCATTATGAGGCTGATTGTTACATTATACATTGTCTTTACCTTATCACTGCTTTTTAGATAAACAAAACAAATGTGACGATATTTATCGATGAAATATATACTTGAAGTTACCTAATAATGTTTATGTCTTTAACTATACTTGTCATGAAATTACAATCAATATTCCTACCAAATATATCAATGGTGTTATTTATTAAGCAACAGTGTCTTTTTTACATAACTCTAGATTAACCCATTCATAGTATTTCATTCCAAAGGTTAGAACAATGCAGTCTAGTTTTCTTTCCCACTGCAAAATGGATGCAAGTTTTCCCCTTCAATCTCACAAACATTTTTATTTTTGAAATTGTTGAAAATTTAAGAAGACTATTAATACATACGAGAGGGGCGAAGGATACCAGAGGGACATTCAAACTCATAGATCGAAAAATATGTTATCAGTTAACCAGCCATTTCTATTCCGGATCCGAATTTCTTCGAATATACGGTCACATTTAATGCGAAAATTGTCCTCATTTATTAATTCATCATGAACCAGACTTAAAATTGCGTACATCTGACGCTCCTTTGGTTTACAAAAGATTGATCAGTGAAGCTAGAATCTTAATTTATAGTTCGTAGTCGCAGTGAGGATATAAGACTAAGCCGAAAGGTGGTCTCTAGTTGCTTAATCAATTATTATGGTACTACAAATGTGATTGCACCCTTAGATGATATATCGTCAATTGTATTTGCATGAGTGGAAGATTTTTGTTGACTATTAAGTCACTATATCAAAGGTTAATTCCTCAGTTATTAACAATAGACCGTATTTTGTATAAACAAGTGCTTTCTTGATGCTTCATTAAATAATACACAGGAAACTGCGATCTTACTTGAATTTGGATAGTTACGAATGACATATTATGTGACTATGGGTGCATTTCTTTCGAACACAAACGATGCAAACGGCTAAGCGCGCGATTGTTTTGATCATGTGTTTCTAACATACGTTTACAAAGATTACATAAACTTTGACAAACTATGCACTCGCTAAAAATGCGTCTTCAGTTTGTCGTTCATCGTTTGTTAGAACAAACGCTACATTTGTTTCTAACTTTACCCTGATTAAACGATGTATTTGTTTATACGTTTGTAAAAAGTCTGTTTACCAACAACATGTGCATGCATTATTGAAAGTTCAAACAGGGTCAGTAAACACTGATTAAACGATGTGTTTGTTTCTACTTTTGTAGCGTTTAGAAAACAACAACAAACGCCACAAAACGTTAACAAAATTTTGGTTAGAAAGAAATACACTCTCTATATAACTCTTTAAGAGCATAACAGAAATGTATCATTCTTTAAGTTTTAATAACAAACTATGCCATTAGGTTGCTACACCTTGTACTCTAAAGGATCTTCAATTTGTATGTTCATTCTCACTAAAGCTAACATTGCTCATTAACTGTTTTTATTTCTAATGTTTTAAAGCAATTATTGCTAATAAGGAGATAACGGTGTTAATTTTAAAAAGCATTTATGCCATAAGTTTAACTCGCGCCAGAATCTTTAAAAGACATATGTAGCAAAAAATCTTTTATGGTTTTCTTTAGTTCAAATGGTAATTAGAAGATCCTAAATGAAGCTGTTTTGAGGATTTTCTCAAGTGAATGACGTAATGTCTTAGAATTTATTTGTAAGCCATAATTCATAAACATTTTTGTCTCGTAAAATAATCAACGAAAAAAATGTTTATAAAAGCAGACGAATGCATTTTTATGTAAAAGTACAGATTTATTTTCGTGGTCAAAATACCTGAAATTTGATTGTATCGCACTTTACCCTTTAAATAATTGTAGTAATCTCTCATGAAATTAGTCTCATTCATAATACGCAGCCACCAACATTTCCACTAAGAACAAGTATCACAGAAAAATGTTTGAATTAAACATGATTAAGATATTTATATGCGGCTAATACTGTTTTGAACCTTAACATCGTTAGAAATATAATCGTTTTAAAATTTTTGTAAGGAAGAAATAATCTCATACTTCACGGCAAGTACTAAATCGTTAAAAAAAACATTTCAAGAAGAGGATAGTATCCCTTTTCATGAATGTGACCTACCGAATAAACCTATTTACCGGGTTTGTAACAACATCCGTTACATAATGATAGCTTGTGTATTAAAAGGTCATAATTTGATATAACCCGGAAATCCATAGTGCCATACTGACTTATCAGATATGTCAAGCAGTCACATTCTGTTATTCGATACTTTTACTTAGCATGCAATTTTCTTCGATGTCTATTAACGAAAAGGGATATACCTCGTACTAATCAACTCCTAATTTTAACCTTCAGAAAAAATCACAACAAATTATCATTTTATAAAAGTAACAATTTTGACAAATTAATAGGCTTAGCGAAACTTTACTTCTTTTGATGTCATGAAACGAGTAGAGAACACTTGACTTTGTTCGAGTATGTGATTGTCCTCGCAGCTGTGGAAAAGACATTAGGTTTACCCTTGTCCATCTATACTTTCTTACTTCAGAAATTTAATTGTGTTCTTTTTTAACTTTCACATATTTTGGAATTAATAATGATGTTTCTGCACTCTTATTTTACTTTGCCTCCACCGAATGTAATGAAATTTTACATAATACTTATAAATATCAAACATAGTTCAAGGTGAGGTTTTTATGGCGACATTTTTATCGTTATCGAGTTACCCTATTGCCGTTAAACAATGAGAGCAAACCCCAAAGCACACACTGATGACAACATACAGAAACAAATGTCATTAAGTTTCAAAGAAAGAAATTGTAAAAAGAATTTAACTAGTAAATCTACTGTTGTATATTAAAAAAACAAGACGTTGCATCTGTATCCCATGGGCACATTCTTGTATTGTAGATAATGAAATTTGTTTGCATTAACTGCTCAAGTTACTATATTGAAAACAAAATCCCGAAGAAACGATTCAAAAGCTCCCTCCTAACTTAATTAGATATGCGCCTCAAACGCATGCAATATATTCACAGTTGTTTTCAATTGCTTGCTCTGAATCGTTACCGCTGCTGGTGGGCTTTTTGTCCCCGAGGGTATTATCAATTCAGTAGTCAGTGATTCGGTAATAACATGATAAATAAAAAAAAATAATCTAAAACTACTGTGGAGAATTTAAGAATTTATTATGAACTTAAGTTTTTTCAATTCGCTAAAGGAAGTTAACCGTTATTTGTGTTCAGTTTGTGACATAGCTTATCACCGATTTTGATATCTTTTATAACCTGAACTTTCAATTATTTTACTTATATGTCTTAAGGCTTAAAATAAATAAGATATTCTGTTATGATGCCGAATAAATTTTTTTTTTTTTTTTATTTTCATGGCACAGAAAGAATCCCTGTTTGTACAGACAGGCAATTAATTATGTTAAACTGCTAAAGTTTCCTTGTCCTGTTTTGTAAATTTTGTCTTGAAAAACATTTCACTATTTGCAACAACACAAAAGTTCATCAAATGATGCTTTCGTTTTGCCGTACACATTTGTGCAGAAATATATGCAGTATTTATGAATATATAGATAACCATTAACGTTCGTGATTAGGACTTGCCTAAATTACCTATATCTGTGCAACTATCCATCGTTGTTCATTTAAGAATTTTAAACTACCTTCGTGAAGGGAAATAGTGACATGAAGGGAACTTGAATGCCTTTTTGCTTAACTTTAATTTCTAGGACATGAATTTAAACGATGCATCGTATTCCTTTACACGATTATCCCAATACTGAAATTGTATTCATGTTTATTAAAAATTTAAAGTACACCAACTGAAGTTATTATCAGCATGTTTAAATCGCGTAAGAATTGTTACTATTCTAAACTATCCTGACATCTGCAGTAGCATCTTTTTGGTATAATAAGTAGATAATTTTCATTTTCTATTCATGTCAGCCTAACTTTCAAAAATGTTTGTACCAAGTCCGGAATATTTTAGGTTAAAACGTTTGATTTTTTCAGTTTTGATGGATTTCCCAATCTGTATTTTCTTTTGAGTTCGGTATTTTTGTTATTTTGTTATATACCAGTTGTTGTCCATTCGTTTGATGTGTTTAAGCTTTTGATTTTGCCAATTGTATAAGGGACTTTCCTTTTTTGTATCTTCCTCGGAGTTCAGTCAGTATTTTTGTGATTTTACTCTTTAAAATACAATGGAAAATAAAATATAAATTTAAAAAAGCTTACCTTCGAATGGTTACGTATAAGAAAATCTAAATACGGCAACATTTAATAACTGAACAGTAGATTATACTCAAAATAAAAAATTTACACATTAGAATCTCCCGGTAATGACTTTGTCAACTCGGAATGACAGACTGAACACAATACTACTAATTAACAACTGTGACATTACACTGTACGTATCTTAATCCTCAAATGAAACAGTCTATTCGCCATTAAAAACTATTATCTTATACTTAATTTGCATATTAGATTCCTCCCTATATATGAATTTTCATAGCAATAGAATAATAGCACAATAGCTATTTAGGTATACTGACGTCTTTCTATGAAAACATGTTTATGACTGAACGTTTTCATGTTGATAACGTTGTTATCATCTATTTCATTAGTCAATAAGTAGAAAGAGTATTAACACGAATTTATTATTGGGAAGATGGAGTAACAAAGATTGAATACAAATGTAAGAAGCTATAAAATGCTTGTACATAGAGGAAATACATAAATTTAGGTATTTTGTTAGTATCATAGTTTCCTGTCAGTGTCTTTGAGGTGGTAGGCACAACAATATTTTATAATTAATGATTTTGTTCAGGAAGATAGTTTTTTAATGATTATAGTATAACAGTAATAAAGAATCTCTATTATTTACACATTATTAGAATGAAATATGTCTGCAATGAGGTTTTAAGTGTAATATTGATCATGAGGAAATGAGTGGAAGTAAAAAGTTACGACAGATTGAAATATAGCTTTATAAATATTACGATGACATAAAAAAAAAAAAAAAGAAAAAAAAAAGCAGACGAGCTACAAATCTACCTGTTTTTATACGATTCGCCATACTTCTGTCGACGTGTACTTTACTAAACTTTTATATTACCTATAACGAGGGTTCGAATCGAAGATTTATGCCACTTACCAAGCCCTTATTCTTGTTGATGCCATGAAACGTAAACAGAATTATCCCGACTTTATTCAAGTAATTGTATGCCCCCAGCGGTGTGTAAGGGTCATTAAGATTTACCTCGGTGTATCTACGTCCGTTGGAACGAAATTTTCAATATTTTGTATCTGCAAGTGAACTCAAAACTCATAGAAAAATGTATCCGATTACCCCGCCCATCAATAAATATTAGCAGCCATGGTTAAAAAAGAACTTGACAGTAAAATAAATTTTTAGGCTTATATCTCTGAAACAACAGCATTAAGAGCAAGTTTGAGACTGAGTAGAATTGTTCAACAGCACAGAATTTCTCAAACGCATCAAACAACCTGTTGTTGGGTTGCTGCCCCTGAATATGTAATTTTAAGGACATTTTGCAGTTTTTGATTAATATCTTGAATATTATGATAGGTAGAAATAAACTAAAAAATAGCAGAATTGTTATGCAAAGTAAACTCGACAAATAGGTTCACATGATTTAAATTGTGAATTGATCACTTCCAGAGTTATTGCCCTTCAAAGTCAATTTTTTATATAAATTTTTACAAAATTGTTTCCACTGAAACTAATCGGCCAAGTTCATTGTAGACAGAGATGATTTAAAACAGCAAACATGTTCATAAAATTAAGATCTACGAACAAGTCACCATCACCAAAACAGATTTTTTTTTATGAATGTTATTCTTGTTTATAATGTTGTAGAGGGTCCTTTGTGTATCAGTTTCATTGTGTGTATAAGGTTTAAAATACAATACAAAGTATAGCCTGAAAAGGTATATAAGAAAATATTTATCAGTTGGGTCTGATTATTTTTTATGCAAACACAAATATTATTTATTTTGATATATATATTTATTTATATACTGTTGAATGGTACTTATATGTGTAAGCTGTGTGAAATTATATTTGCAAAATAATCCACTGTAGACGTATGCTACACTTGTCCTTAATGTGTCTTAATGTTTTTCGTCCTCATTTTGCACTTAATGTTTTTCGTCCTATTTTTGCACTAACTGTTTCCCAAAATGGAACTTATTAACTGTCGAAGTAAACGACAACTCATCAATGATCTGTTATGCAACCTGACGTGAATTTGATTTTGGTCGTAAATCTAAAATGGTTTACTAATCTCCTGTTCTTTCCTCCAGCGGAAGTTTACAGTTTTCTCTTCGGTAAATTAATATTTTTCTCCTGCTTTATTTATTATCTACGGATAACTATTGAGGTTTTAAAGTTATATAGTAATTGTATGATTATAAATACTGATCATATGCTACTTGTTTCACCTTAGTTTGACAAGTTCGTCGTGATAACGGAACCATTGTACTTTATTTCTGGGGTTTTTTTTTGTATGACTTTGAACGGAATGATCGGTAGGCAAATTTGGCTCCTTAGGTCAATATAAATAAACAATATTGTTGTAGACTTCAGCAAGGATATTTAGTAAATAATAATTAAATCTGCATTTTATAATATTCAAATCAAGGTCGAATAGTATATTTTTCAAAATGGGAATAACTGAAAAAAAAAACAATTCGTTTGTTCAATCTAACGGATGTTGGATTTTATTTTAATGAATTCATATTTAAACAAACAACAAATCTATACGTATATACCTACATTGCTTCCTGAATTTTGATTTTGCATTAAAATGGTCCATATCAGTTGGTCAAATATGAAATGTAGCCTTCATAAGGCTTCGAAAAGGAATTATTTTAATCTGACTGCAATGAAAAATAAGAACATTTGAAGTTCGACAGCATGTCAACAATACAGTGCATTCCTGCCGGACTCTTATTTCAGGCTGTTGTTTGAGTATTAACGAGATAACAGCGTAGATTTTTCAAAATGTTTGCATGAATATAAACTTAATGATTAGACCAAAAATGATGGCATATTGGTACATCCGACAAAGCGCTACTTATGTTCTCTCAAAACTGATCTACATTAAGGCAACACTAGTTTAACCATGTTAGTTAATTTCACTAATCGACAGAAAAGACATGACCAGATAGTAGTAACAAGTATGACATAAAGAATAACATGAACTCAAAAAGGAGCGATACAAGATGCACCGACAAGATAGAGTCATATAAGCATGCATCATACACCGATCAATATTTCAAAAACAGGAATTGGGCACAATCTGTAGAATTACTAATTAGACTTATATTCTTTTATCTAAAGATCTACGACTGTAGAAACATGTCGCTAGTGTGTTGAGAATATCAGAAATCAGACATATTATGTATATAAAACAGATATAGTTTATAGGTGCAAATTTTGCTTGATGATCTTTTATTTTATACAAAAAAATCATGATCGGGATAAATTAGACCTTTTATATAAAGGATATTTGGTGTATAGTTTTAATCCAGATCACAACTTATGCGCACTAATATAACTAAATTGTGCCATTTAGTCATGGTTCATTGACTTTGAAACGTTCACACAGTAATCCAATCCTAGTTAACATGTGACAATTTGTGATTAGGTCAGTTTACGGGGGAAACACTAATATTTATCGATTGCAATAGGTATGCAGATGATGCAACAATGACTTATACCATTCATTTGAAAAATGTTCAACCCTGCATCATTAAGTCATGGTTCATTAACATACTTGTCAACATTTTCAAATTTGAATTTTCCTATTTGCATTACTAGTAAACTTTCAAAACGCTTAAAGACGATGCATATCTCTGTGTCATTAGTTTATATGAGAAATCTCAAAGGCTTTAAATTATTTTTCAGATTTAATATCTTCAGACTGAAAAAATCACATCAAAGATTCATGCTAATAATTTGGTACACCAAACACGTTTCGTCGTAAAGTATTCATAGACGCGCAAATAAAAATGGTGAAAGGCAAAATGAATGATGAAAACTCCTTTTTATTGAAAGCAGACTTTGATTCTTACGAGAAATTGATTTACAGTGAGTTGACTGTTAGTGTTGCTCTCCACCAATTGCAACTCATTCAAAATTTTGACCAAATTGCAATTTGTTTTATTAAACCAAATTGTTCAACTGGTCAGAATATTGAACAAATTGTTCAGTCAAAATGTGAAAGTGCAAGGTGATAAAATGAAATATACTTACAATCCTATAAGACTTTAACTCCACTTTAATGATGTTGTGACAAAATTAGTTTATCAGTTTGTATAGTTATTTCCATGCTGAAGAGGAACTGTTTATTTTGAATTGCTATAAAATTGTCGAAACTAAGCTTTCATATAGTTTTTCTTTCTAAAAGTATTCTATATTTATAAGAATCAGATATCATTTTAAATAAAACATCATATATTCAGTAAAATATGTGTGAAATAACAATATCCTATTGATAAGTTTTCAGGGGAGATAACCTTAAATATTATTCTTTTGAATAAAGACTTTTTGAAAGAAAAGTTATTATCTCCCCCATGGAAACTTTCTACAAACATATATTGCAATTTTACACATATTTTACTGAATATGAAATGTTTTAATTCACATAATGTCTGATTCTTATAAATATAGATTGAATGAGTTGCAATTGGTGGAGAGCAACACTAACAGTCAACTCACTGTAACAAGATGCACTATGCATAACCAATAATTTTGCATTTCTTTTTAGAAATGTTTTATTCAAGCAAAGTGAATGCATACCTTATTATATTAGGTAAGAAAGAAGTGTCAGATGTTTTCAATTGGCAATTTCCACTAAAATAACTTTATAGTCTCATGAAAAAAACTTATATCATCCACGGCTTCCTACTAATATTATCTGTAATTGATTATTTGTCTTAACCTGGTCCACTGAGGGTTTGGGTATGCATATTGATTGCTGATTGCCATCAATTTATGATTCGTCATCGTCATCATCTTTCTAAAATAGATGCAACATGACAATTTGAACAATATAATTCCTTGAAACCGGTTTTCCGGTTTATAATCCTGGTACTTTTGATAACTATTTCCATCCCACACCACAGACATTGATAGTTGTAGAACATAATATACTAGATGAACTATTATTGTTAACTTTTATCAGTACTTGAATATTAATCGTTGCAAATTTCTTAGACTTTGATTTTACCTTTCTTCAATACATCAAGTAAATTTCAGAATCGCGAAATTAAGTCGCCATAAAATTGACTAGAAAATGATAAACGCGAAATAAAGACTAGAAAAGGATAAACGCGAAATATAGTATCATCGAAAATGAGTTGGTTTACATTTAATTAAAACATGGCCCAAAAAAAAACCACTGTCCTCACCATCCTATTTTAATGTTACTGTTATCATGCGAAAGAAAGGGTAGGCCTTTCGCGCTTCTGTGTATACGTATCTGTTAGAGAAATCTCCTGATAACTTTTGGTCAGAATGATAGCAAATTTCGGAATTGGTTCCCCTGAATAGTACATTTCATTGCATTTTAATCAAAATATTTTTATTGAATTCCTAGAAAAGAAAAAGAAACGAATGTTATATTCATACACTATTATACATTTTGAAATTTTGAACATAAACCAATGTTAAATTGATTGGGTTTTTATATGCCATGTTTTCACCACTGCCTGATTCTTTGTCAGAACGACATTACTATTTTAAAGGACATTGAACAGGTCAAGTGAAACAGCATATTAAAGTTCATATAAGTTTTCGGAGATCTTTTTTTTTTTTTAAGGATATTATTTAGGATAACCAGGTGCCGAAAATTTCACAATTATATCGTGCTTTACTTAATATAAGACACAGTATCTGAAAGATTCAATTAATGATAAGGAAATAGATTTCAGAATGAAATTTTGCTTGTGGTAAAGTGTCGATACGTCTTGGTTAATTAATTAGATTTTTAACAATTGACTCAAATGCTTAAAAAAAATTAAATGAATGATTTTTTAAATTACTTTTACATGTTTCTTCTGTTTAAGTTGACTTACACATATTTTACCCACAAGTAAGAAATATTTATCTTTAATCTAGGTTTTTATCGTTTTTATTTTTTAATATTGTTATTGTTTAACACAGAATCATTATCAAATATTGTTTTTCTTCGTGGATCATTGAAACTTATTCACTATTATAAAATGACTTTCTGTCATTGACCAGTAATTACAAAGTAAACTTTTAGACAACACTAACCACGAACAGTTGATAATTTACCGATGATGTATATCTTTCTATTAACCGAGATTCTTATATTGGTTTTTTTTTTAAGAGTGAGATATTCGATGTTAATTATTCCCGAAGTGGAAGGACTCATAGTGTTTTATGACTTTGCTATAGAAGATACTTGTACAGGTAACGTTAAATCAGTAACAAATAACAGAAGGAGGAAGTAATTTACAACACCTATTTAAATACCTCTCTCAATGTTCCATTTAGGTAACAATAAACTAATTTTGATCATTCATCTTGCCATGTAATGACGATAACATACTAGCTATTCGGTTCCAAAACTAGGATTTAGCCTGATTAGTTTTGTTATCATTGACATTTATTGATAAATATTAGCTCAACAGATTTATTGACCTCTTCCATATTAATGACATTTTTTCTTGGACTTCAATGCACCGAACAGTATTTGCTAAATTGTGACGAGATACCTATTTTCAATGCAGATCTTATAGGTGAGAGATGAAGTGAAATTCCATTCTGAAAAGCATGCATATGGAACCACAAATACATAAGTCTTCGTTATCTGTCGGTTTAGATTCAGTTGAGTGAAACACATTCAGGAGAATGACCCATTCAGAATTGTATCACTGCTTCTGCTTGTCGTTACTCTTACTATGTAGAGAGATTTTGGGCGTTTGCGAAATATTTTGACACTAAATTGGCGAAGATAATATCGGTCTAATGAGATTTATTTACGACTTCATGAACAAAACATCTAAAAATAATGTCTTTTGAAAACAATACTGTCAGTAATTATTTCGGGTAGTATTTAAAACTCAACTGGTTATATAGCATAATTAAAAAAAAATGGTTTTTAAAATATGACACTTTTTACAACTAAACTAATGCGAATTAAAAGAAATTCTTGAAATTAAATCATTCAAACTCATCGTAACTTTTAATGTATGAAAATTTGGAGAGAAAAAAAAATGACTTGACCCGGTATCAAATATATTTCAAGTGTTAAATTGAGTTGTCTTGGTCAAAAACGTGCTTTTGATAAGTGCCATAAATTCTTCAACACATCTCGTCTGATATGGGTGTTTTTCTTACTCTTGTGAACATTTTGTCCTTGAACTGAGTTGGCGAAGCTCACTCAAACATTTGCTGTTGATTGTCACAATCAGTCAAAATTGTTTATGCTTAATCTGACGACAGACCCATGCCAGTCAAATCATCAAAATCACATCTGTGTCACACGTTTTCTCTGAATATTAGTAAAATATATAATTTTTAATTCACTGTTTATAACGTGATTTCAAAGGAAAGTAATTGAATTGTCATTTCCAGACATTATTGTCCGGAAGCTTATGTTGAATGGACGACCCCCACTGTACAGACATAGACAAACGAATTTGTAAATACTAACTACCTCGTTTCACATGACATAAACTTGGGCCATAAAGAGAACAAAAATTTAACTTTTGACTTGCTGTCCGTCTGTATTATTTGTTTTTTTATAAACTGTTATGTACTACATTAGAACTTTGAGTTCTCGTATGAATACGTTCACATTTTATCATGTCGGGACCTATTAAATGTATGGGATTTGTTCATTACTGACGGCCATATAATGGCTATTATGTGCTTGCTTCCACGTCATTTAGACTATAATAGTTCTGATAATGTTCTCTTTTTTGCAATCATACCATGTCTTCTTATTTTAGTTCACCTGGCTGGAAGACCAAGTGAGCTTTTTAAATCATTTAGCGTCCGTCATTCGTAATCTTAAAAACTGTAACAGATAGATATAAACTTTGAGTTGCTGAAATTATCAGCAAGACAAGATGTTCAAATAAAATTTGAAAAGATCTTCAGTCGACTCGTTATTTGAGTAATAGCCCTTTAATAATAAGGGTACCTTCTGATAAATTTTTTTAAGGACGAGTCGTTCTTTGACATACCACAAGTTCATCAACTTCCTGTCCAGACACTGGTGACGTTTTACAAAGTATGAGTAGGAGCTGCAAGATCTTAAAGACCGAATAAGTTTAGCTAACTATCAAACCTAGTTTAACTCAGCATTCTCTTTGGGAATGCCTGGACGAATGAAGATTTTTTTTCCATTCGCTTAATAGGTTTAAACTGTTTAGCTGTTTAGTAGAATTACACTTTTTGAATAATTTACCTTAATAGTTTGTTTTATCTATATAACAAGATCTAAAGACATGTGTATATCCTCTGGTACTTTCAAATCATGATACAGCTTCTTGACATGGCATTGAATTGACGAAGGAAAGCGAATGACATGTTTAACAACCAAACGGAACTTCATTGTTGATAACATACTAGTTATCCTGTATTGGTGAAATTCAGAACCTTGGGGATATAACTATATCTGAAGCAATATGTCGGATCTAAATTAATGTCATTTCAGAGGCTATTTAATTAAAACGCTTGTCAGGTTGATACAGTTTTAGGCAAATTTTATAGCCGTCATCCCTACGAATATCATTTTCAAAACATTTGATTTCAAGTTTAACGACAAGATTACATAACAATGTTGGCTATGTTAAATCATGAAATAGACAGAAGAACGTGTTTGCTAATTAATTAAGGATTGGACTGAATGCTCGAATTGCGTGATAATGTAATCAACAGTGACCAAGGGAATGTTTTGTTTGTTCTGTTTTTGTCGAGCCTGCAACTTTTGTTGCAGAAAGCTCGACATAGGGATAGTGATCCGGCGGCGGCTACGGCGGCGGCGGTGTTAGCTCACTTTTTAAAAACTTTATATGTTAGAAGGTGGAAGAACTAGATGCTTCATACTTTGTATATGGATGCCTCATGTTACGAAGTTTCTGTCAGTCATGTGTCAAATGTCCTTGACCTCATTTTTATGGTTCAGTGACCACTTGAAAAAAAAGTTAAGATTTTTTGTAATGTTGAATTCTCTCTTATTTTAAGTAATAGGATAATTATATTTGGTATGTGCGTACCTTGTAAGGTCCTCATGCCCGTCAGACAGTTTTCACTTAACCTCAACCTCATTTCATGGATCAGTGAACAAGGTTAAGTTTTGGTGGTCAAGTCCATATCTCAGATACTATAAGCAATAGGGCAAGTATATTCGGTGTATGGAAGGACTGTAGGGTGTCCATGTCCAACTGGCAGGTGTCATCTGACCTTGACCTTATTTTCATGATTCAGTGGTTATAGTTAAGTTTTTGTGTTTTGGTCTCTTTTTCTCATACTTTACACAATAGATCTACTATATTTGTTGTATGGAATGATTGTAAGGTGTACATGTCTAGCGTGCAGGTGTCATCTGAAATTGACCTCATTTTCATGGTTGAGTGGTCAAAGTTAAGTTTTTGAGTTTTGGTCTTTTTATCTAATACTATATGCTATAAGTCAACTATATTTGGTGTATGGAAATATTATATGATCTATATGTCAGTCGCGCAGGTTTTATTTGACTTCGACCTCATTTTCACGGTTCATTGCTCAGTGTTAAGTTTTTGTGTTTTGGTCTATTTTTCTTAAACTATAAGTAAGAGGTCAACTATATTTGTTGTATGAAAACATTGTTAGCTGTACATGTCTGTCTGGCATGTTTCATCTGACCTTGACCTCATTTCCATGGTTCACTGGTCTTTGTTATCTTGGTTAATGTTAAGTTATGTGACAGTTGTTATAAAGCTTTATACTTAAGACTATCAACATAATATCAATGATTAGTAAAGAAGGCGAGACATTTCAGCATGTTCAATCTTGTTACAGATAAAAATAAGCATTCACCTTGAAATAAAAACACATGATTATGAAGAAAAGTTTGATTAGTTTTTTACTTCTATTAAATCACCAAGGAATAATTAAGATAGTTCCGAAGATATTATCAACTTGGCTATAACCCTTATATTGTGTTACATAATTTACAGTAGTTTTACAGTATATAAGTAGACAGAGTTTCTTTATAACCACGTGGTTAATAAAAATAAGATTAAGAGACGTGTTCCAGACAATTTTGTTAGTCACTGGTAGACATTTTAATGTTCTTAGTATGCTTACATGTCCGTTTTACTTTTTTTGCATTTCAGTTTATATTGCATGAAAAGCACTTTATAGCCCTTATTCCGTTCAATTTATTTGGTCACAGATATGTTAGTCTCTTTGGTAGAAATCTTAATGTTTTCCGTATGCTTACATGTCCGTTTTACTTTATGCATTTCAGTTTTTAATTTATATTGCATGTAGAGTACACTTAGTCCTTATTCATTTCAATTTATTTGGTCACAGAGCTAATCATTTTCAAACTGGAAATGTAAATCTATAATGAACCAATACAATATAGTTATTTGTTGTAGAAAGTGAAATAGCAAAATTAACAAACTCCGAGACAAATTCAAAACGGAAAGTTCAAATTCAAATGAGCTCACAACACATCAGAGGAATCGGTAACAACTGTCATATTCTTGTCTTAGTATAGGCATTTTCTTATGTAAAAAATGATAAATTAATAAAATTGAGAATGGAAATGGGGAATGTGTCAAAGAGACAACAACCCGACCAAATAAAAAACAACAGCAGAGGGTCACCAACAGGTCTTCAATGTAGCGAGAAATTCCCGCACCCGGAGGCGTCCCTCAGCTGGCCCCTAAACAAATATATACTTGTCCAGTGATAATGAACGCCATACTAATTTCCAAATTGTACACAAGAAACTAAAATTAAAATAATACAAGACTAACAAAGGCCAGAGGCTCCTGACTTGGGACAGGCGCAAAAATGCGGCGGGGTTAAACATGTTTGTGAGATCTCAACCCTCACAAAGCCTGGTTGTATAGCTAGCTAGACCTCTCACTTGTATGCCAGTCGCGTAAAATTCCATTATATTGACACAATGTGTGAACAAAACTTACAGACATATAAAGTTGAGATGCCAAAATAGGGGTACATCATATGCACGTAATAATGCAGCACGTTGTAGTATTTATGTTGCAAAAGAAGTGTCTATTTGTCTTTTCTAGTTATTTTGTTGCTCCAACTTTTTAGCCATGTGTTTACCTCATTCAATCCGTATTCATGTGACTTTCGATTTATCTCCTTAGCTGAAATATTTGTTTCGTATGTACTTAACTATTTAAAGGACAAAATGTCAACAGAAAGTGGAACTAGGGTGAACTATGACTGATTTGATTGATAAAAGTACAGGTAAAAATGGAGAATAATTGACGTATGTTTTAATTTCTAACATGAAATCAAATAGTTTTAGAAAAATTCATTTATCAATTGCGTGTTTTCGGGGTATATTGATATTAATGTTTACGTTTATATAACAGGTTTTATGACCATCGTCAGTCTACGAAAGTCAACTCGATCGTTAATTAGATGTCGCCAGACAAAAACCCATAAGAAATGCTGCTACCTATTAACGAGTGCATGCATTGTAAATTGTTTATTTTAAACTTTTTTGTTATTCGGATATTCGTGTTCGTAGATGATAACTTGATTGAAATCGTGAACATAAATTTGACAGCTAATGCACCTTTAAGATATCCGTTATAGAACACATAGGTATATTCTCATAATACTACTAATTATATATGTATATATCTTTTATGTAGTTCTCTTCTTTGGTCTGCTATTTTGCAGATTAAATTTGTATTCTGATTACCTGCCTACGATAACAGATAGTTTTTTCACATGTTAACAATGCTCTTCAAATTTGTACTTTTTTGGCTTTATAAATATTTTGATATGCGCGTCACTGATGTGTCTTATGTAGACGAAACGCGCGTCTGACGTACTAAATTATAACCCTGCTACCTTTGATAACTATTAACGATGTGGGTATTATCATTATTTTCTATACGTCCGTATGTTCGTCAATATAGATTTAAGCTAGCATTTTGACTTATATGTTGCTTTCCTTCACCATGGAAAGCGGATGATGTTGGTTAAAGCTTGGGTATATATTTGAGAGAAAATATTCTGCTCATATACACTGATCCCTTAAATTCACCAGTCAAAAAAACAAACCGTAATGAAGCTATGGCCGATTGACTAATAATTCTTATATGGAACATGCGCTCATAAAATTGACACTTTTGTAACATTTTATCATTTCTAATTAAAATAGGAAATGAATTTTGAAATCAATGTCCCAACCTGACATGGTTGTGTTTTTTACGTATCTGCTCTACACATTTCGTTCAACTGTTTGGCATTAGTGGCAATGATTTTTCTAATCAAAGGCGTATTACGGTGTTAGATAGTGGTATTCAGTTGTATTGCTATCTACTTTAGAATGAACTAGAGGTTTAAAACGATAAGATAGAAGTAGTTTCTTTTTTTGTCTTCAAAATTAACGTGTCCTTAGTTTATCGCATGTATATCCTTTAAGGTAGCACTATACAAAGATTTTTTCACTCCCAATCAGACAACTTTAAACTGATGTAATTCATTTCATCCTTCTTTATATTTTATAAATGAGGTACCAAAAGAAAGAAGAAAGATTAATCTTTCAAATTGTGATAATTTCATTATTACATAATTATTACGTAATTAATTATTATGTAATTAGCTGCTATATTTTGATGTCCACAGTTGAATGAATTTAGCGTCTTTGTTCTTCATAGCATCCTAAAATATTTTATAGATTCTTGTACAACACAGCTTGACCTCCAAAACTGTGTCTCAGATTTCCAAAAACATCAATAGAACAAATTTAATACCCAATTGAAATTAGTGGTCTCTTATGAATTGATATTGCAAACTTCATTGAAGATTTATGAGAGAAGGAAATACAATAGGAGAAATCTGGGACACAGTTTTTGAGGTCAAACTGTGTTGTGCAAGAAACTATAAAATATTTTGGGATGCTATGAATAACAAAGAAGCTAAATTCATTCAAGTATGGACATCACAATATGGCAACTAATTACATAACAATTAATTAGGTAACAATTATGTCATAATGAAATTATCACAATTTCTTTCTTTTGGTACCTCATTTATAAAATTTAAAAATAAATGAATGGAATTACATCAGTTTAAAGATGTCTGATTGGGGATGATAAATCTTTATATTGTGCTACCTTAAATATGATAAATATCCACTAATGAAAGTGAATAAGAAAAGTTACTTCAAATTCCTGAAAATATATAGTAAATATATTAACATGCAACCTTCATTCAAAACATCGCAGAACCACTACTGTTCAATGTATATGTGTTAATCATTATGACTTTTTTTTATGATCTTTGCATCAGTGGAAATTGATATAAGGTTTAAAATCACTTGTAAACTTAATTTTTTTATGTTTATTTCCGGAAAGTTGAGGGGCAACTGAAGTTTAACAATGTGTAAATCTCAAATACAAATAGGAGATCCAAACTCAAGATTTGTTCCCCTTGAATTGGAACTTACTTGGATGGTATAACATTAATGATTGATCTACGAAATTGCTTATTTGTATGATTTCTTATCATGATTTGGCATTAACATAAACGTAAAGTGTATCCCATCTTTTTCCGGAATAATGTGCATTTCTTTGTTTTGGGGATTGCTCATTTGAAAATTTGAAATACATTTTGGATCAATTCTTTAGATAATCAACGATGGTTTATGTAATTAACTCACTGATAATTTAATGACATCTATATTTTATTTTGAAGTTTATTTTAGTATCCATTGAATTCCATATACATAAAACTAAATGCTGAACAAGGCGTACTTTGCTTTTAGTTCAAAACGAAAATGCAGTTGATCGATATTTTAATTAGTAGTAAAACATATAGTTGTAACTCCCTGTATAAATGACCAAGGCTGTATAAAAGAAATATGACATCATAATGAGATAGATAATTGGCACATTGATAATAGACAAATTTCCATACAGTCCATGAAGATCTTCATCGTCTCGATTGTATAAAAGTTGTTAACATTAACATTGAAAATCTGCCATTTATAACAAATAATTTTCAAAATAATACGACAAAGACAAGGCATACGACAATGTCCCTGATTTTGGACTCGCGCTTGAAAATTATTTCTGATAAATCTCAGCCTTCTCCATTCTACATGTAAATCTCGATCTGTAGATTAGCAAAACGTTTATAATAAAACATGCAGTTAATCTGGTACACGAAAAACGCCTAAATGAAAAGAAGCGGTATAAAAACACAAATTAATAAAACTATTCAATAAGAATGTAGCAGTTACCGGAAACATGTTCAAAGTGCTTAACCTGCGGATACGAAATCTTACCATAGTACTATTAACAATGGTTGCTTTAATTGTTTACACTCATAACTTAACGTTACAGGAAGACGTGATCATTTGCAAACGGTTAAACATTTACTCAGAAAAACAAAAGAAACGTTTAAGTTAACATTTGGACAATTTGACCATAGTCCGTACTTACTATAGATTTTTTTTTAAGAAAGAGATGCCTTAAGAATGTATTCTTCTGACTTTTCAGTCCCGTTCTTGAATTATTTGCAAAATGTGTGATACACGTGGAAAATATCAATGAATTTTAAAAATATTATCATCAAACATAACTATGTGAAAAAATTGTGTATTTACAATGAATGGTTTTTGAGTAATCCAGTTTTCAAATTTTACGACCAATCAAGTCTGTATTTTTAGCCAAAATTTTGAGAAAATGGGTAGGAGATACAAAAAATGATTTTACAGGAATCATGTGCATCCCATTTCATGTTGGTCTTTTCAAATTTGTTAGATATGTATTTTTTCAATCATTCATAACAAAAAAGTTGAAATGATATGCATTTTGTTCTTAAAACTGAGAAAAATCACAAAAATACAAAATTGACACACGGAAAATTTTACACAAAAATGCGTCACAATATGATAAAACCTTCTTATATTAACACCTACCTATAGTTTTTTTAAGTAAAATTTATTCAGATTGGTCCACTTCATCTTTCTAGAAAGTATGAAAAAAAGTTTAATTGTGGAACTGTGATATTTTTCAGGATAATAGCCCAAAAATAGGTAAAAATCGACGAAAAATGGGAAAATCATCAAAATTGGACATTTTTGAAGGGCCATAGCAAAAAAAGAAGTGAACCACCATATGATTTTTCTTCACCAATTATTTTGTTACAGTCTTATAAACCCCAAAATCAGGTTAGTATCAAATGACATCAAATGCACTATTTTTTGTCCGAGCAGGCCTACTTTCACATACGTTCTAAATTGGAGGGAGTAATTGGTGGTGTGACCACTACTGGACGAAAAAACAACTGTCCATACCAGTAACAGTCGTTGTACGACTGTCTTAGTCTGTAAAAGACAAGTAATGACTGTCAAATCTGTCATATTTCGTTGCAACAGTTCATTTATGTCTGTCCCAACTTTTCTACGGGTTGTGAAAGTCAAAAAATGCTACCATCAGTCATTTCAGAACTGTTGCAGTGGTTTACGGTGTTGTCACAGTCAAAATATATTTATAACAGTCTTTCTAATAGTTGTGGCAGTTGCATAATGTCCGTCCCAACCTTTTAATAGTTGGGACAGTTAAAATTTGTTTGTGTCAACTTTTCAGACGTTGATGCAGCCAAAAAATGTTTGTCACAACGTTTTTAGAGTTGGTACAGTCGTTAAATGTTTGTTACAACTTTCTAAAGGTTGGCATAGTCATTAAATGTTTAGTATAACTTATAAAAGGTTGACACAGTCGTTAAATGTTTAAAACAAACACTTCATAGGTTGATACAGTCGGTAAATGTTTTAATACAAATATTTTAGCGTAACGGTAGTCCATCAGTGTAAAAAAAAAATCACGTCTCACCCGGCTCTCAAGATTTGATTTTGTTGTGAAATAGTCCATTACTTATACTATTATCGTCTATCGTGCGATTGTAAACTTGTTTTGCTGTTTATTCACTTATTTTGCGATCGTTGTTTGTCTTTTGTCGTTTTCCATTTATTGCCGTAGCATTGTCCGTTCATTTTTGACAGTCATGTGCGTTTGACTTTAAATAATCCTTTTGATATCCTTACTTTTTATTTTATAATATCTGTTTTATAACATTTTCGTTCATAACTGTTTTTAAAAACCAGAAGCTTTCGTTTAAAATAGAGTTTTAATATTATTGCAGAAGAATGAGAAGATGATAATGGATTCATTCAAATTCATATTTGATAAATTCTGCGCAATAGAAAAATGTACAAGGGTATACCTGAAATAAATTTAAAGATTATGACTAACTTACCAATATTGTACAGCATAATAAACCCGTTTTAATTCGAATTACACCAAGAGGGACATTTCCGATGATTAAAAAAATAATTAGTAAAATCTGTCAAGTTTCTTTAAAAACGGAAAACAATTCTTCACCGTAAACGATTTATCCACTTTAATTTCTTGTCGGCAAAAAAACAAAAAAAACGGGACCTCAGGTCGGCAAACTATATTTTTACACAGGTAACTACAGATGTTAGACCACATGTTCAATAATCTGAGCTGGAAAATACAATCGGTGAGTAGAAATTATCAATATTTTAAAGCATGTCTATCGAATAATCATGGATCCATAATTTTGAACATGTTGAAGGGAAAATGTGCACATTTGTCGGCTTACAGACCTTACAATGTGTTCTCATTGGCGGATCCAAAAGTGTGGGGGGGGGGGGGGTTCCAAGAGTTCGAACCTCCTTTGTTTTGGCCGCTCAATGCATTTAAATGGGGACATATAGTTGGACCCCCCTCCCCCTGTTTCGTTCTGGGTTGGACCCCCCCCTTTTTAGAATGGCTGGATCCGCCACTGATCCTACGGAATCCATATTGAGATACTCCGATAGGCTATATATAGCTATGAATCGACGTTCTATATTACCACACTCGTGCATAGTTGCATGTTCCAGGGAAAATATAAGCTTTGAGCCACCTTTAAGCTTCAATGTTAAAGTTGTGCTTCATAATAAATCATTGAAAGTCATGAAGGACACCATACCCCCCCCCCCCTATTATCATGTGTATGTCATTTATTCCCTTAATTATTTTGCATACATCACCCTGAGTGGAATACATAAAAGGTTACTCTATATCTTCCCCTTTTTTGTGGGAATAATTTGGTCGATTATATAGGGAATCACTCAAGCATGACTGGATCCGTGCCCCTAAGGGCAGTCAGGGGCCCTGTCCCTTATGAAAAGTTCTGGATCTGCCACTGACCATGCTGACCTATACATCATGTAGTGTACATATTGTATGTTAATGTATTGCTAACTCGGGTCATAAATTTGCATGAAATACTTGTCACTGGACATTTTATAACCAACAACCAACCGATCTTTACATGTACGTATCCATATAAATGTGTTTCTTATCATGCTTATGCTGGATTACTAGTATTTCCCTAGTTTTGCTTTATCAGCTGATAGTTTTTGTTCTATTTAGAATGCATTGTGACGTCACGATTTCGATAAAAAAAAAAACATGCATCATGTGCATAGTACAAACACATATGATTTGATCATAAAATGTTAAGAAAATTATTAACTTTAAGATTAAATAGTGACTTATTTAGCAAGTGTCCATTTTCATTTAGATTTTAAATAATTCTCAAATCATGGACAACAAAACATTAATATATTTGATAATAGCATGCATATGCCAGGCATTGAAAGTGAATACATATTTTAAAAATGGTTTAAAATAGCATTAATCATCAAAATAAAACAATATTATTAAATTAATGTTCCTGAAACAAGGCACAGAGTCATAAACAGTTGCCATTTAAACACAGTTGATTAAACAAATTGTGCTAATTCAATTAGTAATTGTTTTATCATGTACTATATTGTTTAAAAAACACATATTAAAAGAGCAAAGCTAGCATCATAATTTTATTCTTTTTAGATTTAACATAGAATTTATATTAAATCACTATAATTTGTTAATACTTTGAACCCAAACTATATATTTTCATGTGAAATTTTTATATAAATTGTGCCCTGTTAGCATTGTTTTTCAAAATTCATTTGTGCCATACATGTTATCTAACTTACAAGTAGTAACATTCAATGGTCATTATATTTATTCCGCAATGATTAAGGACCTTCTAATCATAATTCATATATATTTTTCGACACGCATTCAATTGTGTTTTGGTTACTTTATTGTTGCCTATTAAACTGTTGGGTTGATGCATCATTGATATATCCCACATCTTCTTTGATCATGTGCATTCACATACGACTGCAGATTTTTTGCATTTTTTACATAATCATAATTATTTTATGTCAACATTCAATATGTCAGGAAAACAAAACAAAAAAATCTATCTGTATGCATATTTTTTTATGTTAACATGGTATAAACTTTTTTAAAGTATTTTATGAAGCTCAAAATATTTTTTATAGATATAGTATTATCCAGTAAGTTCTCATAAAATTTACTGTGTTAACTGCATTGTATGTGTTGTATCTACTAATTTAGTCTAAAACAATTTTTTTTAATTCAAATTCAAAATTAACAATTAAAATATTTGTATTTACTGAATATGACCATGCAAATGTGACATTAAAATAGGTAATAATCAGGATGTTAACACTGGATATGCGATAGGTAATAATCAGAAATTCTTATATACATGTCAGATCTAGCTAATATACAAATTAAGACACAATAGTTTATTGCCCTGGGGGATGATATTTAATCTGTCATTGGTATAATGATACAATTTTATAATAATGTTCACAAATTATCATGATTAAAATTGTCCTCTTCAAAATTTTGATAACTTTTTCAAAACAAATTATAATTTAAGAAAAATATAAAACAGCAGGATATATATTATTTTGGATATTAAAATGCAAATTTTAAAAGTAATCTGAATATTGATTTATTAAAATAAAATTGGGTAAATAACTAAATTAAATAAAAAAGTGAGCTGCAAAGCATTATTTAATGCAAGCTGTTATAACAAATGAATAAGTAAAAAGTATTCAGGGTAACACAAAAGATGTAAAAATTATTAAACTCAAGGATTTAAAACATTATCTGGGATGGTAAAGTCTTGGAACAATATTTTTACATCACAAAGGTTTATTCATTATACATGTTATATGCACTGGACAAAGGTAAAGTCAATATCAACTACATGTATATAGTAACAGGGCATTTATTTATTTTATTTTTTCGTTCCTTAAACTTTTCTTTGTCATGTTTGTAGTATCAATATATTTCATATTAAATCATAAACATAATTAAAATAAACAAAAGAAATAACCTGTTGTGTTTTAGAGAGGAATAACTATGTCCATATGTCTGACTTTAAAGAATTGATGAACAAAAGTATGGTGTGAGCCTCAATGAGACAGTAACCCTTCAATGAAAGTACACAATCACACTTAACAAATCATTAATGACATTAATGCAGGATAAAAGACAACACTATATAGAATTTAGACCCCCTTAAAAGATTTATTTTTCTTGTTAATAGGGACTTGAAAATAGAATTGTATTAGTGCTAGAATTTTTTGGTCAATCAAATGAGAAGTGCTAGTTTTATATAGGTAAATACAGTTATTGTAATTAACTTTCTTATTATTGCACAATGTATATATACATGTAGTATTATATATTTATTATTAGTTAAACATTTACTGCACTTGAGTCTAAATGTATATTTTATTTTGTAGAATCATACTGAATATGTATTGGTTTGACCATGATTCCCACTTTAATAGAATATGACACCTCCTAGTACATGTGCACTTCGATGCATAGAAAATATAGATGTCACTGAGTGCTGTATAGCTGCAAATTGTGAAACAATGGATTAATTCATTATTTAATGCTAGTTATCTATTGTTTTTGGAAATTATGAATATGGCGTGCAGCATTATTCCATGATGATAATGTGATGTTCTGATTAAATTGGACAAGAAGAAAATTGTGCCTTGTACAAATAGGAAAATTACAAATTGTATTAAAGGAGGACCACATTACTGGAGGACTAATTACCTTGGATTATCATGATCAATTGTGAATTTGGAATAACAAAATTTCGTAGTTGCAGTGAATATTAATAGTGCAATCATACATGTACATTATTTCTGAATTCCATGAATACCCAGGATAACTATTCATTTGAAATAGCAATTTGGAATAATGAAAATGCATAGTTTCAGTGAATACTACTAATAATAGTGCATCATATCTGAATTCATGAATACTTTTAATTAGTGGATAATCAGTCATTTTAATATAATAACAATATGGATAATGTGAATTTCTAGTTTCAGTGAAATTAACAAAACAGTACATGTATATCACATCTGAAGTTTATGTTGGCATTGCAATTGTTAACTACCGCCAGTATGTCCAGGGTGTGTAAAAAGATCTTAACCAACTATGAGGGTCTCGTGCAGTCCGTGTCAATTGTTTAGAGTCAAATGACTGCTTGCTGTACTTAAATTATTAAAGTCTGAATTAGAATTAAATACAAATCTTAATTAGCATGATTAGTCATGTTAGTGGCCAAGTGTTCATGGTTTTTAAAACAAATACAACATGCACGTACATTAAAGTATAATTTTATTATCCCTCCTGCAACAAAAGTTGAAGTACATGCATGCAAGCCAAGAAATATGTATTACAATCTGGCAGTGGCTACAGCGTACCGTTTTGTATTTAAGCTTCACCAGATACATTTTAGAAGCTGAAATGCGTGGATACTTCCTTATGTTATGAAGTTTCTGTTATTGATTCGTCCATTGCACTTCACCTAGTTTTCATGGTACACTACATGTACATGTAACTGTTTACAAAAAAAATATTACTGTTTGAACAGTCACAGTGAAATACACTTGAAGTCTTAAATGTATAACGTATGTATATTAATTGAGTTACTGGATTAATTATTATGGTATTTTGAAAGGTGTACATGTCTCAGTGTCTGTCAGGCAGGGTTGGCCTGATCCTGACTTCATTTTATGGATCAGTGATTGAGGTTACTTCAGTTACATGTAATTTGTCAAGTTTGTTTCTCACGCATGTTTAAAAATACTACAAGCAGTAGGAAAAGTGGGTCAACTATATTTGGTTTATGAAATGAGTGTAAGGTGAATATGTCTAATTGCAAGACTTACATCAGACTTTGACCCCAAAGAAAATGTCATGGTTCATTGAACAATGCTTAGTTTTTGTGGTTTGATCTATTCCCAAATGTTTCTCAGATGCTACAGTATAAACTACATGTACATGCAAGACATGTATAGGATCACTATTTTTGGCATATTATTGGATATTCATAAGTTAGTTTTCATGGTTTGGATGTTAAGAATGTTAAATCTATTTCACAGTATAAATTACTAAATTTTGGGTATCATGGGTTTATAAGTCAGTTTGTAGGGTGTACATCATCTGTCTGGCATGGTTAATTTGACTGCAACTTCATTTTCAAAGGTTAATGAAAATTGAAAGTTTGTGTGATACTTGTACATGTAGTAAAACCTTCATACATGTACAATGTAGGCAAAGCAGAGATGACATTTCAGCACTCTTGTTTACATCTGACACCATTGATCATGTCTACATCTTGATTATACACATGTACAGTAGTCTGACAACTATTAACAATTGTTATAATTCATTTGGTAATCATGGTAATACTAGGTATTTTAGTTTTGTATAACATATAAAAAAGAAGATGTGGTACAAATGTATGATTGCCAATGAGACAACTATCCACAAAAGACCAAAATGACACAAACATTAACAATTTAAGGTAACCGTACGGCCTTCAACAATGAGGAAAGCCCATACCACATAGTCAGCTATAAAAGGCCCTGATAAGACATTGTAAAACAATGCAAACGAGAAAACTAACGGCCTTATTTATTCATGTGTTATTTAAAAAAAGGAACGAAAAACAAATATGTAACATATAAACAAACGACAACCACTGAATTACAGGCTACTGACTTGGGACAGGCACATACATAAATAATGTGGCGGGGTTAAACATGTTAGCGAGTTCCCATGTATACAAAAGCAACATTGATACGTCAGTGATGACAAATATAATATTGTGGTTAATCAAAGACTTGTACTATAATAGTTGATCATCTGCCCTTTAATATTCATGTTTTTCTACAAATCAATTCTATCTGCTTTTGAATAAATGCCTTCTTTATATATATCCCAAGATGTTAAGCAACATTTTCCCATTGTTTTCCATAAACACAATAAGCATTACAAAGTCATACATGTATAACGCACTAAACCATTATAGGTCAATGAATAGCCTCAGGCGCGGATCCAGGGGGGGGGGGGTTCCGGGGGTTTGAACCCCCCTTTTTTGGACGATCAAGGCATTTGAATGGGTACATGTAATTGGAACCCCCGTTTGTCCTGGGTTAGTAACAACTCCTTTTTAAAAATGGCTGGATCCGCTCCTTGGCCTTCAACATGGAGCCTCGGCTCACACCGAACAAAAAAATATAAAGGGACCCAAAATATTGTCTGTACATAATTATCTATCTAGTAACATTGTTAGTTTTCTTTACTGATTGAATAATATGTCATTATTGTACAAGCATTTATGGGATTAAATAATTTGAATTTGAACAATTGAAATGGGAAAATATTTTGGATAAACGTTAGTACATCTGATCAACTGAAACCACACAAGAGAATCCGATGTCAGTCTTTAGAATTTAATAAGACCGGAGTCCAAAGAATACATCAAGTTCTAAAAAGTGATGTGAAAAAAATAAAAGAATTAAGATTTGATTTCCCTGTCTTAAACAATGCGAGTTTTCATGTTTTGAACATTTGAACTTTCACTTGCGCTAGTTATTTTGTCCGGTCTTGAACAGTACGTCCATCTACTAGTATTTACATAAATTATGTATGGTAAATTCTTTGCGAAAAATCCGGTGAAAATATGAATTTTTCTCGCGAGTGATATTTTTTTACCTCAATCGTGAATGCTGACGTGCTATTTACCTGTATCATGTGTATCAATTACAATTGAACTTCAAATAGACCATTCCGTACAATGTACAATAATACAAAGTCGAGTTAATATTGACCTATTCAAAAATAAAATACGGTAAAATAAAATAAATTAAATTCAGATAGATTTAAGATTTGTTTTCCATAGCTGCAAAAGATGTGCTAGTTTTTGGTGGGGTTCGTGTTGTTTATTCTTTAGTTTTCTATGTTGTGTCATGTGTACTATTGTTTTTCTGTTTGTCTTTTTCATTTTTAGCCATGGCGTTGTCAGTTTGTTTTAGATTTATGAGTTTGACTGTCCCTTTGGTATCTTTCGTCCCTCTTTTAAATGTCTGATTTTTTTTTACATGTATAGAAATCAAAATGATTATACGGCAATATTTATAATTTTACAAGAAATGTAGCCCCCCAAAAATTAGTGTGTGAAATAAGCCCTCAAGAAAATATAAAGCAGTTTATGTGGGGATAAGTTTGACAAGTGCGTGTATTAGGAGTTCCTGCTACGTTTAGAGTATATCATGTATATTCAGCGTTATTATGAAGTGATGTGATTCGTAAAACTACGGGTATTGAAAACAACCGTGTATGCATGAATGATTTTACACCTAACTAATTTAATAGAAAAATAATTAAATTGTTATTTAGATGATATAAAAATTGTCAACTTTTAATTCAGTTATAAAGATACATTTGGTAACAAATATATTGGGTAACGTTTTTCGATTTTTCTGTTAGTAGATATATCTTTTATCTAGTGAAATTGCAGGTATCTAGTGCTGGTTCCGATTTTATTGGTTCGAAGAGATAAGGGCGAGGAAGTGTTAAAAAAATATATAAATTCAGCACATTCACTAAATAACCGAGGAATACAAAAATGTGTTCAGCGGCAAATATTTCAAAATACTTTTTTTTTTAAATCAATATCTATCTAAAATTAATGTATTACATTGGAGTGATAGTTGTTTCTCTTTGTCACAACCTTATATTTCACACAGTAAATTTGTTTTTACAAATAATTGAACCTATATCCCTGACTGTTAGACATTTTGTATCCGTGACTTTTAAGTGTACATGAAGATCAATGTTTGGAAGTTGCTACGCTTATAAATTAGCTATGCCTATACAATGGTTGTAGCTATCATATTTTAACTGTTACAACTTTTTCTGCGTTTAAACAGTTTATTTATGACTGTTTCAACGTTTTCCGTGTTGGTACAGTTATTAAATGACTGTTACAACTTTCAAATGGTTGCATCAGTTTTATTACGACTGTGACAACCCTTTAGGCGTTTAATCAGTTTATTTATGACTGTTGCAACGTTTTTCGAGTTGGGACAGTTGTAAATCAACTGTTACAACTTTGAAATAGTTGTATCAGTCCTTTAATAACGGCGACAGTTATTTCTTGCGTTGTTACAGTCGATTTATGTTGTAGACAAACACTTTTAAAGTTGGGACAGTTACAAAAAAACTGCAGCAGTGAAATTTAACAACTGTTACAACTTTAACAAACATTATCAGTCTTAGAACGACTGTTACTGGTATGGACAGACGTTTTTTCGTCCAGTAGTGGACACCATTAACACATTTTGGATTAATTCCAACTTTAAATAAGTCATTTGAGTTTCATCCCAAGTAAGTGAGACACGATGACTGGACCCATCGTCATAACTAATTATAACAAGCACAAACACAAGCTTGACTTAAAGGTTTGTTTTTTTCAACCTCCCTTGGTCATGTTGGTTATTCAAATTTTTACATTTTCTCTATAAATGTTCAATATTTCGAATACCAAGAACTACGTCGACAGTTGCCAATTAAGTTGGTTTTTCTTAAATTTTGAACCCAATGGGAAAAAAAGAAAGCCTCAACTTTTCAAACTGAAGGCTTATTAATTTATAGTTTTCGTGAATTTTTGTATTCCGTATATCCATTGAGATATGTCCGCATGTTGTTTAATGGCAGTTGTACATTTTTGTTTGATATCCTGATTATTTATATCATGCTGAATATGTTTTAAATTGTTGCACTTTCAATTATGTTTACCATTAAGTTCAATCTTTAATACGAACAACCTTTATAAAAGTGTGACGTTAAAATCAATTCTAAAATTAAGTAAATGGCAATTGCTTAGAAGAGAATGGTATATTTTATAGATCCTTGGTGAGGAGGAAAACTTTCATTGCATTTAATTCTCATGGCATGCAAATAGCATGATAAAGAATCTGATAATTGATTGAAACTTTTCAAATATATTAAGACACGACTTTCTTCAACTAGAATTAATTCTTTGTTTAATATTGTCTACCCATTCCTCTTAGGGTTGGATAGGTAGATAGGGATTTTTAAAATGCTTTGGCCACCAATAAAAGTCGCATGTAAGAGGCAATCAAACAAGGTAAGAGCACGAAAAAAACGTTAACAAAATTTAAAATGATTTTTGTCATAAAACCTTTCGCGTAGACTGCTTTTTGTCGAGACATGGCGATCTTACATTCCGTCGTTGTCGTTGGCGACGGTGATGTCCACATATATTCATTCAGTGGTTACAGTTCTTCAAATTGAATTACTTTCTACAAATTACATGAATTTCTACAAAACGTGGACAGAAGCTTGTTTTTTTATTATCAAACAGTATCCAGAACTAATTCTTGCAACACGAATCCTGTTTATCGGCATTTTACTTATAAATAGACTTCACTCTTGATAAAGTTTTTTCTTTTTTTTAAATAGCTTTTTTAAACTATCCTGAATGTGTACCAAACTTGCACAAAAGCTTGCTCATTGTCAAAAGCTAGTACATCTAAAAGGAAAAGTGTAAACAAAAACTATTTTCTGTTTTTCCGTGTATTATATAAATGGACTTGCTGCAGTAAAAGTGGTTAAAACATTCATTAAATTTTTAAACCATCCTGTATTTTTATCAAACTTGGACAGAAGCTTTATTCAAATAAAAGATAGTATCGAGAGGGAAATGCTTCCCCCAGGTTTTTTTTCGCCTGCCACTAATAGCAAAAGTAGGCGAGACAAAGTGTTCCGCGGAACCCTTACGAATGTTATGGTGGATAGGTGGGAAACATTAAGCAATTTTAACTTATTTTTGGCCTACACAATCAAGAATGTTTATCAGAAAAGACCATGGAAATTTTTGGTCTGTACTTTTTAACCAGCCTTGGTTATTTTATATTTTTACGAACGTTTTATGCCATAAATGTTACTAATATAGGGTATTCCAAAAATACACGTCGAACATATTGAATTGATGGCTGTTTAATTAGTATCTTTTGTAAATCTAATCTGTAAATCTATTGAGACATGTCCGCAAGTTCTTTAATGAAAGTTTTATATTTGTTTGATAGCTTGACTAATTATACTATGTTAAAGTATTTTTTTTTTTTATATAATTACATTTTCAATTATTTTCAACTATAAAGTTCTTTTTTTGTACCAACAATCTTCATTAATGTGTGATATGAAGATTCATTCTTGAATAACGTAGATGTCAATTGCGTTGAAGAGAGATTTTGTAATGTTTGATATGTAATTTCTTTCTGAGGAGAAAGTATTTCATCATATTTAATTTGTATGGTATATCATGTGTATATACATGATGATAACACGGCAAAAAATCATGTCATTGATTGAAGCTTTTCCAATATTTTGTGGACACACCTCACTTACCACGTAAAAAAAACATAAAAGGTTTATTAGAAAAGGCCATGGTACAGTACTAGGTTTTATTGGTCCAAGCAATTCAAAAGATAGAGATTTTTTTTTCAAATCTTGTTCAATTTTTTTTTTAGTAAAAATGGGTATTACCAAAATACAAGTATTAGAAACAAACGGGATGTTAAAGCAATGACACTTGAAACAAACAAAACTGTAAAAACAATATATGAAACAGGAACATGCAAAGTAGCACGAATAAAATAAAATAATGGTTATCAAAGGTACATGTACAAGGCTTATAATTTAAACACTATACTTAAGCTGTGGATTAAATTACTAAATGTAACCTTCAAATATTTGAGATAATTCAGAAAAAAATACATTATATATTTAATATACCGATAAGAAATATTCAAGAGTAGAAGCAAATTCCGTTATTGAAATAAAGAACCAATAGTTCACTTTGTCCCTTTTAGGTTTTTCATGGATATGGACACAAATGCATATTATCTGTCGGTATTGATTTAAATCTGAAAATGAAAAAAATACAAGAACACCAATTAAAATTTATAAATTTCTGATAAGTTTTAATAGTTATAAATTATATGTTATCAGATTTATAATTAAGTCTACCTAAATAAAAAGCGTTATATTTCACTGTTCACTTTAAATGGATATATGATAGTGCGACACATATTCTTGTTTCTGATTGTTACCAGGTTGATGAATAAGTCCATTGAAAAACGTTTAATGACACGTTTTGGTGGCAATACGTTAGGCCGTGCTTAGTTGAAGATAACAACAGCAACTAGCCATCATATAAATCTTGCAAACCAAAGTTTGTATTACATTTATTTTTCCATGTTCATATTATAAATGATAGATTAGCAAGAACTGTGTATCATCCAGCTTGTAATGTTTTGTTTGAATGATCATTTTCTCAGCATGCGTCCGCCATTTTAAAGAAAGACCGAATGTAGCTTATATAATTATCTGCCGCCAAAACAAATTTCAATCCTGTTATCTATGATGAGTTTATTTAGAGCTGATTGTGGTATGTATGCAATCGGCCGTTAAGACTTGTTCGAGTTAAAAGCAGTCAATTAAACTGCTTAAAACTATAAAGTGTTTAGTAATAATGGTTCAATTGAATCACAATTCGGCAATGTTTTAGATATTGATTCGTTTTTATACGCCCGTCGTCTTTTAGACGGGACGTATTATGGTATACCGTTGTCCGTCCGTCGTCCACACTTCGGACAGTAACTCAAAAACACTTTCACCAATTTCCATGAAACTTAAGTGAGTTGTTTATATCTATTGACGTAAGCTCCCTTTCGTTTTTTTTTAATTTCAGACTTTAAGTTTGGGATTTATGGGGCTTTATTCATAAAAAAGGGGGGATTTTCAACACTTCGGACAATAACTCAAAAAGGCTTTCACCAATGTCCATGAAACTTTGGTGAATTGTTTATATCTATTGATGTAAGCTCCCTTTCAATTTTTATAAATTTCAGATTTTAAGTTTTGGATTTATGGGGCTTTATTCATAAAAAAGGGGGATTTTCAACACTTCGGACAATAACTCAAAAAGGCTTTCACCAATGTCCATGAAACTTTGGTGAATTGTTTATATCTATTGATGTAAGCTCCCTTTTAATTTTTATAAATTTCAGGTTTTACATTTCCGTGTTATGAATTTTTATGCTTAAAAAAGGGGGATTTTCCAATTTTGGGACAATAACTAACACTTTCACAAAATTTTATGCAACTTTGATAAATTGTTTATATCTATTGACATAACCTTTCCATTTTTATAAATTTTAGATTTTACGTTTTCTTAAGTAATGAATTTTTATACTTAAAAAAGGGGGATTTTATGAAACTTTGGTGAATATATTAATGTAACATCCCTTTTGATTTGTATATATATTTCTAGTTGATCATATAAATTCATTTGAAGCATAAAAGACAAGTTAAAAGAGCAACGGGCGTAAGTGTTTTCCTCTCTTTCAAATCGTAAATGCTGTGATTGAGATTGTTGTAAATAGCAAAAAAGCAGCAAAAAATGTTTTGGTAAGAATTCTGTCATGCTCTTTAGATAGAAAACTGTGTTTGTCGGAAGTACCTCGGAAATCATTTATTACGTCGACAGTAGTTTAACAGTGTTCAAATCTCGTTAATCGATATGGAAGAGACAAGGAAAAAAAAAACACAGAAAATCGCATGAACTTCAAACAGAACGTAAACCTTTTTACCTACGATAGTAGAGGGGAATTATGTTTTCTTGTCTGTTCCTCCGTTCGTCTGTGCGTCCGTTCGCTTCAGGTTAAAGTTTTTGGTCAAGGTAGTTTTTCAAGAAGTTGAAGTCCAATCAACTTGAAACTTAGTACACATGTTCCCCGTGATATGATCTTTCTAATTTTAATGCCAAATTATAGTTTTGACCCCAATTTCATGGTCCACTGAACATAGAAAATGATAGTGCGAAGTTCAGGTTAAAGTTTTTGATCAAGGTAGTTTTTGATGAAGTTAAAGTTACATCAACTTGAAACTTAGTACAAAAGTCATGTTCCCTATGATATGATCTTTCTAATTATAATTCCAAATTATAATTTTGACCCCAATTTCACGGTCCACTGAACATAGAAAATGATAGTGCGAGTGGGGCATCCGTGTACTATGGACACATTCTTGTTCCAAATAATTATGAGAGTTGCAAGATGTGCTAGCAACTATGTTTTTTAGCGGAATGATGACATAACTGTCTGCACTTTCATAAAAAAGCTGTTCTGTCCTTGTGTTGTCATGAGATAGCTGTCAAACACAAATTAATCATATTTGGATGAAAGCACCCTATGGCTTATTAAACACTTGTTAAGTGAAAAAGTTTAAAATCAAAATATATAATGCAGTTCTACAGACAAGAATTGTTGACAGAACTGTGTTTGCTATGTACATAACAATAAATTGGCTGATATTTGTATTTAATTCAACAATTTCCACAGTCCTTACACATCATTTCCCGCCTAATTAATGTAATCGGGACTCCTTTACCTGATTAACTATTCAATATCAGTTTTTAGTATGAAGAATAGTTAGGGCCCCGCCTTTAGGCGGGTCGCCCTATAGTGATCAGTCTGTCCGTAACACTTTGTGTCCGCTCCATATCTAGAGAACCATTATGATTTCATACTTTATACTTCACATGTTTATTAACCAACACCAGAGGGTGTGTCATGATGTATGTACAACTTCCTATGTCAAGGTCAAGGTCAAAAACTTTGGTTTTAGTTGACAACCCCGTGTCCTGTGGTGAAAATTGTGTCCGCTCTATATCTAGATAACCGTTGATTTCAAAGTTTATACTTGACATCCATTTTAACCACCACAAGAGGGCGTGTCATGATGTATGTACAACTTCCTAGGTCAAAGGTCTGTCTGTCTGTTGGTCTGTCCATCGCTAACAAATTTGATCCACACTATATTTTGAGAGGACAGCTGTTATTATTTCATACTTTATACCTGACAAACATTTTCAACTTAACATACTAGTATATATTAACCAACACCAGAGAATGTGTCATAATGTATGCATCCTAGGTCAAAGGTTAGTCTGTCGGTCTGTCCATCTGTTCGTTGTTCTTAACAAATTGTGTCCGCTCTACCTCTCGAGAACCGTTAATATTTCATACTATGAAAGTAAGTTGAGAATATTTATCAGTTTTAACTTAAAATCTTAGAATAAAATCACACATGAGACTATGTAATAACTTCAAATAATGCTTCATATCAGATTATCCATACAACTTATTTACCCCACGTTATTGACAGCGGGGCCCACAGAGATGGCTCCCATCTCAATGGTATCTAGTTGACATTAACAACACAAAACTTAAGAGATGTGGTATGATTTCCAATAAGTAAATCATGAGTTTCTGTTGATAATGCTTTATTTTGATAACACAATTTTGGAAGAATAATATCCAGGGCATTACTGACTGTCTCCTGTATATCCCTGTATATACGTTAACTTGTTATCAGAGCTTCTTACCACTGTTTTTGCAAAGAAATCACTGAATATAATGATTTACATGTAAAGAAGTCAGGCTGGCTGTCTCACATAACCCACGGAGCTTGGATTTTTCAATAGTATATATATGCATTGATAATAATATTAGTTGTCGACATAATGAATGCATGTTGTTCTAATTTGAGACCGGAAAAATCATGCCGATCACCTTTATATCAAAACTTTTCCAGCACCAAACCAAATCAAATGCTAGCATTTCATTTTTTAGTTAGCCTAATATACTGAATTTTGTGTTAATTTTAATTTTTTAAAGATGAATATTTGAATAAATAGTTGTACTTATTGACTCATATTGTGGCATTCTCTAAAATACAAAAAGTCAATCAAAGTATTTTTCTGTTTTTTTAAATACTGAAACTAAAATAAAAGCCAGTGTGTCCTTTTTTTAATCATCTGATACGGCATTTTGTGTTAATTTTATTTCTCAGGATGAATATATTAACAAATAGTTGTTTTAATCGAATCATATTGTGGCATTCTCTAACATTCGAAAAGTCAATTAAAGGATTTTACAGTTTCCAATATTGAAAACATGGGAAAAAGAATCGTAAAAATAGAATTACATACCTTGAACTTGATGAAATCCTCGGGCAACATGTCCACTTTATGTATGGTTAATGTTCAAAAATTCAATGCTGAAATAATTTTTAAAAACTACTATATTTTGTAGATTATAATCATATAGTTTCCTCTGAATCTTTCAACTATATCATGTCCTGCATAGCTGAGAGTTCAAAATGTTGTGTTAATTATACCTAAAATAATTAGCAGTATTAATACGCCCCAACTTGAAAGTAATGAGGTTTAGAAAATTCTGTTTAGTAATTAACGTTTTTCAAAGTTCACAATTGAACCCTTTATTGGTGTTCATTTTTTATTTTCCATTTGCGACATGTCTAAATCTGCACATAAAATCTGATTTACAACATTATACGCATGTCATTGGTTTTAAAGTTTGTTCCTGGTAGTTTTTGGTTCGTTGAACAATGCTATTTTGACTCCTAGACTTTAGATTACATTGCGAGAACGTTTGAATACTGGTTTTGATTCATAAAAATCAAATCCCATATTCTTTCGCTGGACCGTTAATTAAATCAATTCAGTATGTCATCAACAAAAGCATATACATTTTGTATGATAAATCACTAGTCAAGGTTATAAAAGATTTTATGGGGAGACCTAAGTAAAATATGAATAAAACATGACGTTCTGTTATTTTTGTATAACTTCTTTGAAATAAAGGAGGTATATTCAAAGCTTTCTCTTATTGGTGGCAATAATTTAGCATTCCGATTGCAAATTCTAACTGATATTTTGTGGTAATCACCCCGTTTGGGGAATTCTCGAAAGAAAATCTCGATTAGTTTTTATAACAAACGTTATGTCTCCAATTATCGACCAAAAGTCGTACGATAAGGATACTAACATATCATAAACAAGAACGATGAACTAGCTATTAAATTGTTTGGTAATTTTGCGCTTGGACTCACAATTTATTCACCTAATTTCAAAATCACTTATGTCATGTTCCTGAAATATTTTATCGCGTGAAAACATGTAATGCTGTATTTTTGCAACTGTACAATTTTAAGAAAAATATTTCTTTTCCTATAATCGTTTTTAATTATTTTGGTTGACTGCTTTTTTCCAAGCTCTGTGCTAGGTTTACATGTGTATTTTTTACTAGTATTCCTGAGTTCATATCATCGAAACAAACACGATCTTTGGTTCCTATAAAAAAAAATTAAAGGAACAACCAAGAAATTGAGACTAATAAAATTGAGAATGGAAATGGGGAAGTGTCAAAGGGACAACAACCCGACCATAGTCAAAGGCACTAAATCTGAATGAATTTATTTTGTTTGTTTGTGATTAGTTGCGTATCCAACAGCATGGTTGTATGTAAAATATTAATCTATAATGATTGTCGTATTTGACGTATTTAACGATCCGGGGTAGAACACTCGAGAAGTTCATTATATATTTGTTAAAATTCATAAGCAGAAGTATGTATTTGGTAATTTGCAGATATTAATGTTTGCACCGGAAGTGATGACATTTCTTTTATGGTTATTTTCATCGCTTGTTTCCAGCTTGGGACTTTCCATCCAATTATTATTTGAAGTACTCATCTATTAGATTTTTCATTTGTGCGTTGTATGATTGCCGTTCTAGGTCGGCTATTGTTGATTTTTGTTTCGCATGTTGTTCATCGTAACCTATTAAACATCTTAAGTTAAGACCATTTATCAAGTCTATTATCTATACTATTAAACGCTTCTCTTCTTTCCACAATGAATCAATCATCATGCCTCTGTGTCATATAGGTTACATGCATAGTCGCATTTGTCATCCATTCTTATGATTATTCAGATTGAGTTATTTTGAAAATAGAGAAAAACGACAAAAAAGGAGTCCGGATATGATCCGTCCTCAGACTAAATTTAAGTCATGGATAAGACTTCCGGTTTGAAACATGCACAAATACAACCAATCGTATGATAGATTACAAAAATGAAAAATAAATAAGCCAATTAGAGCGTTCTCCATATCATGGTGTTTAGGTCGCAAGAACCACAACTATTATACCTCCTTATAGAGGACATTTATTTTTCGCGTTTATCTACATGTAAAGTACGATTATATTACTTTAATATATAGAGACTCTCTGTATTCTGTCTACTTTTTTCTTTGAAATGTTTACTATTTAAGGGGTCATACCAGTTGCATATATATTAAAATAAGCCCAAAACATGTGACACATGTACAACCAATCTTATGATAGATAACAAAAATGAAAAATAAATAAGCCATTCAGAGCGTTCTCTATATCATGGTGTTTAGATCGCAAGAATCACACCTATTATACCTAGGACAATTATTTTTCGCGTTTTATATCATGGTGTTTAGATCGCAAGAACCACAACTATTATACCTCCTTAGAGAGGACAATTATTTTTCGCGTTTATCTACATGTAAAATACGATTGTAATACTTTAATATATAGGGACTCTCTGTATTCTGTCAGGGACTTTCTATGTTAGTATAGAAAGTCGACCTCGACCCAAAACTTTAACCTGAAGCGGGAGAGACGGACGGATGGACGACCGAACAAACGAACGAACGGATGCACAGACTAGAAACATAATGCCCATAAAAGGGGCATACAAATTTATTGTTGAAAGGAAAAAAAGTTATTTGGCAAAAATAAAAGTAAAGTACAGATTACAGGGGGGGGGGGGGGGGGGCAGGACCTTTTTCGAGGCGTTGGGATTTGGTGTTTTTAAGCTGGGGATTTGGGGATTGATCCTTACGGGATCAAGGAATATATTTTTCGATTTCGGGATTTCGGGACATGAATTTCTCTCAATTCTGCATCTCGGGATTTCATTGTTTTAAGCCCGGGATTTCGGAAGCAGGACTCCTCCGACCACCCCTCAAATTAGCCTTAGTCGGTTTTAGTCATTTATACAAGATTCATATCCTACCATTGGCATGTTAATAAGGCTCTCAAAAGAAAAAGCACTGATGGATTGTTCTAGAAGCATATTTTATTAGACTAATAATGGTCTATATATAAGCAGTAACATTTATTTCATGTTTGAAACGTTACAAATTTTTAATTTGATTTGACTTTTACCAAAAGAAGCATTGTAGTAATGGAGAAGAATAATTGTGGTCTGAGGCCAGAAACACGAAAATAATTGAATTTAACAGAAAGGAAACAAATATCGGACTTCAGGGAGAGGGCTTTTGATACCTTTTGTGAATTTCTCCATACATAATATCTTTTACAAAAAACCATCCAACAGTTCACAAGCTGTATATGCCCGCGATTTCGCGTGTGTGTTCTAGTATATCTAAAACGAGTATTTACATAAGACAAGAACTATTTATCAGTAAATTGTAAACATTAAGAACAATGTTTTATATGGACAAGAGTTTACAGATACAATGTACCATATTTTATTATAATATTGACCGTAAGCCAGAACTGTTAATAAAATGTACATTTATGAAGTATGGGAAAAAAACAGAGAACTATATTAAAACAAATGTTTGTGGTTGCAATCATTATATAACAATTTGATACATTTTTCGTATAAGAAAAACGTCAATGGCAAGGTTAATTGAAACCCTTGACACAGGTCTACTCTATCTTTTTGGCGTTTCGGAAAAAAATCTACCGCCTAAGGAAAATAAAATGATCATTTTGTCAGCATGCGTCCACCATTTAAAGTAAAACCAAATGTGAACTTATATAATTATCTGGCGCTAAAACAAATTTCAATCCTGTTATCTATGATGAGTTTATTTCGAGCTGATTGTGGTATGTATGCAATCGGCGGTTAAGACTTGTTCGAGTTAAAAGTAGTCAATTAAACTGCTTAAGGTAACACGATACCGATTGGCATATCTCCCGATTTCCAAACTTTTTGTCACACGTGTTCTTTAAATCGAGTTACATCGGAATATGTAATAAAAAATGGGGGTCACCATTTGTTATAGGAAAAACGTCAATTTTGACAACAAATTTACATAGGTATATTGGGGAAAGGCCTATTTTTCGGCTTACCTTTATAGATTTTCCAATGAATGCCTATGTTCTTATATACGGAGAACAACAAAAGACTAACGCTATATCCAGGATTGCAAGCTGAATCCATACACGTATAGAAAATCATGTCACCATCCTTGTTTTTGAGATAAATGACTTCAAAGTTGATTGATACCCTTAGAATTTGACCGAAAACGTGTGCCGTTATTGAATACAGAATGTAACGTTATTCCTACTACTCAGAGATATGGAAAACAAAATATGTGTCGGGATCTGAATGATGTTTATTTTATTTTCATTTCTCATGTCGGGTTTCGTTAATTTCCTAGTAATACAATATAAAATTCTACTGATATAATTTATTTCGTCCTGCACATGGAAATTTCACTCACATGAACTACCATTAATCTCGACTGATTTTCACACCAAACGAGCATATACTTGAAACTTGCTTGAACTGGTTGGTTCCACGTGAATCTTATGATTATATTTCATGAATAAATCACCGGAATTCGGTACAAGTTAAATTCAGGTAATTTTTGTCGAGCCTGCAACTTATGTTGCAGAAAGCTCGACATAGGGATAGTGATCCGGCGGCGGCGGTGGCGTTAGCTAACTTTTTAAAAGCTTTATATTTTAGAAGTTGGAAGACATGGATGCTTCATACTTTGTATATAGATGCCTCATGTTACGAAGTTTCCTTCAGTCACATGTCAAATGTCCTTGACCTCATTTTCATGGTTCAGTGACCACTTGAAAAAAAAGTTCAGATTTCTTGTAATGTTGAATTCTCTCTTATTATAAGTAATAGGATAATTATATTTGATATGTGCGTACCTTGCAAGGTCCTCATGCCTGTCAGACAGTTTTCACTTGACCTCGACCTCATTTCATGGATCAGTGAACAAGGTTAAGTTTTGGTGGTCAAGTCCATATCTCAGATACTATAAGCAATAGGGCTAGTATATTCGGTGTATGGAAGGACTGTAAGGTGTACATGTCCAGCTGGCAGGTGTCATCTGACCTTGACCTCATTTTCATGGTTCAGTGGTTATAGTTAAGTTTTTGTGTTTTTGAAAACATCGGGAAAAGAATCGTTAAAATAGAATTACATACCTTGAACTTGATGAAATCCTCGGGCAACATGTCCACAATATGTATGGTTAATGTTCAAAAATTTAATGCTGCAATAATTTTTAAAAACTGCTGTATTTTGTAGATTATAATCAAATAATTTCCTCTAAATAATTTAATATATCATGTCCTGCATAGCTGAGAGTTCAAAATGTTGTGTTAATTATACCTAAACTAATTAGCAGTATTAATACGCACCAACTTGAAAGTAATATGGTTTAGAAATTTCTGTCTAGTAATTAACGTTTTTTTAAAGTTCACAATTGAACACTTGATTGCTGTTCACTTTTTTTTTTTCCATTTGCGATATGTCTAAATCTGCACATAAAATCTGATTTACAACATTATACGCATGTCATTGGTTTTAAAGTTTGTTCCTGGTAGTTTTTGGTTCGTTGAGCAATGCTATTTTGAGTTCCAGGACTTTATTTTACATTGAAACTTTCTATATACGAGAACGTTTACATACTGGTTGAGATTCATAAAAATTAAATCCCATATTCAATCGCTAAACCGTTAAATAAATCAATTCAGTATGTTAACAACAAAAGCATATACATTTTGTATGATAAAACCCTAGTCAAGGTTATAAAAGGTTTTATGAGGAGACCTGAGTAAAATATGAATAAAACATGACGTTCTGTTATTTGTGTATAACTTCTTTGAAATAAAGGAGGTATATTCAAAGCTTTCTCTTATTGGTGGCAATAATTTGAGCATCCCGATTGCAAGTTCTAAGTGATATATTGTCGGAATCAACCCGTTTGGGGAATTATCGAAAGAAAATCTCCATTAGTTTTTATTACAAACATTATGACTCCAATTATCGACCAAAAGTAGGGAGATAAAAATACTAACATATCATAAACAAGAACGATGAACTAGCTGTTTTATTGTTTGATAATTTTGCGCTTGGACTCACAATTTATTCCCCTAATTTCATGTCATGTTCCTGAAATAGTTTATCACGTGAAAACATGTAACGCTGTATTTTTGCAACTATAATTTCAAGAAAAAATATCTTTTCCTGTAATCGTTTTTAATTATTTTGGTTGACTGCTTTTTTCCAAGCTCTGTGCTAGGTTTACATGTGTATTTTTTGTACTAGTATTCCTGAGTTCATATCATCGAAACAGACCCGATCTTTGGTTCCTATAAAAAAAAAGGAACAACCAAAAATTTAAGACTTATAAAATTGAGAATGGAAATGGGGAAGTGTGAAAGAAACAACAACCCGATCATAGAGCAGACATCAGCCGAAGTCCACTTAATCTGAATGACTGCTTTTTTTTTGTGATTAGTTGTGTATCTAACGGCATGTTGTATGTAAAATATTAATATATAATGATTTTAGTATTTGATTATTTTTTTTAAAGACAATATTTATTTCATGCAAAAGTTGTTTTATACTTTTACCATTAGCAGTTTGAAATCTTTTAAATAATTAATGGATCGGTTAACGATCCGGAGTAGAACATTCGAGAAATTCATTCTATAATTGTTAAAATTCATAGGCAGAGCAGAAGTATGTATTTGGTAATTTGCAGATATTTTATGTTTGCACCGGAAGTGATAACATTTCTTTTATGATTATTTTTATCGCTTGTTTCCAGCTTGGAACTTTCCATACAATTTATTTGAAGTACTCATCTATTAGATTTTTCATTTTGCGTTGTATGATTGCCGTTCTAGGTCGGCTATTGTTGATTTTTGTATCGCATGTTGTCTATCGTAACCTATTAAACATCTTAAGACCATTTATCAAGTCTATTATATATCTAAAACGAGTATTTACAGAAGACAAGAACTATTTGTTATCAGTAAATTGTTAACATAAAGAACAATTTTTTATATGGACTTGAGTTTACGGATACGATGTACCATATGTCATTATAATATTGACCGTAAGACACAACTATTAATAAAATGTCAATTATGTAGTATGGAAAATAAAGAACAGAGTAGTATATTAAAACAAATGTTTGTGATTGCAATTATTATTTAACAATTTGATACATATGAAACGTAAATGGCAAGGTTAAATGCAACCGTTGATACAGGTCTATCTTATTTTGCGTTTCGGAAAAAAATCTACCGCCTAAGGAAAATACATATCCAAATTATTCATCCTGTCTGTCGTTATAACAGCTTCCATTGTATTTCTTTTTTCAGAAGAACCAATCAATCATCTGGTTTTTTTTTAAAGAATTCTTACATAAACATGTTCACAATTTGTAATGCATCAAAATTGTCGTCAGCAGCAATTAGTAACTTTTGGTAACACTTTGATTTAAAGAGTTATTAGAGAAAATATTAAAATGACATCATTAACAATCTTTTACAAAATTTTGAATTTTTTGTAATACTAAGGCTTTTCTACCTCAGGCATAGATTAACTTAGCTGTATTTGGCAACACATTTAGGAATTTTGGATCTCAATGCTCTTCAACTTCGTACTTTATTTGGCCTTTTGTTTATAACTTTTTTGGATTCGAGCGTCACTGATGAGACTTTTGTATACGAAACGCGCGTCTGGCGTATATATAAAATTTAGTCCTGGTATCTATGATAGTTTATTTACAACCACTGGGTCGATGCCACTGTTGGTGGAGATTTATTTCCCCGAGGGTATCACAAGCCCAGTAGTCAGCACTCTTTGTGCTGACATGAATTATCATTGATATTGTTAAATTTATAAATTAACTGTTTACAAAATTTTTAATTTTTTGAAATACTAAGGCTTTTCTACCTCAGGCATAGATTACCTTAGCTGTTTTTGGCAACACTGTTAGGAATTTTGGATCTCAATGCTCTTTACCTTCGTACTTTATTTGGCCTTAATTTTTTATTTTTATTTTTTACCTTTTTTGGATTCGAGCGTCACTGATTAGTCTTTTGTGGACGAAACGCGGGTCTGGCATATATATGAAATTTAGTCGTGGTTTCTATGATGAGTTTATTTACAGGAAAATGTCAAGTTTCATCAAAGATCAATTTTGACCTTCTGTGTCAAATCAAATACGATGGAGTGAGGCAACATGTCAAAAAATGTGTGCAAATTTTTGTCATTTCTGCCCATTTTATAAACATGCCAAATTAAACATATGACTTTGAATGTCCATCTGGTATCAATCGCCCCTCTTTAAAACAAAATTTCATGATTTTAGTCCACCAAGCGATTTCTGTCGCAGAAAGCTCGACAAAGGGATAGTGATTCGGCGGCGGCGTAAAAAAATCATAAAAACCTTATTATTTGCAAAGTGAAAGAGGTGGATCATTCATACTTTGTGTATATACACCTTGTGTTATAAACTTTCCATCTTTCATATATCCATCGCCCTTGATCTCATTTTTAGTGAATAGACCTCGACCTCATTTCATGGCGCATTGAACAAGGTTAAGTCCGTATCTTAAATACTTTAAGCAATAGGTAAACTATATTTGGTGTATGGCATGATTGTAATAAGTACATGCATGTGCAATTGGCAGGTGCCATGTGCCCTTTACCTCATTTTGCATTTTCATGATTAAGTTATAGTTAAGTTTTAGTGTTTTGGTAACTGTATGCAATACGTCAACTATTTTTCAGTATACGAAAATTATATATGATGAACATGTAAGTCTGGTATGGTTTTTTTTTTTTTGGCCTTCAACTCATTTTTTACGGTTCATAACTTAATATTAAGTTTTTGTTTTAATTATTTAAGCAATATGTCAACTTTATTTAGTGTATGAAATGATTGTAAGGCGTATATGCCTGTCAAATATCATCTGACCATAACCTCATATTCAGAGTTAATTTGTGATTCTAAAGAGGGACAGTCAAAATTATAGAGGTTCTTATGTTATTACAAACCTTGTAAATAGTCTTAATTCGGTAGTCACATTTGTGAAAAGGGAAGGGGATTGTAGTAACGACATAAGAAACATATCCGATATCATCTAAGGTTCTCCTGGTTTGGTTTGTTTCTAAGATACAGTAAAGAAGGCGAAACATCTTATTAAGATTTATGTTTCCAAATAAAGCAAAACTACGGTTTTTCTTTAGATAAAATCAAAATTGTAGGATTTTATATATCGAAGCGACTAAAAGATTATGTTTGTCCATAGTACGATGCGTATATAAAATAGCTATTTGATAATATCAAAAAATTCTCCATTTTCTAAAATTTAGTAAATTGAATTCACAATAACTTTCCCCCGGTCGGCTGCTATATTAAATTGTTTAATATATTATGGCTTATTGATTTCTGTTTTAAAATCATTCTTCAACTAAGGTTTTAATAAGAAAAACGTGGAATTGTTTAATTTGCTTTGTTTTATTTGCTTTTGTTGCAAGAATCTGATTTAAGAAAACAAAGATGGTGCTGAACTTTGTATGAACTTAAATGACAGACAGGATTTATTCAGCTCAAGGCACTTCCTAAAAACACTCAGTAAGGTAAAACTAATGCTTATCCTGGTTTGTAATCGGTTTTTAAGTTGCACAAGCGGTGCGTCAAGGTTTATTAGACAGAGTAAGGATGGTTCTTTTGAATATTCATTGACAGATATTCCTTACGCAAAGATTACCCAGTCCAATATTATTGTTGTTGTTGTTCTACATAAGTATTTAGGTGCGAACAAGGTTCTTTTACTTCTTACTTTGCGAACTTTTAACCTCCCAATTAAGTACAAATACAGATGAATATATTGTGGAAGTAATTAGTAGGACTTATAACTTATTGAACAGCGGTATACTACCGTTTGTAACGGATAGTTAATACGAGTCCTTGAGAATATCTGCTTACAACCTTCCTCTTTATTCTTATGAGGATATTACCAATAAGTTCATATTTTCTAATTATTTTGTTTGATCTCGCCTCGACTAGGTCGCAGAGGCAACGATTAAGAGTGTTGTGTCCGGTGTTTGTGGTGTCATTGATATCAAATATTTGTTAAATTTTAGAATAAGGTCTTCATTAAAGTATAATAACTAGAATGCACTGTTTTAGCATTGATACATTAAATTTCTCTTGATACGTGTTTGCCTCGATCAATTAACCAAAGTTAATTGACTTTTAAACTTTTGCATGGTTCACCAGTTAAAGTGTTTTACATTATATCATCGAAGTTATGCACAGTCGAGACATGTCTCAAAGTCAACTGGTTCAGTTTTAACAATACAAGAACACACCCGTGATATCGTGGGTCTATGATTGAATTAAAGTATATAACTATGTTTAAGCCTTATTTTAGTATTCGTATTGTCATCTTAGAAAGTTATACTGATTAAAATACTACAATCGGGAACAATGTGACAATGATTGAATTTAGTATCGTCAACCCTGTGATTATGACCCGTATATATAGTAAAATCCTCAATACAAAGTTTGGTGGTGCGCCTATCAGATGCGGAACGTACAGATAAGGTAATAGGTAACAACTGAACGTCCTGTTGGTATTGGTATCGGATTTGACCCGGAACTTGTTAATTATTGGCAATATTTATTATGTGGAAAACAAAAGGGTCTGGAGTGGTGTAATTTTTAATCAACACCATTGTCCTAACTTAGCTATATATAAAGGTGAATTCTTTGATTTGTCGTTTTTACCCCATGATGGCTGAATTCTGTTGCCTGGTTACTGGTTGACAAACCTTATTTTCACGTTCAGAGCAAACATGACTGGCCTGCCTTATTTCTTTATTATATCAATGATGACAATCTAAGCTTTGTTTTGCATTTATATAAAAGTCATTTCCCCCCACCTTAATTTCACATTTTCAATGAAGATGTTTGCTAACCTTTTTTATACGACCGCAAATTTTGAAAAAATTTTCGTCGTATATTGCTATCACGTTGGCGTCGTCGGCGTCGTCGTCGTCGTCGTCGTCGTCCGAATACTTTTAGTTTTCGCACTCTAACTTTAGTAAAAGTGAAAAGAAATCTATGAAATTTTAACACAAGGTTTATGACCACAAAAGGAAGGTTGGGATTGATTTTGGGAGTTTTGGTCCCAACATTTTAGGAATTAGGGGCCAAAAAGGGCCTAAATAAGCATTTTCTTGGTTTTCGCACTATAACTTTAGTTTAAGTTAATAGAAACTTATGAAATGTTGACACAAGGTTTATGACCACAAAAGAAAGGTTGGGATTGATTTTGGAAGTTTTGGTTCCAACAGTTTAGGAATTAGGGGCCAAAAAAGGGCCCAAATAAGCATTATTCTTGGTTTTCGCACAATAACTTTAGTATAAGTGAATAGATATCTATAAAATTTCAACACAAGGTGTATGACCACAAAAGGAAGGTTGGTATTGATTTTTGGAGTTTTAGGAATAAGGGGCCCAAAGGGTCCAAAATTAAACTTTGTTTGATTTCATCAAAAATTAAATAATTGGGGTTCTTTGATATGCTGAATCTAACTGTGTATGTAGATTCTTAATTTTTGGTCCCGTTTTCAAATTGGTCTACATTAAAGTCCAAAGGGTCCAAAATTAAACTTAGTTTGATTTTAACAAAAATTGAATCCTTGGGGTTCTTTGATATGCTGAATCTAAACGTGTACTTAGATTTTTGATTATGGGCCCAGTTTTCAAGTTGGTCCAAACAGGATTCAAAATTATTATATTAAGTATTGTGCAATAGCAAGAAATTTTCAATTGCACAGTATTCAGCAATAGCAAGAAATCTTCAATTGTACAGTATTGTGCAATAGCAAGAAATTTTCAATTGCACAGTATGGTTCAATAGCAAGAAATCTTCAATTGACAGTATTGCGCAATAGCAAGAAATATCTTATTGCACAATATTGTGAAATAGCAAATCAATTTTCAGTTATTTGGAGTTATCTTTCTTTGTCCAGAATAGATATTTGTGCAGTAGCAAGATATTTTCAATATTCTTTGAAAATTTGAGTTATCTTTCTTTGTCCAGAATAGTAGTTGAATCAACTTAAATCATTGTTTTATACAATATACAATGTATTTTCACTTTTACTACCAACTGATAAATTAAAACAATCTTTACCATTCAGTGATAAAAAGCACTTTTTTTACATTTTAATATTTTATGATGTATTTAAATGAGCAGTTATTGTTGCAAACTCCATTAGAAATTTGAATTGAGATCAGTTTTGGAATAAGGAAAAGGGGGATGTGAAAACAAAATTGGGGGGGGGGGGTCAATTTTTCTCATTTCATATTTCATAAATAAAAAGAAAATTTCTTCAAACATTTTTTTGAGAGGATTAATATTCAACAGCATAGCGAATTTTTATTTTTTAAGTTCATTAGACCACATTCATTCTGTGTCACCAACCTATGCTGTGTCAACTATTTAATCACAATCCAAATTTAGAGCTGGATCCAGCTTGAATGTTGTGTCCATACTTTCCCCAACCATTCAGGGTTCAACCTCTGCGGTCGTATAAAGCTGCGCCCTGCGGAGCATCTGGTTCACTTTTATGACAATATGCAGGTCTAACTAATAGTAGATTACCTTAGCCGTATATTGCACACCTTTTGGGAATTTTTGGTCCGTAATGCTCTTCAACTTTGTACTTGCTTGGCTTTTTAACTGTTTTGATCTCAGCGTCACTGATGAGTCTTATGTATTCGAAACGCGCGCGTCTGGCTTAAACAATTATAATCCTGGTACTTTTGATAACTATTTAGTTTCATTTTCTTTCAAAGATTATTCGCAACAAATTCATAATCACAATGCGTGGCAAAGTGGTTTATATAATAATACAATCGTTAAACTTTTGACCTTCATCACAGAAGATGTTGTATGATAGCCAATAAGACAACTCTCCACAATAGACCAAAATTACACAGAAGTTAACAACTATTGGTTACCGCACGGCCTTCAACAATGAGCAAAGCCAATACCGCATAATCAGCTATCAAAGGCCCCGAAATGACAATGTAAAACAATTCAAACGGGAAAACTAACGTCCTTATTTATATACAAAATATGAACGAAAAACAAATGGGGCTGTTCATCTTTACTTTTCCGTCAAAAACCTTGTTAAACTTTCATAAACATTTTTTGAAATTGGACATATTTAAGGTCAGTTTTCTTTCATGGTGAAAATAGATGGATCATCATATTTTTCACTGCAATAGGCAGGACTAATACAATGCCATGCATACCTTAGTATAGTCCTATTATATTGTATCAAAGATACTTTTGGAACCCTTGAAAAGGTCGTCGATATCTTGACAATGTTGATGGTTGTTTTCACTATTTCTTATGTGTGAAGAAATCTTCGGAGTAGTTAGATATTCTATGTTTTTAAGGTCAGTTTGTGTCCTTTGACAGTATTGCTTACTCTAATCTGTGTCAGCAAAATGTCCTCAGAAACAGGAAACACATTAAAAACTGGTCAAAAATTATAACTGTTACTTTTAATAAAAATTGTAAAGAAACGATGAAAAAGTATATGACTGCATAATTTCTATTTCAGTTTAAGGTAGATTCATGGTATACCGCCATCTTGGATTGAACAATCACAGTAAAAAATCGGTCTAGTTATTTGCCTAAATCTGCAAATTTGAAGACAGATTTGCAATTTATCGGTTAGACTGTTTAATAATATAAAGAAAACTTGGCAATTTATTGTATAATCCAAAATATTTAAATAAATATAATTTTTCTTGCTTTTAGAATCATTTTTTTTTCAAACGAGCCGTTTAAGGGAAGATAACTCTTTTAGTAAAAAATTTATACTGGACAGATAGGGAATTTTTTCTTTTTACTTGTAGCAAGAAAACAAGTTCGGTGACACCATTTTTTCTTTTTATTTTCTTAAAAGAGGGACGAAAGATACCAAAGGGACAGTCAAATTCATAAATCTAAAACAAACTGACAACGCCATGGCTAAAAATGAAAAAGACAAACAGAAAAACAATAGTACACATGACACAACATAGAAAACTAAAGAATAAACAACACGAACCCCACCAAAAACTAGGGGTGATCTCAGGTGCTCCGGAAGAGTAAGCAGATCCTGCTCCACATGCGGCACCCGTCGTGTTGCTTATGTGATAACAAATCCGGTAAATAGTCTAATTCGGTAGGTCACATTCAGGAAAGGGAAGGGGATTGTAGTTACGACGTAAGGAACATATCCGATATCATTTGTGATACGGGTATTCCATAACGGTCAACCAACTCGTGATGGCGTCCGTAAAATTTACGAAGGGATGATTTCAACTTCACCATTTGGAACTCTTGGTTTAATAGCTTTCTTGTGAGCAGCAACCCTCTATCAAGAAAATCATGATAGGAAATGCAAGCACGGGAATATCGTATCAATTGGGAGATATATACCCCGTATGCAGGTGCTGCTTGAATGTTGCTACTTAGAGATGGAAAGTTCACAATTGGAAAGCTGAAATCATCTCTTTTGTCGTAAAGTTTTGTTTTCAACCGACCCTCATTGTCAATTTCTAGATGTAAGTCAAGATATGAGGCCGACTTAACTGTATCTGTAGTATCCTTTATCTCTAGCTCGATTGGATAGATGCGTTCCACATAGTCACCAAATTTTGAATTATTTAGTGAAAGAACATCATCTATATAGCGAAACGTAGAGTTAAAGGATAGTGCTAACTTCTTATCTTTCTTCCTAAGAAGTTCCTGCATGAAGTCAGCCTCATAATAATAAAGAAACAAGTCATATTACAAAACCTATCTTTTCACAATTTTTTTCAAAATTCTATCTCATAGCTTTTTTTTTATGCACACAAATGTGTTTTCCCATGACCAATCTAACCAAATTTAGGCAATTTTCAACGACTCATAGCTTGAAAAATAGCACGGTGACCCCTCCTTTTTATTATATATTTGAAAAGAGCATATTAAAATCTTCATTCTGGCTAAGTATAAGAAAATTCTTTCTCAAAAAATATTTACTTATGATCTACCTTAAGGGCATACGATACAGTTTTGATCCTGTATTTGCAGTTTGATGAAAATTTCCATATAGGCTAGTTTTTGCCTGCTTAAATCAAATATGTAATAAAAAATATACCTTCATGTGCTACTTTTTGAGTTAAATGAGCTCAAAATTTTGTATATTTGCTCAAAATTCGGATTTGTGGCCGTATTTTCTCTTTCGAAAGAAAGCCATAACTTTTTTGTTTTAAAAGAAAAACACAAATTGTTTTTTGTTAGATAATTTGTAATTTTTGTATTTTATAAGCACCCTAAAAAATTATGCATTTTTTATTCAGAAATAACTCATATTTATCAAATGGTCATGAATTAAGAAAAAAGTCGTATTTTTTTGCTGTATATTTATCAAAATTAAAAAAAATCCTCTATTTACAGTTTTATAAAATTTGGTCCACATAATCTCCCTGCGAAATGAAACAAAATGTCGTTTTAAAAAATAGGGGTCCATGCACTCGTTTTCAAATTAAATCAGTTTGAATGATAAAAAATAGTCGAAAAATGTATCTTTTCCCGATATGTCATAGTTTGACGTCGTGAAAATAACATTTTACGTTAGGAACGTCATTACCTCCCCTGTAACTGTATCGTATGCCCTTAAGTGATTTGAACCTTCTTGTAGTAATTATGATCATTCGGTAACTGGATGTTTTGTTTAACTTACAAACGTGTCCCTGTTGTTTCCATTGTATGTAGATTAGGATTTTATCGAATTTGTCCACTTAGAAAGAATTAGATAGTGGTCATTCAAGTAAGAAGTGTAACTGTGGCTTTAAGGCTCTGCAAAAATTATTGATAAATTTCATTTACATTGTATGTTTAATGAAAAAACTTAATATATCTAAAACATTTCCTTCCTTATGTTGAAAATTGGAAGACAAGAATGATAATAAATCAATTACTTCCAACAATGAAGAGCAATGTTCTTATTGACTTCAAATAATACCAATGAATGGTTGCACCTAACAAGACAATGTTTAGGAAGTATAAGATTTTTAAAAATAAACCTTACAATATCAACAACTAATTACTATTAGGAATATACAATATATAAATAAATTTTTGTCGACTTCCTTAGCAACTCATTTTGTTTAGCAATAATTTAATTTTGGATGTAATGCGTCTTCTGGTTGGCTGACGTCGTTTTGTGAGCTCAAAGACATAATTTAGTCATGTGACCATAACGTTATCAACGTTTTTTTAATGGTTTACTCCACTTAAAATGAAATTTAGAATTAAATTATAAGAAATAACTGTAATATTTTATCTGTCTTTTCGAAATAACATAAACAATGTGTTTCACTCTTATAAATAACCCGCTATGCTTAATTCAGCGTCATCGTCAACAGGATTTAAGAAGTACATTGACCCACGTACATATTATGAAGTTTTATTTTTTTTAAGTGAAGTACAATTATTAATTTGTGTTTAAGTTGTCTCTATGAATAATAACTTGAACAAAAAGCCAGTTGAGGTTCATTTTAAAGTAATTATCACTATCACTCTAAGGAAAAGCTGAGAAAGGGATAACACCTAATGTTAGGTACTTGATATTTAACGTATGTTTATCAGTTTAATCTTATGCAAGATTTAATTACGAAATAGTCGCATAAATAATTTGATTTATAAAAAGAAATATCTCCTTATTAAGAAAAATTATGTGCCAGCAAATGAATTTCTTCTAAATGAAATCAACTCGAGCTGTAATGGTGATATGTGTAAATGTCATCGTTGTCAATATAATGGAATTTTATGCGACTGTCATACAATTGAGAGGTTTAACTAGCTTTAAACCCAGTTTCAATCCACAATGTTCTACATTAAAAAAATGCCTGTAACAAGCCAGGAATTTGACAGTTTTTATCCATTTGTTTGATGCGTTTGTGCTTTTGATTTTGCCATTTAAGGTGGATTCCTACAGATATAGCTTTTTTTTTTTCACCATTGAATTTTTCTTAAAATTTGCATACATATACTATGCAATGGCCTCTATGAAAATTTCCGTTTTAAAACAACGAGTAAGGTAAAACGATGGGTTACAGTTACCAACTAGCTAAAAACAATGAGTAAGGTAAAACGATGGGTTACAGTTACCAACTAGCTAAAAACAATGAGTAACAAACTTTACATAACGTTGATTAGGAATAACCAAGGAGAGGTAATGATCATGAATAAAACTAGTTTTGTTAGAATGATTAAAAGCTCAAAAAAAAAAACAGCCTGATACTGTGATTAATTAATTTATTTGCTGTGGGAATATGATCACTATGACATTATACATTGTTGTAACCAGTTGTCAAACATTGTTGTAACCAGTTGTCAAACATTGTTTGAAGCAAGTATTGGATTTAAGAATATTCAGCTCTGAGCAATGCTAATGCGAAAATTGTATTCAGGTAAACGTATAAAAAGTTGATACATAATTTGCTTTTTCCAGAGGCGTTGTTGGCTATGAAGTTCGTATCTTTGCTCTGTTTTATTTCATAGCTTTCATATTGCACAATGTAATTTTTTAAACACATAACTGCTAGTATTTATTTGTTTGAAACAATTCAAAACACAGTATGAAAATCATATATGAGACAGCTTTATACTAAAATATTTGTATGTCCTATCGAAATTCTATTATTCAAATTGAAAATGTTCATGTGCTCGAGAAAGGCATACCATTGCCCTTTATTTTCTTGTTTAAATTAAGTGGAATCATTCTACCATATGTTTGCTTTTTCGTTGTATTTAGTTTTATCGGACATTCATATTAATGATACCATTTTACATGAGCTCCAGCCCTTACGTTGACATTTAAATGTTTATTTTTGTAAGCTGTGTAATGACAGTTTGGATTCATGTGCATTACCCTATATCCCATTTAATGGCCTGTCTTTTAATTGTCGTTTGAAACACAGCAGATGCCATTAGTTCAGAAGAAACTGATTAGTCTTTCAGAGCACTTGATTTTAACCGCATTTGTAGGTGGTGTTCGTTTTGCTCAATCTAAAAATGTTTATTTAGTATTATATGGGCTTCCTACGGCAATGTTGTCACAAACTTACTTTTTAACTTATTATTGTGATGATACTCATTGATAATGATTTGAACTACCCAATTGAGTACCTTGACATCTTTCTATATCTCTTATGTATTGATATGTGTGTTCCACGATAAAAAATATATCTATACTATTAAACGAGAAGACCTCATTTTGTGTGTCGCTTCTCTTCCTCCCACAATAAATTGATCTTCATGCCTCTTTGTCCTATAGGTACCATGCATAGTCGCATTTGTCATCCATTCTTATGACTATTCAGTTTGGGTTATTTTGGGAGAAAAACGAAAATAAAGGCGTCCGTATATTCACTCCGTCATCAGGGCGAATTTTATGTCAGACATGACTACCGGTTTTTACATTGATAACCAGTCGTATGATAGATAAGGAAAATGAAAAGTAAATAAGTCCATATCGTGGTTTTTAGATCGTAAGAACCACTACTATTATACCTCGGTTTTAACTTACACATAGTTTTCATAAGTACTCGGACAGGGACAGAACAATTATTTTTGCATTTATCTACATGTACTGTATACTATGATTAAAATACTACAATAATATATATAGACACTTTATATAATATAGCAGTGATCGCCATGGAGAAGAAACTTAGAATTAATAGTTAATAGAAAATTAAATACACTTAAATATTTATAATATGGATATGTACATATAATGTATGTTCATAGCAGAGACATAGAATGTATTATAAGTCTCTGTTCATAGTTTACAGAAACGCGAAAATAATGGAATATAATAGAAAACAAAATGATAACGAAAAAAAGAGAGAGGGCTTAAAAATATTGTCCTGTCTCCGTGTACCTATATGACTTTTGATATCATTTCTAAATTCTCCTGACATAAAATCTTTTACAAAATTTCTCCCTTAAAGAGATAGCATACTTTCAACCAAGCTTAAAATGCCTGCGATTTCGCTTTTAAGTCAAACAGGACTTCCGGTTTTAAACTTGCACATAAATTTCATAAGAGTACTCGATGACAGCACAATAATTATAGAGTTGATAGAGACTCTCTTTATAATATAGCATCGATCGCCTATGCGAAGAAACTTGAAATTGATAGTTAATAGCAAATACACTTTATTTATAGGATACGTATGTTCATAGTATACAGAAACGCAAAAATAATGGAATTTAACAGAAAAAAAAAATAACGGAGTTTGGAAACAAAGGAGAGGGAGGGCTGAAACTGTTTCCAAGTACCTATGAATTTTGATACGTTTTACTGAAATTCTCTAGACAAAAAAATATTTAACAAAATTTCTCCCTACAACAGTATACATACTTTCAACCAAGCTCTAAACTCCCGCGATTTCGCAGGTGTGTTCTAGTATATATATATATATATTTCGAAGGAATATAGTAGTTGCTCTATATATTCGTCCAAGTGAAATACATTCCGGGCTAAATGAATGAGTTAAATTTTTTGCCTGACATTCAAACCTATTTCTTTTGAAGATTTAATGTATTCTTAGTCGCTGTAACTTGTAAAAGCAACTATTTAAACAAACTGTCCAGATGAAATCAAGTTTTTCAAACGCTTAAAGGGAACGATAACTTGGGCAAATTGACAAGGTTTGAGTGAGCGTATGAAACATGGATGATGCATTTTACACTATTTTGTCTTTCATGTTTCAGGAAAAATATTTAGTTGAACTAAGAAGACATGTTTGCATTCAACACTTTTTTGAATTTCATTTAACAGGGAAAAGATTTAAGCGAGCTAAGAAGACATACTTTCTCCAACACTGTAGACTATAGAACATTAAAGAAGTTCGTACTGAAAGTTTTTACACCCTGTAAATGTAGAGAGGTTCATACAAGACATAAACAGGCTTTAAAGGTATGTTATATTAATTCGTAGAAATAAATAGCACGTCCTATATAACGGTCATTGAGTTGGGGTAGGTGATCTTACATGATGAAAAGAAGGCTAAATGTGAGCTATTGACAAGACCAACGTTAACTTATATAGATTATCATTAGGTAAACAACTTTTGTTCGCAACAATTGCTTATAAGTTGGTTACCGAAAATGTCCGAAATGATTCTATCTGTCTCTAATTTCTTTTCTTTGTTACTATCGTGTCGGCAAAATTGACCCAAGCTAAGGCTTAAGATTCAATTAAAATCCGTACGAAACGTAGATTTCCAATCAGAGTAAGGGAAAAGTTGTTAACCAATCGTTATATGTGTTGGACCTTTAGATTTTGCCATTTGATTAGAGACTTTTCGTTTTAAATTTACCTCAGTACTTTTGTGATTTTACTTTTTGTCTTCATATCGTTAGACGGCAATTTTTGAGATTTCGATTCATGTCAAACTGGTCCTAGTACTTATATCAACCTATTTTCTTCTGTGATGAATATCCTATGTATTCTGTTGGACTGGTAAAGTATCAAAATAGTTATTTATAGATTTATTTGTTCATGCTTCCTGATAGACTAAATACAGGTATGGTACCTCCGTTGGCTTACTGTGCCAATTTTGAAATATATACATAAATATTTTGTGTTGCAACACATTAGAAAATCGGAAACTGATTTTGAAAATGACCATGTCGTAGCTATTGTCGTCTTATATTATACTAGATAAACCCAGTTCGTTTTGTATAGTTTGACCACTGTTCTCTTTGTTTTGAAAGTCGTTAATCGTAATAATTCTCGAAATAATCTGTTCTGAGTAGCGAGGCTGGCATGGTTTGGTCAGACATGAGATTGGTCATTGTTTGCTTCGATTTGGTTTGCTTTTGTCGGACATGAGATTGGTCATTGTTTTGCCTCGATTTGGCTTGGTTTGGTCGGACACGAGATTGGTCATTGTTTGCTTCGGTTTGGCGTGGATTCTGATGCCACGATATAGATTTCAGATAACTATGAACATTTTTATATTTGTTTTTTGGAAAAACAACCATCTATATAAAATATGTAAGATAGTAAACCTATGAAAATTACCATGTTTGATTGGTTGTCACAAGACAAATGACCAATACAAGTATTTTTAATATGCTTAAGGAGAGTACTTCAGATGATGCAATGTTAGCTGAGACTGAAGAGTTATTTGACGATTGGGATGGAGAGGCTAATGTGACAAAACGACTGTGTTCTGGTCACGAGAGGGCAATTCCTATAGATAACCTTGTTATGGACCTGGATGTCAAGGAAGAAGGTAAGACTGCTTTGATATTTCGTTCCAAACATTAACAATATAAAATTAATAATAGTAAAATTGAGAATGGAAATGGAAATGTGTCAAAGAGACAATAACCCGACCATAGAGCAGACAACAGCCGAAGGCCACCAATGAGTCTTCAATGCAGCGAGAAACTCCCGCACCCGGAGGCGTCCTTCAGCTGGCCCCTAAATAAATATGTACTAGTTTGGTGATAATGGACGTCATACTAAACTCCGAATTGTACACAAGAAACTAGAATTAATAATCATACAAGACTAACAAAGGCCAGAGGCGGGGTTAAACATGTTTTTTGAGATCTCAACCCTTCCCATATAAATGTACCTCTAGCCAATGTAGGGGAAAAAAACGCACAACAATACGCACAGTAAAATTCAGTTTAAGAGAAGTCCGAGTCCGATGTCAGAATTTGAAAGTGTTGATTTTTTAATTGATCGAATCAGAACTTAAATACATAACTGTTTGCGTTCGTATAGCTTCTCTATATAAATTTTATTTTAGTTTTAATTGAATAAAGGTGTTTTAACAAACATACCGTACTCTAATATATTAGGGGAAGTCCATGAAACATGACACCATTATACTCTCGACTATATCAACCAACATAACGAAGAACAACTATCCTATTCTTGACTAAGGAAATATTTAAATGTATATATGTTTTAGAAAAAATGGTATTTTTTAGCAAACGGAGTTCAATAGTTATAAACTAAATAAAACTCAATGTGAAAGTAGATATAAACTAAATAAAACTCAATGTGAAAGTAGATATAAACTAAATAAAACTCAATGTGAAAAAGTCTGGTTTTACGAAATATTTTATTTATTAAGTTTGTTTAAAAGTTTACCGATGTTCAAATCTCGCAAATTACTTTGAAAGAGACTCAAAGTAAAAGGTAACGGAACAAAAACTGGAGGAATCGTGTGAGTACCAAAAGTATCATGACATGGTAAGCGCCTCCTGATATGCATGCATCACTAGCCATGCGAACTTACAGTGTGTAAAAATTTCACCATCGGGAATAGGACATTGTCGGGAATCCACAATTTTCTGCATTTGAAAATGCCTGTACCAAGTCAGGAATATGATAGTTGTTTTCCATTCGTTTTGATGTGTTTTTATCATATGATTTTGCCATTTGATTAGAGACTTTCCGTTTTGAATTTTCCTCGGAGTTCAGTATTTTTGTGATTTTACTTTTTTACATATTAGACGTAGACACTGAATATTTTGATTGGACCCGTTTTTTTTTCATTTAAGGCATTTCAACTTTATTTTGCTATCTTGAATTACACCCCCACGAAACCTGGAAACTGGAAAATCTAACAAACGTTTACTCAACTTGCAATATCCAATGTTATGGAGGACCAGCTTTGCTTCAGGAAATTGCTAAAAAGGTAGGTGAATATTTAAACACAATTGTTATGATGCGAGTAAGGAGATATAGTTTTGATCAATTGAAATATAATTGCATGTACTATAAAATGAAAATATGTAGTTCAATTTGCTGATAAGGTTGATAAGAAGGTACTCGGAGCAAAATTGATATCCAGTTTATAAAAAAAAGAAAGATGATAAGTTTTGTTTTCCTTTTATTGTCGTGAATTTTTTACCGCTTCTTAGATTTGCTATTTAAGGACATCTGCTAGTTCTGCTATATCATTCAGTATGATGAATATGGCAGCGTGAAAGAAGATACTTCCCTCTCAGTCAAAAATAAAAAAAAGTCTGCAACAGGTCAAAATTTATTGAGTCAGAGATTTAGCAACCGACTGCCGGTCCAGTAAAAGCCTTTAAAACTAATTCTTTTTGCAGTCAAATTAGGCATTTGTAGCCTAGAAGTACCATTTGCAACGTATCCCCCTAACCCATAACCTAACAAACTTATAATTCGGATTGAAATGAGAGATAAGGTATCTCGAAACTTGACAGAATAACGCAATTCACATATTTTCCGCTGTAATATTTGTAATATTATATCCAATAATATGTTTGTAAACTTCAAACAAGAAGGTCAACGGATGTGGCGCACTTTTCATATTTTAATCAGATCAATGACCATAACTGAACACTTGATTGTCGAGTTTGTCCCAAAAAAGGCCAGTTGTTTACCGCTGTTCAATGTCATAAATCGATTGAGAGATAACAAATCCGGGTTAAAGACTTAAACCAAGGGGAATTAATGGTGTAATTAATTGTATTTTCTTACCAAGTCGGTTTTTCTTTTGAATCAAACTTTAAAAGCAAATAGATCCTGTGTATATAGTTGCACCTATATGAAGATGGACTGGTATGATAAGCGAACCGCTTAAACCCCGACCATTGACAAGTCATACATGATAAACATTTTTCCGCCTGACACTCAATACAAAAAGTCACTTTTAAAGATGAGTTCAGTATAAAATAATAAGGAAATGGTGGTACGATTGCCAATGAGATAGCTATCCACCAAAATTCAAATGAAGTGGATGATAGCAAATATAGGCAACATTCCGGCATTTTTCAATGAGAACGTACAGTCAGCTATAAAAGTTCATGTAGGCGGTTTTAAGTGCCAACCGACCGTGCGAGGGCTGTATAGCCAGTCAAGGTCGTTAAAAACTTCCATTTGTTAAGTGCCATGACATGAAAACTATGTAACGTTAATGTCGGTGAATTTTAACACAAAAATATTACACTGTAAAAATATATATATTTTAAGATAATCTTGATGTAGCTTAATAGAATATAATTTCCGATGAATAAAATATAGTGGTAGTTGCCTTTCTTGAAAATAATTTAAGTTATAAGAATATAGTCTTAAATGATAATGAAATTTATAATCCGATTGATCAATGTTTCATAAGATTGCAGAACATTCATACAGATATACCTTTTGAAAAGAGCTATCCATCCCTTGACTATTTAATTAAAATATACACAATGAAATGAACATGATAAAGGAGATTTATTTCCGACGATGTTCATCATTTTGAATTTCACATGTACTGTTTGGTTCCAAAAAATATTGGACATTTGATACAAGGCCTGTTAATACGGAATTTGTCTTAGGTGAAATTTATCGTTAGGCAGCAAAATGACAAAAGTAATTTCATAACTGTTCTTTTCCAAGCTATTAATCATAGTATGTGTTACAACTCGAATCTCTGTCTTAATATTTGCCTTTACCATTGGATAGATGAGCCCAGATTTGATTTCGAATATATGACTATATCATACTGCTGTTTTCTTCTCTGCTGAGGCATTTGATAGAAGGATTTCATATCGAATGTACTACATTTGGGTCCGACGTCCGTGAACCTTTCACTCTTTGAACTTCCATTTGAGAACCACGTAAAAGGATCAATATATAAATCTGTTATTTTTCTCCATTGTTGAAGCATATTACAAACAGATCATAACACGGTCAATATCAACCCGATAATACATGCAATATGGAAAATGCCATGTAATAATCTGATAATACATTACGACCAATTAGCAGCGTTTTAGTTGTATCAAAGTTTTACTTATTGATGGTGTTTGTTGTCAGGCACTTCATTATACGTTTTGAAACATAAAACAGTAAAAAGACACCATTGCATGACAATTTTATACATTTGATACGTTTAAATAGGTATAAGCTTTCATCAGAAACACTCAAATTTTTAGCTCACCTGGCCCAAAGGGCCAAGTGAGCTTTTCTCATCACTTGGCGTCCGTCGTCGTCGTCGTCCGTCGTCGTCGTCGTCCGTCGTCGTCGTCGTCCGTCGTTAGCTTTTACAAAAATCTTCTCCTCTGAAACTACTGGGGAAATTCAACCAAACTTGGCCACAACATCATAAGGGTATCTAGTTTAAAAGATGTGTGGCGTGACCCCGCCAACCAACCAAGATGGCCGCCATGGCTAAAAATAGAATATAGGGGTAAAATGCAGTTTTTTGGCTTATAACTCAAAAATCAAAGCATGTAGAGCAAATCTGACATGGGTAAAAATTGTTTATCAGGTCAAGATCTATCTGCCCTTAAATTTTCAGATGAATCGGACATTCCGTTGTTGGGTTGCTGCCCCTAAATTGGTAATTTTAAGGAAATTTTACTGTATTTGGTTATTATCTTGAATATTATTATAGATAGAGATAAACTGTAAACAGCAATAATGTTCAGCAAAGTAAAGATTTACAAAAAAGTTAACATGACCGAAATGGTCAGTTGACCCCTTTAAGAGTTATTGTCCTTTATAGTCAATTTTTAGCCATTTTTCGTAAATCTTAGTTAACTTTTACAAAAATCTTCTCCTCTGAAACAACTGGGCCAAATTAAACCAAACTTGGCCACAATCATCATTGGGGTATCTAGTTTCAAAAATGTGTCCGGTGACCCAGTCAACCTACCAAGATGGCCGATACGGCTAAAAATAGAACATAGGGGTAAAATGCGGTTTTTGGCTTATAAGTCAAAAACCAAAGCATTTAGAGCAAATCTGACATGATGTAAAATTGTTTATCAGGTCAAGATCTATCTGCTCTGAAATTTACAGATGAATCGTACAACCCGTTATTAGGTTGCTGTCCCTGAATAGGTGATTTTAGGGAAATTTTGCTGTTTTTAGTTATTATCTTGAATATTATTATAGATAGAGATAAACTGTAAACAGCAATAATATTCAGCAAAGTAAGATTTACAAATAAGTCACATTACCAAAATGGTCAGTTGACCCCTTTAGGAGTTATTGCCCTTTATAGTCAATTTTTAACAATTTTTCGAAAATCTTAGCAATCTTTTACAAAAATCTTCTTCTCTGAAACTACTGGGCCAAATTAATCCAAACTTGACCACAATCATCTTTGGGGTATTTAGTTTAAAAGATGTATCCGATGAACCGGCCATCCAACAAAGAAGGCTGATATGGCTAAAAATAGAACATAGAGGTAAAATGTAGTTTTTGGCTTATAAATCAAAAATGAAAGCATTTAGAGCAAATCTGACACATGTAAAATTGTTTATCAGGTCAACATCTATCTGCTCTGGAATTTTCAGATGGATCGGACAACCCGTTGTTAGGTTGCTGCCTCTGAATTGGTATAGGGAAATTTTGCTGTTTTTTGTTATTTTGAATATTATTATAGATAGAGATAAACTGTAAACAGCAATAATGTACAGCTAAGTAAGACCTAAAAATAAGTCAACATGACCAAAATGGTCAATTGACCCCCTAAGGAGTTATTGTCCTTTATAGTCAATTTTTAACAATTTTCATAAAATTTGTTAATTTTTACTAACATTTTCCACTTAAACTACTGGGCCAAGTTCATTATAGATAGAAATAATTGTAAGCAGCAAGAATATTCAGTATATTCAAGTAAGATGTACAAACACATCACCATCACCAAAACACAATTTTGTCATGAATCCATCTGTGTCATTTGTTTCATATTCACATAGACCAAGGTGAGCGACACAGGCTCTTTAGAGCCTTTAGTTTTTAAAACAAGGATATTCATATTAAAATGACAAACAAGCCAAACATAGATACGAGAACCCGTTCAACTAATTACTATATCAAATAAATTCGTGTGTTTATATTTTTTTAACCTGTTTTGTGAAACACATCCAACGAATTGATAACTGACATAAATATTAATATGTCACCAAAATCAAATGTTGGTATAAGTATAGCGCAAATTAATGGTGGGTTGAAAGATAGTTTAGGTAGGTTGACTTATTTGACTATTTAAGATATTCAAACTTAATTTTTGACAAATTATTTGCGTGTTGCAGTTTCAGAACGTATTATTAATCTCTATAAATGAGGCAAACATGTTACATTTGGTGTATGTATAATTATTTTAACACGTAAATTTCCTATTAAATTCTAAAAACGAAAATGCCGTCAAATGTTGCACTCGCCATTACGTGCAATAGATGCTGAATCTTTAAATTCGGCATCGAGCTCGTTAAGTATAAAGTTATTGAATCAGCTGAGAATATAGTCCAAGTTAAAGGAGAAAAACGAATATCTATTTGAAGACAATGATATTAAACTATAGGAAAGGAAATATTATATAATGTTTATCAAGCATTTTACATGAGGACATCCCTGAGTAGTTATGTTATCAGGTTTCAAAGAACAAAGATATTCTATAACGAAATGTTTAGTTGCAGTTTTTTCTTGGATTAATTAATTTCTAGAAAATTTATTCTCCCATTAGAGTAACAGACGTCTATCGAATGATTTTATTTTAATTTTCAGATACATATTGATAATAGTAGATGTAGGATATATATTTTATATTATTTTTCGTTGTTAACTTTAAATTGATATCTGTTATTTGTGTTGTCTTACCGCAGGCAACGCATGTGGGATTGAATATAAATCAATGGTGGTTTAGTTATGTTCAAAAACAATAGAATCAAATTGAAAAACTGAGAACAATTAATTTAGAAACATTATATTGAGAGCAAAGTCATGTTCGTCAATAAGCCTGCGTCTATTGACATGTCAAATTAAGCTTGATAACTTACTTTGTACAAAATACCTGAAAAAAACAAAAACACAAGTTCAACTGAATTCATTTAAAGGAGTTCAGTGACTGCCAATTTAAATTGATATTCTTTCAAATAGTACCCTAACTAAAAACCAATCCCAGACATATTGCAAACAGTTACCTCAAAAACTAATTGCATTAAGATTAAGTTTGAATCATATCCGCATTTTCCCCCCTCCAAATGGCGTAAAACATTGGCTCAATCACGCAAAAAAAAAATCTTTGGAACAAGTGTGATGAATGAGTGTGCAGAATTAAGTTCTTTGTACGTCCAAATTTTCAGAACTAGATCTGGTGCAGGAAAATTGGTACCATTAATTTTATTACTGCCACTGGGTCGATGCCTTTGCTGGTGGACTGTTAGTCCCTGAGAGTATCACCAGCCCAGTAGCCAGTACTTCGGTACTGGCATGAAAATACGGATTTATTGTGTTATTAAAATTTGCTGTTACAAAATGTTAGAAATTATTTTAAATTAAGGAATGTATCTCCCTCATGCAGAGCTCTGATTCCTTTCACGGATTTGGCTATACTTTTTTGGACCTTTAAGATTATACTCTTCATCTTTTATATAAGCTTTCAAATATTTTGGCCACGAGCATCACTGAAGAGACATGTATTGTCGAAATGGGCATCTGGTGCAGGAACATTGGTACCGTTAATTTTATTAACGCTGGAAAAAAAAAGTGAAATCACAAAACAACTGAACTCCGAGGAAAATTCAAAATAGACAGTCCCTATAATCACATGGCAAAATCAAAGCTAAATCACATCAAACGTATGGAGAACAACTGTCATATTCCTGACTTGGTACCGGCATTTCCTCATGTAGAAAATGGTGGATTGAACCTAGTTTAATAGCGAACAAGTGTATTCATAATGTTACTTCATCATTTAGAACCATCAATGATAAACTTGTAAGCAACTCGGTTTTTTTTTTATAATGCTATGGAGTCAACTTTACCTCTAACATTGTAAATTCTGGTTTTTTGTTAAGTTTCCTGACAGCCTTTAACTGTGGCGACAAAAACCAAACACTTCTGTCGTGCGTTTCATTTTTAATCAATTCGTAACTAGTTTCGAACAGTTTCATTACACAATATCGCGGCTTTAACAGACTGTTTATAACGTTGTAAAACGAAATTCTTTGGAAATGAACTGATTGATGCTTGATATCATACCTCTTTAGTTGACTTAATTGGACCAAACGTGCTCACATTTCTCTACAGATCTGATTGATGTTTGAGAAATCCAAACCAAAATACGGACTTAATTAAGACAACAGTAGCTGACACGATGTTTAAATCTAATAAATCTATTAAACGGATTCTTATAATTAATATTTTAATTTTGGGAATCCAAGAGGGCACTTACTGCACCTCTGCTTTGTATTTAGAGGTATAAATATTTCCTTAAATTTAAATTTCAGCCTGTTGACATTAATTTGTTTATTGTAACCCCTTACTGTTCATGCTGAAATTAATTTTAGTGTTTGTCTTTCCCATTTTATTTTTATTTTATACGTACATTTAAGGGATATTAAAAGATACGCATGTCTTGTGCCCTGAATTATTCGCATGCGTAACCTGAATATTAAAGACAGATTTTGAAAACATCTGTATTTATTCAAATTCTTTTCATACCGTTTGATATCATATGAGCTCGAGTATATGTTTTAATGCTATTGTGAGGCTTATTAAACAGACTATAACATGTCATTTTATGATTAGAATCACGTAATCTATGTCGTAGACTATATTTTTAAAACGTAAAATCCGTTAATTTATTTTCTTCATTTATTAGTCTGCATAAAATCCTTCCCTTGATAGGTGACAGTAATTGATTTAGCTGGAAAATTAGATCTAGGTTTGAAATTAATTACAAAAATCCATTTCCCAGAATCATTTGTCATGCGTACTGAACTCGGAATGATACTTCTTTGTTTACTCATTACTTTTCCAAAGCATTTGCATAAGTTGATAGAAGCTACGTCTTGAAATAGGTATGCAGGAAGAAGACATAATAACACATTGTTTAAAACTGTGTTGTGCCGTTTTTAATTGGTCAAAACAAAATAATATGTATTGCTAGTTGTTACCTGTACGTTAAACACGAATTATTTGGAGTAAGACCCAATATTTGTTCTATTATGAAGGGTCCGTATGGGAACTGTTTGATCAGAACAATTACGTTCGCAATTTTGTTAGTTATGCAAATCTCGTAGAGAGTCGTGTTCAAATTCGAAATTTTGATAGTTATAAAATTTATTAGATTTAAACATCCATATATTTGTTATCTTAATATTTGGTAAACTGATTGCCCTAAATATGTTAAGCTTCCATGCATCATTTTTATGCCCCATTTATGTTTTCTGGTCTGTGCGTCCGTTCGTCCGTCCGTCTGTCCCGCTTTAGGTTAAAGTTTTTGGTCGAGGTAGTTTTTGATGAAGTTGAAGTCCAATCAACCTGAAACTTAGTAAACATGTTCCTAATTATCATACGATCTTTCTAATTTTAATGCCAAATTAGAGATTTTATCCCATTTTCACGGTCCACTGAACATAGAAAATGATAGTCCGTGTACTTTGGACACATTCTTGTTTTTTAATTTTTTTTTGTTTTGAGAGGTTAGCTAAGATATCAAATAAACACATTTTCTTTTTAGCTCACCTGGCCCGAAGGTGAGCTTTTCTCATCACTTTGCGTCCGTCGTCCGTCGTCGTCGTCGTAAACAGCAATAATGTACAGCAAAGTAAGACCTAAAATTAAACCAACATGACCTAAGGAGTTATTGTCCTTTATAGTCAATTTTTAACAATTTTCATAAAATTTGTAAATTTTTACTAACATTTTCCACTATAACTACTGAGCCAAGTTCATTATAGATAGAGATAATTGTAAGCAGCAAGAATATTCAGTAAAGTAAGATGTACAAACACATCACCATCACAAAAACACAATTTTGTCATGAATCCACCTTCTTCCTTTGTTTAATATTCACATAGACCAAGGTGAGCGACACAGGCTCTTTAGAGCCTCTAGTTATACTTCGTAGAAGTGTGACTCTTCAAGATTGATATCAAACCAAATGTTATAAAGAGGTGAATAAAGGTTTTTATGCAGTTAAGCTGCATTATGCGAGCACCCTAGATTTGTGTTACGTTTAATTCTGGATTACAAAAAATATGCCAAGAAAAACCTTAAATGATCGTCGAATCACCCAAAAGTTTTGAACTTGCACATAGAAAGTAGTGCTCATTAGGAATCCTTGTGTAGTTTATTATCGCCTGTGCTTTTGGCTAAGATGTCAAAGAACAGTTGTATGAAATATTTAATCGCCGGAAATCTCTTAAGACAAGTAGTTTTTGGCAAAAGTCGTAGGAATGTTGTTTGTCGTCAATACGTAGTAAAACTACGTCGGTAGTCTATTATATATAATAATTTCAACTGTAACTATATTATGTAATACCTGAAAGTAAGCAAATCATATGATATATAAGTGGCGTACTTTGGGCCACTATACCCCCTCCTGTTTGATAACTTTGAAACGGTTGGGATCCCCACCCCAAAACCATATATATTCAAGTATGGAACAATATAACTAATCAAATGAAATATTGGGCGAGTCCCTGGGATCAACCTACTCCCTCCTGTTTAGGAACTTTGAAACGGTCGAGATCCCCACCCCTAAACCATATGTTCAAGTATGGATCAATATGATAAATCAAATGAAATATAGGGGTGGTCACTGTAAACCCTCCAGTTTCTTAACTTGGAAATGTTCAAAATCCCAACCCTAAACCATACATACTGATGTATGGGACAATTTAATTAATCAAATGAAATATAAGGGGGAGTCCATGGGGTCACTAACCCCTCCTGTTTGGGAACTTATGAAACGGTTGAGATCCCCATCCCTAAACACAATATATTATCAAGTATGGAACAATATAATCAATCAAATGAAATATAGGGGGAGTTGCCCCACCCCCTCCCATTTGAGAACTTAGAAATGGTCGAGATCCCCACCCCGTAACCATACATACTCATGTATGGGACTATATAACAAATCAAACGAAATATAGGGGGAGTCCCTATTGCCACCCTACCACCTCTTGTTTGATAACTTGGGAACTGATGAGATCCCCAACCCATCCCTAAATATATATATTTATGTATGGGACATTTTGATAAATAAAATGAAATATAGTGGGATTTCCTGGAGTCACCCCACCCCCTCCTATTTGAGAACTTGGAAACAGTCGAGATCCCCACTCCTAAACAATATATATGCATGTATGGGTCAATATAACTAATCAAATCAAATATAGGGGGAGTCCCTGGGGTCACCCTACCCCCTCCTGTTTGAGAACTTGGAAACCGATGAGATCCCCAACCCTAAACCATATATATTCATGTATTGGACAATATAACAAATCAAATGAAATATAGGGGAAGTCCGTCACCATACCCCTTCCTGTTTGAGAACTTAAAAACCGTCGAGATCCCCACCCCTAAACCATATATATTCATGTATGGAACAAAATAACTAATCATTTATATTTACTATGGGCAGGTCAGTTAGACCTCACCTTTGATCCCTTTAGTAGTGAACATTTGTCTGATTTGTGAACACAAGCTTTCTCTCCAGGGTTACTTGTCCGTTCATATTCGTATTAAGTCAACTTGTACTGCTAACAGTCAACTAAAACCAACGTTAACTACCAACTAGAACAACTGCAATCATTGCGAACTTGTACCACTGCAGACTCACAAAAAAAAAATACATTGATATGTGCATTGCTTTTGAAACCGTGATAACATATAAATTATTTGCCTTAATAATTAATTCATTAAGCAAACATAAATGTTCTATATATGAATGTTTAATGTTGAAGCAACATTGCCAGTTTTCATAATTACGTTTGCCTAGGTTTCTGGTTAACTGTATTCAGCGCTAACAGCGCTTTGATTTAAGTTTGTCAACAAGAAAGTGATATTGCACACTTGTTTGAATTTGCTATCTTACTAGATCCTTTTCGATACGTATATTAACAATAGAAAATTAGGGGAAAGGTAGTTAGTTATATCTATCTGCTGTCCACAGTGTATCGATAATGACATACGTGTCAAAGTGGTTCCGTTTATAAAACGATGCAAAAAAGATTGTAAAAGTGGGACGAAAGATACCAGAGGGACAGTCAAACTCGTAAATCGAAAATAAACTGACAACGCCATGGCTAAAAGTGAAAAAGACAAACAGACAAACAATAGTACACATGGCACAAGATATAAAACTAAAGAATAAGCAACACGAACCCCACCAAAAAGTGGGGGTGATCTCAGGTGCTCCGGAAGGGTAAGCAGATCCTGCTCCACATGTGGCACCCGTCGTGTTGCTCATGTTATAACAAATCCGGTAAATAGTCTAATTCGGTAGGTCACATTAACAGTATCACTAAGAAAATCATTATAAACATGATGTGTTATAAAACAGATATAATTTACCAAAGCATGATTGTTTTAGAAGAAAGTAAATCATTATGCCCGCGTCACACTGTCCCGATTTTTACGCCGATGGCAACACGATAATGGAAATTTTCAAAATCGGGGCTGATCGTATCCAGATCGGGCTATTCGTAGTGCCATCTTTAACCATCGGCCACTTTTTCTAGCCTTCGGGGACAACTTCGGGAAGGGTTCTAAATTTTTTAACATGTGAAAAAAAACCCGAAGGTGCGCCCGATGTTGAGGGTTCGTATTGAGTTCGTATCACCATCCTCAATATCGTAATGTCACCGGGAATGCATCTTTGCACATCGTATTGCATTCGTGTTTCAATCGTTTCCATCGGGCAGTTTTGACATTACGATGTCTACACGAATGAATCACGAAGGTACCCGAAGGTCTTACGATGGCAACACGACTTCGTGAAAACCTCGTAATCCCGTCGTGTTGCCATCGAATAAAAGTACGAAGGCGACAAGATGGAACTACGACGGCAATAAATCCAGCTAAATGTAAGTTAATTTTCGCGCTAAAATACATTTAAAGTGCCATGCGCGATATGCACTGGTCAGTCCAATACGACAGTTAAGAAAGACGTTCACAAAACATGGAGCTCATATCATATGATTCTATGAGAACAAGAAAGGCGACAGCGTTGTTTCTATTAATTCAAATGGAACAAGAAGAGCAGCTATTACAGGCTCAGGATTTACTTTTACAAGTAAACTGTTATTTTTTGTCAATTTTTTATATCAAGTAACATAATTAAAGGTGACAAAGAATTTAGAGTTTTTAATTTATATTAGACAATGTCGGAACATATTCAATTTCTTCTATTCACAACAACAACACGAAAAGACAAAAACGTTAGTTATGATAAGAGCGATATGTTCAGGCCTTTTCCATCTGGATTGTTTCATATCATTACATGCTGGGGTTCCTTTAAAAAAACGCGCCTCGTACACCAACACTGCAGGTACACGTATATAGGGAAACCAACTTTTTATTCATTATTCTGATTTTTTATGTATCGTCTGAGTTGTTGTCACACGAATGTTTACTCCATAACCATTTTGTTTTCTACATGTCATATTTTGCCGCCTTTGTTGCTTTCCCCACATCCTTCCTTTTGTCTATATTGTTGTGATATTCTCCTGGAAAGAGCTCTTTTTGAATAAAAGGGATCAACGAACCCATTACCTTACCTTTAAGATAGATCAGTAAACATGGGCATAATTATGGGTGATTATTCAGACTAGTGCACACATTTTACAGTTCAAACAAGGCAATGCCGAGCGTGGCATCCCCTCGTATGTAACATATTGGGGACAAATATGGACACTATATTTATATATGACACATGCAGAAAATGGTAAATTGAATATGCATATTTGATACATAAACTATTTTTTTAGAAATCAACCAAAACATTTTGTAACTGGAAATACCTTTAATATTGTCTTTAGAACCAGCAGGTAAAAAAATGAGCAACCAATTTCCTGTGTATTATGCTATTTCAAGGAGAAAAAACAAGTCCATCTACATGACCTTGACCTTTGGCCTTGAACGTAAAAAATGTCAGATCATTACAAGGAGGAACAATATACCAAATGTGGTTAAATCTTTTGAAACATATTGGTTTTAGAGTGTCCACAAGGGTGATATTGCCTTGTATTACAACTGCCACTGTGACCTTGACCTTTGAACTTTAAAGTCAATAGCGCTTAAGATATTCTTAACGAGTAACACCATACCAAGTTTTGAGCATTTTGGTTCTAGAGTGTCCATAACAATTTTATCTACACGCAACTTACATGTAGTAGGCGAGGGGATAATAAACTAAGTTTTATAAGAATTAGACAAAAAGATCGATTACCCGCCATGCATGGCAGACTTGTACAGAAACGATATGTTGTCGAAATTCTGTTCGTATTTTTTAGACATCGTATGGCCATCGCGCCATCATCGTAATCCATCGTGTAGCCTTCGTAATCCATCGTGTAGCCTTCGTGATCCATCGTGTAGGCTACGGCTGAGATATGAAGCTTAAATACCCGTCTTCGGTTAACCTTCGTATGTCCATCTTTTGCTATCGTATACAATTTCGGCACCATCGTATAGACTTCGTTATTCATCGTACTTGCTTCGGTCACTTTTTGGTATTTTAACGAGATCGGGACCAACTTCGTACGAACTTACAATTTTAGCATTCGGGTGTCCATCGTATATAAAAATCGGGACAGTGTGACACGGGCATTAAAGTGGTATTGTATTGCATTTAAAACTGACGTGTAACAGTTGCTACAATATGTTTCGCTATGCTAAATTGTATTCACGTTCTTTACAAATGAAAACAGTTCGATAATAATCCTAATTTGCTTTGAAATTTTTCCACAACCTTTTTAGTTGGTTTTTTTTTGTTACGATTCATTTTCGAGAAGATCTTGTCTAAAGAAAGATAACCTTAATGGTGTTGTATTGATAGCTACAATGACGTTTATGAACAATATAATGTGTTTATTTTGTGTGTTTTTTCAACACCGATATTAATATGTCCTCAATTGTTTTTATTGTTATTGACCACAAGGAATCTGAATACGATACCTTTGTGTCTTAACAGTTTTTAGTTTTTCAGCATTAGTTAAACTTTATGTTGCATCCCAATTCGTCGACTCTGTTCATTCGAATACCAACCCCCAAAAAAATTGTATCAATGTTTGCCCATTTATTTGTTTTAATCAGTTCTTCAAAGTTAGTACAGAAAGATTAAAAGTCAAATGCACATCGGATGAAGGAAATCAGCATCGTTCAAGGAAGCGATATACATTATAAATGTTTACAGTTTGTGAAGTTGTACTATTTGCCATCATTTGAGATATTATTTTGGGAAGATGTACTTTTAACAATTATTTAAACTATCAATATATCCGATGTTTATCACGTTTTACAGTTTGTCGTCTATTTTTTTTTTTTAATATTTTATCGATACGTGACAATTAGGGGAATGATTATTATATTCCTAGCTTGATACAGAATTTTTAAATGAAAAAGTTGGTTGAATAAGGTTTTTGTCGATATCTTTTCCTATTTTCACAATTCATTTCTGTTCAAATTAATTTTTTTTTGGAGACTAGATATAGGAAGATGTGGTATGAGTGCCAATGAGACAACTTTCCATCCAAATTACAATTTATAAAGGAACCATTATAGGACAAGATACGGCCTTCAACACAGAGCCTTGGTTCACACCGAACAGCAAGGTATAAAGGGCCCCACAAATTACTAGTGTTAAAACATTCAAACGGGAAAACCAACGGTCTAAATTATATAAAAACGAGCAACGAAGAACACGTATGATCTACATTAACAGACGACAACTACTGTACATCAGATTCCTGACTTAGGACATAGGACAAGTTCTTTATTCGCACATTTAGCCAGAGTAACCACAAAGACGTTTAGATAGCTTGACATGTTTTTGATTTATTGTTCTAATTTAGTTAAGATAATACTGCGGGATTTATCAATCTTGCATTACCGAATGACCTAAAACGCCGAACAAAATTTGTCAATTTCATATTACCTGATGCAAGCTTTTAATTTGATATCGATATCAAATCATACTTAAAACAAGACAGTTATATTGAATTTGCTGCAGTGTAGAAATAAACCAAAAATACAATAGCAATGCTATAATACATGTATGTACGAATGAAACAAAACAGAACTTGATTAAAACTGTATGTCAAATACAAACATTCATGATTCAAACAATCACAGGAGCTTTTTCATATAAATGTGTTGCTATTTTGAAACTTCACACAAATGTTTCCTGATCGCTATTTTGCGAAATTTTCCTTTAATCTTACTGACTGATGTATTCCTGTCATAGCACAGTAGTTTATGAACATATCCATCTATTGGCGCCTGATTCTTCTATCAATTATTTGGTGTGTATGTTCCATACTTTTGTTTCTGCAATAGAAAGGACTAGAGAAAAAGTGGAGGTATACTGTTTTATCTCTGTCGATCCATCAATCAGTCCGTCTGTGCGTCCAATGAAAAGTGGAGGTATACTGTTTTATCTCTGTCGATCCATCAATCAGTCCGTCTGTGCGTCTAATGAAAAGTGGAGGTATACTGTTTTATCTCTGTCGATCCATCAATCAGTCCGTCCGTGCGTCCAATGAAAAGTGGAGGTATACTGTTTTACCTCTGTCGATCCATCAATCAGTCCGTCCGTGCGTCCAATGAAAAGTGGAGGTATACTGTTTTATCTCTGTCGATCCATCAATCAGTCCGTCTGTGCGTCCAATGAAAAGTGGAGGTATACTGTTTTATCTCTGTCGATCCATCAATCAGTCCGTCCGTGCGTCCAATGAAAAGTGGAGGTATACTGTTTTACCTCTGTCGATCCATCAATCAGTCCGTCCGTGCGTCCAATGAAAAGTGGAGGTATACTGTTTTATCTCTGTCGATCCATCAATCAGTCCGTCCGTGCGTCCAATGAAAAGTGGAGGTATACTGTTTTACCTCTGTCGATCCATCAATCACTCCGTCCGTGCGTCCAATGAAAAGTGGAGGTATACTGTTTTATCTCTGTCGATCCATCAATCAGTCCGTCCGTGCGTCCAATGAAAAGTGGAGGTATACTGTTTTACCTCTGTCGATCCATCAATCAGTCCGTCCGTGCGTCCAATGAAAAGTGGAGGTATACTGTTTTATCTCTGTCAATCCATCAATCACTCCGTCTGTGCGTCCAATGAAAAGTGGAGGTATACTGTTTTATCTCTGTCAATCCATCAATCACTCCGTCTGTGCGTCCAATGAAAAGTGGAGGTATACTGTTTTACCTCTGTCGATCCATCAATCAGTCCGTCCGTGCGTCCAATGAAAAGTGGAGGTATACTGTTTTATCTCTGTCAATCCATCAATCACTCCGTCTGTGCGTCCAATGAAAAGTGGAGGTATACTGTTTTATCTCTGTCAATCCATCAATCACTCCGTCTGTGCGTCCAATGAAAAGTGGAGGTATACTGTTTTACCTCTGTCGATCCATCAATCAGTCCGTCTGTGCGTCCGTGAGTCCAATGAATATTTTTGTCACATTTTACTCGGGAACTACTTGACAAAGATTTCTGAAATTTGGTTTCAGTGTTTATATTAGTCAGTTATACCGTGTGATGCGTTTTCAGAGTCATCACTAAACAACTTCCTGTTTACCGGACACTTGAATCATTTTACACATGAGAGCCCAGTTAAAAAATTTCGTCACATTTTCTCAGGAACTACAATACAAGTATTTCTGCATTTTTTTTCAGGGTTTATACAAGTCAGCTATACCATGTAATGCGTTTTCAGATTCATCACTCAACAACTTCCTATTTACCGAAATATTTGGCGGGGGTATCATCAGTGAGCAGTAGCTCACAGTTTTACTTGTTATTAATTTCGAATTATTTTTGATTAATAAAGAGAACTGTGATGAGTGCATTTTTTCATAAAATTGGAAGTAAATAAAATCAAAGATTCAATGCTTACAACTAGGTTCGCCAGACTTTCGATTATTTTACATATAAGATATACAAGTATAATTTTTACATATAAGATATACAAGTATAATCTAGTAGTTTTTACGATTTTTTTCTGTAAGCTTGTAGGTCAGTCGTAAGTTTAGAAAACCAACACATATATTCATTAAATCGAAAAACTGTCAGTATTGGAAAAAAGGTATTAAAATGAAATAATGTATAGTATTTGATTGTGGTTCTTTATCATAGATATTATTTGATTTTGTGTTCTTTATTTTAGATATTATTTGTTTGTGTGTTCTTTATCATAGAAATTATTTGATTTAAATTTGTAATATGACATAGGATTTCAGTACATTTGTTATGACCCTATTTAGGGTTCGGTCGTGGCCATGCTATGCTTCATTATGGAGGACTACGTGTATCTCTAAACTAGAATCTCCTGCTGTTTATATTTAGCCCTTGATTTCAATTGAAATATGTATGAACTATTTACGTTTCAAATATATCAGTTAAAAATAAATAGGGAGCTATAATTTTCAACGTTGGCATGCTTATACCACATGCCGTTGCTAAACGTTGCCTCTTATAATTATACACAAAACAGGGTTTGTCTTTAGCATACCATGATATGTGTTGTTAATGTTCCTGCTGTGTTTTCTCAGGGTCTGAATTATTTAATTAGTCGTACTGCTGTATCGCTTGCTAGTCAACACTTAGGTTGTAAATTCGAATCCGGCACAGAACAGGTGCTCTCGATTCCAATCCTAATTGACTAGGGTTGTCAGTTTTTGTATCGAAGGTAGATGGTTCTCTCCGGGCACTGGCTTCCTCCATCAAGAAAAACTGACTGCCATGAAATAGCACATTAGAGCTTAAATTGGCATTCAAAACCAATCAATCAATCAATCAATCTTGCTATTCATATACACTAGTACTATATCCGAACGAAATATTTAATTTAATTATTTTTTTTATTTGTATGCAGTGTCCTCCAGTTGCAGTAGCAATTGCTAAAGCTAAGAAAGATGGAATTAACTTTGCAGGGAAAACAGACATCGACTTCCCAGTTGTTGAGATTAGTGACTGTATGGGTTGGGACTCAGGTCCTGTTAAAAGGGAACTTAAAATGCTTATGTGGAACATGTCAGGTATTTTTCTACTATTAATAGACAACAGTAATGTGTAAATGGAATATTTGTTTACAATATTTTACTGAATAAATCGAAACTAGTAAATTTTAGCAGTTAAACCTTGAATAACTTAAAAGTGTTACAATTAACGAAAAGTACAAGATAACAAATATTTATGCCTTAATTCAATACTTTAGGAATGTTAAACGATGTATTTCAAATTGTATGTTTTGACAATGAATCTTATAGGTGCCAATGGTCCAAGGAGGACTGGAGTCATGGTAGAATTTGCCAATTTAGCGTTCCACTATCGTGCACCTGGTGATTTGACAGAAGATGAGATTGATGACGTCATCATGTCATTACATACTCGAATACAGAAGCAAGAAAAATCAGAACTTACAAACCTCAAGTATTTGTTCGATACTTTACATAGGTAAGGAATGAACATGTATTTGATCTCTATAAATTAAAATACTCTTTTGTTGAAACAAGAATTTTATATTCTCAATGCAATACTTTCCTCGTGGATAAATGACTTGCTACTTGACTGGGTTATTAAATTTTATGAGGTAATGAATGCAAAACAGATGATATCAACAGTGTGTATGAAACTGGTCTCACTTGTAGTTGAGTCCAAACTTTAAAAGTTAATAATTCAACATATCGTATTTCAACAACTGACAGTACTATAAACATGACATACTAGAGAATCAATCGGCTTTTTTTTTTAAATCTAAACATTATGTAAAAACTTTGAAACTTTAAATGCTAAATTGAGTTTATTACAAACTAAAACTGAGGAAAACACATCAAATATAAGAGGAGAACTACAACACAACAGGAACACAACATTATAATGTAACACACACATAAACGAAATATAATTTAACAATGGCCATATTCCTTACTTGGTACAGGACATTTTAAGAAACAAATAGTGGGTTGAACCTTGTTATTATTCAGGTGTTTTTTTAAAGATAAAAAAGAAGATGTGGTCTCCACTAGAGACCAAAATGACACAGAAATTAACAACTATAGGTCACCGTACGGCCTTCAACAATGACCCAAAGCCCATACCGCATAATCAGCTGTCGCATAAAGGACTGTTTACTCATTTTGTTTTTATCCAAACAAGAACTGGTTAGACAAGTTACACACTTGATTTGTACAGATAATAACAGTGGCTTAACATTCTACAAATAAACTGAACTGATCGTAATGGTCTGCAAGTAATATTTCTTAACAGTACAGATTTTACTTAAGGGCATACGATACAGTGTTGATCCTGTATTAACAGTTTGATGAAAATTTCCATATAGGCTATTTATTGCCTGATTAAAACAAATATGTAATAAAAAATATACCTTTATGTGCTACTTTTTGAGTTAAATGAGGTCGAAATTTTGTATATTTGCTTAAAATTCGGATTTCTGGCAGTATTTTCTCTTTCGAAAAAAAGCCATAACTTTTTTAATAAACACATATTGTTTTTTGTTAAATAATTTGTAATTTCTGATTTTATAAGTATCTTAAAAACGTAAACATTTTCTATTCAGAAATAACGCATATTTATCAAATGGTCATGAATTGAGAAAAAAACGCAATTTTTTGCTGTACATTTATCAACATTAAAAAAAAATTGCACTATTTACAGTTTTATAAAATTTGGTTCACATAATCTCCCTGCAAATTGAAACAAAATGTTGTTTTAAAAAATATGAGTCCATGTACTCGTTTTCAAATTAAATCAGTTTGAATGACAAAAATTAGTCGAAAAATGCATCTTTTCCCGATATGTCACAGTTTGACGTCGCGAAAATAACATTTTACGTTAGCAACGTCATTACCTCCCCTGTAACTGTATCGTATGCTCTTAAGTGACTAAGTATGCAAACTGAAAGAAAGACTGGTGATGACTTACTGATTTATTGTCCAGTCTAAATCTGCTCAGATCATACTGTTCCCCTCAGATGAAAATCTGTTTACTAGTGAATATAGTAGTTTAAATCGTTTTACAATATTTTTTTATGGCTTGTTAGCCATATTTAACCTTGGTCGTTTTATCTCCATCTGTAATTTGTTTCATTAGAAATGATGAGATTCTTCAGCAATGATTATCTATCCATTGACTATGTTTGATTTATTAATGTGACTAACCTGTAACATAAGTTCAAATGGAAATCAGGGAAAAGGCGGTCGCTGTGTTTGGAAGGTTAAATTTAACATATAGATGATGATAGAGCAAATTGTTAGCTTTAAAAAAATCATCCTTTTTTCTTGGCAAATTTTATTGATAACGACAATATTAAAAAATAATGTCCCCAGATAAAACAGATGTTAGGAGTGAATATTGCTCTCCAATTAATAAATCATAAACTTGCATTTTTACATATATATATATAGTATATTTAGTTATAAAAGGTATCAGGATTATAATTTAGTACGCCAGACGCGCGTTTCGTCTACATAAGACTCATCAGTGACGCTCATATCATAATAGTTATAAAGCCAAACAAGTACAAAGTTGAAGAGCATTGAGGATCCAAAATTCCTAAAAGTTGTGCAAAATTCGGCAAGTTTTTTCGAAAAATTCAAAGTTTTGTAAACAGGAAATTTATAAAAATGACCATATTATTGATATTCTTGTCAACACTTAATTCTTATTATTCGATAGTGTTTCACACAAAAACTTCTGGATGTGTGCAGATGATTTAGACGAAAAGAAAAATGACAAACTCAAGATCATTCTGGAAGATTATTTCCAAGATCAAACTGATTTTAAGGCAGCAGTTCTAGATGCAACGGAACCAGAGGTATTTCTTAACAATTTTACATTTTAAGAGAGTACTGAACACTAGGATTTAAATAGATTTGGTTCGTTTAATTTTCACACAAAGTAGACAAAACATAAACCTGTTGCCAATCTTAAACCCTAGCTCAAAATATAATCTTTTAAGAAATTTGACCAGCATAATGTACAGTAAAGTAGTTTGACCAACACAAATTCCTGTTATTGAAAATTTTCTTTCACTAACAGTATGTCATTATACCGTTGAGCTGATTTTGTATTTCAAACATTTGACAAGAAAAACAAACATGCTGAAAATTCATTTTAAACATCCAAACTGTCTGAATTAAAATTCGTGAGCATGCTCATGTTTGTTTCGGGAGGAGGGGGGATATATTCAAAAATTAATTTAAACATCGGTTGTCAGAAAGATTACACAGACAATTTAGTAATTAACATTGCATCATTACTATAATAGTGAATTCATTAAGTAGTGTGAGTATTCATAATGCTTTATGATAACGTTGCATATTTATGATGAAAATGTATTTTTCGGAATATAATAATTAGAATAAATAGAATAATTGTAGAACTAAAGAACTAATTGTTGTTGAACATTTACTTATTTACTTTTAGTTATCATCATACGAGTTGAACCAAGTGTCATCTGATATAAAACAGTTTATCCATATGTACAGCCAGGAACACAAGTTAAATGGAAGAGCTATTGCCCGTGTATTTCATGGTGTAGCAAGCCCCTGTTTCCCTGCTACTACATGGGGGCGTGTCAGACGATTTTGGCGCAGTAACATTAATATAGATTTTAATTTGTTGATCAAACTTGCAACAAAACTGTTGATTCAACTGCGATAAAAGTTGTCCTTTATGCTGTTAATAATCTTTGTATATAAATGTTTATTATTTATGAACTCATTTATTTCATTTGAAAGACATTATTTACATTAAGTCCTATTGATTATCTCTGATTGATTAACAATGAAGTTACAAAAAGACAGTATGATACATTCCTGTATAAAGGTGCTTTGTTTAACATTATAATTTTGTCTTAATCTTCTTTTTAACTGCCATTTTTTGTATGCTTTGAGAAAGTTGTAAAAACGAGTCTTATGTGTGCGTTGTATGTTGGTAAGACGGCGTAGGGGTCAACAATGTAGAAGTTTATGATCATATCAGTCGACGAATGAGTAAATTTCATATCTATTGAGATTATTGGGCCCAAATCCTTTAGTTCCTCTCTATTGACCTTGAAACTTCTGCTAAGGTTAAGGCCAGTGTAGGCAGAATCACTATATGTAGGTCAATGATAATTGTTATGCAGATATATGAGCTTTTGCGCATCTCTTTTTCTCGGAGATTGCTTGGGTCCACAATCTTCAGACATTTACTATTGAAATGAAACCTTCACATAGTGTATATTTTAAACGTTTGAATTTAGGCTAGTTTGACGGGAACCACTTATGATAAGTCATTGTTGTTGAACGTTTTGCATAGTTTACATTTTCAAATGTTACCATTATATTTTCAATATTACATTAAGGCGAGATATATCTCTGTCAACAGTTATATAAGTACTAACCTAAAAAGAAATCACAGTAGTACCGAACTCTTTAAGAAAATTCAAAACGGGAAGTCCCTTATAAAACTGTATATTCAAAAGCTCAAACTCATCAAACGAATGGATAACAACTGTCATACTCCTGACTTGGTTACAAAGGTATGTTCTCAAGTAGAAAATCGTTAATTAATTTTGTTTTATAGCTAGCTGAATCTGTCACTTCTAGGATAACATTAACGGTACCAATTTTCCTGCACCAGATGCGCATTTCGACAATATATGTCACTTCAGAAATGCATGTGGCTAAAATATTTGAAATCCAAAGCATATATAAAAGAAGAGCTGTAACCCAAAAGGTCCAAAAATCCATTATATCGACGACGATGCTGAGCAAAATAAACAGACTCAATAGGCAAAAAGGTCAAAACTTTGGACACAGCAGTCAACACTGTAAAAACAAACAAAAATGTAAGTCATGTAACAAAGAAACATAAAAAGTCATAAAGACAAAGGACATTAGCAACAATGAAAGATAAACAGCTAGGAGTTTAGTTTCACATTTTGGCAATGTCGGATTTTTCAAATAACAAATCTATTGCGCCAAAAACATTTTAGACAGTTGATGGCTAACTTAGTCTTCACATTTGGTTCATAGGAACACCACTATTTTTTTACATGTTTTGTATGCAATATCCTGTTTCACTTTCCGTTTTTTCATAGATGGACCATATCCATAGGTCCAGAAATGTTTTCTATCTTCTCAAACGCTTTTTTCACACGCACTTTTTAAAATTAATTTTACAAAAAAAAATTGGACGAAAGATATGATTTTATTTGATTTATTTATAAGATATATGTAAACATTTTCTGAAAAGGTATCACACCATTAGGGATTAAAATAATACTTTTGATCAAATTTTGAGGAACTATGTGACATCTTTATAATTACCCCCTTTCTGCAGAATTACTATTTTATAGCAATTAAATGGAGATTGTTGCCATGGATACTCCGATTTTTTTTAACCATTTTAACTAGTGGAAGATAATGATTACATAGATATGCATATGCACGTATATCTGACACCTGAGACTACTATAACACATAATGTGTTATAGTAGTCTCAGCTGACACGAACTTTATATTGCTACCTTATAATAAAGCCAGCACACCACTATGAAACTAACAAGCGGTTTGATCATTAATAGACTCAAACAATTTTATATTTTCTTGACGGTATTAAAAAAAAAAAATGAATGTATTGAAAAAATAATCTGAAACGAGTATTATAGGACCAAGTTTAGTATAACACTCTTATTCGAACTGCAGTGAGTGATGTTTATAAGCTCAATATATCGAAATCGAGATAAGAAGTCAAGATGTAACGGATTGATTTTAAATTGCAGTCTTTTCAAACGTTTTTCAAGTCTTTATAAAACGAAGGAAAGGTTAGCAATCGTTTATCTGGAGAAGAATGTAGGATGCAAATGAATTGAAACTAGCAGGAATTAAGCGATCAGTTAAACGATAAGTCACGGCACGATCATATAAAATCCAATACGAAATTAGGAGGATTACTGCATCAAAGTCGGTTTAAGTTTGCATGTAGTAACAACTGAATAGACCAAGATATTTATCAAATCCAAAACCAGTGAATGTGATAGGTAAAAAGTAATAAAGGAAAATCTTTCCAAATAAGACATGTTTTTTCAGCAATATTTAATTAAAATTTATAAAAAAAAAATGAGTTTAAGATGCTTTTTATTGTTGTAATTAGTAAGAATGCAATTTCAAATCTCAAGTTCCAATTGTATGTAATGATTTTATACAAATGAAATCTGTAACGGTACTGACAAGGCAGAAAATGACCTTTCCGTGTATAACACTACAAAGGGAATAACGAAGGCGTTATGTTTTGTATAAACGTTGATCCGATATACATTTCCCCAAGATTTTATTGCCAGCCTATCAGCATAAACTTTGCAACTCAGAACATCAATAGATTACATTGACTTTTTACTTTTTTTATAGTTTACTTTTTTTAATATAGGAATGATAATGAGAATCGTTTTTTTCTATGACCTAACCTTTATGATTTATGTCCCTCTTACTTAAACATATGCGAGACGAAGTTTCAATGCAATACCGTTTTTATTTACTATAACCTATCTGATTGGACAAACGGGTGCTCTTCTAACGAAAACAGAAAATAGGACAGTATAAGAGTAAAATATTATCTTGGATTTTTAAATCACACTCTTTCATTTAATACCATTTTACTTTTAAAAATCAAATATAAAGGTAGTCGGAAGATTGGGGAATTAAACTGGACTGCATAAAGCTTTAAATCGTTCTCTAAACAACAAAATTCAATGTTTGGAACTTTAAGTTGATGTCCTCCCTTTGCGTATTTTGGAATTATGAGCTTTTGATCATAGTGGATGAATTATGAATTGCAAACTGGTTCTTATCCCGTTTATAAAGTGAAAATGTATGTCCATTTTGGATGGAGGGATGAATCAATGGCACTAATACTTATGTAGACGAAACGCGCGTCTGGTGTATCAAAAACCCAGCCTGGTACCTTTGGTAACTATTTATATGGTTTTCTCATGTGTTTGCCAAAATTTTTTGACTGTCCTTTTGATAACTTTTATTGCTTCCTACAGTTATATCAAAGGATGGAAAGACATCATTGACTTTCTATTTTTCTTATTGAAATTAAAATGTAATTCTAAAAAGTCAAAAGCTGTTAAGCACAAAATGCCTTTACATAAGACATAATACAATAAAAAGATGACATAACATTTGTACGTTTTTCTCGATGAAAGTTAACACGGTCACTGCATAGCTGTCAGCTTGAATCATGAATACCAATCACTAACACTCTTTCTGTCAATAACTTTAGGTATGCTTCATATGCATCTCCCACACAACCAATCTCTATGCAATTTGCAATATAATTCTTTGTTCTTTCGTAAATTACTACGTGATATCTAAATTTTATGTGTGGCTAATATGCGTAAATAGTAGAAGGGCTAAGTCAGGAAAAGGTAGATTTTTTTATGTTCAATCTATTTGAATTCCACAGTTCTTACATGCTATAAATAAAGACAACAGTAGTATACCGGTGTTCAAATTTCATAAATCGATTGAAGGAAAACAATCCGGGTTACAAACCAAAACCGAGGGAAACCATTCACTTAAAGAGGAAATCAAAGGAACACGGAAGTTAAACAAAAACAAACGGCTTAATATTTTTTTTAAATCAAAATATTACGAAATTTTGCGACCGACTTCAGTACATTGTGTTATATTAAGTTATATAGGAAACAAAATTTCTGAGACACGTAACAATGACAGACGTATACCGCTGTTCAATATAGTCATAATTCGATTAACCTATAAATTAAAAGAGAAATTAGGTTACAAACTAAAACCGAGTGTAACACATCAACTTATTTACCTGTCTATCAGGGAAATCATTATTGGTTCCATACTTAACAACGGGATATTTATATAAGTACTAAAAACCATTTTGTTGACCTATTAAAGCTGATAACCGTGTACCATATATTGTTGTTTAACCGAAAAGAGGGCACTCACGAAGGACAAACGATTGCAAAAATCATGATCATTTAGCAACTTAGTCCTATAATTGAGCTTGAGTAGTTTAGTAACAATCAAAGTGTTGAGCAAACGTCAACGAACATGTAAACTTAGAGATTTTGTCATTATTTGATTCGTCAAGGAGCAGATTACTATGTTTCCGTTCCTTTATTTTATATGAACACTAACCTATTATCATAACCTTGGATTTGTTTATATTACATTTAAGATTCCACTTTGCCGCAAATGTAGCTGATATATCTAGAAGACGATACAATTCATTCTAGATAAGGACTATATAATCAGTAATCAATAGACAATTCACTAGCTGTGAGGATACTTCGAAGCCAAAAGTGCTTGCTTCAAGCATACTTACGAGGCAACTCATTATTATAGAGAAAAGTTACCGGTGAAAAATACAGAACTGTAAAATGATCAGAGCAGTTTCAAAACACTTTCAACTGTATTTCACAGATTTCACATGGCAAAGTTCATACACAGTTCACAAAAACATGACAGTTCAAATTCTTATCTGATCATTTGTTTCTGTCATATGTGTCTGCATAATATACAATTAGATTAAGTAAAATGCTAGATATGAAATACCGTATTTATCAGATATATCAGTATTTCTGAAGTGCGGTTATATTTGAGTTTTTATGAAGTTTAGATTTTAACCGATTAATAGCAATTAAATGTCAAACTTGCAATAAACCAAATATTTTATGATTGACCTTATACTCAAAACGAACACACCATAACAAGCATAAGAACTCATGCATTTCTCTGCAATGGCGATCGGTAGATTTTAGCATGTTTAGTTCTTACTACTACTCAAATAATTTCAAGACTACATTATTATAGAAGGACAGCTTGGTCATAAAAGATTTTTATAAGATTTCGTGATAGTCTTGTAGGTAGATAAGGAAAAATAATAACTTAAAGAATAAGTATTACTTAAAGCGACATACCATATCTAGGACATTCAATGAGTTAATTTAACTCCAAAAAGAATCGATACCCGTGCTTAAAGTATAAGTAGTAGGAATTGGAATAGACAGTATATTTTAGATGTCATTAACTATGAGTATCTCTATGTTGTAGATTCATAATGTCTAACAAACAGAGCTTTTCCGAGAGCATTTTTTTTTTTATTTCTTTAATTATACGTAATATACTTTGATTATCGCTTGACGGAGTCAAAAGCGAGACATAGGTATGCTGTTTCCGGTATTGGCGACGACAACGACGTCAGTGGCGGTGGCGTCAACAATATTAGTTTGTGATTAGGTTTAGTTTATGGTTAACCACTAGTGGTAAGTCAAAGATATTAGGTATGCAGTTGTCTTAGTATTGGCACGTCTCATTGCCATGGAGAAAATTTGGCCCCGCCCCCTCAGTTATGGTCTCTTGACTTTGAATTTTTGCTATGTATTAGTTTGTGTTAAGGTTTGTTTAAAGGTAACTAGGTAAGATAGGTCAAAGGTGTTTGGTATGCATTGTATTATAATTAGCATTGGCACTTCTCATTTCCATGGAGATTGTTTAGCCATGTACTTTCAGTCATGGTTCATTGACTTTTAATATTTGCAAATCTTACATTTTAAAGTGTTGCTATTTTAATTTTAACATTTGCATTATTGAAATTACCAAAAAGCGAGACATATCTCTGTGATAACAGTTTATTTTTATTGTACCTTTGATATCTATTGCTATAGCAATTGTGAATGTTATTTTTATAATATTTGATGTAAGGATCAACTTTGTTCATACATTAATTGGAAGAAAAAGTCCAATGTTTGTATCAACTATCTTGTTAACAAATATTTGTAATGCTATGAGGAAGATTGTAACCATATCACATTCTTACTGTTGCAACAATATAGCAAACTGTATCATATATTGACCTCGAAATTTCACATTTTTCAATATTAATTTCAAATTGTAACTCCAGAAATAATTAAACACTTCTCTCCCAGTTTTAGGTGGGTTTTTTTGTTTTTGTAATTGAATGGTAATATATGTAATCATCGAATTATGGAAGCACACTGTTTTAAACATTTCAATCATTTGAAAGGTAAACTTCGAAGGTTAATTTTCAAATGAATAAATGTTGTTGTGATGATGCAGTTTTTCAATACGAGCGAACAGATCACAATTTTTCAGATCTATTGTTCAGAGAAACAGAGAAAGATGTATAATGAAACCTAATAAGATTGAATTGATCCATGAACCATGAATAGAATACCTCACATTTTATTTTTATGATAGTTGAAACACCTTATAAATTCCTTTATAAATGGTCTTGCCTTTGTTTATAATGGCTAACAATATAGTCGTATTATAATCTTTGAATAAAGGTTCTTTCCGTGACTTGGACCTTTGAAAACAAATGACATCGTATACTGCCTCTTTTTGAACTAACACTCCGAAAGTACGCTTGCAACCAAGAGTTTGGTATCAAAAACAATACAAAACATTTAGAGCATCTACAATAAAAAGGGACATCGGAGACCGAATGGTCTACGTATTTTTTTTACAGTTATCACTGGGTTGTCAACAAGGGGGTTTTGAGTTCGGACCCCGTTTGCCCATTCCGATCCTTATTAACAAGGATTACTTGTATTTGAAACCCCTTGACTGATTCAAAAAGCGAGACATAGATATGCTGTTTCTTGCGTCGTCGTCATTAATGTATTAGTTTGTGATTAGGTCTAGTTTATGGTGACCTCAAGTGGTAGATAAATGATATTTGGTATGCAGTTTGGTATAAACATTAGCATATATCATTACCATGGAGATTATTTGGCTCCGCCCCCTCAGTCATGGTGTATTGACTTTGAAACATTTGCTTAGTTTACATGTATTAGTTTGTGATACGATCAAATAAAGATGAACTGATTATGTTACTTCAATGATATTTCGTATGCAACTACATTGGCATTTGCTTTGAAAGTATCGTTTCCATGGAGATCATATAGCCCTATCCCCTCATCATGGTTCATTGACATTGAAATAACTACATAGTTTGCAAGTTAATGTTTGTTTTTAAGTGTGTTTTAAGGGAACAACTTATTACATTATTATAAGTCAATGATATTTGTTATACAGTTGTATTAGCATTGGCACATCTCATTTCTATGGAGATTGTTTAGCCATGCACCTTCAGGGTTCATCGAGTTTGAATATTTGCATAACTTACATTATAAAGTATTGCTATTTTCTTCTATAAATTTTTTTTTAAGGCAACACATAGTATAATGGTTTTTTGGATGCTTATTTTTTTCTATTATATATTTTGTCATTTTATATAAATAGGAACTAACAATCATCATGGTAATAAATTGTTTGTATTTAAAGACGCCCTGTTCGGCAGTCTTTGACTGACAATACAAATATTGCATTTTATCGGACCACAGATGAATTATCACGTTGTGATTGGTTAAATGCCGTCACGTGGTGACCCTCTATGAGACCGTATGGGGTTAGTAAGTTTCATATAGGGTTCATGACGCGTTAATGGCGACGTCATCTATTAATGTTGTTGTGTTTCATTGTTTATTTTTCAACAAAACGCCGCAGAAAAAGTCCAGCGTCCGATAAATTCGTTATACGGTTAACTACTGACCCCCTACGGATCCATAGAGGGTGAATAAATTTCATAGGGGACTCGGCCTCCGGCCTCACCCCCTATGGATTTTACTAACCCTCTATGGATCCGTATGGGGTCAGTAGCGAACCATATAACTTATAGTATTACCATTCGAGAATTTATATTTGTCAATCAAATACCGTAAATATCAATGAATCTAAGAACTATAATAAATTAATTTGAAAACAAAACAAAACTTGTGATTTTAAAGAGAAACATTAGTTCATCTTATATTTCGCAAATTGCATAATTGTCATACAATTGTGTAAAAAAGCATACATACCTTGTACTTTATAATGAAATCTTCTGGCAACATGGTTACACTTAGATTTATTTGATTTTTCCAAAATTCTGATGGGATAACTAATTTTTCTTCAAATTATCAACCAGTTTTGTAAATAAAGTCACAGTGCAGGAAGTTCACGGAAATTAACCGTATTCAATATCTCGAGTTCATGTTCCGTATATCTAGTTTTTATTTTCTGATTACGTAAGTCTGAAATTGCACATAAATACTGATTTAACATCCTCAAGGATTAACGTTGCTCAAATCTCAGGAATCAGATTGGTCGAAACTATATTACAAGTCTTGTGTTGCTTTTGGGGAAATTTTGCATGCAATAAAATAAATCGTAAACTAGATCATCGAATCATTAATTCCATCATCTATATATGACTTCTATATATGGAACAAGAAAAGACGTAGATTACCCATCACATAACTCGAAGAAAAGAAAATTACTTTCGATGTTCTCTATTAAAAAGTACAAGGCGGAAATACCAATTTTCTAGACACTTTCTTCGTGTTTTCCTGTTGTTTTATATTTTGTACGTTGTCATCAACTCTTTTTATCAATAAAGATAGCTGTAACTTTGTGATAATGAGCTAGTGCACTGCAGATTTCATAATGCAACCTTTGATTTAGTATTAAAACGCCACCTATACTAACAATTATTAGGGTAAGTCTCTTAAATATAGACGATTAACTTCATTGTTCTGTTATTTAGAGATGAATTCACAGTCTGTGCTTCTTATAAATGTCATTTAACCACCGGATTACTGTAGTTGTAATAATTATATAAGTCTCGTTTAACAATGATGACACAAGACATGTTAATTATGTTTTTTTTCTGTAGAATCATCAAGTTGGTTACTTGTTACTTAATCAGTTAGAGCATCATTAAAGTTCTCGTTATTTTTGGTCAGACGAAATATTTCAGTTACCAAAATAAGCATTATTATATCACAGAAAGCCGTACTATGATAGTTTGTTATAAGAAGATACAGATGATAAAGGAAGATAAGAAACTTTGGGAGGAATATTTGGTAAAAAATGTAAGGATATGGAATATTAACGATACAAAAAATGGGAATAGTAATACGAGTGTTGAAAAGCACGATGGATCAGGGGTAAAGGGGAAAAGGAGGGACAAAAATTATAAAAAAGGCGGGTTTTGAAAAATTAGCACACAGTGCCACCATCCTTATGTTAAACCACAATATATATGTCCCATTCATGAGTTTCTTGTCCATCAAATTTATGTTTGATGTTATTCTCTAAATGTCTTTTATGGAAATTAAAACGATTTTTCATTTGATTTTGTAATTAACCGATTTTCAAAGTCCGTATGTGCGTTTAGAATAAACAAATTAAATGGTGAGAAAAAACATGCAGTCAAGATTAATTCCAGAAACTACTTTAAAGGAACCAATTCAATGTGTTACATGGTCGATGTCAATTAAGTTCTTCGAAAATGTAATTGTGTTGTCATTTATGTGATTGTTAGTTTGTGTTGGTGATGTACTTACATTTTCCATTTTACACGACTTCTGGATATGATGAAGAATTACTATATCCCACTGCAATGTGTCTTGTTAACTTGGTAAAGCTTGTAAGTTGTATCACATTCATTAGTCATGACTTTTAAATTTCGGATCATTAAACAACAAATCTAAATAATTTTATCGGAATTGAATTCCTTGTGTAATTTTCAAATTTGAATGATTTTGATCAAATGATGTATATTCAAACAAGTACCAAATCCAGAAGGAATATGAATTTCAGGGATTTAAACGTAGTTATTATTTTAATGCAACAGATGCACGTTCTGACAACAGGTGTCTCTATAATGATCCTCGAGGCTATAATAAAAAAAAAAAAAAAAAACCAAGAAAATCCAAAACAAAAATCTTATGCTATTGTTGAAGAATTTGTAAACATGAAAGAAACATGAAACATTTGTAAACATGAAAGAAACAAAAGTAAAGCTAAACACCAACAATGAATCAAGGTAAAACAAGGTAACTGACGGGATCTTCCCGCATAAAATGAATCTGATTGTATCATTGTATTATTCACAGATTTCTACTTCATTTTGTACAATGCTGTTAACCAACTTGTAACCTTGTTATAGACATGAAACAGGTGTTATATATTTGCCTTTTTGCAGTTAGTAAAGCCATTCATAACCCAAGTGATCTTTAGTTGTAAAAAAGCATGTCTGATTTGATGTAAGGAAAACACCTGTCAATAATCTGCAAACTAACAAATCGAACCATTTTGTTCTTTTAAAAGATCTATATTGTGAAATAAATCAAAAACCTGAAACTTATCTGTTAGTATATTTAACGAGAGAATCTTACCGGATATATCAACAAAATCTAACTCGTTTGATTATAAAATTCGTTGATTCTATCATGCACTCAGAAGAACAATTTAACTTGTTGATGTCAATATAATATTAAGCATCTATAAAAAGCAACACTGAAGACGTTTGATTCGTATTTGATTGATGACATTTGTTTGTTATTTTGGTTATCAAGTTAGAATTTTAGATAACACGCATCACTCAATAGAAATTAGGGATCAAGACCATGTCATGATAAATGCTTATCTTTGTCAAACATTCACTGTATTGTATGTGTTTGTTTTCACAGTAGAAGCTAACGATTGTTTACCTACTTCGTCTGCGGTGGTCAGGTGTTCGATTCAAGTCTAGATTATTTGTATCTGAATAAGGGATAAACAAAACTCCGGGTCAGAATAATCTGTCTAGGCATATTGATATGTCTATCTTTAAAGTTGTTACAAATAGACAAACCCTAAAATATTTCTGTGTATGTTTGGTCTTATGGTACAGTAATAAGTAAATTTTAGTTATAAGATAAGCCTTCTTTTTTTCCTGATTTAAATTAAATGTGTTTGAAAAACATTCAAATATTGTCGAAAGCTAATGTTTTAAAAGGATCATTATTAGTTATTAAGGCAAGAAACCATTTAATTTTATTTTTCACGGTAGCCTTTTTCACAATGTTATTGTTTTTATAACATAGTTTATTAGATATGTTCATACATTTACAACCATTTCAAATATCTAAAGGTTACAAACATCATGAAGAATCGACATAAAAACAGTCGACGGTTTACCTATAGAGTCTAAATTACAATCGATTTGACTATTGATGTTCAAAATTAGCTAGAAAATTAAGAAAGTTTATTGTCTGTCTTTATAAAAAGTATCCGGTCTTATACTTTCTATATTTCAATATTTTTTCTTCAAGCTTCCTACTAAATTTCAGTTCAGAAAATCGTAAAACTTTTGAAGTGTTATTTTCATATTTTTTTGTTAAAGCATATGTATGCTGAAAAATGTCGGCTTTAAGCTCAAAAGCTTACCAAATATTTAAACAAGATTATTCGGAAGGGATATGGTTATGATACTGTTGTAAGGTTATTACTGATTGCATATTTTAATATTAATATTGATTCACTCATAAGGTCTTTGCATCGGAAATAAACACATTTATTCTAAAAAACCTGTTGTTGGCATGATACGGGTTATGTTCTGCTCATATATTTTATGATCGTATGATACTAAACCCATAAAAGGAGGGAAATTGCTTGATGAAGACATAATCCTTCAATCAGTTTAATTGAGGTCTAAAGCTGTCGTGTCAGTAACTGCTACTAGTCCTTTAATAATTTGTGTATCATTGTCATTTTGCTTAGATTCGTTTGTTACCTATTCTGACCACGAACTCGGACGTCTTTTAAATTGAGTTTTACTGTACGTATTGCTTTGAGTTTCTTTATTCCACATCGGCTATGGGTATAGGGAGAGGGTTGAGATCTCACAAATGTTAATCCTTCCGCATGTTTGCGCCTGTCCCAAGTCAGGAGCCTCTGGCCTTTGTTAGTCTCGTATGCTTTTTTTTTAATTTTAGTTCAATTGTTTGTTATGAAGTTAAGTATGACGTCAATTTTCACTTGACTAGTACACACGTTTATTTAGGGGCCAGCTGAGGCGGAATTTTTTCGCTGCGTGGAAGACCATTTGGTGGCCTTCGGCTGTTATCTGCTATTTGGTCGGGTTGTTGTGTCTTTGACATATTCTCCATTTCCATTCTCAACTTTATCACATGAACAAATTTATTGAATTGTATGTTTGGTAGAAACAGTAATTTTTTAAGCTCAAAACTTGAAAACAGTTTAGGAAGATGGGGTTTCTAAATTATAATCTATAGAATTTTTTAATAATTTGCCAAAATGTAGTTTACATCATGCTTTTGAAAAATAATAATAAAAAAAATGGGTTACGGGACTTATTTTCACGCTACAAGTTGTTCAAAATTGACAGATTTTGTATAGAATATAGATATAGGAAGATGTGGTGTGAGTGCCAATGAGACAATCCTCCATCCAAATAACAATTTCAAAAAAAGTAAACCATTATAGGTCAATGTACGGCTTTCAATACGGAGCCTTGGCTCACACCGAACAACAAGCTATAAAAGGCCCCAAAATTACTAGTGTAAAAATATTCAAACGGGAAAACCAACGGTCTAATCTATATAAAAAAATAAAAAATAAAAAATATGCATGGAAAACCCAATTTTCTGCCATAAAACGAAAACTGCACCATAGAATTTTGAGATAAAATATGAGAAGATAGCTTGAATAGTATGCTTTCAGATAAGAAAAAGAAAAAATGGGGTCACCGGATCTGTTTTCTTGCTACACTATAAAATAGGTAAATTCCTAACACATTCTAGTGTAAAAGTACCTTTCTCGAATTTAATAAGATTAAAGTTTTCTATTTTTTGTAAAATACAACCATAAATATGATAAAGCATGTCATTTCCTCTATTTTGTAATGAAAATTCTTACACATGAATTTCCTACCGCTTTCAAAATTTGCACATTCTATTAAAAATATAAACCGATATATCTGGTATTTCAAAATCCAAGATGGAGGAAGACACCCTATCTACCTTATGCAGGAAATAAACGGAACGAGATGATCGTCAACATGGTAATCTTCTCTGGCTATGCATGCATCATTCATCTTTATTAACTGGACCCCTGCTGTTGTGTCAATCTTATCTAGTATCAATCAGCGGGTGGCCAGTTAATCATCTTTATTGAATCCAGAATCAATAAACAAATATCACGATTGGGAATAAATATAATCGGCAAATAACTGATTAGTCATTTTTTCATGAATTAAGATGTAAGATTGAGTGAATATGCTTTTCTTTAGAATAGACATAGCCATAAAGTATCGGTCCTCTAATTGGTGACCATGTCTAAATGTGTTCATTCTCATTGCCGTATTGGAGAAGTTGTTTTGCTTAAGAAAATAAGCTATAAGCCATAATAAAATGATTAAACAAAATGATTAATTTCACGATTAATCAGATATTAGATATGGGACCTTAGACAAATTAAAAAGCCCAATACCAACGTAAAGATGATAACCTTCGATAATCGATATATAACCATGATAACCTTGTTTGAAATCGTTTCAAAATTTATGTAAAAAGTAAAATCACAAAAATACTGAACTTAGAGGAAAATCAATGCGGAAAGTCCATAATCACATGGCAAAATCAAATAACAAAACGCATCAATAACGAATGGACAAGAACTGTCATATTCCTGACTTGGTACAGGCATTTTCAAATGTATAAAATGTAAACAATACTCGTTCTTTGTTTTTTTCGTTTATGACAAAGGGAAAAACTCATTGTTAAGATTTTCATAAATTTAAGGAAACGCCTGGTTTTTTTACCAAAGCAAATATCTCATTTATTTATGAACAGGAATTGGTTGTTGTCGAGCCTGCAACTTTTGTTGCAGAAAGCTCGACATAGGGATAGTGATCCGGCGGCGGCGGCGGCGGCGGTGTTAGCTCACTTCTTATAAGCTATATATTTTAGAAGGTGGAAGACCTGGATGCTTCATATTTTGTATATAGATGCCTCATGTTACGAAGTTTCCGTCAGTCACATGTCCAATGTCCTTGACCTCATTTTCATGGTTCAGTGACCACTTGAAAAAAAAGTTCAAAATTTTTGTAACGTTGAATTCTCTCTTATTATAAGTAATAGGATAACTAAATTTGGTATGTGCGTACCTTGCAAGGTCCTCATGCCCGTCAGACAGTTTACACTTGACCTCGACCTCATTTCATGGATCAGTGAACAAGGTTAAGTTTTGGTGGTCAAGTCCATATCTCAGATACTATAAGCAGTAGGGCTAGTATATTTGGTGTATGGAAGGACTGGAAAGTGTACATGTCCAACTGGCAGGTGTCATCTGACCTTGACCTCATTTTCATGGTTCAGTGGTTATAGTTAAGTTTTTGTGTTTTGGTCTGTTTTTCTCATACTTTATGCAATAGGTCTACTATATTTGTTGTATGGAATGATTGTAAGGTGTACATGTCTAGCGGGCAGATGTCATCTGACCTTGACCTCATTTTCATGGTTCAGTGGTCAAAGTTAAGTTTTTAAGTTTTGATCTTTTTATCTAATATTATATGCTAAAGGTCAACTATATTTGGTGTATGGAAATATATTATGATCTATATGACAGTCCCGCAGGTTTAATTTGACCATGACCTCAATTGCACGGTTCATTGGACAGTGTTAAGTTTTTGTGTTTTGGTCTATTTTTCTTAAACTATAAGTAATAGGTCAACTATATTTGTTGTATGGAAGCATTGTTAGCTGTACATGTTTGCCTGGCATGGTTCATCTGACCTTGACCTCATTTTCATGGTTCATTGGTCTTTGTTTAACTATCTTGTTTAATGTTAAGTTTATGTGACAGTTGTAATAACGCTTTATACTTAGGACTATCAACATAATATCAATGATTAGTAAAGAAGGCGAGACATTTCAGTGTGTGCACTCTTGTTATATTAGTTTACCCTTTATCAATTTTGTGCTGCGGAGGTACTTTTGTATCACTGTATCACTTTTTCGTATTGATCGCACTTTTACTTTTTTTATTAATTTTGTCAGTGACATCAATTTTATTTATATATTTTGTATCGCAAGCTTGACATTTATTCCGTTATCTTTTTTACCATGAGTAATTATGTTCTTCACGGTTTAATATTTTAGTGCAAACAAGTATAATGTACAACACATTTACACTATCTATATTTTTTTCCGTGTCATATTCTATTTCCTGGTAATTTTTCCTCTCGACGTTTTCTTTAATGGGTCTGTGTCGTTCTTAGGAATTGTAATTTACCAATTATGCAGACTATAAATATCTTGGCCTGACTTTGTTGCATTAAATGATAACGGATCTTCCGCTTTTGCTGTGGAAAGCTCTTATACATACGACCAAGCATATGCATTGACGAGACGAAAAGGTATAAAAGACTTGGTTTTTATGCTTACTGACATGATAACCAGACGGAAATGATTTTTTCAAATTACAATGAACAGGCAATGAAACAAATTAGTGCGTCTGAGACTTTTCCTTTGCAATGTTGTAAGAACTGATTTGATTACAAATTAAATACAAATGATATAGAAGATTCAATTTGCTTTAAATCAATAATAAAGACAAATAGTTAAACGTTTTAACCTTGCATAACAAAGCGCATTAGAAGCTTTACTTCGCTCATTGTTGCCAATGTAATGGAATTCTATGCGACTGTAAGAGGTTTGGCTAGCTATAAAATCAGGTTGTTTGATATATTATTCTCTACATAAAAAAAATGCCTTTACTATGTCAGGAATATGAAAGTTGGTTTTTTTTTCTTTCGTTTGCTGTGTTTGAACTTTTGATTTTGCAATTTGATAAGGAGCTTTCCAATTATGATTTTCCTTGAATTTCGGTATTTGTGATATTTTACTTTTATAAACCAGCGAATTTCGATAAATTTATTAATGATTCTTAAAGAAAGATGCATTTTACTTAGATACGATGTTAAGTTTGAACTTATTAAGGGATACATATTTACTCTTGCATAGTATATGAATAAACTCATCATAGACACCAGAACTAAATTTTGTATAAACGCCTCTTACTGTGTTTAACCCCGGTTTTTGTCGAGCCTGCAACTTTTGTTGCAGAAAGCTCGACATAGGGATAGTGATCCGGCGGCGGCGGCGGCTACGGCGGCGGCGGCGGTGTTAGCTCACTTCTTAAAAGCTTTATATTTCAGAAGGTGAAAGACCTGGATGCTTCATACTTTGTATATAGATGCTTCATGTTATCAAGTTTCCGTCAGTCACATGTCCAATGTCCTTGACCTCATTTTCATGGTTCAGTGACCACATGAAAAAAAGGTTCAAATTTTTTGTAATGTTGAATTCTCTCTTATTATAAGTAATAGGATAACTATATTTGGTATGTGCGTACCTTGCAAGGTCCTCATGTCTGTCAGACAGTTTTCACTTGACCTCGACCTCATTTCATGGATCAGTGATCAAGGTTAAGTTTTGGTGGTCAAGTCCATATCTCAGATACTATAAGCAATAGGGCTAGTATATTCGGTGTATGGAAGGACTGTAAGGTGTACATGTCCAACTGGCAGGTGTCATCTGACCTTGACCTCATTTTCATGGTTCAGTGGTTATAGTTAAATTTTTGTGTTTTGGTCTGTTTTTCTCATACTATATGCAATAGGTCTACTATATTTGTTGTATGGAATGATGGTAAGGTGTTCATGTCTAGCGGGCAGATGTCATCTGACCTTGACCTCATTTTCATGGTTCAGTGGTCAAAGTTAAGTTTTTGAGTTTTGGTCTTTTTATCTAATACTGTATGCCATAGGTCAACTATATTTGGTGTATGGAAATATTTTATGATCTTTATGTCAGTCGCCCAGGTTTTATTTGACGGTGACCTCATTTTCACGGTTCATTGCACAGTGTTAAGTTTTTGTGTTTTGGTCTATTTTTCTTAAACTATAAGTAATGGGTCAACTATATATGTTGTATAGAAGCATTGTTAGCTGTACATGTCTGCCTGGCATGGTTCATCTGACCTTGACCTCATTTTCAAGGTTCATTGGTCTTTGTTTAGTTATCTTGGTTAATGTTAAGTTTATGAGACAGTTGTAATAAAACTAAGCTTTATACTTAGGACTATCAACATAATATCAATGATTAGTATAGAAGGCGAGACATTTCAGCGTGTGCACTCTTGTGGATACTAAGTTAGTGAATTCTGTGCAATACTATGTGAAACCTGTTCTGTGTTTTGTATTGGTTCTCTTTGTCATAGTGTTGTCTGTCTTTCATTGATTTTTTTATCGTCCCTTTTTGTACACTCCTGCCTTTTTGGTTTTTAGTTTCTCATAGTTATCCATGGATCAAACCATCCTTCCAAAGTTCATTGTTGTCCGAGCATGCTCTCTGTCAGTATGTTTTAAACTGATATAGGTATATATAATAATGTGAAAATATTGCAATGTCGTCGCCAAAAAATACTATTAGTTATCTTGGTGTAATCAGGGGTGTACATAATTTTACACCGTTGTTGAAAATTCATACACCCTGAGGCGCAGCCGAATGGGTGTATGAATTTTCAACAACGGTGTAAAATTCCGTACACCCCTGATTACACCAAGATAACGAATTTATTTCTTATGAACAATTCCTTTACTCATTTTGAAACCAGGATGTAAAATTGTAAAAATGGTAATGAAAAATTTTAAGCGTAATATATTTTCAATGTCCATGTTGCTGCACATTGTCAAATACTTTTTAACTTTATTTTTGGCAAATGTCAGAAAATATTTGTGTGTTTTGAGTTTACAAATTTTATATATTTTTTTTTTAGCATTTTCTTCTTATTATTTTTTTTCTAAATTTCTTTTTTTTTATTTTGGCAAAATTTTATTTTTAATTTTTTTCTGACAAAATTTCATTTTTTTTTAAATTTTGACAAAATTTTATTTATCCCCGGGTGAACAAGGGTGGGGTGTTATTTACACCGGGGTAGTCAACCAATCAGATTGTAGTTTTTTTGCTGCATAAGAAATAAAAAGATTTATCTGTATGGATTCATAACATAACAAAGATTTTTTTTATGTATTCCCGTTTCATTTTGATATTATCGGAATTGAAATTAGAATATTTACCAATTAATTTTAGATAGCTTTTCAAATGTTAGTAAGCAAAACATAATACTGGCTGGTTTTTTCAGTTTTCTCTAAGTCTGTCTATGATTTGATAAAAATATATTCTTACATGAATTGATCGAGTTTGTAAAATGATTACAGCCTGATTTTAAGGAAATACAAATGCGTGAATGACCAATCAGCAGTTATTGTAAACAGTCAAATAACATTATATTCGTTAATCCTACCTTTGAGGGAACACGTTCCAAGTTAAATCCATTTAAACCAAAATAAAAATTCGTACAATCAGTAAATGTCTGTGTCGATATTTTAGCTCAATTCATCAGTATAATTAGATATTGCGTCGAAATGAATAACATTGGAAACTACTTGTTATGTTTACAATATCTGTATTGGTATATCAAAAAAATGTTTACTTTTCAATAAGAAGCAGTAGTAGTTAACGTATGTTTGATTCAGTTCTCATAAATAAAAAAAACCCTAAGTAAATGGATTGAAATTTCAAACAGTGGGAATAAGTTTGTCGACGGGGTTACCTCTCTTCATATGTAATTATCAACCACAATGCCAATCCAAAAAACTGCGCTTTCCACACATTACAGATAAAACAACTTTTCTAAATACCAAAGACTGTAATCCTCCAATCTTTAGTGATAACCCAAAAATAAGAAATATTGTTTTCAATCGTTTTTCTGCGTTACTCTTACGGGCGCTGAATATGTGTAAGAAATATAGTCCTGCTAGTGAAAACAAATAATATAAACAAACACGAGCGTAACGTATGAATTAGGAAATGTTACATCCCACAGTCTTCGTGGGGATATTGTTTCTTAGTTTTATGTTTCTGTTGTGTTTTCAAAACGGTTTTATTTACATTTGTCGGGTTTTATTTTATTTATTTTTTGGCCATGGCTTTATTGTCAGTTAGTCTTTGCCTTGTGATTTAAATATCCTTGTATTTTTTCCTCTCTTTCATCGCTAAAAATGGTAAATTGATAATTACAGAGTCGAAGTTGTCATACATTTTATTTTTCAATCTTTGTCATTAAGATGAGACATGAATAAATGAATGCATTTGATTTCTCATTAATTTCCTGTCGCCTAAACTCAACTCTCATACCTGTAATAGTGGTGTAACAGTACGAAATAAGAACACACTATCAAAATTAGTTGAAAAGGCTTATAAATATGTAAAAAAAAAAAAAAAAAGGAGAGACAGTAGCATACCGCTGTTCAATAGTCACAAATCGATTAAGCATAACAAATCCTGGTCACAAACCGAAACCGAGTGAAACTTGTAATGGATATTCATACAAGTCATTTTACAAAATTGCGTATCACTACTCGTACAGTTCGATATCATATGTCTTGTCTCGTTTTGTTTTTCTTACTCGTTATCATTTGAATGCGACGTTTAAATTTTACAAATTCAGATTCAGTTCATATCATTCACCATAACAGTGAGTTATCGTCAAATTATTCTGTAGTTGGTTTTCTCAAATTATTGGGTCATAATTTGGAAATTGATAAATCCTGACGAAAATGTCTTTTTTTTTAAAAGGATGATATGATTTATTTGCCACAGAGACAAAATTTACTCAAGAGATCACATGATGTAAAAGTTTACAATAACTATAGATCACCGTATGGTGGTCAACATTGAAAAATCAAACGATTAGCAAACTGTAACGACCTAACATGACTGTCGTAAAGCTTTTTAAACGAATATATTCAACCTCTAAACGAAAAAAATAATATGATGAACAACAACAAAGGACCACTTTTGATAATATAACAGAAAGTAATATGTTATCTTATTGTAATTTGAAGTAATAAATTTAAAAGTCTATATAAAGACGGCCTTTCTTTACAAAATAAATCACGATCATACTTCATAACGTCATTTTTCAAAAATAAAAAATACCGATCACAATTAAGATAGCGGAAACTAACGTACCCGGTCTAGCACTTTGTTTTCTTAAGTATTTTCCGTTTAAAAGTCGTATGACAACGCTTGGTCAGTCGCTAATCAGGAAACAGATATTTTGTATCATCATTAAATTATTTTGAATTGCTTTGTATGTATCTTGTTCTTTGTCTAACTTTTTACGTATATATGTGTTTTCTCATGTGATTACGCTCATGTGATAACGTAAATCTACATTTCATGAGGAAATAATAATCAAGATTATCTTCAAGGCAAAATAACATGTAAAAAATATTTCGACATGAAAATGTATGAGGACCTTATTAGAACAACGCCTGATGAACATATTTACAGTGATCATACATATGACAAAGTTGACGTAAGCAATAGTTGTACAAATCCATTCAAGAGGAAAACAAAGCGTCGTTTGATAGTGGTCCTTGTTGTCATTGTGATCGTTGTTGTAACGATAATATTTACAGCACTACTTATAGCAAAAGGTTGGTACAATTATGTGAAATAAATTGTTGATAAAAAAAATAAACAAATTTGAGATAATGAAGGAGTAAAAACTAGGTAGCGTTTTCCATTTTTGTTTGATTTTGCATTTCAATATTCTTATCATAATAACTCAGAATTATACAAAGGTTGAAGCAATTTTTTGGGCATTATTATATAGTTGAATCCAATTACACCTTCAATCATTTCCTACTTCCCAGTAGAATTTAGGCATTGTTATAGAATGTCCATATAAAGAGCAAAACAGGTAGAAACTTAAAAAAGCCAAATTTATCAAAACAGCAGTTTTCCGAAATCTGTAGGCATTTATGGTTTGGTTATATTTATAACTTAAAAATATGATGAGAAACTCTGATTACAAATACAGCATTACTTCTGATGAAAATTAATTCAGGAAAAATTTATTCTAACTATTTCGCCATCGCGTACAGTAGATCAAGTTTGTCATAAGAATATCATGAATTTAAGAAAAATATGTCATTATGCGGTAACGTCATTGTTTATGTCAGGGTGTTACAGCAGTTTGTGTACTGCTTAAGATATAGGCATTGACAAAAACTATATTTGGCTATGTATGTCAAACTTGTGCAGTTACCGGCAAATATTTGCACGTACGTACAGACTATCAAAGGTCCTGTGGCTTCTTTCTTCTTCGAGTTCCCATTTACATTTCATTGGAGTTTACTTTCTTTTCAGAAAAAATGTCAAACACTTTAGAGACAACATACAGCCAACAAACGACTTCACCAAACCTTAAAATAAATGATACAGATGCATCAGGTAAGTCAATAAAACTGCAGTTTGTCAATTATCAACGGGACACCTTGCTGGATGTATAATTAATAATCTTCATGAATTTCATTTATTCTTTTACTTCATGTCAATTTATTTAGGCAGCAGTCGTTTTACCGATCTTCAAATGTCATATGTCTACAAGGTAAGCCTGCTTGCATGCAGTTCCCGCCATGCGAATTCAAACAATTGACATACAAGTGTAAATTTGGAACTTGACGAAAGCGCCCGACGGATTGCTTCAGAAAGTATCACATAAAAAGGTTGTTAACATGTGATTGCTGTAAAGACAAAAATTTAGCATGACATATATTACCAAATAATTACATTAGATGTATGTGTTACTTTGATTTGCTAACAGCAATCTCGCGTCATTCTGAAACCAACCTTCATTTTGTAACATTCATGATGTCACATAATGACACAATTAAATGCACAGGTAAATAAAAGAAAAACTTGATAGTAATAGAATAGTTTTCATGATCATAGCGAACCAATGTAACTATAAGTAATGAATGCTTCTTTTAGTAATTTCATAGGGTTGTAAAAGCGTTGACCGTGTGTACATTTGTATAATGAGGCGCTTCCGCGCTTCATACTTAATGTACTTCGGTCAACGCTTTTACAACCCCAGAAAATTTACAAAAAAGAAGCATTCCATTCTAAAGTAAAAAGATCTTTTTTACTAATTTTTTTTATGTTTTTACTTTTATCGACAATAAGGTGCAACCATTTTCACTCAGAGAATAGCTATATTAATGGATTTTTTTGCCAAACGTGAACCATGAATCTAAGGGCTCAATGAAGTTAAGATTCCCTATAAGCTCGAATGCAAACTGTGGCAAAACCTCAAAAGCATTACCTTTTTTTTACAGTTGGTTCTTATGCGATTTTTTTAAAAGGAACAAGTCTACCGCTCATTAACATGGAAAAAAAACCGTATTTTTGTTCATGTTCATGTCTAACGACAGGAATTTGTAATCCAGTGTTATTTGATCGATTGTCGCTGTCTATCATAATCATTTACGGTGCTAATTTGGTCGTTGGAATTTTTCCATATATTTTTTTGTTCTTTCAGTTGTTATTTATGCCGAACTTATTATTTTCATCATTGTCTTGGTCTTTAAGGGATAGTTGTCTCTTTGTCTAATACAGGATTACAGGCTCCTGAAATTGGACAGACACATTAAGAATGAGTCGTGCTAAAACATGTTTGGTAGTGTTCAACTCTCCTTATCTGGAACAATGTTGTATCAGCACAACATAAGAACTATACACATCAGTTGCAATAGGCTTATCTCAATAGATCGGAACAAAGCAGAAAAGCAAAATCATTAACACAAAGCAATATATGACTAATATGAATGTAGAAAATATGTGGTTCAACATAAACGGTAACATTTTTCCACTCCTAGATTTAGATATTTAAGTTTAACAAGAGAAACTTTACACTAAAATTTAGGAAAAAAGGGACGATTTTTCGTTCCCCCTTTTTAATTGATTTTTTTTTAACATTTTTGTTCATCTGAACCCATTTTACGGTGTTTCTATATATCACTACTAGTTCGCTATGCCCGTCTCTGTTGTGAAGTTTTGGATTTCGATGAACCTAATCTATGTATGATTGTTAATTCATCAATCAAGTTAGGAGGGTTTTCTTACCACAAATTACTAGAAACCTTTTCTAACTTCTTCCAAAGATGAATTTAAATATGGTGAACCAATACCTGAAGTAGTAATCCCGCGGGTGTTGTTGTCTTTATTGTCGTTTATTCTACCAAAGATCTAAAGATTTGTTATGTAAGATTGGTTGTAAGATCATCTCCAGGTTTTTGGTAGGGTTCGTATTGCTTAGTCTTTAGTTTCTAAGTTGTTTTTTTGTGTACTATTATTTTTCTGTTTGTCTTTTTCTTTTGTAACAATTGAGTTGTCAGTTTATTTTTCGATCTTTGATTTTTGCTATCCCTCTGGTATCTTACGTCCATCTTTTGTGCGACTGTCATACAAGTGAGAGGTTTCGTTAGTTATAAAGTTTAATCCACCATTCTAACGGGATAGAACATGTTATTTTTTTAGGAGATGTTGTTAACTAAGCCCAGAAATTTAGATATGATCCGGCTAAACTTATCGACCCTTTTGATAAACATATTCCAAAAGGTAACGCATTCAAAATCTTAATTGACCTTTCAAAATATTTTTTTTATTGGTACTGATATTGATTTGAGTATAAGTAAATTTGGATCAAACTAAATATAATTTTTACATACTTCTGTTCATTCATGATTCTATGTCAATACCTTCATCTTGGCTTTGCACAAGGGTATGTTTTACTCGGACTGTTAATGACATCTTTACACTAAATCCATTGAATGCTGTATGTGTACTGATTGATATATAAGTCTTAGAAACATGATTTTTTTTATAAGTTGTTATTAGATTTGAAATAGCTGTCGGTACATGCGAGTACTCTAAGCTGTGTACTTAATGTGGTTGTTATTGTTGTTGTATCACATGATGTGTGTTAGATATATTCCTGCTTTGTATCGATCTGATGAGTTCAGCCTTTTTCAACTGAATTTTATAGTTTGTTTTTGTAGTGTAGTGTTATAACATTGTCAATGTTAAGGGGTAGGGTTGGCGCACCTTATTTGACTCCAAAACATTCTGTATGGGTCTGTCTAAAGTCATGAGCTTGTAATGTAGTCGTTGTTTATTGCTGTATATCTTATGAATTTTTTGTTCATTAACTTGTCCAAAAAAATCAAACCGTAAGATTTTTTGACATTTGTCATTTCGGGATCAAAGCGGTATGGGTTTTACTCATTGTTGTTAATTTCTGTGTCTTTCGGTCTGTTGAGCAGAGTTGTCTCATTAGCAATCATACAACACCTTCTTGTTTTTATGCCCACCTACGATAGTAGAGGGGCATTATGTTTAACTTTTCTGGTCTGTGCGTCCGTTCGTCTGTCCGTTCGTCCGCCCGTCCGTCTGTCCGTTCGTCCGTCTGTCCCGCTCCAGGTTAAAGTTTTTGGTCAAGTTAGTTTTTGATGAAGTTGAAGTCCAATCGACTTCAAACTTAGTACACATGTTCCCAAAGATATGATCTTTCTAATTTTAACCCCAATTTCACGGTCCATTGAACATGGAAAATGATAGTGCGAGTGGGGCATTCGTGTACTAAGGACACATTCTTGTTGTAGTAATATTATCAAGTATACATTTTAGATGTTAACTGTAAAACTGGTTGGATAACAACTTCTGGTTTGAGATCCTGCTATCTTTTTAGTAGTAACGACGAAAAAGATTGGATAGGAGCGCAGGTAGTATAACTTTTGCATATGGATACGGTTTCTTCAAGATTGAAGAAAATTAAGAAAAATGAATTGATATAATTCGTTTTAAAATGAAAACTCTAACGGTTGTAACCAAGTGTTATTGAACGATCGAAGCGAAAAATACGTTTATCATTTTGACATCTCATGCTAAAAAGGCTAGTTTGTCATTATATCGAACTTGAAAAATTCAGTAATATCAAAGGATATCAAATTCATTTCCGTTTTGAAACTTGTAAATATCGAGAAACTTCAGAATAGTATTCATCATTCGTAAATATAAATCAACATGCAGATATCTTATACATTCAGGTATTTCACATCCAATCTGTTATGGTAATATTATTTACAAAGCACAACAATGTCGGCATTCCCGTCAAAAGCAAAACCAAACCTTTTAGCAGACTTATTAAGAAGGAATGTAGTTACGATACTGTCAGGTCATTAAAAATGGCTTATTTTGGTTTAAACAATGATTCACTCATAGGGAAATAAACACATTTATTCTAAAACTATTTTTTTGGCGTGATACAGGTTATGTTTTTCTCATATATATTGTATGACAGTACGATTATAAACCCCTAACAGGAGGGATTGTGCATGATTTTCATATGATGTAGACATAAATGTGTATATGCATCATTGTCATTTTTCTTTGTTTCTTATGTTACCTATTTTGACATCGTATTTGGATTTCTCTTAAGCTGAGTTTTACTAAGCGAATCGCTGCGTGTTATTTTCTGCATTGGCTAGAGGTATAGGTATCATGAATCCCGTCGCATCCTTTGCGCCTGTTCCAGGTCAGGAGCTTCTGGCCCTTGTTAGTCTTATATGATTTTTGTTTTATATTTGGAATTGAGAACCCAAAATTCCCAAAATTTGTGCCAAATACGGTTAAGGTAAAAGTCACCCAAATTTGTAAATAACATACAAGAATCATGTTCTTTTTCAGTCAAGTTGCCATAACCTAGGCGGATCCTTAACAGATATAGAAACGAACATTGAAATGAATTTTATAAACCATGAAGTGAGGAGTCGGTTTATAGGTAAATTATAAAACTATTCTGATTCGTCATACTCCAATATTTTATGAATTTGACCAAAACGATATTTCTAAAAATGATAAACGATATGGTATCAGAAAATAAAATGCATGGCACATCATGTTATTCAACTAAGCGACCATACCATCGTAAAATCTCACTTTTTAGAATAAAAAATATAGAAAACGAAAGCGTCATAAGGCATGTAATATCTTTACATAAATTTTGCTCTTTATTTTTTGAAATTTTATTGTCTGCGATTCAATTTTATATCTGAAGTGAGGTTCAGAAAGAAAAATTAAACGTGTGCATGTTTATGACCGAGATTATTTCTCCAATCAAATGCAGAATTAATTAATTTCCTACAAGAAGCGAATAATACCAAAGGAACATAAGTCGAAAATAAATCATAAATTACTTTTATAAATTGTTATTTGGATGGAGAGCTGTCTCATTGGCACTCATACCACATTTTCCTATATCTATGGCTAAAAACTAAAGACAAACAGACAAACAACAGTACACAAAACACAACATAGACAACTAACAACTGAGCAACACGAACCCCACAAAAAGCTGGGAGGTGATTAAAGGTGATCTTTATGGGTATAACTATCATATTCCACGAAATTATTATGCTCCTGCTGTTATAGCGGAGGGGGCATTAAGTTTTACCCTTGACCGTCCAAAAATTAGTTTCCTTTCTCTAATTTTGTTTTGCCTCAATCAATTTTATGAATCTTATACGCAATGCTAATTACCACAAAACACAGACAGAGTTTTATAGTTTGGTGACGTCACTTTTACCGTTCTAGAGTTATGCCCTATACAAATGGAAATATTGGTAAATTTTTCGTGTCAGTTCTTTTAACTTTAGTTTGTCTTAAGCAAATGTTATGAAATTTATACACAATGGTAATTACATTCAAACACAGACCAGTGTTGTCGTCACTTAAACTGTTCTAGACTTATGCCCCTTAACAAAGGGAAAAATGCTGATTGTTTGGTTTCCAGTCTCTAACTTAGGTTTTCTTCAACCACATGTCAGTAAACCTATACACAAATGCTTATTACCACATTATACAGATCAAGTATGATTGTTTAGGCTGTCACTCTGACTGTTCTAGAGTTATGTTCCTGTACAAAAGGACACATTGCTGAATTTAAGTTAAGCTTGCCTCAACCAAATTTTCTGATACTTATACACACACAAGCTTTACTTGACTTTTATTAGACCGCTACTCGAATATGCATGTGAAGTTTGGGATAATATGGGTGTGGGTTATTGTAAAAAATTAGAACAGCTGCAGCTTGAGGCAGCCAGAATTGTAACAGGTCTTCCTATTTTTACAAGTAATAGAATTATTTATGATGAGATTGGTTGGGAAACTCTAGCTGAACGAAAAAAAAAGAAGGAAGTTACAATTATTCTATAATATTCAACATAATAATGCACCAACCTATCTTTGCAATTCAATTCTACCAACAATCCAAAGTACAGCTGTTTATCCATTACGTAATGGGAATGATATAATATACCCTTTTTGTAGACTTTCATTAACCCAAGAGTCATTCATACCTTCAACAATACGACTGTGGAATAACCTTAATGTGGTGACACGCAACATTGACTCTTTAGGTAAATTTAAAACCGAACTAAAAAATCTTAAATTGAATTCAAAAGCCCAAGTACCAAAACATTATGACTTTGGCAATCGTAAACTCAATATTATATTGACACAACTTAGGTGCTCAGCTTCTTTTGTGAACTATGATCTTAACAGAGTCAACATTATTTCAGATCCGTCTTGTAGTTGTGGTTCTAAGTTCGAAGATTCACGTCACTTCTTTTTTTATTGTCCTAATTATTCGAATATAAGAACCAAATTATTTAATAATCTACATTGGTTACCAGATAACTCTCTACTAAATTTGAACACCTTAACCTCCAACGATAAAAGAGGGACGAAAGATACCAAAGGGACAGTCAAACTCATAAATCTAAAACAAACTGACAACGCCATGGCTAAAAATGAAAAAGACAAACAGAAAAACAATAGTACACATGACACAACATAGAAAACTAAAGAATAAACAACATAAGTCTCTAACTAATGTTGAAAATGAAAGAATTGTAAAGAATGTATATGGATTTATTAAAGAGTCTAAGAGGTTTCAAATTGTGTAATGAAGCACATTATAAAGTGCAAATACATACATATTGTGTATAACCACTCACATCATCACACACCATCTTTTCAGAGTTCAAATATTTTATATATATATACATAAGTACGTCTGAGTCAGTGACAACCCTACAACAGATGTATCCATCGGATCGCCATCAATGATGGTGATACATGGCTGTGTACATAATGTATATACAACTCGTCTAAACATCAACCCAACAATGTTAGATCTGTAAATTTGCTTTCGCAAATTTTTGGTTCTTCCCTCGCCGGGATTCGAACCATATATATATATATATATTCATTAAATAAAATAAAATAATAAAATAAGTAAAAAGTTAACAGTTCCATTCTATCGATTTCATCCTTCCATTGGATATGGAATTTTTAAATCACATTCCTGCCATAGTCCCGGAAGAAACACTATTAACAAGCTTTGATGTTACAAGTCTATACACAAATATTCCCCATGATCTAGGTCTTACATCCGTAAAATACTGGATCGAAGAAAAACGGGATGAAATTGACAGTAGATTTGAAACAAACTTCATACTAGAAGCTACCAAAATAGTTCTGGAAGAAAATACATTTTATTTCGACGGAAACAAATACAGACAAATTAAAGGTACAGCCATGGGAACTAAAGTTGCCCCCACATACGCAAATTTAGTGATGGGATACTTAGAGCAACAGATGTATCGACAAATATCTGTCCAATTCGATCAAAATTTCTGTGATTATGTCATTAAATTTTGGAAAAGATATTTAGATGACTGTATAATATTTTGGAGCAGATCAGAAAAAGATTTATATAAATTTAAAGATCTTATCAACTCCTTACATCCGTCGATTAAATTCACCATGGAAACCAGTGATACACAATTACCATTTTTGGATATCCTCATCTTAAAATCAGGCAGACATATAACAACGGATATTTATTATAAATCCACAGACACCCATCAATACTTAAATTTTCATTCGTGTCATCCGTCCCATACAAAACGAAATATACCTTACTGTATGGCCAGACGGATTTGTGCTATAGTATCTGACCATAACATTCGAGAAGTACGTTTGAAGGAATTAAAAGGATATTTGACACAACAGCTATACCCAGAGGGTTTAATCGAAAGTGGAATTCGAAAATCTAAACTCTTGACACTTCAAGAATTACGAACCCCGAAAGTGAAAGACACGGACGAAACCTTAAAGAAAATACCGTTTGTGAGTACACATGACCCGTATTTACCAAACGTTTTTTATACAATTAAATCAAACCTTCCGATTCTACACGAAAGTGAAACTATGAAAAAATTGATACCGGAAGAAAACTTAATCTACAGCCGAAGACAACCTAAAAACTTAAAGAAACACTTAACCAGAGCTCGGTTCGAACCGAAGGTTAATGACTTTGAAATAAAGTCTTGCGGAGATTCAAGATGCGGTGTTTGTGGCCAAGATACGAAATATTTAGAAACGGGTAAAATGAAATCATTTTAAGACGGCAAAAAATTTCATGTGAACGTCAATATGACTTGTAAGACAACAAACCTTATTTACTGCGTCACATGTCCTGGTTGTCACGAAAATTATATTGGACAGACCGAGAATAGCCTCTGTGAACGGGTGCGAGTTCACAAAGAACAAATAAAACACCCACAATACAGAAATTCGCCAATTAGTGCCCATCTTGACATTTGTGGTAAAAAGCATTTTCAAATAATGCCTATTTTTAAATGTAGACGGGATGAAGCATATAGAAAAGAGATGGAACGTTATTTCATAACAACGTTCCGATCAAAATTAAATCCAGAGAACTTTTAATAACGAACAATGACGGAACGTCATAAACCTCCTTAACGACGTCGCCTATAGCGACACTACATCAGTTATCCTGAAGAGTCCCAATGGAAGGATGAAATCGATAGAATGGAACTGTTAACTTTTTACTTATTTTATTATTTTATTTAATGAATATATATATCTGCACATGTGAAAATTATTTTTTACGCCTATATATATAATGTTTTGTTTGTATGCATGCTTTGTAAATGTTCTATTGTTATAAATTGTTATTGGAGAAGACTTTATAAGTTTGATTAACTTGTGTCTCATCCTTTTTGCACATTTACGCAAATAAAATATGTTTAAACTAAACACTACTTATTACTACAAAACTCAGATCAATAACAAATTTAAGTAGCATCACATAAACAATTCTTCAGTTATGTTCCTGTATAACTTTAACAAATGATATACAAGCGGCAGCATGGACACATTCCCCATTATATTTTTCTCATATTTTAACATACAACCTGATGTAATGTACTATTTTTGTACCTTCCCAGAGTGTTGTTCTTACAACATTGCACTTTATCCTGTATATGAATAAAGACGAGACTTTACAACAACCTTTATCCTTAAAACGTAACCTTATTGAAGTGTATGTAACCTACCTCTATCGAGTCTGCAATGAATGATATAGCATGACAGAACTACATTTTGCCAAATATAATTAAAAATCATCAAATCAAAGTTTTAACAAATGCATATTGGTTAAAAGCATTTTTATGAACCTTTTATTTAAAGATTATTGGATAGGTGGAACAGACAACGGTACGGAAGGCATATTTAGATGGGAACCGAGCGGTCAACCATTTATTGTGACAACCTGGGGTCCTGGCGAACCGAACAATCTCGGTAATATCGAGCATTGTGTCGATTACCGTCAAACAGCGTGGAACGACGCTCCATGCGATACCAAAGTTAACTACATATGTGAAATTAAGGTAATACAAACACCAAAGATGCTAATGATTTAGTATGCAAGACGAGGGTTTTGTCGGCAGAAAACTCACCAGGGGCGCTCGAATCAAACAGTTTGAAGGCCAAATGAAATCAAATTATAAAGCATAAATTTTCAAATTCTATATAGGTGTTATCCATTTGTTTAATGAGTTGAGCTTTTGATTTTGCCATTTGATTAGAAACATTCCGCTCATGAGTTAAAATTCATCAGTCAAAGTTAACACAGGAATTCAAATCATCATAGATCACATGAATTAAAAAAACTTAATTAAGCGCGTTACGCCTACAAAAGACTTAAGCGTGACGCTCGAATCACAAACTTTAAGGCCAAATAAAGTAAGAAGTTGAAGAACATTGAGGCCCAAAATTCCAATAGGATTTTTTTTAAATACAGCTTGGGTATAAAAAATCTTGGTAGTTAGAATAATTCAAAGTTTTGTATGCAGTTAATATATAATAATGATTATGTCCATGATAATATAATCCATGTCAACACAGAAGTGCTGACAAATTGAATGTCATTCTAATCGTTTGCCCATAGCGTATTTTGGTATTCGTCACATTAACGGTACCAATTTTACTGCACTAGATGCGCATTTTACGAAATATGCAAAGTTAAATTTTTATAAGGAACTAACAGAAGAAGAATAATTAATTGAAATTTCTAGATTGACTGCAATAGTATTTTCCCAAAAATCAAACAGATTTTGCAACTGAATTGCAACATATTGATTTAACTAAAACAATGTCTTGGCGAGCCGAACAATGTCGGTAATATCGAGGATTGTGTCAATTACTATCGACAGAATGGAACGACAGGATGGAACGACGCTAATTGTAATTCCAAATTTAACTACATTTGTGAAATTAAGGTAATGCAATTCAATCATCAAAGATGATTATGATTTTGTATGTGTAGCAGGAGGGGGTCAACGACAATTCAACAATGCCATAATATAGTCCTCCTGGGACATGTAGTGGTAGTACTTCAGCTCTACCTATATAGGTCTTGTTTTTCAATGTTTCACTATATTAACTAAACAAGAATTTTCCCACTGTAATATTTTATACACCAATAACATCAGTAAAGTTCAACAAATTGCATATAAACTCAACAATAGTAAAGTAACAAAAAAATACAACAGATAACTGTTCTGACCAATAGCCTTTCTTAAAAAGGAACTATTAAATATCTTAAACTTTATTTATTCACAAATTGACTTTATGAATATAATTCCACCCAACTTATCCTTAAATCAATAGTAACCACCTATTTTCTATGTTAAACGGACCTTATTTAAATTTAGCGCCGGAAAAGTATACCTATGTCTCTTGAGACGGTCCCTCACATTTAACTATCAATAATTACATACCTTAAAGGTCAAGGACACCGGAGTGTTTGTACACAAAAACGTGTTCGGCCCAAGTAGACTGATACAGTCTGGAGGGTTTGAGGGTGGCTTGATGCAAGCCGGCTCAATGCAGCAACTCCAAGATGTAGCAAACACTCCAGTATTTATACTTTTTAAAACAATGGAATCAGACACCGTGAAAAACAACAAGTTTATTACGTAAGTGAGGAGATAAACACCGAGATCTTCGAATTAACTTTGAACCCAAGGACAGCATTGGCGTAAGTTGACCAGTAGATTTAATGAATAGAAAATGCCGTATGTCCATCTACTTCCGGTCAACATGCTTCAGAAGTAGGGACGAAATTTAATTAAATATACTTGAAGCAAAGAAGCAATAGTCTAAAAGGTTAGTTTCCTAAATCAAATAATCCCTTTTATACATGTATATGAATTTGTAGCAAATTACTATCTGGGGAAATACTAGTTTTACTCTGGTCACTACATATGCAATACGCGAGCCGAATAATTACGATGAAATCGAGCATTGTAAGATTACTGTCAATGTAAGTATAACGACTCTGCATGCGATACCACAATAAAATACATAATGTGAAATTAAGGTAATACAAACCTGATCACCATAGCTATCGATACAAGGCGTATTTTGCAAGGTCAGTGGCGCTCGAATCAAAGCAACCAGAAGGCCAAATTAAATCACGTTAGACAGTATTAAAAACTGCAAATTCTTTCAGATAACATATATAAAAGTTAGAAAATAACAGGTTTTTTTATTCAAAGCAGTTTGAAGGCCAAATTTAATCACGTTTAAGAGAATTAAAAACTGCAAATCCTTTCAGATGACATATATAAAAATTCGAAAGTTACAGTCTATTTTTTAAACTTCCAATACTTTGCGTTTTGATTGCGATATATTTGTTATTGTTCGATATATGAGATTCATCCCATCAGTCAAATGTATCATATGTATTTGCTCGCATGTTATAGTATTGATAATATCAAAGGTACCAAGTTTACTGCACCAGCAGCGTATTTCTGCAATGAATGAATGTCTCTTCAGTGATGTTTGAGAGCAACATATTTGAAAATCCAAACATGCCACACATGTTAAAGAGCTGCTAAAGCAAATAGGGACATAAAACAGCCAAACCAGAATAAGGAAACTGAGCTATGCATGATATACTTCTTACCTCATACTGATTTTGTAACAAATAACTAATTGAAATAAAATAATTTATTCAAATTTTCATGTTAGGATCGACATAATAGCAACACTGCTAATAGTACCCACAATGACTAACAACAGCATATCCACCCAGTGGTAGTTATAACATTAACGCGATCAATGTTAATGCACCACGTGCGCTGTTCGACAATAAGGATGTAGTCATTTCAAGTTAAGGAATTTTTGTCAGATGTTTGGACTTCTTTAGTTTCTTCCTACTAAAGACCTCTTACGTTTCTTCCTACTATCACCACTTTAAGCAGACTCACGTAGACACAAGTTTAAATTTGTTTTTTTGTTTGTTAAACGATTATGTTGAACAGAGCATTTTTTTAAATATCTCAAAAAAAATAAAGCTAGAAATAAAATTATTACTTAGAGTTAACTATAGAGACATATGAGTCATGTAAAAAAATAAGTATTTTTATTATCAATTATAAAAATACAGATAAGTATCTCTTCTATTTGATCACATCTGAAATACGATTCTCCGAGGCATGTGAGATAAATGAGATCTACATCGTGCTTCTTAAACCGCATAAGGCAAACTTCAATTCGGGGTATTCTAACTTAGTCATGTTTCAGAACATGTACTTAATGATTTAAAATCTTAGTTTACTGTGTATATCTCGGGATTGCGCGTTACTATTTTTATTTACCGTTTTGCAAAAAAGATAACTACATCAACATTGACATTAAAGTTTATTTATTTCTAACAAGTGATTGTTCTTTATGATTTTTATAGGTTTGAATAAACATGAGACGAGGAAAGATACAGACGTTGAATACTGATAAACATATGAATATGAAAATAACAGTCCATTCAAATAATATACATTGATTGTGAAGTAAAAATAAAATGAAATGTCAGATGTCAGTTATAAAAAAAACACAAAATATACAAGAAGGTTCTATGTTAAGAATGATTTTACAAACCAAACATTGTTGGAGCATAACCATCGAACTGGCATAATTATAAATTATAACCTTTACTTAGAATAAAAGTAATCAAATTCTTGCAACTTTGTTCAATTCAGAGACTGATAATTCTTTTATAATTAAGCACGAGCGTAAACCAAAAACTTGTCAAGAAACAGGAATAATCATTCTATTTTTGTTTGGAAAATACCTGTACCAAGTCAACAATACGACAGCTGTTTCTATTTCTTTGGTTGATATAGCCGATCGTTTGTTTTTATCAGGCTTTATCGACTTTTTCTTTATTTGGATTTAAATAGGAAATCAGTATTTTTGTAAATACTTTTCTCTTACAAACTTGAAATATTGAAAAAATCTGAATAACAAAAATAAAAAACTGGAGAAAAATTCAAAATAGAAAGTCCCTAAGAAAATGGCGAATCAAATGCTCAAACACACCAAACGAATAAATAACAACTGCCATATTCATGAATAGGTACAGCAAGGCATTTTCTTATGTAGAAAAAGAGCGAATTAAACCTGGTTTTATATGTACTTAAACCTCTCAATTGTATCACAGTAGCATCAAATTTCATTATATTGACATGACAGCTGTATATTTTTCCGTAGGACATCCTGGAGTGTTCCACGTTCAAGCAAGAGCAACGTAAAGAAGTAAACTGTAATCAGTACAATTTTGAGAGAAAGTTATATATTTAATGCTTTCTATACATATGACAAACTTACAGGTGAACTTTTCCCCCAAATTGCACTGATTATATCTTTGATTTTATTTTATCGTTGACCAAGTACCAGAAACTCCACCACCAGAGTTGGTAACCTATCAAATATTATAGAACCCGGAGTCAAAAGTCGGTAATATTAAAATTGTCTATTCAACCCTGTAGTTAGATTGTTGAATATAATATTGTTTAATATGGGTATTGGTATTGATTTTGTTATAAGTAAATTAAAAGCAAACTAGATATTATTGTTATATACATATGCACATTCCTGGATCTACAATATTTCGATACCTGTATCTTGACATTGCACAAGGTAATGTTTTTTCTCTGACTGTTTATAACGTCTATACACTAAATCCATTGTATGTTGGATGTGTAATGATAGATAATTTAGGTTTATTTTGCATGTTTTTTTAATAGTTTTTATTTGAATTAAACTAGCTGTTAGTAACTTAGTACTCTCAAATATGTTTTAAGTATCTTTTTGTTGTTGAGATGTACACGTCCCCGGCTGCGTCTATCTTATATTTTTGTTAGATGTTTTTCTATTTGTATTCATCTGATGAGTTAATCAAATTTGTACTGATTTTTATAGTTCGTTCTTATGTTGTACTGTCACACCACTTTCCGAAGTAAGAGGAGGGTTAGATCCCGTTAAAATGTTTAACCCCGCCATTTTCTGTATGTATGTGTCTGTGTCAAAACTAGGAGCGTGTAATTCAGGGTTTGTTGTTTTTTACTGTGCTACATATTTGTTCTTCGGTTTCTTTTTGTAAATGATTTAGGCTGTTAGTTTTCTCGTTTGAAATGTTTTAAATTTGTCATTTTGTGGCTTTTTGTAACTGACTATGCGGTATGGGCTTTGCTTAATTTGTTGAACGCCGTACGGTGACCTTTAGTTAATTTCTGTGTTATGTGATCTGTTGTGAAGGCTTGTCTTATTGGCAATCATACTCAATCTTCTTTTTTATAACTAATCTTATAGTCAGACCACATCAATAACCTGAGATACTTTTTTTTCCCTTTTTAATTAAAAAAAAGATGAAAAAATTTCCACGACTGAGACTATGTCAAATAAAGCTACTTTTTACTCATCTGTTACAATCAAAACAAATTTAAGGGGAACTCAATCACGAATTCGAACAGCATTGCAAGCCAAAATATATTCTCAAAGGTGTGCCAAATCTGGCTATGACTGTCTTATTTGGTGGTTGAAAAAAAACCTAATCTTTAACATGATTTCAACATTCTACTTTTAATAACCGAATCCATATTGATTCAAGTTTGAACATGGGCACAAACTACTGGGCTGATGATAGCCATGAAAATCAAACTTCTAAAACCAGCAGTGGCATGAACCGAGTGGTTATATAAATTTATCAAAAATATTAGGCTTACGATATAATATGACAGTTTTGTTTTTATTAGACTCACCAGAAGCATTGGTATTACAGCAGTTGCAAGGTCAATATGATTACAAGTCAAAGTTGATGAGCACTATTACAGAAATAAGTTTAACGTTAACACTTAGAACCATAGCAGCAACCCTCAATCTACGACCTCATGATAGGAAAAGCATTTACTAGAAAATAGAACCAACTGGGAGATCAATACTTAATAAGCAGACGCTGTTATAGTACTGCTACATAGAATTTAGAAGGTTCTTGGCTAAAATCAATACATTTTGTCGTAAAGTTTTGTTTATAACGACCCGTATTGCCAACTTATAGATATAAGTGAAGATATATTATTGAGGCGAGAGATAGCAACGGGATATTCAAACTCATAAGTCGAAAACCTACTCGAAACAACTTTTGGGGTTCTTACTGGTCTTCTACTTTATACTTGTATGGCTTTTTTACTGTTTTGATTTTATCCTCAGTGATGAGGTTAATGTAGACGAAACGTGCGTCTGGCGTATCAAGTTATAAGCCTGGTACCTTTGATGACAATTCACAATGCTATGTGAAAAAAAACTATAAAAAAAAACAACAGTAAACAAAACACAACACAGTAAACGAATCACCCCCCTCCCACCCCCCACAATAATCAAAGAGCTGAAAGCTCTGAAGAAAAATGACGCCACTGTCTCTAATATTGGGATAGTTTTTATGCAAGTCTTGATTTTCACATACCTTAATTAGTTTAACAATGCAACATGTCTCGTAAGCATATAATTGATACTTGTATATGTGTGTGTGTGAAGTGAAGGTGACAACTGGCTGTTTTTTTAAGATAAATGAATAGGTCAAGACTACCTGAATTTGTACAAATAAATACCGTAGAAAGGCTTGTATATTTCTCACTGGTACATAGTCTGAATCCGGGTCCGTTCGCGCCCCATTCACGTTTGCGCCCACTCATGTTCGCCCCCTTTCACTTTCACACCCTACATGTTCGCACCCAATCTTAATTGGTTTTGTGTTTAATAACTCTGTAAGCCAGTGCTTTCTTATAAGTATAATTGTTGTCATTGTCTCAAAATAAAGTGTTGAATAAATCTTAATCATGTTTTGGATAGGGTATTGTTAAAAATAATAATAATTCTTTCTAAATAAAGTGGTATTTTGTCAACGTTTTATTTTGTGTTGAATAACTCTTAATCATGTTTTGGTTAATGTATTGCTATAACTTTGTTTCATTGACTTGTTTCAAAATGAAGTGAGATTCTGACTATGTTTTTTTCTGTGTGTTGAATAAATTTTATCATGTTTTGGTTATAATGGTGGATTGCTATATTTTGGTTCCTATATTTTATTGCTTCGTTGTTTCAGATCAAAGGGACCAAGCTGTTAAAAACAATTATCTTTTGTGTTTTTCCTTTAAAATCTTCAATGTTTTACTCATACCAAGCTATAAATACATTCAGTTTTTACACCAAAGCAATTTAAAACAACAATCATGATTTTCCAATTATTCAACTTGAATTTGAATTAAAATTGGGCGCGAATGAGTAGAGTGCGAATGGACATTGGGTGCGAACGTGTAGTGTGCGAAAGTGTATTGGGCTCGAACAGACCTGATACCATAGTCTGAACCCCCTTCTCCCACAAAATATTAAGTAAATAATCTTTTTGTTACTGTTTGTCAAAGAATTCTAGTCAAACCAGCACCTGGTTAAATTGGCACCTGGACAAATCAGCACCTGGTTAAATCGACACCTGATATAGTCAATTCGTCACCCATGTTAAATATATATTTTTAACAGTATTTTAAGCAAAAAGAGTAAAAATAAGAAAGGGGTTGCCAGAATTTTTTCAGTATTTAAGCAAAAAGAGTTAAATACTAACTTTCACATTTTTGGGTGTTCATGTACATTTTGTATATATATTTATTTTTCTCAACTAAATGACTTTTTTGGTGTATTTTTAATGTAATATATATGAGTAGTCCAAATAATTATTACGTCTGGCAAGGCTTTTTTAATTTTATTCTGGGACACCTTCCTATGACCGCAAGGCTATGTTAATTATTTTCTGGGACGCCTTCCTACGAACGTCGTAGGAAGGCGTCCCAGAAAAAAAATAAAATATCCTTGCCAGACGTCATAATTATTTGGACTAATACATGAGATATTGGATATTTTTATGCATTATTTTAACCAGTTGAGCATTTTACGGGATTTTTGGTTTAATGCTGTTTAAACTTTACTGAAAAAAAAACACCTTAAATTTGCTAATTATTTGGCATGAAAGTTTGATTTATTGAAAGGGACTCATAGTTTTCCATTTTATTTTAATAATTGTCTAATTGTTAGAACAACAGTTGGGTAAGGGCTTCGTTGTTTACCTTTATACACAACAACATATTCACTTTGGTTTCCATGTTTACCTAAATACACAACAACATATTCACTATGTACTTGGTAACAGTTATTAATTAATTGAATAGAAAATATTATAACAAATATTATTGGATGCCGAATTGACGTCAAATAGGTGCCGATTTGACTAGATGCCAATTTAACCAAGTGACATCTTGACTTGTACGTTTCAATTCCTCTGCGATCGTTTGCGGTATTTTCTTGAGAAAACCTATTTTCCATCATCAAAGAGAAGAAGAAACTGCTTGAAAATGATTCTGGAACGCTTCATGATTGTAAAAATAAGTTTAATTCACTCAAATAACAATTTTGAAACTTGCGATGTTTAAACAGGAAGTTTCAAAAGCACGTGTAAAAGAAGAAATTAACCGGTGAGAGTGGAAATCCGTACATGACAGATATCACTATAGTACGATTTGAAAGTAAAACAGTTCCATCCTTTTGTAAAACAGTCTTTAATATACCTATCACATTAATGTTTGAAGGGTCTTAAGCTTATTCAAACCATATAAGTCGGTATGAAACACCAAAACGGAATGAACAATAACCGATTACGTTTTGTAGTTTACAAATTCTAAACTGGTTCCCGTCAAACTACAACACTTTGTTCGAGTGTAGTGGTATACAAGCAGAAACCAGTTAGTTTGTATAGTAAATATGAAACCGAGTGTAAACTGGTTCCTGGCTGATAACTACACAATGATCATGCATAATGATAACACAAGCAGATTCCAGTTTGTATGGAAAATAGTAAATACGAAACCAAGCGCGGTAGGCAGAGAAATGTAATGAAGTTCAGGTCGGCAGTAATGGAACAATGACTGCGTCATTTTCCAAAAACCTTGGGCGACCTCAAGTGATTAGAAATGGTAAGAATGTCCTACTCCAAATGCGACACTTATCGTGATATTTTTATAAAATACGCTTATTAGTTAAATATAAAAATTAGGCATCATCCTGTAGCGGATTGGTAGTGGACTCCTCTCTTAACCTTAGACATAATAAAATGTATAAACTATGTGTCAGGTTAATATTCTTGTTCTGAGACTTCATCGAATTCCATGGCACAGGATTTATTAAATTGTTACTGATAACAAAACCAGGGATTATCTGACTTGCTTCTGAAGGGTAGACATATCCTGTTTCTTGCACTGTCCTGCTGCTCATATAAGTACATACCTATTACTAAATCTAACTTGGCATGTCACATCAAATTAGAAAAAGTACGGGATTGTTGATACGACAATTGGAACATATCTGTTGTCATCTGCAAAATTTCCAAAAGTTGTTCTTCAGCACTTGGTACTCTAAGTTAAATAATTTCCTTATACGCTGCAACCATCTTTCATGGAAACCATTTATGGTATGCGACTGTTATACAATTGAGAGGTTAAGCTAATGGTAAAACCATTTTCTACATTATAAAATGCCAGAGCCAAGGCAGGAATGTGAAATTTCGGAATTTTTGCTACTTTACTTTTCGTCCTATGTTTACGGTTTGATGGGATATATGTATTCAACATAGTGACCAAAGAAATGTTTAAAAACTTGATTTTTGCTTTTTGGGTCGTAATAATTATCAAACGTACGAGAATTATAATTAAGTACGCCAGACGCGCGTTCCCTCTACATAAGACCCATCAGCGACGCTCAAATCAAAATATTTATAAAGTAAAACAAGTACAAAGTTGAAGAGCATTGAGGATCCAAAATCCCAAAAAGTTGTGCCAAATACGGCTAAGGTAATCTATGCCTGGGATAAGAAAATCCTTAGTGTTTCGAAAATTCAAAGTTTTGTAAACAGGAAATTTATAAAAATGACCACATTATTGACGTTCCTGTCAACACCTATTGATTATGAATTGTGTTCTGTAAATAAAGGCAATAGTAGTATACCGCGCTGTTCAATAGTCATAAATCGATTTTTCTAATATGTAAATGAGAGTATATTATATATGGGTGCAAATTTCTAAATCAAAACTTGACGAGGTGAATAAAAACTAAAGCTTGCAAGGAGGCTCTGGTATTTCGAAGTTGTTAGGGCTTTCAAATTATTACTTTGTTTTGAATTTTTTTTTTACTTTTTTGAGAAAATCGTTACTGATGTGTCGTTTTGATGCGCGCCTAGCGTATAAAATATTAAGCCGGGTAGTAATGATAAGTTTATGTGTTAAGTAGGTTTCTCAGTACCAATTATGTTTATTTTTAGTAATAAGTAATGAACTCTGAATGATGATTTCTTTTAACTTGAAGGTGTCCGTCTTATACTAAAATATGGTAAAGTGTTCCCGACCAATAGTATTGCTTCTTAATTGTGCTGCATGCATGTGAAACATGTTTTTAGTAATCGATTGTCTAATTTGTTACCTCAATTTCAAAACAGAATAATAACATATCAATCATTTAAATCTGCCCCTAAACATATGATCAGTTTGAGAGAATTTATGATGGAAACGGACCAAAAACTGAATTTTGAACCGCAAAAAAAAATCAAATTGAGTTGATGTTAAATGTTGCAGAATTACTTTCGGCTTCATTAAAGTAATACAATAATATATATATTTATTTGGCAGAAAAACATAAAACATCAAACATACATGCTATATCATAAATATAAAAAAACCAAATACAATTACTGATGAGTTATTATAAGACAAATATATGTATCGGCGGGCCAAAAAAATGAAAAGAAATCTGCTGTATAAGTCACTGATTGGAAAAAAGTACAAAATTATCAATCGAACGATATATATGACAAGCTTGGGGGAGGATTACAACTTGTTCTTATTACACTAATATATTCTGACGTAATAACGAGAAATAAAGTACAATGATCAGCCAAAGGGAAGTAACTGGTACAAATTTAGTAGATTCCGCTTTGAAATTACTAGTTTTCGTGGAGGGGGGGAGGAGGAAACGATACTTATGGCTTCATTAAAACAATGTAAAAATATATATTTATTTGGTTGAAAAATAATAGAGTATTTAAAATACATTTATTATAATAGTAATAAAGAGCAAATACAAACTATTGGAAGGAAAATACATGTTTGCACTGAAAAGTTGGTTATCCACAAAACAAGATAGACAAACAAAATGAAATAAAATAAAAGAGTGCTTAAATCCAAAAGTTGCGACACGTTTTTAAAAATTCAACTCGATGTATGGAGAATGAAACGCTCATAAACTAAAAGTACCTTAACACATTCATATTCGGCCATCTGAATACCTGATATCAGATTATGGCTGAACAACTAACAAACTTGCAGACTTTTTTTATATAAAAATGTACAATAATTGCATGTTTTAAACAGATTAGGATTAAATAAGCGAATGAAAACTTTCTAAAATGAAGATAAAAAATAAAAAAATTCAAATATCAAATGAAAATGAAATGTTTTAAAAGTAAAATTAAAGGAAAGTAAGTTTGCTTCGCGTTGTGTTTAAAGTAGAAACTATCCATCTAAAGAGGGGAAACCAACTCTTGCAAATTGTACCATTAGTAGTGAGTAACTGTGTCCTTCTATTGGAAGATATCCAGGAGAGGTGGAGGCCTGTGCTAGGCCGACTCCGACTGAACCTGAAATTGAATTATCTCGGTGCAGTCAGGGGTGTACGTAATTTTATACCATTGAAGATGTATAACAACACTTTACAGTAAATGTTAATTTTGTATATAAACTGCAATTGCCATATGCATGTATATATCAGTATTCAACTTCTGTATCTTTCTTCCTTTAAAATCCATTTAAACCTGTAAAATGCATACAAATAAATCACTTGTTGGAAAAACAAATTAATATTTTATCATTGCTTTTAAATGTTTTTTACTTCACAAAAGGAAACCAAAACCTAGTTTTACACTCCTTATATATTCATTATAAACTATGGTTTGAATATTTCCGTTGGTACAATTAGATCAAAGTTACAATACTCTTAATTAGTTGGAATCATGTTGTTAACAAATCGTCCGTTTCTATGTTTGTTGGCCTTTTTTTTAGCAGTTCATTGTTTCTGTTATTCCGTTGTTGTCCATTTATTGTTAAAATGTTTCCTTCGGTTTTGATTTGTGACCCGAAATTGATTTCGATAAAACTTTTTTTTTTTTTTTTGTTATAAGTACCATTACACTTTTTTTATCAGGTGAGTAATATGATTCCATATTTTTTTTCTTGTTTTTGTGCTTTTCCCAGTTATTGAATTTCTTTGTTCAACATAATTCAAATAAAAATAACACAACGCAAATAAAAAATTGTTAGAATATTACTAAGTGATGTATGTACGTACGGATTATAAGACAAACAAGCAATTTAAATGCATACACATAAAAGTGTAAGAAGTATACTTAACAACAAAATTATTTTCAATTACCTGTGTATAATTTTGATTATGCAAATGGCTCATTTTGTTCAAAGTTGATGATTTTCTGAAATTGTTTAGCATTTCACACCGGTATAATACTTTTATTTTTATTATTCATCGTATTTACATTGTATCATAGATAAAATTTATTCGTTAAGTGTATAATCATTTGTGTTTCTGAGTCTCACACCCATTCTGCAAGGGTCAGTCTTAGACTGCTTTAAATGTAAAATAGCACAGTCAGAATAAAATCAAACATCAGATATACATAAATTGTTGTTACAATCAAATAGTTTTGAACTGCGAATTGTAAACTCGCCACAGCGTAAGAAGCCATATACTTTTTTTAAAAGAGTGAGTGTCGAGTTGGCAAAGTGGAAGAGTTAAGCCATTCCAATTGATATTTTAAAGTGTGTCTTTCTATATTCAAATGTTACACAATTGTTTCAGATAAGGGTGAAGGTTTGGTACCATTAAAACTTTTCAACCCGCAATTGTTTGCACATGTCCTAAGTTAGGAATCTGATGTTCAGTGGTTGTCGTTTGTTGATGTGGTTCATGAGGGTTTCCCGTTTTTCAAAATAGATTAGACCGTTTGTTTTACCGTTTGAATGGTTTCAAAATAGTTACTTTTGGGGATCCTTTCTATCTTGCTGTTTGGTGTGAGCCAAGGCTCTGTGTTGAAGTCCGTAACTTGACCTATAATGGTTTACTTTTATAAACTGTTACTTGGATGGAGAGTTATTTCATTGGCACTCATACCCCATCTTCTTATATCTAATTGCAGCATTTTATTTATTATGTATGTCTCAGTTCCAATAGTGGATACAGCTATTAATAAAACGTTAATTTTATTAGTGTTTTAACGTGATATCTCTGGTAATTCCGTTGTCGCGATTATCTCAATGACGAAAAGATAGAGAGAGAGAGAAAAATTAAAACTTAAAAATATATATTCAAAGTATCAATATTCTATTTACTTGATACAATTTTAAAAATGATTGTAAACGAGCCAAACGGGAACAATATCAGCTCGCAAAACTTCCCACTTAAACGAAATTACTTAAAATAAATACTATGTAATAATTTTTCAATACTTCCATCCAAATTGAATAAAAAAATAAGTGTTTCTGCATACTGTAAACGTGTGCTTTTGATCACTTATAGATTGCAAAACCATTATAGGTGCGCAAAATCATTTGGTCGACAACAATAAGTTTTTCCAATGTTTTCATTCGAGCGTCTGAAAGGCGAAATGAGCTTTAAATTTTCAATTTTAATCCATGTATCTAGGATAAGTTTATTTTCCTGTCTTATATTTGCCTGATAGTGTTTGAGTTTAACTCATCTATTCGTATATCTCTAAAATAACAAAACATAAAATAACAAAAATACCGATCTTCGATAAAATTCAGAGCGAAAAGTCATTTGGCAAAATCAAAAGCTCGAACACATTACACAATTGGATGACAACAATATAACATTTGAAAACGAATGCTCTTTAATTTGATTGCATTTGACCTTCAAACTATTGGATTCGATGAGTCTTAAGCCGTTGAAACTCGCGTCTTGCATACCAAATCATAAGCCGTTTATGATTGAATTGTATTACCTTAATTTCACAAATGTAGTTAATTTTGGCACTACAAGGTGCGTCGTTCCACGCTGTCGTTCCAGAATGTCGATAGTAATTGACACAATTTTCGTTATTGTTGAGATTGTTTGGCTCATTTGGATGCCAGCCTGTTACACTGAATGGTTGACCGCTCGGTTCCCATCTAAATTTACCTTCTGTACCTGTGTCTGTTCCACCTATTCAGTAATCTTTAAATAGTAGGTAAGATTAGATTAACAACTTTCCAACGATCAGACATGCTTTATCCATTTAAAATTAACTTACTTATTTATTTTTTTTTTGTCCAAATATAGCTTTATCAGGTTATTATCAACATTGCTTACTCTATCACGAATATTCTTTATATGCTTTCCTTTAACTGTCACTTTTAATATACATAAGATCGAATTTTAAAATGTTATATGTGAGGAACTAGCAACGTACGTCACATCCGGTTTCATGTTGAAGAAGGAGAACAAAAATCTTTGAAATTGAGACTTGTAAAACTTTCCCTGAAAATATGCGTCATCAAACTAAATCTTTAGTGTTTCAAAGTGTCTTTGAATCTTACGCTTGTAAACAGAAAAAGTGAAATATCTACACAACGTTTTAAACAATGCCAATTGAGAATTATTTTTTTTAACTTTTCCCCGATTGTCACATTTTGACTGAATGTGAATGAGTAAGGTGGTCTATGTATGCATATAAGGAGATACTTGCAATGTAGGCGCATCAGTTTTCTTTTTTTTCCGGATTTTCATCTATCCAATCGATTTACTAGATTTAACATTGGCAAACTAATGTCATCTTAATTTATGTAGATGAAAGTATCAATATTTTATTGTTCATTGGTTCACATTGTATTTCAAACTGAGACGGCATGATTTATTTTATTCCATAAAATTCTACTAACATAGATATCGTCATAAATTATGCTTATTGTCTCTAAAGACTATTGATATTGAACTGATTTTGCTTAAAATAAACAGTGTATCAATAGAAAAATGTCTTCTTCGTGTTTAATAGAGTTTCATGTTAAAACAAGACCAAAACGTTTAATTTAATAATACAGCTGTAGGAAGGAAACCTTGCATTTCATTGATTGCAAACAATGATTTCTAAGCCATAAGCAGACAACGCACTATTATTTCTTAAAAATATTTTAGAAACTCGATGACACCTGGTTACTTAAGATTGTAGACAGGAGTGTTGACAATTAATTGTGTGTACCTTCGATAAGGCATTATTTTCTATTATGCAATGAAATGTTGTATCAAATTCCCTTGGAAGTATTGGAAATGATAAATCTTTGCTCATTCCAAGTACTTCTTGATTTTAAACATCGGTTTATTCTGCCATATCTTTTTATTAAGCCAGTTTAGTAAATACTCAAAATGGTATGATGGACATATTCCTATAAAAAGAAGCAGAAGATACCAAAATGTTTATAAATTATCAAAAGTACAAGTACCCTGATACAATAGCATGTGAACAACAAAAAAAGAAGAAAAAAACAAACAACAGTTTGCTTAACACAATGGAAAAAAAACATTAGCCCGTTGCACAGAGAGATTTCCAAATAATACGAGTCAAAGGCAATGTGTGTTAAAACCAATGAGACAATTTTGAGCTCTTAGTTATAGAAAAGTTCTGAATAAATTTTACAGCAAAAAAATCGGCCATTTTTCAGTCTATTTTAGATATCCAACGATCTTTGAAAGAGGACTTTTTACATAACAAGTCTAAAACAATGCAGGTAAGCGCCAATTGATGCGCACAATATTTTTACAAATAAACACGTTCCCAAATCTAATTTAAATCTATATATGTTAGCGGCAATAAGTGAAATTAGGCATTAAACTTAAATCCTAGGCAATAAGCTAACGCCTAGGCATTAAGTTATTGCCTGAAATTTTCAGGCATTAAGCTTATTTCCTGAAATCTGATGATGATTATTCATCCTATTGCCGAACATAATTTTAGGCAATAAGTAAACTCTGGAATTTATGCATATTAGGTGATTTATTCTTGATATAAAGTTGTTTCCTAATAATATTTCTAATATTACATGTGTAAATATAAATCCATTTGACAGATCTTCAAATTTAGCATGTTTTGTAAGTTTAAGTTTAGTAATTTAACAATATTATTAAAATAAGTTCTCATCACTTGCTCCTGGATTTTTTATATGTCGCCGTGTGAGCGACATATAAAAAATCGAGGAGTAAGTGATGAGAACTTATTTTAATAAGATTGGTAATTTAAGCAATTAACATGGTTAAAAACAGAATTAACTCATACTTTTTACATGTTTTTGTGGTATAATAAAATATTAAAAACTTTTTTATGCCCCACTTACGATAGTAGAGGGGCATTATGTTTTCTGGTCTGTGGCTCCGTTCGTCTGTGCGTCCGTCCGTTCAGGTTAAAGTTTTTGATCAAGGTAGTTTTTGATGAAGCTAAAGTCCAATCAACTTGAAACTTAGTAGACTTGTTGCTTATGATATGATTTTCTAATTTTAAAGCCAAATTAGACTTTTGACCCCAATTTCACGGTCCACTGAACATAGAAAATGAAAGTGGGAGTTTCCGGTTAAAGTTTTTGGTCAAGGTAGTTTTTGGTGAAGCTGAAGTCCAATCAACTTCAAACTTACTAAACTTGTTGCTTATGATATAATCTTTTTAATTTTGAAACCAAATTAGACTTTTGACCCCAATTTCACGGTCCACTAAACATAGAAAATGAAAGTGGGAGTTTCAGGTTAAAGATTTTGGTCAAGGTAGTTTTTGATAAAATTGAAGTCCAATCAACTTGAAACTGAGTACATATGTTCCCTATAGTATAATCTTTCTAATTTTAATACCAAATTAGATTATTACCCAATTTCACGGTCCATGGAACATGGAAAAGGATAGTGAGAGTGGGGCATCCGTGTACATTCTTGTTTAAGATTTAAAAAAAGTGATTGCCTTTAATTCAAAAAGGGGGAGATTCTATAGAATAATTAAAACATTTATTTGAAAATTAAATCGAGCTGGTTTGAACTGGTCAAAATTAGACAAAATTAAGATATGATATTTTGCTCACATCATTTTCAAATTTTTGTATTGGATAAATAAATTGCTTTTGTTAACAGTCCCACAATTTTTTTTAACACAAATTTCTATCAAGTTTTCATATTTTTAAATTTATTATTTGATGCGTTTTAATTCAAATAACATATTTTATTGTATATTTTAGGCATTAAGCTTAATGCCTGCACACATTTTTCAGGATTTAAGCTTAAATCCTAGGATTTAAGACTAATGCCTAACATCATTTAGGCATTAGACTTACTGCCTAGGCGTTAGCCTATTGCCTAGGATTTAAGCTTAATGCCTAATTTCACTTATTGCCGCTAACATATATATAGAATATACAAGCATTGTGATGGTTTTTATTTTCTCCATTCTTTATATCAAAAATTCATATTTCATAATGTTATAGGCGGTAAGCTGCAAAACATGATTTGATTTTCTTACTACTATATTATATCATTTCTAATTTTTCTGAAATATTACTTAGTCAAATATAAGACTAATTTTAAGTTCCTTTCATAAAGTTGCAGACTTTCAAAGATCAATATCGGTGTATAATTTACCTAAGGTCCGAATCTCCACTTGATGGTTTACAAAAGTTAATTCATTGCTTGTTTCAACATCTGTTAAAGATCCGTTGCGTTTAAGGCATTCTGACTGAAAAGGAAAATAAGTCACATATGTGAAATACAGACAAACAGCTTTGCGTTTTTTTTCTAAAAAAAAAAAAAAGGCATAAATACAGCTTTAATCAATGATTCTGTAAAAACAAATAACTCGTCACGTGTATTATTTAAATTATTTTGGTTTCCCTTACTTCATTAAATCAGCGTATACATATATTAACGAAAGACTCATCAAAGCTTTTATTTTGTTCAACAGACGTAAGCTTCGTCTACAAAAAACTAAACAGTGACGCTTGAATAAAAACAAGTTTAAAAAAAATAAAAGACCAAATAAAAAATGAAGTTGAAGAGTATCGAGAGCCCAGAATTCTGCCAAACATATGTTGATGTACATATATCACCTTTGACATATTCGAAGTATTTAATTAGTATTCTGATACGACTATTCTAATTGATTTTAATGAATGAAAGAAGCGTCTATTAAAACTATCTTTAGTATCCTCGAATATTTTCCCAAACATTTTCAGAGTCATATAGGCTTGTGTATCTCGACATTAGTCCTTTCTTGCTATATATTTAACATTTTTCGTAAACAATTTTTTTTTTTAAAGTTTATAAAGATTTATAGTTTTCATAACCAGTATACGAATTTGAGACCTTTTTTATATTTATATTTTTTTAATTAGTATTGAAATAAGATAGTAACGATAGTTGATATCATGCAATATGTATTTATCTAGAATTGTTGAACCGATTTCTGATTTGGGAAAAACTAATTTTCTGCCAAAACGATATTCTGAAAATCTTTGTTGTCGTCTTTTGTAACTCAACTTTATGACGTCATAATTCCCTCCCGATGTCAAATATAAAAATCAGAAGTTTAAAAAACATTTTAATCCAAGACGGGAGTCAAATTTGATAAAAAAAAAAAAAAAAAAACAACAACAAAAAAATAGTATTTCCTCGTGAAACGTATCAGTGTTTTGTATATTATTGAAACATCACCAATATCCGTTGCCACGGTGGAAAAGTAGTCCGTTGTCACCTTTTGAAAGTCACCATTATTCTAACGAATAGCCGAGATAAAATCAACGCATTTTTCGTATCACCTGTATAAATTTTATTTATTTAATTTTTATTCAAATTTGTATAGGTTCTTCAAAAGAACGTTACTTGAAAGCAAAGTTTCAATACCTGCGCTCCTGTCCAATCTTTTTTATCGTTACTGAAAAGATAACAGGATCTTGAACCATTTCTTGCTATCCATCCAGTTTTGCAGGTTACCCCTAAAATGTATACTTTAGTATGTGACTTGTGCTTTGTGTGTAAATTGTGTCTCGTGCTTGGGACCGATCTATTGAGTAAAGCCATTTGCAATTGATAGAAAGTAAGGAAAACAATTTTACCTGTTTTAGTTCTTAATGCATATAAAATTAACGTCATTTAGTTTGCTTATATAATTACCGATAAAACCACTATCAATTAAAGACCAATACAAAGATAGGAATAATTACCGTTTGCTTTCGGATCATTTTCTGAAAAAGAAAAGTAAAATTAATAAGCAACGATCTATATTGCTGCGGGACCTATTATAGTCAGCTAAATGTTACCAAAAACGTACGAACGAGATATATGTTGCTTCAATAACAAACGAGTTATCTAACGACGGCATGTATGTAACCTAAGCGACTAAAGGTGCCTATAATCTGAAACATAATTATGTTTGAATTTTTACAAGAAAAGGGTTAATTTAAAATTTATATTAAAGGGACATAACCTGTCAAATTCAAGTTCATCAATTTGACTCTAGTTCTCATATTTGAATTATAACATACTAAACTTTATTCAAATAACAAAAAAATCTAAAATAAACAATTAACAATGCATTTACCCGATTATATGAAAACCTGAATAAGAATCCTCATTTGTGGATCGAATCAGTCAACGAAATAGTTGCACTTGCAATGTTGATATTCCTTTCCATTAAATAGCTGAATATGTCTAGTACAAGCGTTAGCAATATTAACCTTAGGGGTAAAATCGGAGGTCACATGAATACAAATTCAATTGAGGTTAAATTATTCACTCTCAAGTAAATAATTCATCATTGATGATTTTAGTTAATTTGACAAATTTTGGCCAAAATGACTGCTTAAAAACAAATGTAATTTCAAAATTTCCTTTTTATTACTTAGTGATACTTGAAACTAAAATAATCGTATTTTTCGTCTATATAGGAGCGTATGGCCTTTTAGTTCATGATATACTAATGTTAGAATTGACTTCATAACGAAAGGTTGATTTTCCCTGAATGCATTTTACACCAGGGATCATTTCACGTGAAATCTTTCAATATTTACTAAAATACAAAGCATCACAATTTCATTTGTTACATGAATTTCTTATGTTATTGTCAGATTTTTCATATTTGCAATCCATAATTAGCTGTGGATTGCATAAAACTGCAGTTATGAAAGATTTTAATTAATTTGAGTTTCTTTCTGTTTGTATCTTACGACATACATTTTCAAATTAACTTAAGTAGAAATTCTACTGGAAACGAGATATGATTGAAATTGTTTTCAGATAAAAAATTGATTCATTTTGTTTAATGCTGTACTTATATGCATGTTGTTTGCTTCTGTATATCATATTTCATTTTGTGGGTTTTTTTTTTCATTATTTGGATCATAAATCTGCAGACCATTAATTTTCTTGTTTTAGATTTGTCATTTCGGGGCGTTTTATATCTGACTATACGGTAAGGGTTTTACTCATTGTTGATGGCCGGTAGATAACTCGTAGTTGGTAATTTCTGTGTCATTTGGTTGGTTCTAAAGAGTTATCACTTTGGTAACCATACAACATCTTCTTATTTTTAAATAAAGTAAAAGAAAAAGGTGAATTTGCAGTAGTTGTTTCAAAATTATCTTCAACAACGTTTAGCGCCTAATGAATTTTGGATCCAAGGTTTATCAATAAAATCATAAAAATACTAAACTCCGGGAATATTTTAAAACGGAAAGTCTCCAATCAAATGGCAAAATCAAATGCTGCAACACATTTAACGAATGGATATCAACTGTAACATTCCTGACTTGTAACAGGCATTTTCTTGTGTAGAAAATGGTGGATTCAACTTGGTTTTATAGCTTGCTAAACCTCTCACTTGTGTGCCAGTCGCATAAAATTCCCTTATATTGACAATAATGTGTTAACAAAAAAAACATACATAATAGGTAAAAATGTCTTACACATTTTGTTATGATCTTAATCACTATGAAGAAAAATATGTAACTATATATACAAAGTACATTAGGAAAAATGAAATGCAAGAATATATAGATTTTACCATAGTATACTATAACGGCTCTTTCGTGATATAACTCAATGGGGTTTAACTTCTTTCTTATTTAAATCTCAGAGTGAAACAAAAAGTGCAGAGAACATTTCTACACACTGTTTTCGGAGAAAATACAAAAGCATAAACTGTCTTAATCCTTGTATAACTCTGAATTCTCAAAATAAGACAATTACATTGCGATAACGAAAAAGAAAACCCTTCCTTTTTAACTTCTTTATTTTATAAAAGTACAAATATAACCAACGGTGTATTTCATATAATTGTACCAACCTTTATTTATCAGCAGTACAAAAATCAGTGCTATCGTTATGGCAACGATCACAAAAACAACAAGGAGCACACAACAAAAGATCATCAAACAACGTTTCCTTTCTCTCTTCTCATTTCTTTTGTCAGCTTTTGCATATGTAGCCTCATCGTGCCTTGTTGTTTTCATGTTTAAAAATGTTTCAAATGTTATATTTTCTGAAAAATATTAGAAAATAGTAGTGCTATGCAAAATGTTGAATCGTGTTCCCTTTAAAAGTATATACTTTTACATAAAACGTCAGACAACAGACAAAACATATATTGATCAAATACAGCATACTGTAAAAAGTATTAGAAAAAAGCATCTGCCTTAACATGATCAAAATACTTTATAAGCGAAATACTTACGATTGTAGTGTTAATCGGGCTACGATCTTTTCCACACCTATGAAGAGGATGATCGGCATTTTTCATTTTTTTTTTTTTTAAAACAAAAACAAAAAAGATTTGGAACGATAAAAGGACATGTGCCATTAGGGTGACAGAGTAGATAATTCAATAATTGTAAAACCTCGGCTTGAAACATAACGACATGAAGAATGATCGAAAGTTTTCTGAATTGATTCGCATAGATGGGCCATTTTCAAATAAACCTTTAGAATTATTACTAAAAGTACCAAACAATAGTTTAATGCGTGTGCTTGCTTATTACAATAATTACATAACATAAATGCTACATTATGATACGTCATTGTGATTGGCTAACAGCAATTTTGCGTCATTATGAAACCAACCTTCATTTCAAAATGAATGTAACATTCATGATGACACGTACATCCACAATAAAGTGCACAGATAAATAAAAGACAACTTGATAGAAATCATGTTATTTAATGTAATTATAAGTATAAGGATTGGGAATGGAAATGTGTTATATATTAACAACCCGACCAAAGAGCAGATGACAACCGAATGTCAACCTTGAGTCTTCAACGAAGAGAGATCTCCCGCATCCCAGCTGCACCCTAAATAAAAAAATGACCTAGTTCAGTAAACATGGACGTCATACTTAACTTCAAAACATCTAAATGAACTAAGATTAAAAAAGACAAAACATGCAAGACTAACAAATGACAGCAGCTCTTGACTTTGGACAAGTTGCAAAAACGCGGCGTGGTTAAAAATGTTTTGTGAGATCTCAACTCTACCCTATACCTTTAATCCAATATAGATAGGATCAAGTGATTTAATTCGATTTAAATCTGTAAATGTAACTGTTGATTAGATATTTACGTTGGGTTTTTTTTCCTTTAAACCAATCAGTACTCATTTAAATGCTGTATTCATTTAGTGACCAATACAAAAGTAAGATGATTATAGGAAAACATTTCAAGAAATAAATCAAAAATATTTGTTTATCTTTCTTTATTATCAAAATTACGATAGGTAAATACTTTATTATAAAAGAACAACATTTTCTTTGACCTTTGCTAAAACAGCAATGAGGGTTGGATACTAAGAGAAATCAAATGTTACTTCTGCTTTGATATGACAATTTCACCGGAAAGAAGACCAAGCAAACAAATAAATTGCCAAACTTAAGATAGTGAAATGTCAAAAAGGCAGGTATGTGCCGAGAGGGAAGTACAAAATATTAAACATAGATTTATTGATTGATTATTGGTTGCTTAAAGCATAGAACGGAAAAGAGACCAATACTTTGACAAAGAGAAAAACAAAAATACAGAACAATGGCCCCCACAATACTGCAAAGAAAAGTTAAACGTATTCACAACACGGCGACAAAAACCAACATCGCAACTGAACACTATAAGGTACTATAAAAGAGTAAGAAGTCACTGTTCATAAATGAAATCTTCAAATGATGGTAATCCACAAAAGATAGAGTTCAAATGACGTAGATATATCAAATAAGCAAATATAGGTCACCGAACGGCTTCTAACGTGGACAAAAACAAACAACGTAGAATTAGTTATCAAAGTATTTCCGTATATCGATATACTTAGGTCCTATTCGGTAAGAAATAGTACCGGGTCATCAACGTTTGTAAAATTTAGATATTCATAATAGTTTTACCTCGAACATTCCTGTAGACATTTATTGTCGAAATACGTATTTGGTGCAGAAAAATGGGCTTGTTAATTTATTAGTGAGGTAGAAGATTGCTTTTTCAGTATAACCGTTTATGAAATGTTACGAACTTAATACGGTGGAGAAATAATTAATCGGTCTGATGTTTGTGTAAATTACTTATAAAAAAAAGATGACAAAATACTAGAAGGACAATCGATTATGGAAAGCCAACGGGGTCAAAATTCTTAATTCGTGACTTGTCAATTTGTAACTTGTAACTGTGTGATTTTTCATGTATATTGATGTTTTGTAACTTGTCGATTCGTTAAATGTCGATTTGTAAATTGTCTATTTGTATATTGATGATCGTAACATGTCGATTCGTAAATTGTCAATTTGTATATTGATGTTTTGTAACTTGCCGATTTGTAAATTGTCAATGTGTATATTGATGATTTGTAAGTTGTCGATTCGTTAAATGTCAATGTGTGAAATGTTATCGTTGTATTATGCTAACGATCATTATGACGACAGGTGGCGCTCGGTATAGAGCTCTTCTTATGTGTATAAGCCTCCTGTAAGTATGTGCACCGCCATATGGAATATATACCAAAGTAATTTAAATCAATTCAGTGTACACCACATACATATAAAAGAAAACAAATAGATAAATGCATTTGTTTGTTTACATGCATGGCATGTATACCAGGGACTCAGTTATATATAGAGGTGACCCCAAATAAACACGTTTGTTTACGAATGTACTGGTCACCCAACTGGCCTTGGATGGGGTTTGTCACTTCCTGTATTAAGGTATATATAAATGTGTCGCTGGAACGGGCTTCCTCATCAACTTCGCAAATATATTACTGTCACTTCGCAGGAAATTTCTACTCAATATTTAACCGGGTCAAAATAAGACTAAATACATGAAATATAAGACGGGGCTTGAAAATTTATACTAATATTGTCATGGGCCGCAAATTTTTTGACTAAATGTATAATGGGAGAAAGGTTTGACACCCTTTATTCCTTAATATTATAATCTCAATATGAAAATTTCAGAAAAGAATGTAGTTATCTAATGATCTTTTAAAACAAGAAGTAAATGGAAGAACAATCTTCAGTATATATTTTGCTCCTGCATGAGTAATGAAGATAACAAATGTTTTATCATATCATATTTGTACTTTACAAAACAAACTGAAGAGAAAAATTATTTTAAATGAGTCACTTATTTAATGTATACTATGTATCAAAACTGTATTGAATATGCACTATTTTGTAATTATAATCTAAAGGAATCAGAAAACTAAACGAGGACCTAAAATGGACTACCAATATTTACAACGTAGCAAAGAAGGCTAATTAACACTAGGATTCCTGATAAGAAATTTGAGATATTGTTTATCGGATTGCAAGAAAACCGCATATACTTCAATGGTCAAGTCAATAATGGGATATCATATGGTCAATAGTATGGGACCAGTACACATATACAAACATCAATAAGCTTGAAAGAATACAGCGACCACCCCTGCGATATTTATAACAGGAGACAAATCCAGAGAAGTTTGTTACGTCTCTAACACGCGCTCACCATGCAAACTGAAACTACAAGACAAACAGACGAGACGCTCAAGCCAGAAGCTAATATTTCTGTACGAGGTGGTCCAGGGGCTGGTTTCTCAGTGCCGTATAGAACCAGACAATTAAAAAAAAGCTCGTTCAAAAAGAACACTGAATTGCTGCCAAGGGCCCGATTTAACAATTATCATAAAATTGAGAATGGAAATGGGAAATGTGTCAAGGAGACAACAACCCGACCATAGAGCAGACAACAGCTGAAGGCCACCAATATGGGTCTTCAATGCAGCGAGAAACTCCCGCAACCGGAGGAGTTCTTCGACTGGCCCCATAACAAATATGTATACTAGTTCAGTGATAATGGACGTCATACTAAACTCCGAATTATACACGAGAAACTAGAATTAGAAATCATACAAGACTTACAAAGGCCAGTGGCTCCTGACTTGGGACAGGCGCAAAAATGCGGCGGGGTTAAAACATTTTTTTTTTTTTTTTTTTTTTTTTTTTTTTTTTTTTTATCTCTACCCCCCTTTAATACGTCCACTTTTAAATATAGTGACGCCCTATCCCTTTGACTTGTCAGAGAAAAGATCTCGCCATCTCGCCATTTGCATGACAGAGGCAATTATCTCCAATATGGTTACACTCATTTTATTTCCCCATGAAAATATTTGCACATGATTTGAGGTTTGGCCCAGAGGTATGTATTAGGTATTGAGTAGATGGTAGCCAGGGATCCTGACTTACTGCTCTACAGAAGAGACAGGCGGAATACAACATAGTTTGTGAATTGGATATTATGATTATATTGTTACAATTTCATTGCAAATGATTTTTTTAAATTTCATTTGACATGCAAATTTCAAAAGAAATGGCTTTATTGATTAACATCGTGAATCATTTCGGTTAGTTAACGATCCGATCTACAAAATATTAGATTTGGTAAGGTTGCCGGGCTATAAGGAGGTGTGGTACCGGGTGGGGTTCATATCGGGAGGACTGGGCGTTAAGCAGCCATTGAGATCGAGAGCTCGTGAATATTTTGGTCTTTTTAGTGGTAAATTTTTATAGAAAGGAAATCTGGTAGCGGCAATTTTTAAGCGTCTTGACCAGAACTATTCAGTAGGCATGTATATTAATATATATATATGTCAGCCCTTTCCCCTTCTGTCAGAAGAAAATGGTCCGATAATAACATTTTAGGATTAATTGAAATCGTTTATTACTAGTATCTGTTTTTTCCAGTAATGATGTAGCCTTTTATAGCCGACTATATGATATTCTCATTGTTGAAGGCCGTAGATTGCCTATTCTTGCTTACATCGTCTTTATTTGAACTTCGCTTGGTGGATAGTTTTCTCATTGGCAATCAAACAGTTTATTATAACATCTCCTTATTGTATTTACCTGAATAATCCAGTCTTAATATGCCACTGACCAACGACTATTTCAGTAAACTCGCAATTAGGATAGATCGTTAACGTCGAGGGACTAAACTAGTCGGGATGCATTTTTATATAGTTTAATCCGTTCTTGAACGAATGTCCACGTCAGAAACCAAAATAAAACTGGGATCCTGTACAAATGCAATTTTTTTTCCTTTCTTTTAGACGAATTTGCTGTAATTAATTGATTAAAATTACTTAGGTTTATATTTCATATGGAGGTGCTCCTACTTACATGAGGCTTATACACATAAGAAGAAACCGAGCGCCATCTGTCGTCATAATGATCGTTAGCATAATAGAAAGATGACATTTCACACATTGACATTTAACTAATCGACAAGTTACAAATCATCAATATACACATTGACAATTTACAAATCGGCAAGTTACAAAACATCAATATACAAATTGACAATTTACGAATCGACAAGTTACAAAACATCAATATACAAATTAACAATTTACGAATTGACAAGTTACTAAACATCAATATAGAATTTACAAATCGGCAAACATCAATATACAAATTGACAATTTGCAAATCGACATTTAACGAATTGACAAGTTACAAAACATCAATATACAAATTGACAATTTACGAATCGACAAATCGGCAAACATCAATATACAAATTGAAAATTTGCGAATCGACATTTAACGAATTGACAAGTTACAAAACATCTAAATTGACAAATCACACAGTTACAAGTTACAAATTGACAAGTTACGAAGTAAGAATTTTGACCCCGTTGGCTTTCCATAATCGATAACTCTATAACTTTATATATCAAAAACATCGACCATTCCACGACAACATGAAGAAAGCTGAACAGACAACATTTGACTCTTTATTTATCAAAACTTAACATAATATCAACAAAACAAACTTTTGACATTCTCAGAATTTCTATTTATTCATTCCAAATAAATTGAACGAAGTAAAGTTTCCTGTAAGGGTAAATCTTTGAACATGTTTACGATATCAAGTCAATGATATATGCTTGTACACTTTGTTATACAGGTCCATCGCAACGCGTTGCCTTTTCAAAGTTATAGCTCAAAACACAACAAAAATTAAAATCACAAAAGTACTGAAATTCAAAACGGACAGTCCCTAATCAAATGGCAATATCAAATGATAAAACACAAGTCATCATTATGCACACTCAATATGCTGACCGGAGTTGACTTCCTTCTGCTCTTCACTCCTTATTTCAATACAAAGTTAGTAGTGGAGTTACGACTATGGCACTATTTGAATATTTAAATGTATTGAAAATTTGGTTTAATTTTGTTATATCAAGGTTGTTAATATTAAATTGTTATTGTTGACATTAGTTTTTTTTTGTGCAAACCAATGGAAATAGGTTCTTAAAATTGAACACTTGAACACTTTAATATAAATATAAGAAGATGATGTATGTTTGCAAATGACACAATTCTAGTCTACAATCAACAAATAAAGATAGTCGGTAAGATAAATTCGTTACATAGAGTGCTAATGACCTAATAGATATATACGGGGATAGTAAATTCCATATATCGTATAAGGTCACTAACACATTATGTTACCTAATAGTATTAGTTCTTCATAATAAAAAAAGACAATTTATTCAGATTATCTTACTCATTACAATTTGACGACAACATTCTTTGCAATTTTATAAAACCCAATCTTGGTAAACTTTTCATGTTTGCATGAGGATTCGTCTGATATCTCATAACTAAATTATATCAAATATCAAAACACTCAGGGATACCGTATATCATCACACTATATGTATATGACCTGATGCGTTTGATATTTTTGAACTTAAGACATCATAAAACTTTTTTTTTATGTTAAACTGTAAACTGAAACTATATTTTGGATAAGATCCAAACTGAATTGTACATACATTTTGAAGATATATTTTTTTTTACATTATATTGGTCACATGAAAAAATATCAATAATATGCAATTAAAATATAACTTAAGATTTTGTTTAGTTCACACACAAGCATCTTCAAATTTTCGCAATGTAAACTTGAATATTGTTAAAGGTTTCAACGCACAATAACAAGTTGGTTTTCCGATGCTAAAATTCCTACATAAATTTGTATGAAATTAATAGCTTCATTAAAGCAGAAATAACACGAGTTTCAATTTTGTTTTAAAATGTTTATTTTTACATGTCTTTAATATGTTTGATAAAATATATTTATAAATGATTTTACAACCTGTTGAATACTAGTATGCATATTTTCATCCCGGAAGTCACTCAGAACGAAGCTACTACGTCACCGGTTCCAGTCATTCGTATTGGCATAAGGGTATGGCAAAAATTTATTTTCGATTATTATCCATCAAAGTGCATGACACAGATAACTAATGATTATATGTGATGCTGGTAGACTATATTTCAGTCAGACTTATTTTGAATGACCCTCATATTTTGAAGGCGTGATAATGGATTTTTTTTTACAAACCCCAAATTATACTTTGTTCCGCTCACTTTCCTGAGGAATCCAGAATTGGAGTATCGGGTGACATGCCTCTTGTTCATCATGGGTAACAGATGTGTGGTGCAGGTGATTGAATTTCGCTATTTCATGTCTCGATTGAAGTTGTGAACTGCAGGTGTCACACACAGATGATTACTAAGACGCAGTTTTAATGCAATATTACTTCGTATGCTTTGGCTTTGTGTGCATCATAAATGTAAAATGTGCCGACTGGCCAGGAGAATTCGGGATGTATTAATGTAACAGAAATACAGGTATACCTACCTGGCGTTTAATGAATACATGAAATACGGCATATGCACCACCGATGTAATACCTCAACCAGTTCTAATAACTAATTCAAAATACAAATAAGACGAAACGCGCCTCCGGCGCAATTATATAATTCCAATCCTGGTATCTATGATGATTTTTTTTACAACCACTGGGTCGATGTCACTGCTGGTGGAGTTTTAATTCCCCGCGAGTTTCACCAGCCCAGTAATCTGCAGTCTGTGTTGACTAGAGTTATCATTGGCATGTTCATAATTATGAATGAACTGTTTACAAAACTTTGAATATTTGAAAAACTAAGGCTTTTCTTCCTCAGGAATAGATTATCTTAGCTGTATTTGACAAAACTTTAAGGAATTTTTGGTCCTCAATGCTCTTCAACTTTGTTTTCGACTTTTTTTAATTCGCGCGTCAATGATGAGTCGTTTGTAGACGAAACGCGCGTCTGGTGCAATAGTAACAAATTGATCCTAGTATCTATGATTAGTTTATATAGATATCAAACTTTTTTATTGACTTTTAGAATATGCAGATATAGAAAGGACTATTGAAGTATGCTATTTTAATTGAATTCTTGAGATAGAAAATGCTATTTCTCTGTATGCATGAAAGTATATAACTTCATTAGAAACTGTTTGGCATAAAGCTTGATGAAAGATACACAAAGCTGGTTTATAGTTAAGACACACGGGGACATTTTTTCTCCCTGCCCCAACTTTTAACAGTTGCGGGGCAAAACTCTGTTTCGTCACATACTCCAGTTGCTGATATATAACTATATATAAAACTAAAAATGTCTCAAGTCAGGAGCTTCTGGCCTTTGTTAGTCTTGTATGATTTTTAATTTTAGTTTCTTGTGTATAATTCGGAGTTTAGTATGACGTCAACTAGTATACATATTTTTTAAGGGGCCAGCTGAAGGACGCCTCCGGGTGCGGGAGTTTCTCGCTACATTGAAGACCCATTGGTGGCCTTCGGCTGTTGTCTGCTATATGGTCGAGTTGTTGTCGCTTTGACACATTACCCCTTTCCTTTCTCAATTTTATTTTATACACATGTATATGAAATTTACTTACTTTTAACCTAATGGACTATGAAAAAAACAGCTTTGTGGTTGTCATTCTTATTAATTCTCCCACTTTCGACAAACATACACACGCATTAATTTCATAAAAAGCATAAAAGTTAAATAAGGAAATGATAAGAAAAAGTTAATCACAAATCAATTACATTCTTATATTTAAGATCGAATATAATTATAGAAAATTATATGGTTGGTTATGAATCAGATGATGAAAATTATTTATCTTAAAATTTAAACTTAGCATTCAATGGAGAAAGTGTCTATTGGGCCAATTATTTAGTATAAACGTGCGCCTTACGTCAATGGGAAAACCTCATACCGTATTTATTCCACTAAGCTTAGTGTCTTTTTCAGTGCATATATATATATATCTAATGACTTATAAAGGATATTTGCATGTTTCAAGGTACTTGAATAAATGATGAGTAATTGCCTATATACTTACTAAAATTGAGAATGGAAATGGAGAATGTGCCAAAGAGACAACAACCCGGCCATAGAAAAAAACAACAGCAGAAGGTCACCAACAGGTCTTCAATGTAGCGAGAAATTCCCGCACCCGGAGGCGTCCTTCAGCTGGCCTCTAAACAAATATATACTAGTTCAGTGATAATGAACGCCATACTAATTTCCAAATTGTACACAAGAAACTAAAATTAAAATAATACAAGACTAACAAAGGCCAGAGGCTCCTGACTTGGGACAGACGCAAAAATGCGGCGGGGTTAAACATGTTTGTGAGATCTCAACCCTCCCCCATACCTCTAGCCAATGTAGAAAAGTAAACGTATAACAATACGTACATTAAAATTCAGTTCAAGAGAAGCCCGAGTCTGATGTAAGAAGATGTAACCAAAGAAAATAAACAAAATGACAATAATACATAAAAACAACAGACTACTAGCAGTTAACTGACATGCCAGCTCCAGACTTCAATTAAACTGACTGAAAGATTATGATTTCATCATATGAACATCAGGCACAATCCTTCCCGTTAGGGGTTTAGTATCATACCATCATAACATATTTGAGAAGAACATAACCCGTGTCATGCCAACAACTTGTTTTTGAATAAATGTGTTTAGTTCCGATGCAAAGACCCTATAAGTGAATAAATATTAACGCCAAAATGTGCAATCGTTAATGACCTGACAACAGTATCGTAACTATATCCCTTCTTAATAAGTCTATTCAAAGGTTTTGTTAGTTTTTGAGGTGAATACTGACACCTTTGTGCTTAATTTAGATTTAGTAAGTAACACTGTAAACATATATTTGCTCGTGTGTGCTCAAAAATAGAATGCATGTTCCACTATATTACATTATTATATATATAGTTGTTATAATTGAATTATACCTTGTACATGTAATATGGAGAGAGCTTTTGTAGGTTATGCCTGTTGCTGAATCCCTTTCATATCTTAATGAATAAAATATGTTTTAAATCAAATACTTGAAAAAAAAGCCACAACATGAAATAAGTGAAACAATAAATTAAAAAGAGAAAACTAAAGACCACATTTATAACAAAATAACTTCCGAAGAACAATTATGACATACATGAACCAACCTCAACCACTGATCTAAATGATCATGACTTTGGACAAGCACAAACAGCGTGTGGCGGGGTTACATGTTTGTACGCGCTCCTTTCTCCCAACGTGTCACAGTTGTCGTACCGCATAACATATGCACAAACTGTAAAAATCAGTTGCAATTGGCCAAACTTTAAAGATCGGTACGAAGTACAAAAATCTCTTACATAAAAACAATAGAGGCAATTCAAACGAGAAAACTAACGGCATTATTTATAAAAACAAATGTTCGTTTCTGGGTTTTTTTGTAGCAGTTAAGTGTTTTCATCTTATAGTTGATGCGTTTCCCTCGGTTTTTGTGTGTTACTTGGTTTCATTTTCTCCTACTTGGTTTATGACTATTAAACAGCGGTAACCTACTGTTGCCTTTATTTGGCGTACATCTAAAAGAATATTATTTGATTTGAAATTTTCCTGAAATTATTCGGAAAAAGTGAAAACGTACAAATACTTCGGATGAAGATCGAAAAACACCAATGCGGTAACTTTATATAATAATACAATATCCTAAAACATAGTAGATTCATGGTATACCGCAATCTTAGATTGTGCAATCACAGTACAAAATCGGTCTAGTTATTTGCCAAAATCTGCACATTTGGAAACAGATTTGCAATTTAATGGTTAGACTGTTTATTTATATAAAGAAAACTTGTTGATTTATTGTATTATTTAAAATATTTAAACAAATATCAATTTTTTTTGTTTTTAAAATCATTTTTTTCAAATGAGTCATTTAAGGGGAGATAACTCTTTAAGTACATAATTTATACTGGGCTAATAGAGAATTTTTTTATTTTTACTTGTAGCAAGAAAACAAGCTCGGTGACACCACGTTTTCTTTTTCTTTTCTTTAAACATAATTATTATGAAACCTATCTTCTAACTATTATTTCAAAATTCTATCTCTTAGAATTTTTTTTATGCACACTAAAGAGTTTTTTCATGAACAAACTAACCAAATTAAGGCAATTTTCAACGACGCATAGCTTGAAAAATATCACGGTGACCCATACTTTTTATTATATTTTTGAAAAAAGCATAGTAAAATCTTTATTTTGGCAAATTTTAAGAAAATTCTGTCTCAAAAAATATATACTTTTGATCTACCTTATCTTCGTAAATGTTACGGACGCCATCACGAGTTGGTTGACCGTTATGGAATAACCGTTTCACAAACGATATCGGATATGTTCCTTACGTCTTAACTACAATCCCCTTCCCTTTCATGAATGTGACCTACCGAGTTGGACTGTATGCCGGATTTGTTAAGCAAAACGACGGGTGCCACATGTGAAGCAGGATCTGCTTACCCTTCCGGAGCACCTGAGATCACCCCTAGTTTTTGGTGGGGTTCGTGTTGTTTATTCTTTAGTTTTCTATGTTGTGTCATGTGTACTATTGTTTGTTTGTTTGTCGTTTTAATTTTTAGCCATGGCGTTGTCAGTTTATTTTCGATTTATGAGTTTGACTGTCCCTTTGGTATCTTTTGTCCCTCTTTTTTAATAGTATTCGGAATAGTCAAGATTAAATTATCTAAAACAAAATCGTGCAAAGACATCATAAAAACTTTCTACCCAACGTATTACATTAAAAGTACTTATGAATTTCACAATAAACTAAATAAGTAAGTAATCTAAAGTGAAATATTAATATTAGTTCAAAAGTCCTTAAACTTAAACACTGTTTCAAATTTGAAAATAAAATGAAATATCCAGTCTAATTCGGAATTACCCTGGAAAAAGATGTGAATTTTTTTCTGTAGGAAAGCAAATCAAATCAGGAGGGAAACTGTTCAAAACATCATCTTCACGGAGCAAAATCTGTTTAAGATAAGCAAATGCAACAAAACACTCATACATCTTTTTACGACTGAAACATTATGATAGCAACATATGTTTCTTTCAAAATGTATCATGGCCTTTAACATAAGAAGCAGCTGCTATCCTTATAAGGGAAGAACTTATCATACAAGGAATGTACGATAACAAAAATACATACTGTCATATCACCAAAACCATATTGAATACAATGAAATGGATTATTTGAAAATGTAATAATTTAATCAAATATCAGTCTAAATGTTTTACTTGCGGCCAATTCGAAATATATGTGAATGCGAACTCGACAGTTTATTTGGGTTTATAGATAAGTTATTATTGAAACAAAAACAAAATATTCAGCTGAAATTAATGTCATTGTAAGCATACCTTAAATGAATTACTATTTGTTGGTTACTTACAATGGTTTCCTTTTTTGGAACAGTATACCCAAACATAAATTTCTCTGTAGTATGAATAATTGATAAATGAACAACATCGTGCGTGTAACCTATTAATATACTCATTACTAGATTTATTTCACTTGACTGGGAGGGGCTTAATAGTTTCGCTTTTCATAAACCAGTTCATTTGTACTTTGGGATAAAGTCAGTGAAGTGTCCAGTTATGATCATTGATACGGTTTAAATATGTTAACACTATACATGCTATATGTATATTCGCAAAGAAAATAGTGAGACACAGTCGTATACATTTTTGAAATTGTGGACATGAAATTATAATTATCACGACAGCAGTTGAAAAATATGAATATGCATTTGTCGTTTTTATAATGTTTTAATATACATTTTTTTTTTGTAAAGAGGGAGGGACGATAAGTTGCAAATGTTATTTTGAACTTATTGAAATCTTTTATGGAACAGCGAGAAGAATTTACTTTGAAGATTTTACTTAAAGATTTTACTTGATGCATAAAAAAATTAAAATCACAAAAATGCTGAACTCCGAGGAAAATTCAAAACGGACAGTCCCTAATCAAAAGCTCAAACACATCAAACGAATGGATATCAAGGAGGGACGAAAGATACCAAAGGGACAGTCATAAATCTAAAACAAACTGACAACGCCATGGCTAAAAATGAGAAGGACAAACAAACAAGAGCACACACGACACAACATAGAAAACTAAAGAATAAACAACACGAACCCCACCAAAAAACTAGGGGTGATATCAGGTGCTTCGGAAGGGTAAGCAAATCCTGCTCCACATGTGGCACCCGTCGTGTTGCTTATGTGATATCAAATCCGGTAAATAGTCTTATTCGGTAGGTCACATTCATGAAAGGGAAGGGGATTGTAGTTACGACGTTAGGAACATATCCGATATCATTTGTGAAACGGTTATTCCATAACGGTCAACCAAATCGTGATGGCGTCCGTAAAATTTACGAAGGGATGATTTCAACTTCACCATTTGGAACTCTTGGTTTAATAGCTTCCTTGTGAGCAGCAACCCTCTATCAAGAAAATCATGATAGGAAATGCAAGCACGGGAATATCGTATCAGTTGGGAGATATATACCCCGTATGCAGGTGCTGCTGGAATGTTGCTACTTAGCAATGGAAAGTTCACAATTAGAAAGCTGAAATCATCTCTTTTGTCGTAAAGTTTTGTTTTCAACCGACCCTCATTGTCAATTTCTAGATGTAAGTCAAGATATGAGGCCGACTTAACTGTATCTGTAGTATCCTTTATCTCTAACTCGATTGGATAGATGCGTTCCACATAGTCACCAAATTTTGAATTATTTAGTGAAAGAACATCATCTATGTAGTGAAAAGTAGAGTTAAAGGATATTGTTAACTTCTTATCTTTCTTCCTAAGAAGTTCCTGCAAGAAGTCAGCCTCATAATAATAAAGAAACAAGTCGGCAAGTAGAGGGGCACAGTTTGTTCCCATTGGAATGCCGACAGTCTGTTGAAAAACACGTCCTCCGAACGTAACAAAAATGTTGTCAATCAAGAAATCAAGCATCTTGATAATATCAGTTTCAGAGAATTTTTTGTTCGAATCACAGTGATCCTTTACAAAGTAGAATTTATCCCTCCCTAAGACAAGATACTTGTATCTACGTTGGCCATTCTTTTTTACCATATTCCTGACTTGGTGGGTTGAACCTGGTTTTATAACTAGCTAAACCCCTCACTTGTATGACAGTCGATTGCTATATCAAATGTGTTTAAGGAAATAAAAAGGTGAAAGCAACGAAAGGTAATAAATCATGAATAGAATTACCAAGAATGACTCTCGTTTAATTGCATGAATTATCGTTATTTTTTTTTTTTTTTCTGTATTCAGTCTTTTTTAAAGTTGGGGTGAGTTGAATGCTCTTTCCTTTTGATTGTTCTATATTTTACCAGCTTTTTATCTATTGTTATCTTTATTTTTCTGTATTTTTTTTTCTGTGCCTTTTGTTTAAACATACTCAAGTTATGTTTGAATGTAATACATATTAATTGAAACTGATTGTTACCACAGAATATTTACCGTGCCATCACGTACATTTGAAAATATTACAATTAAAAGTAAGTTTTGCATTGTCATCATTGTCACTCTCAATATCGCTGTTGTCTACCAGATCAATGTGTAGACTCTCTATTTGTTCGTTTATAACAATACCTCTTTTTCTGTATTCAGCTTCAATGGGTGTAACACGACAAGTTTAGATCTAAGCATGTGTCGAACTGCACGAATGGTATGATGTATTGACTATTATATCAATCACGCTCTTTCCTGGCATGTTGCTCAAACGTTTTTCTGTTAACCACTTTGTAGATATTTTTCTGGTCATTTTTACTGTTTAACATTCTTCGATCTCTTTTAAAGTTTTCAAGATAATAAAAAAAACCTGCGAAAGTTTGCCCTGAAAAATTTAATTTCAGAAACAAAAAAACTCAAATAGATTGTTTGATTTTACCTCATTTGTACGATGTAAATTAATAGCACAGTCGAAATATCTTGACCTGATCACTATGTCAGATTTACTCTAACTGCTTCTACTTTTAAATAAAGGCTCAACTGTATTTAACCCCTTTGTTCTAGTTCTAGCTATGACGACCATGTGTGTTGACCTTCCAGGGAAAACACTTTACACTAGATACCTTAATTATTATTCAATCCAAGTTTAGTTGAAATTGGTCTGGTGGTTTCAGAGAAGAATATCTTTGAAATAGTTTACACTAGACGACAGATGGATTGATGGATGACAGACACAATGTGATGACAAAAGCTCACATAAAAAGGCCAGGTAAGCTTAATAGAATCTTAATTATGTTTTAAATTTGGCTAAGCCAACTTTATATGAGGGTAGACAGATTCTTTTGTTTTTTCAATAATTTAATGATATAGGTGCCTCCTTTTAATAAAGATCTCAGTAATTCGAAATTTCCTGATGCATATACTCCAGTAAAGTACTAAAGATGCATACCATTTTGAAAGTGTTATACATTTGTTAATACATTTCTTTATGTTTGCACAATATATGAAAACATAAAGTGTAAAATGTTAGTAGTGATATGCTGACATGTTAACCAATTAAAATATATACCACTGCTTGTTCGCTATGTTTTGACGTTTTGGATTATAATGAACGTTGTCTATGTATTAATGGTTAAGTATTAAGTCAGAGAATTCGTTACCACAAACTTCCTAAGAGTAAGACCTTTACTTAATATATATCATAGATATAGAGATTTGGGTTGGAAGTTTCGTTGTACCTGTTGAAAACTTATTTCAAACTGGTATAATATATCGTGATTTTTATGGAGATATTGTTTACTGAGCCCAGAAATTGAGATACATTTCTCTTAAAGGTTACCAATTCAACACTTTACTTAAAAACCAATTGTTCAGAGAACAATTGAAGGTCTTTCCACCACTAACGATCCATTTTGATATAAAAAATTTAAATTCGGTTTAAATGTCATTTCCAGCGTCAAATGATGACTTATTGTATGCTCATTCTAAAAAAAAGTATGGTTTCTATACAAAATAAGAGAGATGATATGCGACTTCCTGTTTGAAAACTGACACTTCCGGTATTATTTTATAGTTTACTTGACACCGATTCCAAAAATATATGGTTTTATATACTTTATATTAAATATGTACAAAGAAGCTACTTCATGTTTACACAAGGTCACTTCTGATTGGATTTCCAGCTTCGAATGATAATACAAAAAGTCCCATGACTTTATCATGTCGTAAAAGCAAAGGTCAAAATCTAGAAAGTCTAATTTATCAATGACCTTGAGGTCAATTTCAAGGTCATAAACCAATGACCTCATATCAGAAGACCCTAGGTCTTTATTATAAATCGTTAATGAGTTTTCTCTAATTCTTCGTCAATTTATCCCTATCTGCACCCATTATATAAAAAAAACAATCAACGTGTGGTTCGTTTGGTGTCAGTTCTTCATTGGTTAAAATCCGATTATGACGTCGAATTTTCTTGCTTTCCTCTAACTTTCCTATTGTGACGGCATGAAAAAGGCGACCATGCCCGATGACGTCACGTAGAAAGAACTCATCTTTTGGCAGAACACTCGAAAAGCAGGAAACATTTTGCCTGCTTATTATTTGAAAATCATTAGAAACACAGATTCCATCACCAAATCTCGTGTAATACGATATTTATTCACTCTCGATAGTTCAAATTTAAAAGTTTTCTTGATATAAAACAATTTGTTTGTAAGGTGTTTACCAACCTAAACTCACATGTCTATATAATTATCAGGAAAGCCTAGATCAGCAAATGAAAATGGAAGGCAAGGACCTTGAATGAAACATGTGATTAGTAAAACTTTCTTTTTTATATTTATATTGTTTTCCCTTCTTTTAGGTATTGAAGTTGTTTCATTTACAATAAATATATTACTATCATTGAAAAAAAAAAATATTTAAAATTTAACTTTCGCGAGAGGATAAATATCGTATCACGCTCGATGCAGTAGTAGAATCTATATATATCACCATACGCGTTGTTTTATATATAAAGGGGGAGGAAACTTCCATTTTATGTAACAGTACCAATTCAAACAATATGTATGTATAACGACATGTCGCAACTAACAATTGAATAAAAATATGTTGTCGATATCTGTTTTGAAAACGAAGTGAAAATAAGCCAAAATCAAAATTTAGAATATGACCTTGACCTTTGACCTTGACCTAATGTTCTTTTTTTTTTACCTAGGTCTCTATCACTTATGGTTTAACAGTTTCACATGCATATCACTTATATCAAATGCATAAAGGGAAATAACTCTCATATGGAATCTCATAACGGCTTCGGTCAAAATTAATCAAAACATTCTGAGTATATAACGAGCAATTTGGTCAAATAAATTTATCGTAATCGTTTACGGTTGCGAAGGAGTAGTATACACAAGAAAAACTGATCGGGGAGATAACTCTTAAAAAGTAAAGATATTTTTAATATGGTTATATGGAATATGGCTTGTAATCTAAGGCACAGAGTCATAGAATAAATATGAATTTGAAGCAAATGTCAAAATCTAAAACGTCTAATAAATATATGACCTTAACTTCAATTTCAAGGTGATAAATCTTTAATATATGTGGTTAATGAGTTATATCATATATATATATATATATGTACGCATAATTATTAATATACGAGGAACAAAAACTACTATTAATTGTCTACGCACACTTTCAACGAAAATTTAATATTTACGACATGTCGTAAATGATAATTTGATAAAAATATGTAGTCTACATTTTGTACGGTTTATAAAAAGAAATGAAAATAAGCCAAAAATGAAAATTTAGAATATGACATTGACCTTTGACCTTGAACTTATTTTCCTTTTCTTTGGGACCAAGGACCTCAAATTAATAAACTCTCGGTCTATTGCACTTATGGTTTATCAATTACAAATGCATATCACTTATATCAAATGCGTAAGGGGAAATAACTCAAATATTGAGTCTCCGGAACGCTTTGGTCCAAAACCAATCTCAACATTGTTACTATATAAAAAAGAAGATGTGGTATGATTTCCAATGAGACAACTATCCACAAAAGACCAAAATGACACTGACATTAACAACTATAGGTCACCGTACGGCCTTCAACAATGAGCAAAGCCCATACCGCATAGTAAGCTATAAAAGGCCCCGATAAGACAATGTAAAACAATTCAAACGAGAAAACTAACGGCCTTATTTATGTAAAAAAAATGAACGTAAATCAAATATGTAACACATAAACAAACGACAACCACTGATTTACAGGCTCCTGACTTGGTAGAGGCACATGCATAAATAATTACTGTACAGTATTAATTCTGCCTTCACTAAAATAATGCAATAATATATATATTTTTTTGGCCGAAAACATAACACATTCAAAATACATGTTGTAACATAAATATAAAAAATAAAACAAATACAATTGCTGATAGAGTTTAAACAAGACAAATATATGTATCGGCGAGCAACATAATTTAAAAAGAAGTCACTGATTGTAAAAAAAAAAAGTACAAAATTATCAATTGAACGATATAAATTACAGGAGTTTGGGAGGAAAACAACTTGGTCTGATTACTCTTTAGGATTCTAACGTAATGACGAAACATATAATTCACTTTAAGCTTTGGATTGAACACAATCCATAAGTCAGGTACACGTAAATATGTGTTGGTCAGCCAAAGGGGAGTAACTATTACACGTTTAGAAGATTCCGCTTTGTAATTACTATTTTTCGTCGGGGAAACAAACCAATTACTTGTGGCTCTATTAGAACAAAATAAAAATATGTATGTATTTGGTTAAAACATAAAGCATATCTAATATACATGTAATATCGTAATTACACAGAACAAATTCAAATTTTAATAATATTATAGGATGGAAAAATACATTGCATCGGTGAAGCACTGAAAATTAAAAAAATATACACTAAATAAGCTCGACAAACAAAACGAAATAAAATAAAAAAGATGTGACATGTTTTTGAAAATTCAACTCGATGCGTGAAGACTGAAACGCTTTTTTGACATGCTAGGTCGACTCAAGAAACGCTACGAAAAATTTTCATGTTCTAATTCTATCGAGTTGCTGACTTGTCAACCCGTCGACCTGCTGACTCGTACTTGATTATAAACATTTCATTCACCAACATGTACAAAGTCGACGTGTTTTATGACATTCATTCATCGTTAATTCGTCAAGACATTAATTCCCAATTATGTCTATATCTTGGTATCATATCAACATGATTTGTTGTAGAATCTTAAATCTTAAACGTAGACGTTTTTCATACTTTATTTATTCTTTTACTGCTGTGTCATTGACCACATATAACATAATTTTATTTACACTTTACAATGCAAGTAGATTTTTTATATGGATTGCATTGTCATATACAGGATTGCATTGTCATATACAGGATTGCATTGTAATATACAGAATTGCATTGTCATATACAGAATTGCATTGTAATATACAGGATTGCATTGTCATATACAGAATTGCATTGTCATATACATAATTGCATTGTCATATACAGAATTGCATTGTCATATACAGAATTGCATTGTCATATACAGAATTGTATTGTCATATACAGAATTGCATTGTCATATACAGAATTGCATTGTCATATATACAGAATTGCATTGTCATATATACAGAATTGCATTGTCATATATACAGAATTGCATTGTCATATATACAGAATTGCATTGTCATATACAGAATTGCATTGTCATATATACAGAATTGCATTGTCATATATACAGAATTGCATTGTAATATACATGTATATAGCAGTACTCAACAACTGTATCTTCCTTCCTCTAAAATCCATTTAAACCTGTAAAAAGCCATACTTATAAATCACTGGTCGGAAATAAACAAATGATATTATGGCGTTGATTTAATCAACTTCACAAAAGGACAAAAATATATATCCTCAGTCCTAAAAACATCATAATTGACTATAGTTTAAACAATACTGTAGATACATTACAACACCAAAGTAAGGTAAAATTAACATGTAGAGTATCAGCAATTTAAAATTAGCACTTTTGAAATTAGGTCCGAGACCATAATTATTTCGTAGTGCATTTCTTTTAGAACATAAATGAAAATAAAAAAAATCCCACCTGCGCTTTCTCAAAGAAACTTTTACAGTGTGTTGTACTACTTTTGGGACAAATTATATCAAAATTATAGAAAACTTCATCGCCTCTAACTCAAAATATGGACAATTTTATCTTTAGGGCGTCTTGAAATCTTTTGACAGCTTCCGAAGTACTATTTTTCAACCTTTTTCACCTGGACCAAATCACTACTTTCCTTTAAAATTCTGAACCCAAATTTTTTTACAGTGTAATTTCGTCCCCCTACTTGCAATTTGAGGCATTAAACATGGAGAAATAAATTTGGAATGGTTATGAAAATTAATGGCAAGTAACCCACTGTCAACACTAGGGACTATATTTGAACAACGAAAATCAAGGGACGACAATTGTGGTCTCGGACCAAGGGACGACAATTGTGGTCTCGGACCAAGGCACGACAATTGTGGTCTCGGACCAAATGGCATCCAATTTTATAAAACAAAATTGTTACATGGATAGAGTCGATCTCCGCTATACGTATTACTCAGTTGCCATTGATGAGCAATCAAAAAACTTTAATTTGGAAAGGCTCTTTATATCAAAATAATTGATTACCAATTTGGTTGGCAAGCGCACCTAATTCATTTACAAAACTGATGATAGTTTAATGCTACAATCTGGAAATCTGGTCATATCAATATAGATAGCATTGATGATAGTCTAAATATACAAGTTACTATCAAATTGTTTCTGATTTAGAATTCATTGTACATGATGAAAAAAAGATATATTCTTGTAACTACAATTGAGGATTTTTGAAAGACTCCGAATGAAATAGTTTTACTTTAAAACAAGACAAAAAAAGAAATGATATATGAAGAAAGTCAGAAATTCCAGACAAGAATGTCCTAATCAAATGAGAAACTCCAAAGGTCAAACACATTAAACGAATGGATAACAACTATATATAATTGATTTCATTTTGGCCTTCAATCGGTTTGATTCGAGTGCCCCTGGTGAGTTTTCTGCCGACGAAACTCTCGTTGTGCATACTAAATCATTAGCATCTTTGATGTATTACCTTAATTTCACATATGTAGTTAACTTTGGTATCGCATGGAGCGTCGTTCCACGTTTTTTGATAGTAATCGACACAATGCTCGATATTACCGAGATTGTTCGGTTCACCAGAACCCCATGTTGTCAGATTGAATATTGTTACATTGAATAGATGACCGCTTGGTTCCCATCTAAATATATCTTCTGTTCCATTGTCTGTTCCGCCTATCCAGTAATCTTTGAAAAAAGGGTAAGATAAAATTTTCAAGTTTTCAACGAACAGACATTTTTCGTCTAACTTAATCTTATTCTTTTTTTTGTCCAAATATAGTTTTGTCATGTTAAAATCAGCAGTGTTTACTCCAAAGCAAATATTCTTTGTATGCTTTGCCCTAAGTAATACTTTATTGAAGCTGTATTTTTATGATACAGGTTGTTGTAAAGTTCTCATATTTCATACTGTATATAAGACGCATTTTTTGTACATATATTATGCTTATTGTTTCTAAAAACTATTGATATTTTAACTGATTTTTACAAAACTTGACAGTGATGCCTAAAATAAACAGAGAATGCCAAAATTGTTATAACATATTAAAAGTCACAGAAAACCAGACAATAGCATGTAAATAACAAAAAACGAAAAAAAGATAAACAACAGTTTGCAAAACAATACATAGAAAAAACAAAAGCAAACTGCATAGAACTATCCTGATAATCTGTTGTTTAGGCAATGTATGGTAAAACCAATAAATAATTTCGCGCTCTGAGTTATAGACAGGCACTGAACAAATATAGCAGCAATTTTTATTAAAATCTGTCACTTATAAAAGTATATTTTAGCTATCAAAAGATCTTTTAAAAAAGGAGGTTTCACAAAACAAACCTTAAACAATGCAGATAAACGTCAATTGATACGGAAAAAAAAATAAACACGTTACCAAAACTAACTTAAAGTCCTTTTATACTACCACTCTGTCTTCAGATGATAATGATTTATTGGTGCCTAGTGGTACCATTAACTAAGAAGCCAGTTCTAACATACTGGCATGATTTTCGGAACCAGAGATGTTATGTTTGTTGCACTTCAGTGTTTCTGTTGTTTCGTTGTTTTTCTCTTATAGTTGATGTGTTTACCTCAATTTTAGTTTGTAACCCGGATTTCATTGGAATGATATGAACACTTTTATTTTTTTCTTCGTGAACTATACATCCTATATCTATTGGAATCAAAAACAACAATTTTGAGTTTAATCCAAAAATTAAAAAATAAATATATACAGAGAGTATACAAGCCTTATGATGGTTTTGGTTTTCTCCGTTCTTGAATTTATATCATATGTCATATTTCAGAATGTAATGGTCGGTAAGCTGAACAACTTGATTTTATTTTCTTAAACTTTATCGTTTCTAATTGGAAACATGACTATTGTCAAAAGTTATACTAATTTAAAGTTCTTTCCATAAAATATCAGAGTTAAAGAATCAATACAGGTGTAGGATTTACCTAAAGACCGAATCCTCACTTGATGATTTAGAAAAATCAATTCATTGTTTGTTTCAACTTCTGTTAACGATCCGCCATGTTTAATGCATTCAGACTGAAAAAAATCAGAAGTAATATATGTAAATTACATTCAATCCAACTTTGTCTTTGATTCATGATTTTTTTTATTACTTGTTATTGGCTTTGAATTAGCTATCAGTAACTGTGAGTACTCTCAGATCTGTACTTAGTGTCTTTGTGTTGGGATATACAAGTACCCGGTCACGGCCACTCTATGTAGCAAATAAGTATTGCGTTGCCTCCTTTGAAATTCATCATTGATCTAACAAATAGCCGATAAAATCGACGCATTTTTCGTATCATTAATATGAATTTAATTTTTTATTAGGTCTTTCCACTTTTCCATGGAAAGACCTATTGGTTTTCTTTTGATTTTTTTTTTTTCCCGCCTAATTATTTTCCTTTTCTGTATTAATGTTTCGCAAGATATCGCTTAGATATTTGGAATATGATAATTTGTACGCCTTTGTAACTACTACTACTTGACTGAATAATTTTCCATGAACGAGTTATCTCCCCGAACACTGTTTTTCTTGTTATTTTTAAAAGTTTGCAACCGTATAAGAAATCCACTAATTAATTTTTCCAATTTGCTTGTTATGTCTTCAGGATGTTTCGTTTAATTTTGACCGAAGCCGTATAAATATTCCATATGAGAGTTATTTCCCCTTTTGTTTTTGATATAAGTGAAATGTATTTGTAACTTGAAAAACCATAAGTAATAGAGGCATAGGGTCAATTGATTTGAGGTTCTTGGTCCATAAAAATGAAAATGAGGTCAAGGTCAAAGGTCAAGATCACGTTAAAAATTTTGATTTTGGCTTGTTATCACTAACTGCCAGAAATTTTTTAAGATATCAACAAAATATTTTTATAGAATTGTCAGTTGCGACATGTCGTAACACGTAAATTTGAATTGAAAGCGTATGGAGACATTTAATGGGAGTTTTCACCTTTTTCATATTTAAAATTCAATGTATGGTGATATAACTCATTTATCATACATAATTAAGACATATGGTCTTTTGATTTGAGGCCCTTGTTTCATGACCTTGAAATTAGGGACAAGGTCAAAAGTTGATTCGACGTTCTATATTTTGACCTTTGCTTTTATCTCCTGTGTATACATAAAGTCATGGGACATTTTGCATCAGGTTGCAAGCCATTTGAACCAACCGGAAGTCGCTATTTTTTTCACTAAATTAATGTAAAAGTATATATCAGTGTCAAGTAAACTATCAAACATTACAGGAAGTGACATTTTTCAAACCGGAAGTAAAACAATATCTCCCTTATCTATATTTTTTTACGCTGGAATTGTCATTTATTTCAATATTTTTCATTTCAAAATAGATCCTTACTGGTGGAAAGACCTTCAATTGTTCGCTTAACAATTGGTTTTTTAACTTTAATTTTTATTATTCTTCAAAAAGAACGGTACCTGAAAGCAAAAGTATCATTACCTGCGCTCCTGTCCAATCTCTTCTATCGTTACTAAAAAGATAACACGATCTTGAATCATTTGTTGATATCCATCCAGTTCTGCAGTTTACACCTATAAAATGTATATATTGACCATGTGATTTGTGCTTTGTGTGTAAGTTGTATCTCGCGTTTGGTGCTCATTTATTTAGTAATGCTTTTCGCCATTGATTTAAGAATGTTTTTATGTGGTAATGTTAAAGCACTGTCTCGGGTTTGGGTAAGCCTGCCACATTCTTGATGTGGTTGAGAGATAAGAGCCTGTTATTCAGTGGTTGATGTTGGTTTATGACTGTTATCTTTGTTTTCATAAATTTTATTTTATAAAGTAAGGCGTTAGTTTTCTCGCTTTAATTGTTTCTCATTTTTCATGGCATAGCCTTTTATTGCACTATAAGACTATACGATATGGTTTTTGTCATTGTTTAGTCAGTGAGTGTCCTATTATTACTTTCATGCATGTCATTTGAACTCTGTTGGTTGTTGTCTTTTAGGCAATGATACTGCATTTTTTGTAAATTTTAATATAAACAGTTTTATCTTAATAGGCAATACCTGTACGTATAAACCATAATGAGTCTTAAAACAGATATCAAAACACACACAATAAATTGGTAGAAAAAAAAACGTTCAATATATAAAACATGCAAAATAATACAGCTTACTAAGGGCATCCATAGTGCTTCTGTTATAGATATGTCGAACTATCCAACTTTACAATATTGAAAAAATCGGGACAATCCATATTGACAAATAGGTCATTCACGGAAAAGTGGAAAGACCTAATTAATATGCTGCCACAGAATGAAGTTAGCTGAAGTCGACAACAACTATCATAAAATGTTAGAAAGTGATTTAAACGTGGTGACCTGTTTTTAATCTCATGCAATTAAAACAAGGACATTTGTAATGCTTACCGATAAGACAACAATCACATAAACACCAAGACAAAGATGGGAATAAATACCGTTTGCTTCTGATTCATCGTCGTCGTTTGTTTTTCGCTTTTTTTCTGAAAAGAAAAAAGAAAATTAACTGCAAAGGACAGTGAACAAGCCACGATCTATATTGCTGCAGGACCTATCATAGTCAGCTAAATAATACAGGAAACGTACGAACGATATATCTTTTGTTTCAATTACGTACCAGTTATGTGTTGTAGATACGTATGAACTCTCATACACTAAAATTGCATATAATCTAAGACATAACTTTGTTTGAATTTTTACATGAAAAAGGTTAATTTAATATAATGTAAGACAAATTTATCTGAAGGGAATAAGATGTCAAATTCAAGTTTATCGATTTGATTCAATTCCTCATATATGAATTATGAAAAACTAAATCGTATATCCAAATCACAAAAAAGTCTTATATTAAATAAACAGTTAACAATGCATTGATCCGATTATATGTTTTAGTGTTTCTGGTGTACGTTAGTCCTAGAGCCATCTAAGAAACCCTCGAGATAACCTTCGAAGACAGCCGAGGGTCATATAACTTGATAGAAACAACAAAAAACATAGTTTATGTTACATAAACATGTTTTTGTCAGACAATTATTCTAATTAAGAGTAATATGAAACTATAAATGTGCATGGGGTGGTCTGTTACTTATGTAAGTTTTAGATTACAATCAGTTAAGCTCAGTATGGTCATCCCACAATCATGGTCAATATTATTTACCAGTATGTTTGATTTATGATATTTAATTGACCAATGAGGATTAAGTGCATGTTATCTCTTCACATGTGTTTAGATTTTCCAGCATTCTCGTAGTTCAATTGAATGCTAGAAAAGTGAAGATTTCAAAATTATCAACTACCTACTACATTGAGTCACCAACAAATATATATCTTTTATGTATTTATTTTTTTATTTAAATCTTACATGGAATATGATGGTGATTTCAAAATCTTTTATTGAACAATATTTGTTTGTTTAAATATTTTGTAATTTGTTTATTGATGGTGGCAGTATTTATCATCCACCTATGTAAAATATAAATACATATTTTACAACTAAAGTATTGTCATTTAGTCAGTTTGTGTTTATTACGTAATAGGTAACGTGTATACAATTTCACTTGTTACATGAGTTTCTTAGATTATTTTCAGCTTTTTCATATGACCAATCCATAAATAGCTGTGTATTTCTAAAAACTTCAGTTTTGTTAAATTGTGGGTAATTTGAGTTTCTTTCTGTTCGTGTCTTCAGACAGACATTTTCAAATAAAGCCGAAATTCTACTGAAAAGGAGATGTGATTGACATTGTTTTCAGATCAAAAATACATGCATTTTGGTAAATGCCATACTTACCTGCATGTCGTTTGCTCCTGTATAGCATATGTGTTCATCATTTTGAACATTAATCAGACCATTAGTTTTGTTGTTTGAATTGTTTAACATTTGTCATTTCGGGTCGTTTTATAGCTGACTTTACATTAAGGATTTTTGGCTAGTTAGCGATGGCCGTACGGTTACTTGAAGTTGTCAATTCTGTGTCATTATGTCACTTGTCAAGAGTTGTCTCATTTGTTATCATACCACATCTTTTTTTTTTTATATAAAGTTATCGAAAAATTATAGTTTGCAGTATTGTTTTAAATTATATTCTACAAAGTGCAGTGCCTAATGAAATTGGATCAAAAGTTGGATTTTTTTCTGTGAAAAAAAAACAAATTTCGGGAAAAAAAACCACTACATTTTTACGTCATATCACCAAATTTCCGAATTAGTATGGTTTCCGGGGAGTATAGAAGTATGGTATAATGGCTCTTTCGTAATCAAAGTCAATAGAAGACATTTGCATAAGCTTTTTTCGGAGATAATTCAACAAAAACAAAACAGTCCCAATCCTTGTATAATTCTGAATCAACTTAAAAAGACAATTGCATTACGATAAATAAGACTCATCAGTGACGCTCAGTTCAAAATAGTTCGAAAGCCAAACAAGTACAAAGTTGACGAGTATTGATGACACAAAATTCCAAAAAGTTGTATTTCATATAATTGTACCAACCTTTATTTATCAGCAGTACAGCAATCAATGATATCGTTATAACAACGATCACAAAAACAACAAAGATCACGATTAACCAACGTTTCCTTTTTCTCCTCTCATTTCTGTTAGCAGCTTTGTCATAAGTAGCGTTATCGTGCGTTGTTGTTGTTTTCATATTTAAATATTTCAAATGTTATATTTACTGAAAAATAATAGAAAATATTAGAAGCACTCAAAATGTTGAAACATGTTTGGGACGAAGAAAGGATGTGAATGGGGTGATAACCAAAAGTTATTGTGTTATTATCAGATGGTACGTGGGTGCAAAAACCTGTGATTTGACTTTAAAAAGCGTAGAAATTTTATATATTGTAAATCATATTTTATTTCATAATGTTAGTGTATTATATTTATGCATTTTAATATAGTCTCTAGTAATTCTGAATAGAATGGTTCGCCTTTTATTTAGTGTTATTTTACTATGTACGAATATTGATTGTTCTTGTTAAGAGATGAGTCTTTAATAAAACATTGAATTGAATTGTAAAAAAGTATAAAACATCGATACGAGGGTGATAATGCTGATAGGTCGTCCTAGAAAAAAATGTTAATCTCGCTTGATGTCATAAAGAATGGTTGATTATTTTCTGAATTGATTCGCATAGATGGGTATTTTTTAAAAATAAATATCAACCTGAATTACGTTATTTTTTCATGGGATGGAATATAATCGCAAGAAACTAAGGAGGCACGTGGCGTTGCTAATGAAATTGACATGAAATTAACAACGTCGTCATAGGTAAAATAGCGATAAACAGATAATCATTGGTCATCCCAACTTGATTGCTTTCCTCGCTTTCGCCGTACCGGCTCAAACGAGAAAATCAATCTCGACGAGATGATCAACAATAATCTATAAGAATATACTCCTTTTCGAAATAATATGTAAGCTTTATCGATTTCTCGAATTAAGAGTTTCAAATATATTCTCGTCGCAAGATTTGATCAATATTTCTATATGTGTAATTCCAACAAATCATGGTACGTCACATCCGGTTGTATACGAAAAAAGGCAAACAAAATATTGAATTTGACAATTATAGGTAATTTATCCTACATTTTATTGCAGTAAAATATTTCTGTGTCATAAACATATGTCTAGGGTATTTCAAAGTACCATTTTTTTTTTATTTGTGGTTTTTTTAGAATATTTTGAAAACTTGAGTTACGTGGTTACTAAATCTTGTAAATAGGTTAAATAAGGGGAGAAATTTGATAGTTTAACTTCCAGTGATGGTTACTTTCTTATATGCAATGAAATTTTATATGAAATTTTTTCTATAGTACTGGACAGGATAAAACTTCACAAATGCCAAGTATTTCTTTATTTGAAACAAAGATGAATTCTGTACAATATTTGAAAAGAACAAAGACTAATAGGGGAAAATCAATGGTGGTATAACACCTATAGGTGCACTTACAAATTGATATCTATATCCAATTTGTTAGCCGACATGGCATCGAAACGACGAATCAAAGAAATCAACTTTATGTTTAATTAATATATAGGACAACGCTGTTATTTAAAAAAAAAAATACCATTCCAGGCTCATTTGTTTCCATATTATTAATATTACCAATAATTAACAGGTTCAGGGTCGAATCTGATATCAATACCAATAGTATTTGTTACATGTAGTATTCCGTTTGTTCTTCTGCATTATCCCTTCCACATTCTGGAGTACCACCACTGTATTGTAGTGATAAAAACAGGATGGGTTTAAACAGAAAGATTATAAAAGCAGAGAAAACTGTGTACATTTTGATCAGCATGACTTTATCAAATGATGATACAAATTCTACTACAAATACATGCTAAAAAGAAGACGTTGGTACTTTAATTCAGTCATGGATCTGCATTATCGTGTTGATCTAAAATTTGAAGATATCCAAAGATAGAAAAATGTACCTCTCCGTGATTTGGCAAAATAGCTGCTGCATTTTGTAAAAACTCATTGCTGAACAGAAAATATGTGAATCAATATGAGCCAAACCGTAAATAATCACAAGAATAAAAGTAGTTTGCTTATTGTTCAATTTGGCATCTACAGAAAAAGGCCACCTATGATATGATTGAGGTATTTGCAACAAATATTCGAAGTAAATGGGGTTTTTTTTCTCGAAAATATAACAACGACTTGCCGTTTGAAGCTTCTCCTATGTCTCTTCAGTTATGACTAACGGTTCCATGAAGGAAATTATCGGATATAACTTTGCTCACGCAGTTCTTATTTCAGAACATTTTCTGCAACATTTCAGCTCTGTATTTAAAGGTTTCTTTGCATACTTCAGATCTTTACTATCAACCTTGTATCAATAACCACAGGTTTCACATTAAGCGTAATCAGTTGTTGAAGAACAATATAGTTCAAGTAACATTCATCCGTCACAAGACGCCGACTCAAACCAAACACCAAAGCTGAACAATATAAGGTTTAATGAAAAATAAGAAGTCTCTGTCCATAAATGACATCCTTTAATGATGGCAATCCACAATAGATAGATTTCAAATACAGTGGATATATCATATAAGCAAATATAGGTCATCGTACGTTCTATAACATGAGCACAAACCAACACCGTATATTCAGCTAAAAAAATATGTCAAGATAACGCTTTACTTTAGGTCCTATTTGGTTAGAAAAATGACCGGGTCTCCAACGTTAACCAAAATTAAGGTTTTTTATAATATTGACTGTTCCTTTAGTATCTTTCGCCCCTCTTTTATCAAAAAGGATGAAAAGATAGTAAGCTAGAAGGATAATCGAAAACAGTTTATGGACAAAACACCGACCATACCACAACAAACAAAACAAAACGATGAAAAGACAATATTTGACTCTTTATATGATAAAACTTAAAATTATATCAGTATACAAAGCTTCGACATTCTGAGAATGTCTATTCATTTAATCCATAAAAATATGAACGAAGTAAGGCTTCCTGTGAATTTAGATCTGTAAGGCTAAAACGTTGAACATGTAAACGATATCAAGACAATTATATACTAGTATGTGCTTGTACTCTATTTTATACAAGACCGTCATACTGTGTCTGATTTTCAAAATAATAGCTCAAATCACCATAAAAAAGACATCTATATGATCTGACTCGATATTCTGATCGGGAGCTGATCAAATTCTGATCTCCACTCATCATACAGACGAAGAGACAATGCAATTATATAATCTAGAACTGAATCTTACCCATAACCCACCACTCTAAAGGCACGTTATCTATCAATGGAATACATATACTTACAGTACAATCAATGTTTGAGGAAGATAGGCAAATGAAAGTAGCCTGGACCCTTACGTATCAAGTGATGCGTCATCAGTGTAACAAGCCAATGGTCATATTTGCATTCATCTGTGTAACTATGTATATATATGGTTTATTATAATAAAAAAAGACAATTTATTCACATTATCTTACTCAAAACAGTTTGATCACAACATCTTTGCAATTAATTGAATTACTTCTCGTTTTTGCATTATGATTCGTCTGATACCTGATAACTGAATTATATTACTAGTATATAAATTTGAATGTCAAAAACTGCAGGGGTACCCGTATACCATCACAAAAAATGTAGGACTTATATCTGACATGATTCATTTGATATTTTTCAACTATGACATAAGACATCTATCAAACACTTTTATTTGTTAAACTGAAATTATTATGGTTATGATCCAAACTGGATTATACGTACGATTTGTTTTTTCTAAATTACATTTTAAATAAACTCATCATAGATACCAGGATTAAATTAGTATTTACGCCAGAAAGACTCATCAGTGATGCTGGAATACAAAAAAGTTAAAAAGACCAAATAAAGTACGAAGTTGAACAGCATTGAGGACCAAAATTCCCAAAAGTTTTGCAAAATACAGCTAAGGTAATCTACTCCTGAGGTAAAAAAAAACAACCTTTAGTATTTCAAAAATTAAAATGTTTTGTAAACAGTTAATTTATAAACATATATTTTTAAGTACGAAGTTGAAAAGTATTGAGGACCAAAATTCCTAAAAGTTTTGCAATATATATATATATCTGACATTGTATTTGGTCAGATGAAAAAAGATCATATATCTACAGATACAATACAAATTTAGAGTAAGGATGTTCGCTACTCTGTTTAATAAAAATGCGCTTTTTAAAAGACTGTTATAAATTCATGGTACATAAATAAAGTAACTGAAAAAGCAGAAGATAATAAATGGTCCGTGCTTTTATGGCAATATTAAATATAACACAATAATGACAAACTTACATGACAGGAATACAGTACAAACAAATGCAAGAACATTGAGGACATAAAAATACACAAATAAACAATACAATAGTGCATTTTGACATGATAACCACAGAATAGACATATTGTGGAGTTTAGTGGGACGTCCATTTTCACTGAACTAGTACACACTTTTTTGCATTATGATTCGTCTGATACATGGTGACTGAATTATATTATTAACACTTAATGTCAAAACACACAGGGATACCCGTATATCATCTCAATAAATGTAGAACTTTTATTTGACATAATACATTTGATATTTATCAACTTTAAAATAAGACATCACAAAACTTTTTATTTGTTAAACTGATACTATATTTTAGATAAGATCCAAACAGGATTGTACGTACGATTTTCTTTCTTTCTTTTATTTTTTTAAATTATATTCGAAGACATAAATGTTTCTAACAATGTATTGGTCACATGAAAAAGATAAATAAAAAACAAATTAATATCAGTTTTATTTCACACACTAGAAGATTCAAGACATCTCAAATGTAAATCTGACTATTTTCAAAGGTATCAAATTAAATACGTAATAACAATTTTCATCCCGGAAGTTCCTGAGGCTACTATGTCACCGGTTTCTAATTATTCATATTGCCATTAGGTACGGCACAAATTTGTTTTCGATTATTATCCAACAAAAAGCATGACAGGGATGAATAATTATTATATAATAATGCCGATGGACTTTATATATACAGTTGTTATCTATTCGTTTGCTGTGTTTGAGCTTTTGATTTTGCCATTTGATTAGGACTTATATTTAGAAGTTGACAATACGGGTCGGTTGAAAACAAAACATTACGACAAAATATTTCAGCTTCCCCATTGTGACCTTTTAATTTTAAAACCAATTGTTCCAAATAATCATCACGAGTTGGTTGACCGTTGTGGAATATCCGTTTCACAGATGATATCATAACTACTATCCCTTTCCCTTTTCACGAAAGTGACCTACCGAATTAGATTATTTACCGGCATTGTAATAACATGAGCAGCATGACGGGTTTACACATGGGGAACAGGATCTACTTACCTTTCCGAAGCACCTGAAATCACCCCAAGTTTTGGATTGTTCTTGTTGCGGTAAAACTGCTATATATGACATTTTACCCATTGTGTCTAATTTTTTCGTTCATACATCGTTTTCAATATAATGGAATCTGATGCGACTGGAATACAAGTGAGAGATTTAGCTAGCTTCATACCAAGTTTATTCAACCATTTTCTACGTAAGAAAATGTTTTTTTTCTAATGACCCTCAATTTAAGAAGGCGTTAAGATGGGACTTTTTACAAACCCTAAATTATACTTTGTTCCGCTCACTTTCTTAAGGAATCTAGAGTTGAAGTCTCGGATGACATGCCACGTGTTTATCACTGGTACCTAATATAGGTATGATGGATGATGGAATTTCGCAATTTAATGTATCGATTGAAGTAGTGAGCTGCAGGTGTCATGCGATATGGATGATTGACGATACATAGATTTTGATGCAATACTACTTCGTATGCTTTCACTTTGTGTACATTTTTGATGTTGGATTTGCCGAGGGGACAGGAGTAGTCGGGGTGTAGTATTGTTACATTAACACCAGGTATACCTACCTGGTGTTTAATGAGTACCTGTAGTACAACACCCTATGCACCACCAATGTAATATCCCAACCAGTTCTAAAACCTTATACATAACTTGTATATAGATATTATTTTTTTACTTATTTTTAGAATATGCAGAGAAGACCAATTGGTGGCCTTCGGCTGTTGTCTACTGTTTGGTCGGATTTTTGTCTCTTTGACACATTCCCCATTTCCATTCTTTAATCTTACATATAAAAAGGTCTATTAAAGTACATAATTCTTTCCATTCTTAATGTTAGATATAAAAAGGTCTATTAAAGTACATGTACAGTGGCGGATCCAGAAATTTACATAAGTGGGGCCCACTGACTGACCTAAGTGGGGGCCCGCTCCAGTCATGCTTCAATGATTCCCTATATATGTGACCAGCCACGACATATCCAGGCTTATGGAGGTAGAACGTCATTGTGAGAAAATCGCCGTTAACTATATGTGACTAGCCATTTCCAGGCTTAGGAGGGTACATTGTCTAAATTAGATTTTTGTATATTTATCTAGAATATTCCGAAACAAAACTCTCTGTCATGTTATTATGACATGTTTGTTGTAATAGCAATGAAACGAGTCATTTCGAATACCGGTATGAAAATGAGACTGTTCTATGACGACTTTTATTTATTGAAGCCACTAATTTATAAAACACAAAATTATTGTATTTATCGGCTTTAAGTGATGTTCAATAGCGTATTTGAATAAAAATTCAAAGACTTAAATTTACTACAATGCAAACAATTCTTAGCTCTATTTTAGAACATGTAATTTAAACTTGTTGAAATGAAGTTAGTTTGAAATTTGACAAAGTAAGCTTTAAGAATTCCTTTTTTTTTTAATTTAGATTTATTATGCACGTCTCTAAACATAGTATGCGACGCGTAACAGTTTATAAGTAGGTGTTCTCATATATTAATTTGATACGGTGCATTTATTATGGATATATTTCAAACTTCATTTATGAAAGAAAAACTTTAGAGCTGAGCATTATTTGTTTGTTTGTAGCTCTATTTTTGAACATTTAATTTAAACTTGTCGAAATGAAGTTAGTTTAAAATTTATCAAAGTGAGCTTTAAAAATTCCTTTTTTTAATTTACATTTATTATGCATGTCTCTATACATAGTTAGCGACGCGTAACAGTTTATAAGTAGGTGTTCTCTTATATGCATTTGATACGGTGCATTTATTATGGATATATTGCGCATCTGGTGCAAGAAAATTGGTACCGTTAATTTTATTACTACCACTGGGTCGATGCCTCTGCTGGTGGACTATTAGTCCCCGAGGGTATCACCAGCCCAGTAGCCAGTACTTTGGTACTGGCATGAACATACGGATTTTTTGTGTTATTAAAATTTGCTGTTACAAAATATTAGAAATTATTATAAATTAAGGAATGTATCTCCCTCGTGCAAAGCTCTGATTCCTTTCACGGATTTGGCTATACTTTTTGGACCTTTTGGATTATAGCTCTTCATCTTTTATATAAGCTTTGGATTTCAAATATTTTGGCCACGAGCATCACTGAAGAGACATGTATTGTCGAAATGCGCATCTGGTGCAAGAAAATTGGTACCGTTAATTTTATTACTACCACTGGGTCGATGCCTCTGCTGGTGGACTATTAGTCCCCGAGGGTATCACCAGCCCAGTAGCCAGTACTTCGGTACTGGCATGAACATACGGATTTCTTGTGTTATTAAAATTTGCTGTTACAAAATATTAGAAATTATTATAAATTAAGGAATGTATCTCCCTCGTGCAAAGCTCTGATTCCTTTCACGGATTTGGCTATACTTTTTGGACCTTTTGAATTATAGCTCTTCATCTTTTATATAAGCTTTGGATTTCAAATATTTTGGCCACGAGCATCACTGAAGAGACATGTATTGTCGAAATGCGCATCTGGTGCATGAAAATTGGTACCGTTAATTTTATTACTACCACTGGGTCGATGCCTCTGCTGGTGGACTATTAGTCCCCGAGGGTATCACCAGCCCAGTAGCCAGTACTTCGGTACTGGCATGAACATACGGATTTTTTGTGTTATTAAAATTTGCTGTTACAAAATATTAGAAATTATTATAAATTAAGGAATGTATCTCCCTCGTGCAAAGCTCTGATTCCTTTCACGGATTGGCTATACTTTTTGGACCTTTTGGATTATAGCTCTTCATCTTTTATATAAGCTTTGGATTTCAAATATTTTGGCCACGAGCATCACTGAAGAGACATGTATTGTCGAAATGCGCATCTGGTGCAAGAAAATTGGTACCGTTAATTTTATTACTACCACTGGGTCGATGCCTCTGCTGGTGGACTATTAGTCCCCGAGGGTATCACCAGCCCAGTAGCCAGTACTTCGGTACTGGCATGAACATACGGATTTCTTGTGTTATTAAAATTTGCTGTTACAAAATATTAGAAATTATTATAAATTAAGGAATGTATCTCCCTCGTGCAAAGCTCTGATTCCTTTCACGGATTTGGCTATACTTTTTGGACCTTTTGGATTATAGCTCTTCATCTTTTATATAAGCTTTGGATTTCAAATATTTTGGCCACGAGCATCACTGAAGAGACATGTATTGTCGAAATGCGCATCTGGTGCATGAAAATTGGTACCGTTAATTTTATTACTACCACTGGGTCGATGCCTCTGCTGGTGGACTATTAGTCCCCGAGGGTATCACCAGCCCAGTAGCCAGTACTTCGGTACTTGCATGAACATACGGATTTTTTGTGTTATTAAAATTTGCTGTTACAAAATATTAGAAATTATTATAAATTAAGGAATGTATCTCCCTCGTGCAAAGCTCTGATTCCTGTCACGGATTTAGCTATACTTTTTGGACCTTTTGGATTATAGCTCTTCATCTTTTATATAAGCTTAGGATTTCAAATATTTTGGCCACGAGCATCACTGAAGAGACATGTATTGTCGAAATGCGCATCTGGTGCAAGAAAATTGGTACCGTTAATTTTATTACTACCACTGGGTCGATCCTCTGCTGGTGGACTATTAGTCCCCGAGGGTATCACCAGCCCAGTAGCCAGTACTTCGGTACTGGCATGAACATATGGATTTTTTGTGTTATTAAAATTTGCTGTTACAAAATATTAGAAATTATTATAAATTAAGGAATGTATCTCCCTCGTGCAAATATTTTGGCCACGAGCATCACTGAAGAGACATGTATTGTCGAAATGCGGATCTGGTGCAAGAAAATTGGTACCGTTAATTTTATTTCAGACTTCATTTATGAAAGGAAATCTATAAAGCAGAAATTTGATTTTTTTTTGTATCAATTTAAAATGTAGATTCAAATATTTTTCACTTCAAACGATAAAGTAAAACTTCTTCAAAACTTATATATGATGTATAGTTCGGCGTCCGCAAAAAGGAAGCCAACGAAAGTGTTTATCTCTTCTTCACAAATACGTATTTCATTGAATCTCGATATTTATCATGTTTGTAATTTTCCTAACAATGACGTTCTACCTCCATAAGCCTGCAACCAATTTTGTCCCCAAAAGGGGGGCCCGGCCCCATGCCCCCCCCCCCCCCCCCCCCCCCCATAAATCCGCCTCTGATGTATGCATATTTAATTGATTTCTTGAAATAGAAAAATAATATTATTGGATAGAGTGTAAAATTACTATGTTAGTTATTTCAACATAAGATATGTTTTCTTTACAATGTATTGTTTTTAAAGGTTGATATATTGCATTTGACTGAATCACACTACATGTGCCTTCTTAACTTTCATCCGGTCAAGTTTGATATAGCTGTGAAAATTGAACAACTCAAACATTAGCCTCTAATAACACAATTGCACAACATGGGAAAAGGTAATAAAATTGATATTTGAAGACTTCTTAAAGCAATTAAAATGTGTCCGGATCAACTGTGAGACAAAAATCATCGTACAAATGAAACTAAGGGCTCCAAGGAACCCGTGTCGCTCACCTTGGTCGTATGCATATTAAACAAAGACTCAAATGGATTCATGACAAATCATTTTTTGGTGATGGTGATGTGTTTGTAGATTTTACTTTACTGAACATTCTTGCTGCTTCCAATTATCTCTTTCTATAATGTTACAGAGGAAAATATTTTGTAAATTGACTATAAAGGGCAATAACTCCTTAAGGGGTCAATTGATCAATTTGTTTAAATTGGCTTATTTGTAGGTCTTACTTTGCTGTACAATATTGCTGTTTACAGTTCATCTCTATCTATAATAATATTGAAGATAGTAACTAAATGATGCAAATTTTCTTCAAATTACAAATTCAGGGGTAGCAACCCAACAACAAGTTGCCAAATTGATCTGAAAATGTAAAGGCAGATAGATCTTGACCAAACGAACAATTTTATCACCGTCAGATTTGCCCATAATGCTTTGGTTTCAGAGATATGAGCTAAAAACTGCATTTTACCCTTTGTACTATTTTTAGCCATGTCGGTCATCTTGGTTCGCGGGCAGGATCATCGGACACATTTTATAAATTAAATACCCTAATGATATTTATGGACAAGTTTGGTTCAATTTGTCTTAAAAGTTTCAGAGGAGAATTCATTTTTAAAAGATTACTAAAATTTACTAAAAATTGTTCAAAATTGCCTATAAAGGGCAATAACTCCTTAAGGGGTCAACTTACCATTTTGGTCATGCATATTTATTTGTAGATCTTACTTTGCTGAACATTATTGGTGGTTACAGTTTATCTTTATCTATAATATTCAAGATAATAACCAACAACTGTCAAATTTTCGTATAGTTTATACCAATTCCGGGGCATCAACCCAACATGGGTTGTCCGATTCATCTGAAACTTTCAGAGCAGATAGATGTTGACCTGATCAACAATTTTATCTCATGTCAGATTTGCTTTAAATGCTTTGGTTCCAGAGATATAAGCCAAAATCTATAATTTACCCCTATGTTCTATCTTTAGCCATGGCGGCCATCTTGATTGGTTGGTCTGATTGTTTCTTTTCAAAATAGTGACATCTTAACATTGGCATGATTCGCATGATGGATTGAGCATAGCTAGACACGACTCTAATGGTGACGCATTCGATTACGTTACATCTACAATGGCTACAGGTTTAAGGGAGAGTTGAGATTTCACTTAACATGTTCTAACTCGTCGCATTTTTGCAGGAGCCTCTGGCCTTTGTAATTAATTTTAGTTAATTTATAAGTTTTGGAGTTCAGTATGAAGTGGATTTTCACTGAACTACAGTAATCATTTTTGTTTAGGGGCCAGCTGCAGCCCGCCGCCGTTTGTGTGATTTTTTTTCGATATGTTGAAGACCCATTAGATGCCTTCTGCCGTTTCTGCTCCTCCGTCGGGTTGTGTTGTTTCTTTGGCACATTCCCCAGTTCTATTCTCAATCTTTTTGGCTTAAGAATCAATTTATATCTATGATGAGTTTATGGCATAGATTACCTTAGCCGTAGTTGGCACAACTCTTTTGGAATTTTGGATCCTCAATGCTCTTCAACTTTGTACTTGTTTGGCTTTATAACTATTCTGATATGAACGTCACTGATGAGTCTTTTGTAGACGAAACTTGCGTCTAATGTTTATAAGTTATTTAAAATATAGCCTTTTGACAGTATTTGATAGTCATTCTAACAAATTTCTTTAAAAATGAGGAAAAGATGATCATGACTTATAATAACTTATAATAACTGTTACTTCTTCAATACATATCCAGACGATTTTCCTGGAGTTCAATAATTTTGTGATTTTACTTCTTTCCACTTCCACTCTGTGTTTTGATAAACCCTTTTCAACTGATTTTCATAGCTTATTTTCCTGTTGTACTGTTACACCTCTCCCAGGTAAGGGTAGGGTTGCCGCCTTCAGACTAGAATTATCATGCCTCATGTGCAGAGCCTGTAATTCAGTGATTATCGTTTGTTGCTGTGTTTCTTTTTTTAATTCATTATTTTGTACATAAATCAAGCCGTTAGATTTATTATTTGAATTGTTTTACATTGGTCATTTTGCGGCCTGTTATAGCTGACTATGAGGTATGCTTTTACTGATTGCTGAATATGAAGGCAATACAGTTACCTATAGTTGTTAATTTCATGTCATTTGGTGTCTTGCAGAGAGTTGTCTCATTGACAATCATATCACATCTTCTTATTTTTATAAGCTGAATTTTGAAATAAAATCATAAATATTTAACAGTATTATTTAATTTTAAAACTACCAGCTTTTTCATTTACCAAATAAAAAAAACATCACTTACAACATTGCATTGCTTATTGTTTTATAAATATGTCATGAAAAGACTCAGAAAATATCAATGAATCCAATAACAGATAATAACAAGAATATATGTCAATAGGACACCCTAAAATTTGAATACTTCACCTTATAATGAACATGGGAACTAGGTGTCAAGATAATGTGACCCTAAATTTTAGGTATAGAACCTTTACAAAACATTCAACCTGCGAATGCACTGATTTCGCAATATCACATTTATATGGTCAGTAAACAATAAAATCAACGCTAAAAGTTCAGATTAAGATTAACACTGTGTACAAAGTTTCAAATTAATGTGATCACAACTTAATGGTAAACTTACTTTACAAAATTTAACCTGATACAAAATGAATGAACCAATGTACGGACAAACCAATTAGGATGCAGAACCCAGAAAAATATAAAGTCCCTATAAACTATCTTAGGTTGAGCATAAACAATGTGCTGTATTGGTCTTTTGTAAAAAAAAAATTAGATGTATCAATGCATTGAATTATATATATCCTAATAAATGCAATTGAATGTAAAATATCTTTGTTTTTTATGATAACTTGGCAATATCTCATATTATGTCAATGTCATTTATATAGTGTATAGGTCATCTTGAGATTTTAATGTATATATGGATATCTTAAGGTGAAGATATGGTTTATCAGATTGATGAGAACCATTTTAAACTGTGGTCCATATCTTAGAGCAAAAGTCATCTTATATATAGAAACCCAAGTGTAAATTGTATTCTTTTCATTGAGGAAATTATCTATCCATAATTATGTTTTTTTGTTCCATTTATCACTCTATTTCAATACTAAATTCCAGGCTACATAAGTTATCAGATGTTGAAATCTTATAAACCCATTCAGAAGATACTACATTTTGTAATAACGAAAGAAAAAAAAACTGAGGGAACCCCATGAACCCTGAAAGGATTGAGTCGAATGTATACATAGGGTTAGCATAATTTTCTATGCATGTATCAACCTCATTCAAAGCTGAACTCAAAATGTTACAGCTTGTATTTAAAGATATAATACAGAAACAAAATGTCACTTCTAACTTGAGACATAGTCACATTTTACTGGTCATCTTTTTGTGACAGTAACTACTAAACTTATGTTATGTTGATTTCAGTCATTATTTCCCATAACTTTTTAAGGGCAGTTTTTGTGAAAGGAGAACACCCAGTTACCATAATTAAGTCTTTAAATTGTCAAAATACATCAGCCTAATATAATAATTGAGATATGTTAACACCATACCATTAGGAAGTGGGTATACAACTACTAAGCTACTGGTATTTGATAGTTTTATCATTTTCTCCACTTTGTGTTTGTATAATTGGTTTATGCTTGATAACTATTTTGATATGAGCGTCACTGATGAGTCTGGCGTACTAAATTATATCCTGAAACTATTTACTGCTTATCAAAAGACAGAATACTTGATTAAATTACATCAAGCTTAGAAATCACAAAGACAAATTCCATCCTTTGCTTTAACGGGAATTAAAAAAAAATTACATATAAAAATATACATGTATATACATACATAATAGAGTTTTCTAAATATATTTATATTTCTACAAATAAAATAACAAGATTAATAAGTGGTTATAAAATCAATATAGTTGTCATCTAATTAACTAAAACATAAATGTATATATATAACAGGCTATTTTTTTTAACTTGGAATTATTTTTAATTAAATATGGAATTTTCATAATTTCTTGTGTTTGAAATTTTTGATAAATTCCATGTTTATTCTCTATTATAATGTTTTGAGTGGTGCATAACACTTTCCACACAATGTATTTTGTATAGATAGTGTTGTCCACGGCACAGTACATTCTATTGAAAATGTGCTATGACATTACGCGCGATGTTCGTACATGTAAGCGTAACACAAGGTAGCGAATATTTGGTAACGTTCAAACAGAAAATTCAAGTGAAACGTTGTTTTTAAGCAAGTGCGACATTCTTGTAAGACTCCGCAAAATCGACGGTGCTTTTTATCTACTTGATGTATTTTAGTTTTTTGAAAATTTAAGAAAAATAACATTTTAAAAAATCATAAAATTCTACCAGTATAAGAGCAGTGATAAGCAAACAATTGACGTAAATTTCAGTTGAGTTCGTTTTTATGTCAAAAAAATGGCAATGCGACAAACTAGTAAGCCTTTGAAAAACCGCTCATAAATTACCATATATTATTTTTCAGGATATTTGTCTTTAAATTCATAAAATTAAGCAAATTAACATTGATGTAGTAAATACAAATACTAAACTTTTTTCATTTTAGATAAATGTTTTATGATTCTCAAATCTGGATCCCAATTTTTTTTCCCGCGGGACAGATTTGCCCTTGTAGTATGAAACTCGTTTTTTTTCTATGAAGTCATCATAAGGTCATAAAAATGAATAAAAGACTGAAGGAACCATTCTGTTTAATAATGGAAAAACCCGATTTTCAAAATATTAACTAGTTTTGACGAAAATCATATTTTAGTGGTTACAATAAATGAAATATGTTACGCGGGACAACCTAAAAATCGCCGTTTTTAAAAATGAAGCTTGTCGCATGCAGCATTAAACATAGTTTCAACAATTATTTTTTTCGTTTTTATTTTAAAAATTGTTATTTTTCAAAATACGTACAATAGCAATGAATATGATATCACACAATTATATATTTTGGACTTGCATCTTGCCAACTACACTGAATTTCCAATGAGGTACGAACATCGCGCGTAACGTCTATCTTTTTTGTAATAGAAAGTGTTGTGTGCCCCACAGAACACTATAATACAGAATAAACATGGAATTAATTCAAAATTTCAAGTACAAGAAATTATGCAAATTCCATAATTAAAAATAATTCCAAGTTCAAATAATAGTAAATATATACAATTAGCATAAAATTATCAACAAAAAAATAAAATAAAGCACACTTTAAACAAATGAATTCAAGTGAAATAAACATAGCACCTTTCCATAAAAACAACATTGAATATACGCAGTCACATAAAACATACATGAAGTATCAGCCAGTTATAATGTTCAACTCCACCTTTTCATGTAACAAAGTGCAGTAAATTTGAATGACTTAAATAATACCAATGATACTGGTATTGTTCGTCTGGATGTATTATGTTTAAACTTCTAACTGATCTAAGGCTGATTCTTATTGTAATATTCTAATTTTTACACTTCTTTTTCTGGTGACTAAAACACAAATATCAAATTTTTCATACAAAACGTTTGTATAAATCATCCAAAATTAAAATTTTTTAAAATATCATATTCTAATGATAAATCTTCAGAACATGTTAGCAATAATCTTCATAAAACAAATTGTGGTTGCAGAAGTATAAGCTCCTAGCCTAAGCTTAAAAAGACTTTTGATGTCCAAAGTCTCAATAAGACTAAATAGAATATGCCATACAGAGATAAAATTTAATTTAGAGTCAATGAAGTATTCAATATAGGTCAGAATGATTTGCTTTTAGCTAATTGCATCATCCATTCAAGTTAAATGGTTGCAGGTTAATTACAATATGTAAATTGGATTTGAAAGAAAAGTAGAACATCTAAAGATTGAAAAATATAGCAATTGGTCATACAACTTCCATTTTATGACTTATGGTCAGTCTCTCCAATATGTATTAATATTTGTAGACCAAATATTATTGCTGTATAGTTATTAGTTTCTGTATAATAGCTGTATATTATTATATACATAATGGTTGATAGTGTTGATTGATAAATTGGTGTTTAACACCACTTTCAGGACTATTGTCCTATCTCTTTGCAGTCAGTTTTTTTTTTAGGAAGACAGAGTGCCTAGGGAGAACCAACGTCCTTCAGTAGAAAAACTAACAATCCTAGTCATTAGAGATTGGAGTCAAACACACCTGCCAAAGGCCAGATTCCAACTCACAAGCTTAAAACTAACAATCCTAGTCATTAGAGATTGGAGTCAAACACACCTGCCAAAGGCCAGATTCCAACTCACAAGCTTAAAACTAACAATCCTAGTCATTAGAGATTGGAGTCAAACACACCTGCCAAAGGCCAGATTCCAACTCACAAGCTTAAAACTAACAATCCTAGTCATTAGAGATTGGAGTCAAACACACCTGCCAAAGGCCAGATTCCAACTCACAAGCTTAAAACTAACAATCCTAGTCATATGAGATTGGAGTCAAACACACACCTGCCAAAGGCCAGATTCCAACTCACAAGCTTAAAACTAACAATCCTAGTCATTAGAGATTGGAGTCAAACACACACCTGCCAAAGGCCAGATTCTAAATCACAATCTTAATGTTGACAGCCTCAGTAGTGATACAGTAGTTTGACAACTTAGAACACTCTGCCACCAAGGCCCCGTTGATATGGACACAGGGTTATCTAAGAGCTCTCTAAATATTGCTAAGGCAAGACATAAAATAAAATAAATCTGATCAGTTTTATGATATAAAACTTAAATGGCAAGACTGATCATTTAAATAATAAAATATTTAATGACTAGAAAAAAAATATATAAGTTTGAGAAATATTCTTCAAAATTGTACATCATCAAATAAAGTGAGAGAGAAAATAGATTATTTTAAAACTATGGGTCAATTATTGCTAACAAATTAAATTTACCAAATGGGTTCAATTAGTGAATCAGGTATATAGTTCATTTGCTTTTAAAAGTTTCCACTATACATGCTACAGTTTGGCATATTGGTAAAAAGAAAATCATACAGTGATATGAATATACAAGTATCAAAACATATGCCAATATTCCATTCTTGTACATGGAGAATGTAAACAATTAGAAATAAAAATTACAAAGTTCATTATGATAGATACCGTCTATAATGCCCCTTTTCCCATCAAAAATGCAGAATTTGCTTTAAACAACCTATCTAAATAATCTAAGTCATCCAGAATAAAAATATATACAAGATTATTCAAGAAATTAAAGCTTCTTTTTTAGTAATTTTATTGGGGTGTGAAAGTGTTGACCAAAAAAACATTTTTATGAGAAGAGAAGATGTGATTCCTTTTAAAACTGTATACATGATCAACACTTTTACACCTAATAAAATTACAAAACGATGTATTCATTTCTTATAATTACATTTTTATTCTAATATGATGGATGTATCATCATCAATTGTAACATTTTATTTTGATATAAAAGTTAATTTTTGTTGCAAGCCAATCAAACTAATAAATTCTTGTGAAACATACATGTAAATGTAATTATTTAGGCATGAGTGCAATTGAAATTATTTCATCCAAATAATGATATATATCACATGTCATGAAAAAAAAGATCCTTCTTAATACAAATTCCAACTGGAACAAATATAACAGCATTAGTTCTTCCATTACAGTAATGGTTCCTACCAGAATAAATGGTATAGAATGTTTGTTCCAACAGGAAGATATTATGGCAATGATCATAACAAAGTTTCCTGTGGAATTTCTATTAGGCTGAACAAATATATAGATATAAAAAATGTATTATGAGTGCCAATGAGACAACTCTCCATCCAAGTCACAATTTGTAATTGTAAACCATTATAGGTCTTCAACATGGAGCCTTGGCTCACACACCGACTAGCAAGCTATAAGGCGATACATAAATACTTCATTCTACAATTCATCATAAGATGGAGGTGCTGGCCGTACTGGTTGTGGTTGTGGACCTGAATAATTCTGCTGGTTCCAGTTATAGTAAGTGTAAGCAGGGGCCCAGTTTCCATGTGTAGTTGTATGTTCTCCATCATCTTCATCATGAATATCCACTGCTCCAAACACACATTCAGCATAAGATGGAGGTACTATTATAAAAGATAATTATAATGTAGAAAGAGTTATAAATTGATATTATATAAATGAATAGTAAAATTGGTCTTTTTTAACATTCATCTTCAGTTCTAACTAAACCATAAAAAAGTTAAACATATATAATAACATCTAACACAAGTATTGTTTCCAAACAAAAACATGTGGTAACATTTACATTCAGGTGCAATGTTATCCAAACAGCTTTTACTGTAATGTAAATGTGATGCTATATTGCTTGAATGTGTCAGATGCTTTATTTCTTGAATGTGATGCAATCTATAATGGTTTTCATATAGATTGTGTTATGGATGAGATTCTTTTAGAAACAAGATGGTATTTCAAAATTGTCTTGTTACCAGGATGCTATATGAAATTTTTGGGTGGAGACAACTCTGCTGGTACATATATGTTAAATAAGTATACTTCTGCTTTTTTTAAAAAGATTTTAGAAAACTTAAAGTCAATGATAAGTTGAGAATGCAGTAAAAACATAACATGGCATTATTTGAATGAAACTTTTCAGAAATTGATATTTTGATTTAAAAAAGAATGTGTCCATAGTTCACAGATGCCCCATTTGCACTATCATTTTCTATGTTCAATGGACCATGAAATTGGGGTCAAAACTCAAATTTGGCATTAAAATTAGAAAGATTATATCATTAGAGAAAATGTGTACTAAGTTTGAAGTTGATTGGAATTCAACTTCATCTAAAACTACCTTGACCAAAAACTTTAACCTGAAGCTAGACAGACGGACGAACAAACGGATGCAGACTGAAAAACGTAATGCCCATAAATGGGGCATAAAAGTAACCTTACATTCATCATATGATGGTGGAGCTGATGGGAACACTGACAGCTCAATTTGTGATGGTGCAACTTCATTGGATGTAGGTATTCTGGGTGCACACGGCTGAACTGCCCTAGCTGGCTTTGTTCCTATTATTATTTCTCTCTCCACTTTAAGAGATGACCAGCGACTTGGAATCTTCAACTAAAATAAAGAATAACTGTAAACTAACAATATTATTATTTACTTTCTCTCTCAAACTTTTGACATCATACAACAATCACTTCACACTGTGACGTCAGATATTTTCAATCATGAAGTATAAATTTTCATGAACTTTTGTGATGTCCAGTAATGGCGGACAAATAGTGATAAGGTGTATTGTAACATTACTTCTGGTTAACCACAATAACTGTTTGTACTTCACTGTTTTATTTCATTTGTTTACTTGTCCTGAAGACACCATACATGATGATGAAACATGTGGACCAATAAAACTTTTACTTTGTAGTAATGTATGAGTGATGTTGTCTTTAATGAGGATATGAAATAAATAATGTAGACATATGAAATAGATATTAAAGATCTATTGCATGACAGAATTATAAAGTCTTATTGAAGCTGAGATATGAACTTTTCCTTGACAAAAATAATGTAGAGGCTCTATCTATGTGCATCTACAACAATGGACACTCTCTTACATTGTGGACTAGAATGTATATGTATTTTAATTCAAGACAAAAACTCTTTTTTGTTGATCTTGCATTGCTAATCATAATTGTGTTTAATGTTGTTTTTTGCTTTTTTGTCCCAGAACACACAAAAAAGTGTACATCATTCCTATATAGAATCTTCTGACAATTATTGTAAATCTTTTCCTGCTCCTGCTGATATTAAGATTTCCATTTCGAGTGTCTATTTATCTATCCTTGTTTTCAGGATAATAGGGAAAATATGCTAGATAATGTAAAAACATTGACCACATCAACCACTACACTGACCCATACAAACATTGACCACATCAACCACTACACTGACCCATAAAAACATTGACCACATCAACCACTACACTGACCCATCAAAACATTGACCACATCAACCACTACACTGACCCATACAAACATTGACCACATCAACCACTACACTGACCCATAAAAACATAGACCACATCAACCACTACACTGACCCATAAAAACATTGACCACATCAACCACTACACTGACCCATCAAAACATTGACCACATCAACCACTACACTGACCCATAAAAACATTGACCACATCAACCACTACACTGACCCATCAAAACATTGACCACATCAACCACTACACTCAAGTATACTGACCCATAAAAACATTGACCACATCAACCACTACACTGACCCATCAAAACATTGACCACACCAACCACTACACTGACCCATAAAAACATTGACCACTTCAACCACTACACTGACCCATTAAAACATTGACCACATCAACCACTACACTGACCCATAAAAACATTGACCACATCAACCACTACACTGACCCATCAAAACATTGACCACATCAACCACTACACTCAAGTATACTGACCCATAAAAACATTGACCACATCAACCACTACACTGACCCATTAAAACATTGACCACATCAACCACTACACTGACCCATCAAAACATTGACCACATCAACCACTACACTGACCCATTAAAACATTGACCACATCAACCACTACACTGACCCATCAAAACATAGACCACATCAACCACTACACTGACCCATAAAAACATTGACCACATCAACCACTACACTGACCCATTAAAACATTGACCACATCAACCACTACACTGACCCATCAAAACATTGACCACATCAACCACTACACTGACCCATACAAACATTGACCACATCAACCACTACACTGACCCAAAAAATATTGACCACATCAACCACTACACTGACCCATAAAAACATTGACCACATCAACCACTACACTCAAGTATACTGACCCATAAAAACATTGACCACATCAACCACTACACTGACCCATCAAAACATTGACCACACCAACCACTACACTGACCCATCAAAACATTGACCACATCAACCACTACACTGACCCATACAAACATTGACCACATCAACCACTACACTGACCCAAAAAATATTGACCACATCAACCACTACACTGACCCATAAAAACATTGACCACATCAACCACTACACTCAAGTATACTGACCCATAAAAACATTGACCACATCAACCACTACACTGACCCATCAAAACATTGACCACACCAACCACTACACTGACCCATCAAAACATTGACCACATCAACCACTACACTGACCCATCAAAACATTGACCACATCAACCACTACACTGACCCATAAAAACATTGACCACATCAACCACTACACTGACCCATAAAAACATTGACCACATCAACCACTACACTCAAGTATACTGACCCATAAAAACATTGACCACATCAACCACGACACTGACCCATCAAAACATTGACCACATCAACCACGACACTGACCCATAAAAACATTGACCACATCAACCACTACACTGACCCATACAAACATTGACCACATCAACCACTACACTGACCCATCAAAACATTGACCACATCAACCACTACACTGACCCATCAAAACATTGACCACATCAACCACTACACTGACCCATAAAAACATTGACCACATCAACTACTACACTGACCCATACAAACATTGACCACATCAACCACTAAACTGACCCATAAAAACATTGACCACATCAACCACTACACTGACCCATAAAAACATTGACCACACCAACCACTACACTGACCCATCAAAACATTGACCACATCAACCACTACACTGACCCATACAAACATTGACCACATCAACCACTACACTGACCCATTAAAACATAGACCACATCAACCACTACACTGACCCATAAAAACATTGACCACATCAACCACTACACTGACCCATTAAAACATAGACCACATCAACCACTACACTGACCCATTAAAAGAGGGATGAAAGATACCAAAGGGACAGTCAAACTCATAAATCTAAAACAAACTGACAACGCCATGGCTAAAAATAAAAAAGACAAACAGAAAAACAATAGTACACACGACACAACATAGAAAACTAAAGAATAAACAACACGAACCCCACCAAAAACTAGGGGTGATCTCAGGTGCTCCGGAAGGGTAAGCAGATCCTGCTCCACATGTGGCAACCGTCGTGTTGCTTAAGTGATTACAAATCCGGTAAATAGTCTAATTCGGTAGGTCATATTCATGAAAGGGAAGGGGATTGTAGTTACGACGTAAGGAACATATCCGATATCATGATCGTGATGGCGTCCGTAAAATTTCAGAAGGGATGATTTCAACTTCACCATTTGGAACTCTTGGTTTAATAGCTTCCTAGTGAGCAGCAAACCTCTATCAAGAAAATCATGATAGGAAATGCAAGCACGGGAATATCGTATCAATTGGGAGATATATACCCCGTATGCAGGTGCTGCTGGAATATTGCTACTTAGAAATGGAAAGTTCACAATTGGAAAGCTGAAATCATCTCTTTTGTCGTAAAGTTTTGTTTTCAACCAACCCTAATTGTCAATTTCTAGATGTAAGTCAAGATATGAAGCCGACTTAACTGTATCTGTAGTATCCTTTATCTCTAGTTCGATTGGATAGATGCATTAAAACATTGATGTACAAACAAAGGTAAACATATGGTCTAGATATCCTGACTTGAGTAGAGGCCCAAATGTTGTGTGGTTTAACAGGTTTTATGTGTTAAAGAATGAAGAATTACTGATATTTTCTATCATATACTCCATTCTAACCAATTTTCTCCACCTATTTATGTTTGTAACTTTTGCAAGTAGACAAATATGGGAAATATAAACTATCATGAATGTGTATAACTTGGATCGTTTTAAATATAAATAAATAAAAAATGGAGAAAATCGTAGAAATAATTGGTGTGAAGTTATCTAGATAGGATTTACTCAAAAGAAAGTACTAGTATTCATAAAATAATTCAAAAATAAGTTGGTTTACCGTAATAAATAACTGTCATCTGATAATATTTTTGAGATATAACTTTAAATTTACTTACAATAATAAAATACTGAAGGTTTATAATATTGCAGCCTTCTAGAATGGATGGTGGTAATGAAGGTATAGTTGAGGCACCACTGTATGTCTGTTTAGAATTTTTCTTAACACGAACAGCCTGGTTGAACATGCTAAAGTTTTCTTGTTTTGTATGATAATGAGGTTTTCCTGATGAGAAAAAACTGTCTGAATATCCTGTATAAGTTGCAACCTGGAATAAAAAGAGAAAACAATTTAATGGTCAAACTGTTATGTCATGTAAACCTTGACAATTTTGAAAAAGATCATCATTACACTTTGATAAGGCATGTCAATGACAAAATCTTTGATGCAATGGGAAGTTTGTATAAAGGCAGTTAAGAATATATATGGTTTTATGGGTTTAAGGGTTGATTTAAACAATTTTCAAGATATTTAAATTAAAGCTGTTATCCTAATGCTAGTAATTTAAAGGTTTGATTGGCTTGCTTGTTTGTAATTAAGATTGACATCTACAAGCAATAGACAGGCAAAACTTCAGCTTTTTGACATTATACATAACACCCAATAACATTTAAGTATCAATAATCATGATAATGTATACAAGCTGAAACCCCACATTTCTATTGATTGCAGATGCCAATCTTAATTACAATGCTTGAGCAAACAATTATAAAAACAAATCAAGCAAGCCAACCAAACCTTTAAACTAAAAGCCTTAGGATAACAGCTTTAACAAACAGGATATATATACACAAATAATGCAAGATCTTTTGATGAAACACTTGAATTGGATTCATGTCCACTAGTACAATCTGTGAGAAACTCAACAGAAACATGAAATACTGGTTTTGTACCTCATGGACATTTGAGTTGTCCACCCTTTGGTTGATTTCATGTCAATTCTCTTTGATTCATATTTCAATTAACTCAATTTTTTTCAATTTCCCATCAAATTTCTAGATAATGTCTTTCTATCCACCAGTTTTCATATCTTATAAATATAGAAACTGAGAAATGTAATAAATATGATGACACATACATACCTGTTGTAACATGAGATTAAATATGATGACACATACATACCTGTCGTAACATGAGATATGATGACACATACATACCTGTTGTAACATGAGATATAATGACACATACATACCTGTCGTAACATGATATTAAATATGATGACACATACATACCTGTCGTAACATGAGATATGACACATACATACCTGTTGTAACATGAGATATGATTACACATACATACCTGTCTCAACATGAGATGATGACACATACATACCTGTTGTAACATGAGATATGATGATACATACATACCTGTCGTAACATGATATGATGCCACATACATACCTGTCGTAACATGAGATATGATGACACATACATACCTGTCTTAACATGAGATATGATGACACATACATACCTGTTGTAACATGAGATATGATGACACATACATACCATGCATACCTGTCGTAACATGAGATATGACACATACATTCCTGTTGTAACATGAGATATGATGACACATACATACCTGTCTCAACATGAGATGATGACATATACATACCTGTTGTAACATGAGATATGATGATACATACATACCTGTCGTAACATGAGATATGATGACACATACATACCTGTTGTAACATGAGATATGATGACACATACATACCTGTCATAACATGAGATATGATGACACATACATACCTGTTGTAACATGAGATATGATGACACATACATACCTGTCGTAACATGAGATATGATGACACATACATACCTGTTGTAACATGAGATATGATGACACATACATACCTGTCGTAACATGAGATATGATGACACATACATACCTGTCGTAACATGAGATAAAACTCAGATATTGTATTGCCACTTTGATTGTTAATCGTCACATCATAAATAAGAGGCTCCCCTGGGACAAAAGCCGTCTTGTTTATACTTAAATCCAACTCCACCGAGCCATCTTCACAGCAGCAACCTTCAATTGTCTCATTACGATGCTCATAAATGGGATTCTACAAAATAAAATTTAGACTCCAGACTTTTGAGTTATCAAAACATCATTATACTTTATAAAGCTCCATCATGCAGGAAGTAGTGCTGTTTCATGAGAACACCTGAATTCCACCCTATTTTGTCAATTCACTACCGCACTCTTTATTTATTAAAGAAGCAAACCAAAGTTGCCATTCTGTGTTTATATTTTATATGTATCCTTAATAATATAGTTCAACAAATTTAATTTTGAATCATAGAAAAATTACTTTGAACTGACTCCAATGATCCAAGATTCTGTAATGAGGAGTACCTGAATTCCACACATGCTTAAAATCATATAAGAAAAATCAAATAACTTACATTTTGTTTTTTATTTTCACACATGTTTTAGGAAACTGACAATAGTCACCATTTTTTTTTATGTATTTTGTGAGAAATAAATCATGTGACATAATTTAATTGCTTCTTTTGGAAAAGATGACTTTTTGTAGACTTGACATGCAACTTTTCTGTAAGTTTTACTTTCACTGGAGACTTCATCTTTTGATATATATTGTCACTGATTTTGTGTATCTTTAAGTGAATTTAGCCTTGTTGAAATACTATCACTAGTTTTTATAGTCTCATTGTTTTATACTTGTACAGTCTAACTTACCAGAGCACTGAGAAGTTGGCTGCAGTCTAAATGATGGATCACTGTAAAGGGTTCTTTTATAATTTCATTAAATTTCCAAGGTCGATCAATGATTGCACTACATGTGTATCTGACATATCCCCTTTTACCCTCATAGGATGAAGGTGTATCTGAATTCAAAGGGAAGTTAAATGGATAAGTAGCATACCCCTCTGGGTGCAACCGAGATCCTTCCATACCTAAAAGTATAAAGCAAGCAGAAAAGATTAGTAGACATGATTTATTACAGTGATGAGCAAAGCAAATATTTTTCAGGTGTTTACTGATATCAAAATACAGTGTCACACGATTAGAATGACAAAAAAATAATTATCGCCCAATTTTGGGGACAACATGCAATAAACAACCAACAAATGTTGTGGGCTTGGTTGAAAAAATTCTCTTTGTCAGATTGTTACATGTATAACTATTAACAATGGGGAAAACACAAAATTGACAACCAAACCATTTACAATTCACTGCATGTTCTTTTTAAATTTATAAATCTTAACATTCTTTCAAAACTTTTTTTACCTTTTTTATAAAAAAAAACCAGATGCTCCGCAGGGTGCAGCTTTATACGATCGCAGAGGTCAAACCCTGAACAGTTGGGGCAAGTATGGACACAACATTTAAGCTTGATACAGCTCTGAATTTGGATTGTGATTAAATAGTTGACACAACATAGGTTTCTGACACAGAATGAATGTGGTCTAAGAACTTAAACTTAAAAAAAAAATTAAATTAGACATTTACCTAATATGGTCCAATATCCAAAATCTAAATACATGGTTAGATTCAGCATATCATAGAACCCCAAGGATTCAATTTTTGATGAAATCAAATAATGTTCAATTTTAGACCCTTTAGACCTCAATGTGGACCAATTTGATAACCAGGCCCAAATATCAAAAATCTAAAAGCATGTTTAGATTCAGCATATCAAAGAACTCCAAGAATTCAATTTTTGTTAAAATCAAACTAAGTTTAATTTTGGACCCTTTGGACCTTAATGTAGACTAATTTGAAAACAGGACCAAAAAATAAGAATATAAATACACGGTTAGATTTGGCATATATATCAAAGAACCCCAATAATTCATTTTTTGATGAAATCAAACAAAGTTTAATTTTGGACCCTTTTGGCCCCTAATCCCTAAACTGTTGGGACCAAAACTCCCAAAATCAATCCCAACCTTCCTTTTGTGGTCATAAACCTTGTGTTAAAACTTCATAGATTTTTATTTACTTATACTAAAGTTATTGTGCAAAAACCAAGAAAAATGCTTTTTTGGGACCTTTTTTTGGCCCCTTATTCCTAAACTGTTGGGACCTAAACTCCCAAATCAATCGTATCTTTCCTTTTGTGGTCATAAACCTTATGTTGAAATTTCATAGATTTCTGTTTACATATACTAAAGTTATTGTGTGAAAACCAAGAAAAATGCTTATATGGGCCCTTTTTGGCCCCTAATTCCTAAACTGTTGGAACCAAAACTCCCAAAATCAGTCCCAACCTTCCTTTAATGGTCATAAACCTTGCGTTTAAATTTCATAAATTTCTATTTACTTATACTAAAGTTATAGTGCGAAAACCAAATGTCTTCAGACGCAGCGACACCAACGTCATACCAATATACGACCAAAACATTTTCAATTTTTGCGGTCGTATAAAAACCTTATCCATAAATTTACATATCCCAGGAAAAGCCCTTTTTCCTCTTCCCATGAAAACTGATACCCACAAATTTTAATCAAAGAGCAGATTGCTCTGAGGGATACCATTGCCAATGTTTTCATTGACACATGTATGGCTGGATAGTATTATTTTCAAAACTAATTCAACTGCACATGTAAAATGTAATTTATGTTATCTGAATAGTTACTCAACTCTAAAAATAACCAATCCTCGATACAAGTGTATGAACAATGTACTTATTGTGCTTTAGTTTTGTACAATCAATTCCAAGTTTACTTTCCACAGCAGTCACTGAGAGTGAGAGAAGGTATTTCACTTCGTATCTTTAAGATAATATCACCTATTTTCCTACGTTAATTCTAGGAGGAACCCCATTCCTAACTCTTTAAATATTTAATTTCCTTTGGGTCAGTGGGCATGACTCCTTTCTGTACACATTCCTCTGTTTAAATTTCAATCGTTTTTAATATAATACGACGTCTATCGACAGAATGATTTAATTTCTAGACGTGTCGTATCATTTTTTTGATTCAGAATTGACAGAGGTTACTTACGGAAGGGAGACAACTCGAAACGATAATTTGGAAGACTCCATTTCGGCTGAAGGGGTGTTGTAGTTACACCTTTACGATGTGGACTACATTTATTTTAATTTAAATGATCCATACTATTTAAAATTATGCAACATTAATAACCCTCAATAGCAGACAGGCATAGAAAGGATCTTATGAGTTTCATATTAATCAATGGAGTGGGGAATCCAGAGCAACCATTCAATCTGATACCCTAGAAGTCAAGAAAATTATACGCATGCCCATAATTACCTAAACAAACCCAAGAATTGTGATTTGGAGCAACAACGTATATTAAATGTTAATTAAACGACCTAGATGGTTCTCCATTTCTTTATGGAAGTACAATATCAAATATCAGTTTCATAACGGTGACATATAAGAACCAGGTGCTCAGCAGGGCACAGCTTTATATGACCACAGAAGTCGAACCCTGAACAGTTGGCTCAATATCTTTAATTATTTTTACATAGGCAGTAATGGTAACGTTTTTTCCTGTAGCTCAGTCCATATCGTAAACTTGGATATGTATGATAGCTCGTTTCGAAGCTGTGACATTTTCACATATGTGGTTAAATTTTTGGGGTACGAAGTGAGATTACTTTTTCCGTAAATTAGCAAACCTCGAACATCCTTTTGTGATGCGGCTCCTTGTGGTAAAATATCCCCTTTTTAACACAATAAGTTCTTTGAAAATTTAATATTTTGAACATATTTAATAGCTCCATAGTTTTTACACATTTATTCCATGTTCCTCTACTTTCCTAATCACCACAAATAATTAAGTTCAGTCATTTGTTAAAAATAGAAACATGTCCAATATCACTACACAGAGATTTTTTCTTTACACGTGACTTTTGAGTTCCTCATTTCGAGGCACATTAGGGATGTTGTCCCAATATGGCTCAATATCTTTAATTGTTTTTACATAGGCGGTAATGGTAACGTTTTTTCCTGTAGCTCAGTCCATATCGTAAACTTGGATATGTATGATAGCTCGTTTCGAAGCTGTGACATTTTCACATATGTGGTTAAATTTTCGGGGTACGAAGTGAGATTACTTTTTCCGTAAATTAGCAAACCCCGAACATCCTTTTGTGATGCGGCTCCTTGTGGTAAAATATCCCCTTTTTAACACAATAAGTTCTATGAAAATTTAATACTTTGAACACATTCAATAGCTCCATAGTTTTTACACATTTATTTTATGTTCCTCTACTTTCCTAATCACCACAAATAATTAAGTTCAGTCATTTTTTTAAAACAGAAACATGTCCAATATCACTACACAGAGATTTTTTCTTTACACTTGACTTTTGAGTTCCTCATTTCGAGGCGCATAAGGGATGTTGTCCCAGTTGGGGCAAGTATGGACACAACATTCAAGCTTGGTACAGCTCTGAATTTGAATTGCAATCAAATTTTGACATAATATGAGTTTCTGACACAAAAACAAATGTCAAGATCTTACAAATATATTGCCCAATATTGTGAAATTAAAGATTTCTTCTTTTAACTTTTCAAAAATTTTAGAATTTGAGAAATTTGAAGAAAAAAAAATTGAAAAGAACTATCACGCCCCTTTTTTTGGCAATCAGTCCAAAACCTGACATTTCTTTATACATAATATACAAGTAGAGTAAGGGAGATAAATCCAAACATACCCAACATTGTATGTTAAATGTTTGAGAATTACCTCCCTTACACTGCTTTTAAATTGTCTTAATTGTCCATTGACCAGAAATACCTAGTTTTTCACCTTTTTTGCCCCCAATTCCCAATTTTGTGCCATAACCCCCAAAAGTCATCACTAACCATCCCTTCATCTTATGGAAACTTGTGGTTCAATTTCAGAGAGATTCATACACTTAAAAATAAGTTATTGTTTGAAAACTACAAAAATGATTATTTTGGGCCCCCTTTTTGGTCCCTTATTCCTAAACTATTGGGACCATAACCCCCAAAATAAATCCAAACCTTCCATTAGTGGTATTGAATTTTCTTGTAAAATATTATAGTGATCCATACGCATAAACACAAGTTATTGTCTGTAAACTAGAACAATCCTTCTTTTTGGCCCTTTTTTGGCCCCTCATTCCTACATATTCAGAAAAATTAACCCAAACTGATTCCCAGCCTTTCCTGTGTTATATGGAAACTTGTGGTACAATGTCAGAGAGATCCATACAGTTACACACAAGTTATTGTCTTGAAACTAGAAAAATGGTTGTTTTTGTCCCCTTTTTGGCCCTTAATTCCTAGACTGTTAGCCCATTAACCCCTTAAAATAAATCCCAACCTTCTACTTATGGTATTAAACATTGTTGTACAATATCAGAACAATTGAAATACTAATACACATCTTTTTGTCCTGAAACTAGATAAATGCTGTTTTTGGCCTCTTTGGGCCCCTATTTCCTAAACCTTTGGGACCATAATCCCCAAAATCAATCCCAAGCTTCCTTTTGTGGTTATAAACATTGTGTTAAAGTTTTATTGATTTCTTTTTACTTATTCAAAAGTTATTATCCGGAAACAATCTGTCTTCGTAAGAATCTGAAATGTTCCTTAATGTTTAGAATAAAACAGTTGAAGTGAGGGAATGGCCCTGAGTCAATGGTATAAGTCTACAGATTGCTTGAAAGCAAGGTATCCTAAACTAGAGGCTCTTAAGAGCCTGTATCGCTCACCTGACTCTACTTTGGTTTTTGAAATCATATAAAAACAGATAAAATTTGGCTACAAAGTAACAACACTTGGCCAGCACCTCTTAAGGAAAGGACTATTCATGCTATGTTTGATTTCATTCAATTCCGTGGTTCTCTAGAAGAAGACTTTTGTATGCATTTCCCATAGGGTCCTATGTTAAACTAAGTCCCCAGCTGGCGGCCATCTTGGACGATGGATCGACTACAAAGTAACAACACTTGGTCAGCACCTCATAAGGAACATTCATGCCATGTTTGGTTTCATTCCATTCAGTGGTTCTCTAGAAGAAGTTCAAAATGTAAAAAGTTAACGACGACGACGACGGACGACAGACGACGGACGACAGACGACGGACGCTAAGTGAGCTAAAAATGATATCAGAGTATAGGAAAAGCATATGAATTATAAAGAGTAAATGTTATGTCATGCCAGTTTGTTATCTGTACAGGTTTCACTGTATCTGATAAAGATTTACACATTTTTAGTTTTAACTACCCTTTGATCCTGCATTAAGCATTTAATTGACAGCAGAGACATTGATGTCCTTCTTTCTGATTGGTGTAATTTAACTGTTCCACCACCTTTTAGTACAAACATCCACACGGAAGTATATTCTGGTTGATATAATTTGATTTAACTTGTTAACTATCTTTAAGTACTAACCTCCCCACAGAAGTATATTCTGGTTGATATAATTTGATTTAACTTGTTAACTATCTTTAAGTACTAACCTCCCCACAGAAGTATATTCTGGTTGATATAATTTTCTCTGGCTCTGTATTTTGTGGTACTTTTCCCCTGTTTTACATCCCAATAGGACTTTGCCTTTCCTTCCAAACATAACATTAAACCTGAAATATATGGATGTTTCATTTTAATCAGAAAAAAGCTGAATTTATATAAAAACAAGAGTATACAATTTTACATGCTGAAATTTCTTACTGACCATTAATTTAATGTTGAAAGTCTAAAATATATGTACTATGTTGAAAATGGACTATTAAAAAGACATCTATAAGCTTCTAAAATAAAACATTTTGCAGGAATCACAAAACAGTGAAATTTTGATGAACTTACACCTCATTTTAGTTTCCTTCCCAAAGCCAACTTTGACCATTCCTGATATTCTATCTCCTGCCACAAAAACTCTTGCTTGTACATCAAATGTAAGACTAAAGTGAGTCAACCTCATCTTGTCTCAGAATTCTGCCAAAAAAAATATCATGAGGTAATTAATATCATAAAATATATTATAAAATTGTTCTTAGTTGCATATATATGACTGATATAAACACTTCACACTTTCTCCAACATGCAAAATGTTCATAACATCTGCAAGTACAAATGTATGCACCAAAATTGTTCTTTACTCTGTTTCAAAATTCATAATATATTCCATCATTTAGTGGCTAAATTCATAACTGATGGTAACTGGTTTTCATACCCACACATTTGACAAAATTCCACTGGCAATATTTTTTATTTATGAAAAAGTTTATTTCTTTTTTAAACATGTACATGTGCATTGACTATTTTCGTTTTCCTTAGACTTCGCCCCCCCCAGGGACTGAACAAAAATTATGGCAAAAAGAGCAGAAAATATTTTTCTTAATAAATTCATAAAAATAATACAATGTTTTCCAAGAACCTTAGTCATGTTAGTATGAAATGATTTGATCTAAGGCAAGTTTTCCATTTTTTTTTTTTTTTTTTTGTGAAGCTATCAGAGATTGGTACACAATGTGATAATTTGTCACCGAATTTGTAAAGAAATTTATCAGTAAGATTCTCATTCCGGGCCCCTTGACTTTTTATGATAACACGGAGTTGCCAATTTCTGTGTATATGTTCCAGACCGTATGACGTGTACGGTCTGGACTGTATGCGTACTTTTTCAAAATACTCATACGGTCAGACCATACGCGTACGGTCTGACTGATCTTAGGAAGTTGGTCAAGTTTATTAGATACAAATGCATATAGCAGATCAACATAACTTAACGCTCAAATTAATATAAAAAAGTTCAATGGTAATTGAAATAAAAACTTTATATTTTAACTATTTCAAAAATTCACACTAATTAAATCTGTTAATCTCTTGTATTTAGCATGTCGATCAGTAATACATTAATTGAACTCTGATCACTGAAATCGAAGATATCGTAAGTAAACATAATGTGGAAGGACAATTGTTTTAGAATATTTAGCAACTTTACAAAAAATTGCAAATCCAAAGGAACATGCATGAACTGCAAACATGTAAACGTAAACATTATTTCGTTACTTGTGGTAGCAAGTGCCACCTTGGGCAAGAGTACTAAAACAGGATTCAGATATACAATTAAACAAATATTTAATTTCAATTGTTCGTTTGTTCATTTTATCCATCTACAAAATGTACTAGTAATTGTAATAATAGCAATTTGTAAAACTAAAAATAAAGATTGCGATAAATGTGTGTTTAAATTTAACCCATATGATCCAATAACATGTATGGTCAGCTCTTACTGGACCATACGCGTATACTCATACGTACTCGTATGGTCGACCATACGAGTATATGTATACGGTCCGGACCGTCATGACCGTACACGTACGGTCCAAATACTCATATGGTCTGGAACATATATATCCATGATATCATGTATATGTCTCTGGTCACATGACATATTCAACTGACTACAGTTATACCATAACTAGGATTTTGCATATAATTCCTAATTACAATGTACATTTATAACAACAACAACAACATGAACAATACTTTATTTTAAGAGATTACACAGTTAGCTATATAACTAATCTTCCCTGAGGCCATCATGAAAAATCAAACAAAATGCAAACATGCATACATTAGTATAAAAAGTCAAGTATGATAATAATGTTCAATACAACTTGATAAAATGTGATGAAAAAATAAACATGATGACATAATCAGTTTTTAATATTATTTATACAGCTAGGTTGATTTCAATAAATGATCATCTGTTATTTAGTATTTGAAAGTATTAACATTTGTAATATTTCTTAACGGTATTGGCAAATTATTCCACAAGAATGGTCCAGAATACATAAAAGATTTTTTGAACAATTCTGTTTTTGGTTTAGGGAGTATGAGGTTTCCTTGAACAGCATTTCTCAAGGGGTATGGATTTCTGTCTGAAACATAATGAAACTTGTTAGTAAGATATGATAGGGCATAATTTTTAATGCACTTAAATGTCATCACAAACTTGTGATATTTTATTCTCTGTTCAACTGTCATCCAGTTTAACATGTTTAAGTGTTTGAATAAGGGCGCAGAAGGAGCGAAAGGGTCTGTTTCTAGTATTAATCTAGCAGCTCTCTTTTGTAATTTTAATATCCTTTTTAAACCCTCACTGCTACAACTACTCCACACTATACAACAATAATCAATTAGTGGAAAGATATAACCATTATAGAATAGTTTTCTGCAGTCTAGATTTAGAATTTTTTTAATCTTTAATAGTAGATATAGTCTAGATGATATTTTTGAGCAGATCACGTCAATTGGGTTTGTCCATGTGAGGGAGGGGTCAATTTTAATGCCTAAAAGACTTTCTCATGTGGAAGATTGTATAACTTGATTGTTAATAGTTAAACAACTCTCATTGTAATGTGGCATTGTTCTTTGCTTCGTTCCAATAATCATATATTTTGTTTTATTTTTATTGATGAACATATTGTTATCATTGCATCATTCCTCAACACCATGTAAATCTTCTTGTACCTTTGACTGTAGAGTTTGATAACAATTACCAGAAAGATGTAAAGTTGAATCATCAGCATATAAATCAGTGCAACAATTTTTCATATAAATAGGAAGATCGTTTATGTATAATATAAACAGAAGGAGGCCTAATATGGAGCCTTGGGGGACACCATACTTGATATAAAGTTTTTTCAGAATGAGCATTACCAATTTGTACTTGTTGAGTTCTTTCATTCAAATATGATTTAAAAAAAGAAACAGCAGTATTATCAAATCCATGAATTTCAAGTTTTTTACAGAGAATATCATGATCTACTACATCAAAAGCTTTCTTAAAATCCAACAGGACTAAATTAAGTTGATATCACCATCATTCATATCCTGTATCCATTTATCTATGATATTGATAAGGGCAGTTTGGCAAGAGTGTTCTTGTCGAAATCCAGACTGTGCTGGGTGTAAAAGATCTAATCTTTTTAGATAGTCATACAAATGTTTTGAAACATGCTTTTCTAAAAGTTTTGATAAAACGGGAAGTACAGAAATTGATCTATAATTTGTTGCCATGAATTTTTTACCAGCTTTAAAAACAGGGGTTACTCTTGCATTCTTTAGACCACTGGGTAATGTACTTGTATCTTTTATTCTGTTAAAAATGTAAGTTAAAGATGAAGTTATGAAAGGAGCACTCAATTTTAAAATTTTTGGTCCTATGTTATCAGATCCGGTAGATTTATTAACATGATTAATGTCAAGTTTGATCATCTCATTAAATAGACCATTTATTGTGACTGGTGGAATTGAAAATTTTACTTGTTCTGACTTAGTAAATTTCTGTTGTACAAATTGAGTTAATTTTGCATAATCATGAATTTTGCTCATACATTGTACATCTATCAGTCCTCAGGTTTTCAACAAAAGATGTAAAAAACTTATTAAAAACATTACAATGTCACTTAAATTATTAGTTTTAACACCATCTTCATTTAAGAGTTCATATGCCTTTTCTTGTTGGGATGGGTTAAGACTGTGAATGCATTTCCACAAATCTTTAGAAGCTTTTGAAATTTTTACCATCTTTGAATAAAAATTTCTTTTTGATTCATCGATTATGTGTTTTGTCCTGTTTCGCCAAAATTTGAACTTAGACCACATTCCTAATTTATGGTATTTCTCTCTCATTTTTCTGGCACATGCAATTTCATTATTGAACCATTCAGGTTGTCTGTCTCTTTTTACTCTTTTAGTAACAATTGGTGCATGTTTATCTAGAACTGCATTAAATATGTCTGGATACCACATCTGAATACATGTATTTATTTGGGTGACTTTCATGGTCAATTTTATCAAAAGGTGCAATTTAGCTAAGTCACTTAGAAAATTTGTCTCATTCAATTTTTTTTAATTTCTGTAAGAAATGGTAGTATGAATATCTTTTTTGATATAAGTGGAATTTTTTTCTTTTCTAGTTAAACAAACTAGAAAATTATCACTTATTGAAAATTTAGCAACATGTGATTCTTAAGTATCAAATCTTTATTGTTGACATAAACATGATCAATTATAATTAGTGTACTAGAATAAGGTGTAACTCTTGTTGCTTCTTGAGTTATAGGACTAAGGAACCTTTGTGATGTCCAGTAATGGCTGACAAATACTGAAATAGCAATCAGGTGTATATTCCTGGGACCAGCTTGTCTGGCAAAACAGCAGTTGGATGTCTCGGACTATAAGTCCTTGACTTTTCAGTGTATGAGGGTTTGGATGGGGTTAAAGGATTAAAGAATAATGCCCTTAAAAAATGAAGATTAGAGAATAACGGGCAAAAAAAATGAAGATTAGAGAAAAAAGGGGTTAATTTTTTTAAGATTAGAGAAAAAAGGGGTTAATTTTTTAAAGATTAGAGAAAAAAGGGGTGAAAATTAAATGTTCACAGAATAACAGACCCCCCCCCCCCCCCCCCCCATCAACACCCTCGTGTTTAGTTTTCCTGTTTGACAGAATAAAAAAAAAACTGTTTATTCATGATGGTAAATGGTAACAGACAAGTGGACTGTTTTTATATCATCTAGGACTGAAAATAAACATGTAAAATGAGAATAGGTCTGAATTTTGACATAGAGTGGGGCGCTTATATTCGCTGGGGACACAATTTCCCTTTTTATGATTTTGAGGTGTAAAAATGGTGTAAGGATGGCTAAAAGGGAATTAGAAATATGCCAATAAATTATATTATTATAACAATTAAAAATATGATTATTTTTTAAACTTGGACAAAATTCAGCACTTACGGAAACCAAGGATTTGTATAGTTAACTAACTATACAAATCCTTGCCGAAAGGACTGAAAAAATTTCCTGAATGAAAAAAAAAAGAAGTATTTCTTAGTAATTCTTTGACTAAATTTAGGTTTTTTTCACTCATGAAATCCTTGCTATTCATCTATAGTGAAATTGATTTGATAAATATTGTTTAAAGCTGCAGTTTTTTGGTTTTAAATAAATGTGTCAAAACGGCGAATATGTGTCTACCTTTGACACCCCACTCTACGTCTATCTACATGTAAATATTTTCTACTTTTAATACGTATTCTATTTATCCTTAAAAAAATTAACTCACAGTTACACATTAATTTGAATACATAATTTGTCGTCTTATGTCAGAACTATCAATATCGACAATATATATTATGTCCCAGATGTCAATTTTTAGTAGTTGATTCATTCTTAGGTAATTAAATATTTCGAAATCCTGGCTACATGTGGATGTGGGGAGTGAAACCATTTGCAATGTACCAATTTGTCATCTGTATAACATATGCTGCCAGCCAAGGCACACCTCCAAGATCTAGAGTGTGATATCCACCATATATTATTTTATCATTTTAATGTATGTATTAATCTGAACGTTTTGTAAGGGAACAATCACTTTACTTCACTTCAAAAGGGGGGTGGGGGGGATGTTTTTTTCTCCTAATTTTTTTTTTTAATTTTTTATCCCCAATATTGGAGTAAAAAAGTCAAGCAGCGGACAATAAAATATTCTGAATCCACATTTTCCCCAGACCTTAGAGTGTTCAATTTTGAAACAGATAATTTGACTATTAGCAGAAACTAGATAAAAATGTTTGTGCTTTCAATGAGAAAAAATGTTATGACTCATACAAAAACCATACCCCCCCCCCCCCCCTTTCCCATAAAAAAAAAAAACACCCTTGAATTTAAATAGTTGCTCCCTTACAATCCCATGTCCAATCCTATATATCCTTTTGTTATATATACATTGACCTTTTCAGTGAAATAGATAAAATTTCAGTGAAAATTTTAAAAATTGCATATAAAGATAAAACAAATACAAATTAATACAAATACAAATATTTTATTCTAAAGCACAAACTCATCTACTTTTTTCATGAACTTTTAGTGAATTGCTGATATAGCTCTTCATCTGTTATGTTTTAAAGATTCTTGGCTTTCAAATAATCAACTTTGGGCGTTCCTGATGAAGTTATATCCAGAAAAGTACTTAAGATACATGCGTAACAGGAAAGTGTTAACTTGTTCCCATTTGCCTAAAGTTCTTCCAGGTTCTCTAATAAAATTACGATTATAGTAAACAGTATATGTTTATAATGTGCATTTAGTTCAATTATATATATTAAAGACATAAATAAAGAATACGATGGTCAAGTTTACATTTATAGTCATTACCTGGTTAGTAAGATATAAATATGATCTGAAGTTTTAGATAAAAATGTAGTATAAATATAATAAAGTCAACTATCACCTGGCGTTATGTTCTCAATAGTGAACTCCCCAAACCCTAGAGCTTACGTATTTCTATCCCTAAATTGACGTTATAGGCCCGTCCCGGGATGGAAAATGGCCGGAACTACAAGAAGTATTAATGTTTAAGGAATAACCACAAAATGACTGCCGTCACACATTAAGAGTTGTTTTCATGATTTTTTCATTGTTTTTAAAAACCTGATGTTTAGGTATGAAATTAACTTAGTTTGGCAGCTGAAATAAGAAAGAAGGCATGGTTTCTATATCCGAATATTGGGTACTTCCAAGCATTCCTTATGTATTATTGAGATATTTAGACACTAAATCTAACTTTTTTTTTCTTTTCCAGGGGGAGGACTTGGATTAAGTTCTTACTAAGAATTTTTGAACAATGTATGCTAACTAAATATATGTAGTAGAGAAATATCCTTTTCTATGTATGTGACTATCATGTTTGACAAATAAACCTCTGCCAATTTAGTGCAGTCAGTTTAAAGTCAGCATTCAGTGTGAGCATGCCATTTCTTGCTATGTAAAGTTTTTCAACCTCGATCTTAATGTTCCCAAGTCGCAAAACTTTTGTTTGTAGTTGTTATATTCAATCATTAAGAGCTTAATTTGACAACAAATTTGTTAAAATTTAACAGAATTTTGTAGAGAAAATTCACTAGGTAGAAAAACAATTGATTGATCACAAGTATACATTCCTTCTAAACATAAAAGTAAATGTTTCAATGTAAAAGTACAGCTTTACTTGATAGAAAAAAATATCTTGATCTTGAAGCATGGTTTAAACCCTTTTCTTCATTATGAAATAATTCTAGCAAGTATGAAAATAAAAGGAAAGCCTACCAAGTCAGGACTATATTGGAATATTTCAGTTGTTATCAAATAGTTCGTTTCTATGTATGTTTGTGTAGCAGTTGCGTTTTGTTTGTTTCATTGTTTTTTTTGAAATTTTTTCTCTTATACTTGTAGTTGGTATCTCTTGGTTTTGGTTTGTGACCCAGATTTGTTTTTTTCCTAATCTATTTATGACTTTTGAACTGTGGTATACTACTGTTACTTTTGATTTATCAGATAACTTTCCTCTTACTAATGAAATATGTATAATCAAAATACCTGTACATTCTTGAGATGATATTCACATGATTGAACAATTTTCATATACCTAAAGTTGCTAAAACAAAAATGTGTCCATAGTACACAGATGTCCCACTCTTACTATCATTTTCTATGTTCAGTGGACTGTGAAATTAGGGATCAAAGCTCTAATTTGGCATTAAAATTAGGAAGATCATATCATAGGGAACATGTGTACTAAGTTTCAAGTTGATTGGACTTCCAACTTCATCAAAAACAACCTTGACCAAAAACTTTAACCTGAAGCGGGACAAACGGAAAGTACAATGAACAGACGGAGGGATGAACAAATGGACGCTGACCGAAAAAAACCATAGTGCCCATAAATGGGGCATTAAAACCTTCTAATGTAATTTTGAACTTAAAAAGATGTTAGATTAAGCTAGTGAATGTTACTATACACTAATGTTACTATACACTAGCTTTATGATTCATTTGAGTCTGCTTTACTGACAGTGGTCTTTATGATTCACCATTCTAGAAAAAAAAATAGCATACAGCCACTGATGCCCTGATACCCCTAGTTATCACTCAATGCTTAAAACTTAAAGTAAATCTGTTAGGCAAGATCAAAACATAGTGCCCATAAATGGGGCATAAAAACCTTCCAATTGAATTTTGAACTTAAAAAGATGTTAGATTAAGCTAGTGAATGTTACATACACTAACAGAAGCCCTGATACCCCTAGTATCACTCAATGCTTAAAACTTAAAGTAAATCTGTTAGGCAAGATCAAAACATAGTGCCCATAAATGGGGCATAAAAACCGTCCAATTGAATTTTGAACTTAAAAAGATTTTAGATTAAGCTAGTGAATGTTACATACACTAACAGAAGCCCTGATACCCCTAGTATCACTCAATGCTTAAAACTTAAAGTAAATCTGTTAGGCAAGATCAAAACATAGTGCCCATAAATGGGGCATAAAAACCGTCCAATTGAATTTTGAACTTAAAAAGATGTTAGATTAAGCTAGTGAATGTTACATACACCAACTGAAGCCCTGATACCTCTAGTATCACTCAATGCTTAAAACTTAAAGTAAATCTGTTAGGCAAGATCAAAACATAGTGCCCATAAATGGGGCATAAAAACCGTCCAATTGAATTTTGAACTTAAAAAGATGTTAGATTAAGCTAGTGAATGTTACATACACTAACAGAAGCCCTGATACCCCTAGTATCACTCAATGCTTAAAACTTAAATTAAATCTGTTAGGCAAGATCAAAACATAGTGCCCATAAATGGGGCATAAAAACCTTCCAATTGAATTTTGAACTTAAAAAGATTTTAGATTAAGCTAGTGAATGTTACATACACTAACAGAAGCCCTGATACCTCTAGTATCACTTAATGCTTAAAACTTAAAGTAAATCTGTTAGGCAAGATCAAAACATAGTGCCCATAAATGGGGCATAAAAACCTTCCAATTGAATTTTGAACTGAAAAAGATTTTAGATTAAGCTAGTGAATGTTACATACACTAACAGAAGCCCTGATACCTCTAGTATCACTCAATGCTTAAAACTTAAAGTAAATCCGTTAGGCAAGATCAAAACATAGTGCCCATAAATGGGGCATAAAAACCTTCCAATTGAATTTTGAACTTAAAAAGATTTTAGATTAAGCTAGTGAATGTTACATACACTAACAGAAGCCCTGATACCTCTAGTATCACTCAATGCTTAAAACTTAAAGTAAATCCGTTAGGCAAGATCAAAACATAGTGCCCATAAATGGGGCATAAAAACCTTCCAATTGAATTTTGAACTTAAAAAGATTTTAGATTAAGCTAGTGAATGTTACATACACTAACAGAAGCCCTGATACCTCTAGTATCACTCAATGCTTAAAACTTAAAGTAAATCTGTTAGGCAAGATCAAAACATAGTGCCCATAAATGGGGCATAAAAACCTTCCAATTGAATTTTGAACTTAAAAAGATTTTAGATTAAGCTAGTGAATGTTACATACACTAACAGAAGCCCTGATACCTCTAGTATCACTCAATGCTTAAAACTTAAAGTAAATCCGTTAGGCAAGATCAAAACATAGTGCCCATAAATGGGGCATAAAAACCTTCCAATTGAATTTTGAACTTAAAAAGATTTTAGATTAAGCTAGTGAATGTTACATACACTAACAGAAGCCCTGATACCTCTAGTATCACTCAATGCTTAAAACTTAAAGTAAATCTGTTAGGCAAGATCAAAACATAGTGCCCATAAATGGGGCATAAAAACCTTCCAATTGAATTTTGAACTTAAAAAGATTTTAGATTAAGCTAGTGAATGTTACATACACTAACAGAAGCCCTGATACCTCTAGTATCACTCAATGCTTAAAACTTAAAGTAAATCTGTTAGGCAAGATCAAAACATAGTGCCCATAAATGGGGCATAAAAACCTTCCAATTGAATTTTGAACTTAAAAAGATTTTAGATTAAGCTAGTGAATGTTACATACACCAACTGAAGCCCTGATACCTCTAGTATCACTCAATGCTTAAAACTTAAAGTAAATCTGTTAGGCATGATTAAAACATAGTGCCCATAAATGGGGCATAAAAACCGTCCAATTGAATTTTGAACTTAAAAAGATGTTAGATTAAGCTAGTGAATGTTACATACACTAACAGAAGCCCTGATACCCCTAGTATCACTCAATGCTTAAAACTTAAAGTAAATCTGTTAGGCAAGATCAAAACATAGTGCCCATAAATGGGGCTTAAAAACCTTCCAATTGAATTTTGAACTTAAAAAGATATTAGATTAAGCTAGTGAATGTTACATACACCAACTGAAGCCCTGATAACCCTAGTTATCACTCAATGCTTAAAACTTAAAGTAAATCTGTTAGGCAAGATCAAAACATAGTGCCCATAAATGGGGCATAAAAACCTTCCAATGGAATTTTGAACTTAAAAAGATTTTAGATTAAGCTAGTGAATGTTACATACACTAACAGAAGCCCTGATACCTCTAGTTATCACTCAATGCTTAAAACTTAAAGTAAATCTGTTAGGCAAGATCAAAACATAGTGCCCATAAATGGGGCATAAAAACCTTCCAATTGAATTTTGAACTTAAAAAGATTTTAGATTAAGCTAGTGAATGTTACATACACTAACAGAAGCCCTGATACCTCTAGTATCACTCAATGCTTAAAACTTAAAGTAAATCCGTTAGGCAAGATCAAAACATAGTGCCCATAAATGGGGCATAAAAACCTTCCAATTGAATTTTGAACTTAAAAAGATTTTAGATTAAGCTAGTGAATGTTACATACACTAACAGAAGCCCTGATACCCCTAGTATCACTCAATGCTTAAAACTTAAAGTAAATCTGTTAGGCAAGATCAAAACATAGTGCCCATAAATGGGGCTTAAAAACCTTCCAATTGAATTTTGAACTTAAAAAGATATTAGATTAAGCTAGTGAATGTTACATACACCAACTGAAGCCCTGATAACCCTAGTTATCACTCAATGCTTAAAACTTAAAGTAAATCTGTTAGGTAAGATCAAAACATAGTGCCCATAAATGGGGCATAAAAACCTTCCAATGGAATTTTGAACTTAAAAAGATTTTAGATTAAGCTAGTGAATGTTACATACACTAACAGAAGCCCTGATACCTCTAGTTATCACTCAATGCTTAAAACTTAAAGTAAATCTGTTAGGCAAGATCAAAACATAGTGCCCATAAATGGGGCATAAAAACCTTCCAATTGAATTTTGAACTTAAAAAGATTTTAGATTAAGCTAGTGAATGTTACATACACTAACAGAAGCCCTGATACCTCTAGTATCACTCAATGCTTAAAACTTAAAGTAAATCCGTTAGGCAAGATCAAAACATAGTGCCCATAAATGGGGCTTAAAAACCTTCCAATGGAATTTTGAACTTTAAAAGATGTTAGATTAAGCTAGTGAATGTTACATACACCAACTGAAGCCCTGATAACCCTAGTTATCACTCAATGCTTAAAACTTAAAGTAAATCTGTTAGGCAAGATCAAAACATAGTGCCCATAAATGGGGCATAAAAACCTTCCAATTGAATTTTGAACTTAAAAAGATTTTAGATTAAGCTAGTGAATGTTACATACACTAACAGAAGCCCTGATACCTCTAGTATCACTCAATGCTTAAAACTTAAAGTAAATCCGTTAGGCAAGATAAAAAAATAGTGCCCATAAATGGGGCATAAAAACCTTCCAATTGAATTTTGAACTTAAAAAGATTTTAGATTAAGCTAGTGAATGTTACATACACTAACAGAAGCCCTGATACCTCTAGTATCACTCAATGCTTAAAACTTAAAGTAAATCCGTTAGGCAAGATCAAAACATAGTGCCCATAAATGGGGCATAAAAACCTTCCAATTGAATTTTGAACTTAAAAAGATTTTAGATTAAGCTAGTGAATGTTACATACACTAACAGAAGCCCTGATACCCCTAGTATCACTCAATGCTTAAAACTTAAATTAAATCTGTTAGGCCAGATCAAAACATAGTGCCCATAAATGGGGCTTAAAACCTTCCAATGGAATTTTGAACTTTAAAAGATATTAGATTAAGCTAGTGAATGTTACATACACCAACTGAAGCCCTGATACCTCTAGTATCACTCAATGCTTAAAACTTAAATTAAATCTGTTAGGCAAGATCAAAACATATATGTAGAAACCCATGGAATTTCCCTATTTTATAACATGTGCCTTAAACTTATAGAAACAAATGCAAATAGTCTCATGTTTTTATTGATTTAAAATATAACATTCAATATAAAATTATAAACAACAATTCATTTTAGAATATTGCCACTTCCCTACAGAGTGAATATTACAATATATTCAAATTTATATTCAAATAATGAGCAAAAATTACAAACTTCACTTCATTTTCAGAAAAAAAAACTATGATGTGAATAAATAAATGTATATGCATGTACTAGATAACAACTACAACATTGTTTGCAATGCATGTTTAACAGAAAAACCTGGGAAGATAAATGAACCTCATTTTTATGTATAACTATAACTATAATAGTGTTTATCAATCTTTACAAAATTTTCACAAATATTCAGATGAATTGAAGAAAAGGGTTAATTAATCATTTTGCAATTAATAACTTTCAAAAGATACTAAATTGGTTGGTTTTATTCGTCTAGAGTAATAAAATCACTCTTTATATGAATATGATTATTTTTTTATCCATTTGTTTCATTTGATAATCAAAATTAGAAACATTTAGATCGTCTGAAGATTATTTAGCAGCTCTAAATATAATTTGACACGAGTAATGGATACAAGGTCTAAATTTAATTTAGAGTGCATCTGAGAACAAAGTTCAGAAATGCTTTCAATTCAATATTCCATTATTTTTGGTAATATCTTTACACATGTGTTAGACTCTTAATCAGGTTTTAGCTTAAAGTAAAAAGTAATCAATCGTATACTGTGGATTCAGTATTTTTCGTTGGATATCAATTTTCATGGATTTCGTGGGTACAGGTGAACCAGGAATTTAAATGTTGTATGCAGACATTAGCAAAACCACGAAATTAAATATCCACGAAAGTGTTAGTTTTCCTCAATCCACGAAAATAAATGAATCCACAGTAATCTGATGAGCAAGTTATACAAATACTGACAGTTTGCAAGTTCCTGTTCAAAGTTAATGCAGAAAGTGTTACATAAGCACCACAATATACATTTCTATTTTCATCATATAAGTTTAAGGTGGTACCTAACACTACAGGGAGACAACTCTGTAAAATCAGCTTAACCATTTAATCACATTCTATTGTTCAGGAAATATTAAGTTTCTAAATGATCAAAATTAGTGTTTGTAAAACTGTTAATGAAATTTTTCCATGAAAGTGATTGGTTCAACTTTTTTAAATTTTTATATTATTTTCAAAGGGTCAAAGTTAATATTTTGTCAAAATTTTTTGAAAATTAAACGAGCCAAATTAATTTTAGTCAAAGTGTTGGGTACCACCTTAATTTAATTGGTAAATCATTATTTATTTTTCTGAACAAAAAAATACATATAAACTTCTGTGGAGAATGATTTGAACCATTATATGATGAAATACATACTTTTTATGGTATGTATAAATGTTGACATAAAAAAATAAATTTATAAAATAAATTGCCATGAATTTTTCATCTGAACGATGCAATAGATGTGTGTGTGTGCTTATAATTATTTCATGACATAATTATTTCATGACAAATATACACATACTTAAATAATTATTTACATCAAAAAGAAAAAAAAAGTTTGAATTTGATGATTAAAAATACTTTGAAATAAATAAAAAGATAGTATAATGTCAACTGTTGGTAACATAATTACCACACTAAGTTTAGATTATAGATTTCCTCAAGATTCTTTGCATCAAAAATGCACATACAAATTGCAACGCGACACATTATAGCTAGATAAGGTATTATTATCAAGGAATAGGTGGCTAAAACCTTGAATATGTATTGGTTAATGTTCTATTATACATTACTGCACAACCTCATCATGGTTAAATATGTGGAAAACGTAGCAATTGTTTAAAAATATAGTACTTATTACTTTAAATGTAACACTTCAATATGAAATTTAAACAAATTTCTTCATCTAGATAAGTAAATGATTTGAGCAAATGATGATGAACAAAATTTTGGCTGTACAAAATTGGCAATGCTAAGTTAACTTTATAACTTCCTCAAGATGGAAAAATGATATAATATAATGACAAATGATCATAAATTACACATATATATGATTAACATGATAATAATGATTAATAAAAGGAATTGTGGAAGAATTGACCAACATATTTATCTGCATGAAATAAAACCAACACATATGAATGAGATAGCTGAATGATTGTATACTGTTTTACACATAAAAAACAATAAATTTTCTTTATGTGAGAAAGATAAATCTTCTTTCTTATACACTTATATTCTTAGTTTGAACCGACATAGCACAAACTAAAAATATTAATGGAGATCAAATTGAAACTTTTCTGATTAAGTCTTTGTCATTAGCTTTCCAAAGTTAGTTGAACTAATGAATTTTATTTGCATAAGAAATACTGATTCCACATTAATGATTCCCAATGGATTTTCTACACATTAAATACACATTTTAATGGCATTATTTGACTACAGAATGTCCTGTAATTATAAGGATTAACCACACATTATAGATGACTGTTTAACATTGGCCTTTTTACTGACATTAGTATAAAATAAATCATAGGGTTATTAACATTAATTATAATTTAATTTATTTGAGTTTTAGTGGAATTTAAATTTGTGTAATTTTTCATATTTTTTCCCTTAATAAAACAAAAAAATGTAACAATCCAGTAGTAAAATATGATAAAAATAAGTTAACCTTTGACATTAGGTACTAGCTATTTAAGAGGAACTGGTAGTTATTCTGCGACTTTTGATGTTGCTTCAAAAAAATCTACACAGTGTTCTCCCCAGAAATTTTGGATAGCATCACATTTTGCGTAAAAAAAAAAAATACCTGTATTTTTTTTTAATGTCATTTGTCGCGTCGCGTTGATGCTCTATTTCCTTTATATGTTTTAGTTTATATGGTTCAATTCATAACTGAGAATACAATTAAACTATAACAACAAAAACAGTTGTTTCAGTTTATGTTTTCTTTATTCATTTATAGTTACAGAATTATTTTTTTCCTCTTGTGCCAAATAAAAATAAATATGTGCTTTCAGTTACCCAACACATAAGTCAAATGAATGAATGGTTCATTATAGTGCAACCTGTATATATACAAAACTAAATATCTATTACACAAAATTAACTATTTTTTTATATTATATTAAGTAAAGATAAAGTAGCAAAAGTAGCAAAAAAATATCAATTTAAAAACTGTTTTTATCATGTTTATGAAATTCATTGTTTCATGGCACTCAATGAATAAGTCCCTGTTGTTTCTTATCTTTACATCAAAATGATATGTATTTTTAACAAAGTTATCTAACAAATAGTCTATTAATGCGTAGTTTTCTCTATTGGTATATTTTTTCTATCTACTGTCCGTCTGTTGTCATTATCGTGAAAATACGGATTTTTGTCATATTTGGTCCGGTTCCGATCCGTAGTTTACACAAAAATGTGCAATGACGGCCGTAGAAAAATTTACGAAAATGAGTCCGAGAATAAACATTGTTTGACAAGAGATTGTGAATGAATAAGACGCTTTTAATGCATTAAACATAAACTTAAGCCAATTATGATCACTTTTTAAAGAAGTATAAAACTTATTTTAGCTCAAAACCAAAATTCTCGCTCTCGTATTACCGGAAGAGAAAGAAAGTATTTTTTGGAGAGTTGCACAAATAAACGACCTTTTAAAAAAAAATCGTTTTAATCTTTGTAATTTCGTAATACAAAACCTAGATTTCGAATTGTTTTTGTGATTGCATTTTTCCATGTCGAAATTGGTGATTGCAGATACGTGGTATTAGTCATGTCACGAGTGTCAGCTTGGGATATTCGCATCCAAACAGTTATCACCCTGAGGGCAATTAACACCTGGCTATTTAATCTCTTAATTGCCTTTAGTGTCCGACTTAAAGGGATTACAATTAAAGGTGATATAATTTTTATGATCATAATCGATAATAGATGAAAGTTCAAAATTGAGGACAAGTAAAATAGCATCTTCAAAATAATTATAGCGTCGCGGGAATAATTATAGCGTCGCGGGAATTATTATAGCATCACGGTGAAAAAATATAGCGTCGCGCTACCGCGACGCTAAAACGGCCTGGGGAGAACACTGCTACATACATATAAATGATGAAATGATTCCTGTGTTTATGTTTTTGACAATGGTATATGTTTATGAATGGAATGTATGGTAACCTCATAAATCATTCTTGTGTCTTTAATAGGTATCATTGAAACTTTGTATCCTCATCATATATCACAGTTGGCTGTCGTCGTGGAAACAGTAGTGAGATCAAAATTATAAGAATACCAGTGATGTATAAGGAAAATATTGTGTATTCATTTGGTAAATAGCACTGACTAACTTCAAAGTTTTTCTCTGTAATCACAGCCTAAAAAAGAAGATGGAATATTACTGAATGTTAAAAAAAAAGAGATGTGATATAGTTGCAAAAGAGACAAGTATCCACAAGAATTCAACTGACAAAGATATAATCAATAATCAGTCTTAAAACAGTAGGCCATTTTTTTTCTGGAAAAGCCTTATTAAATTGTATAAATAAAATATTTCTTAAATTTCAATAGCGATAGATTATATAGACATCAAGTATATATTATAGTCATAAGAAACCTCAAATTAAAAAAAATAATGCATGTGTTTTTAATACTCAATGGATAGTTTTCATTATAAAACTTATGTACCTATACTTGTTTCTGAAGAGAATTCTTTAATTTGTTCATATTTAGAAGAAGTTTACTTTATTTTAATTGCTTCCTTCCAGGAAGCAATTCCCGACATATTTTCTGTATGCAAAGTGACCTCAGTGCAACCCATCTCGTAAAATCCGGTGATAGCAATACGCATGGATGTCCTTTAAATAAACTATTATCTGATTGTACATGTTAAACACGTGCTCAATATCCATGCTTTTTTGTTGATTGTTGACAAACTGGTGACAATTGTTAAACTTCGGCTTCATAACACGAAATTTAATTACCTGCCATATTTTCACAACAACACTGACCGATTGAAAAAAAAATGACGATTCTACGAAATTTATGCGAAAAAAATGTAAAAATCGTGCAGAAGACTAAGTTTATGATGTTTGTATGCATTGGTTCAAGAATTGGAATAACATTATTTTTCACGGGTCACTCATTTCATATGACTAAATATTTCAATGAAAATTTAAAAAAACATAGATGTTGGTGTATAACATAGTCAAATATTTTATAAATAGAACTAAGTTACAAAATCTAAAAACCTAGCCTTATATACTAATTACCAATAAACACTTAAAAGAATATTATGCAAAATGCATTCACATTTACTAACCAATAAAAATGATGGATTTTTCTTATTTCTCCAACTGAATGATGAAACAGTCCACTCAGGAGTGAATTCGTTGTGTAAAACATAACAACCATGGTGGGTGTGTCCACTTATAATCAGACGTGGATTGATCCATTCAAATAACTGTAATATAAAACATAACAACCATGGTGGGTGTGTCCACTTATAATTAGACGTGGATTGATCCATTCAAATAACTGTAAAAGAAAACATAACAACCATGGTGGATGTGTCCACTTACATAGGCGGATCCAGGAGGGGCCCCCCCTTTCATGGGAAAAATTTGGTTGATTATATAGGGAATCACTGAAGCATGACTGGAGCGGGCCCCCTCTTAGGTCAGTCAGCGGGCCCCCCTTAGGGAAAGTTCTGGATCCGCCACTGACTTATAATCAGATGTGGATTGATCCATTCAAATAACTGTAAAATAAAACATAACAACCATGGTGGGTGTGTCCACTTATAATCAGACATTGATTGATCCATTCAAATAACTGTAAAATAAAACATAACAACCATGGTGGGTGTGTCCACTTATAATTAGACGTGGATTGATCCATTCAAATAACTGTGTGTCCACTTATAATTAGACGTGGATTGATCCATTCAAATAACTGTAAAATAAAACATAACAACCATGGTGGGTGTGTCCACTTATAATCAGACGTGGATTGATCCATTCAAATAACTAAAATAAAACATGACAACCATGGTGGGTGTGTCCAGTTATAATTAGACGTGGATTGATCCATTCAAATAACTGTAAAATAAAACATAACAACCATGGTGGGTGTGTCCACTTATAATCAGACGTGGATTGATCCATTCAAATAACTTTGATATAAAACATAAAAACCATGGTGGGTGTGTCCACTTATAATCAGACATTGATTGATCCATTCAAATAAATGTAACATAAATTGGGTTTCAATAACATAGTAAAACAAACAACGTGGGTATTCCCAAGACCTTAAGTATATTGAAAGTGACAAGATATCCAAACCCTGACATAAACAGACATCTTCATGATTGCCAGTTCTGTGGAGCTTGTTTACATATATATCTGTGTGTATATTGTCCAGGTTTTTCTTCTGTAATGTAAATTAACATATTTTTGTGTATGTCCTAAATGGGCCAGATCAGGGTTTTGAACAAATGTTTGTGTATGCTCTTAAAGGGGCATATCTGGAGTGTTTGAATCTGTCATATTTGTTTTCCTATTGTAACGTTTGTGGATCATCGTAAATTCCCCTTTTTCTATTTTTAGATACATATATATAACTATAGTTGTCCGGTCACTTTTTCGCGGGGATCGTTTATCTCGTGCTTGAACTCAATGTCCAGACTTGGATATTTAAACCTCGTCAGGGCAGTATTTCTTTAGATTGGGGAAAACTTTCGTACTGGTAAGTTGTACTTTAAAATTTCATTTTATTTTGTATTTTGATGTTTGACTTAAATATTTATTTCTTCTCATTTGATATATTTGTTTTCGGTTTCTTAGTCAAACAGTTCTAAAATATTAAATTACGTTTCCGTTCCAGAATAAATAGCGGGAATTGTACACTAGCTAGAGATTTTATGATTTCGGGTTTATAAAGAGATGGGTTTCATTTTGATAGCGATATTTAGACAGAGGGTTAATCCGAGGGATATTTTGGAGTAACGGTCGTCAATCTACGGGATTGTTCGTGCCTAATTACTCTGAAATAGAATTTTGTATTATCGCATGTTTTGGTTTTGGATCTTGAACTGGTCAATTTTATTGAAAAATGTTTTTCAAACATTGCTCTGGTTGGATTGAAAACTAAACGGAAAATGCGATGGTTTTTTTTTACTGGATCGATTTTTGTTCCCTAGTCATAGAATAATGAGATTCATGTTCTAGTCTAACAAAGTGGGTGGGAACCAGTGGGTATAATTATTTTGTCTCGGAAGGTTGACGTCACAACTTGATTGATTGGATTATAATTTAGTTAAAAACGAATAGTGTACAGCTCTCAATATTTTAAGTAAACGGACACTTCAAATTCTAGTATCATTTTGTTTTATTCAATTAGATAGCACTAAGGCCAAACGCTTCTTTGAAATGGTTAACTTGTATGGGTATTTTTCACCGCATTGTTTGTCCAAAAAGGGGAAGTTCGAAAGTGTATTGAAATTCTAAATTGATATTTTTGCCCTGGAGATACCGCGATATGATTTATGTATTTATGTTGTCTTTGTCTATTAAATATGAAACTGTTTTATGAATTTTTGTCATTTGTTCTATGAGCAAATACATTGCTTGGCAAATCGTCATCACTGGTCATTTTTAGGTTTCTTATACCTGTCATTTATTGAATTTACTGTTTCGTTGTATTGTCAGTATGCTGTCAGAAGTCCTGGAGCGAAAGCACAGGCCGAACCCTCTCAACCAGTAACGTAAATGGCTGAGCTAGCAGGGTTTAATGTCATGAGACAGATTATGAATGGAAAATACGTTTACACACGAAAACCCATTTACGTTGCATTGGCGCCCAACGTGGGGACCCCAGCTTTACTAGAGTCCCCCCGATTTGCTAGCTTTAGGACCTTTCATTTCATTTTTGAACTTCCGCACCTCATTACTTTGATTTTATTTTAATCTCGAGAAAATTGGTAGCGACAGTGGAAGGCTGAGCTTGTAATATAAATTGTATAGCTTGTCAGATTTTTCACCGGCTGTGTAACATAATGTTGTTATCATTCATTTCATGTTCATAAAAAGAAAATAATAAAAAAAAAGTTTATTGCGTAATGTTTTTTTTTTTTACCTTGCCGACAGTGTATGTATTTGTCGTGCCTCCTTATCTGCGAAGTATAACTATAGTCGAACGATTATATTGGTGGATTTATTTCTATGAACAATCTGTATGTTGAAAGTTTGATTCTGACTCCTGACCCAAGTCAGAACCTACGCTTGTGAATAATATTCTTGACTGCAGCAAGGATGCGTTATGCTGAAGAACTATTTTATATATGTGCGAATAACGGAATTTGGACTATTTACAGTCATTGTGTGTCATGAACTGATACTTCGTTAAGATAAGGGGTACGAAACCTTTGTTTTTGTATGTTGGCAAATTTGATTATTTGTGGATTGTTTTTATAAAAAGTCATATTCATTGATAGGTTGTTTTATGTTGTAAATTTACGTATTAGTTTTTTTTTTATTACAAGTCCGTGCATAGACTTGTTGTGAATAAGGGATTATTTTCTACACAGTCGGTGCCTTCATACTCGAATATATCTATTATATATTATTTGCTATTAAGGGGTTTAGTATACGTTTTTTCAGGGTTATTCTATTTATTCAGACATTCATTTATTTATTAATTGACTTCAGATTTGTGTCTTGCGTGAATGGTCAATTTTGCCTGCGCATGGACGTTAATCTTAGTCAAACGTATTCATTGGGAGGAATTTAAACTTAACTCAAGTAATTTGGGAAGGTAATAACCTGATATGTTAATATGTAAACATTATTGAGTCTGGTGATGAAATTTGGCCTTCCACTGATGCTCTCTATAATATGGATAATATATTTACGGTGTCTTGTGATGACAGATGTTTATTTATATATATGGTAAAAGATTATTGCAGTGTAGATTGCATGTGATGATGATATATAGAAAAAGTCAGTGTGCTGAACCCAATTTTAGAGGTGCATAAAAAAAAGTTCACGAATACATTATTTTTATCTTATTCATGTAAATCATATACATGACAGTAAATACATGATTTTATGATTCACCCATGCACATGACCAGTTGAATACTAGCAATGACTAGTATACTGTTGAAACTGCCTGGATATAATATACATAGAAAGTATTAGCTTTGCTCTGGCCATACATCGCTACCATAAGCTTTGGTGGTGCAGTAGTTTAAGCTGAATATAGATGATTTATGAATAATATTGATACGTGAACTAAGATTCACAGTATGGCAGTATACATATAGATATATATATAGAGTCATGGGTGGAAAAAAAATGCACTCTGAAACAAAAGAATAGCATTTGCACGTGATTGTTATCTTTCTTATGCTTTAATAGTTTGCTTACTGTACTTCTGAAGTTGGGTTTAGTGAGGGGGGGCAAGGGGGGTCCCAATAACAGCAAAACAGCAAATTGATTTGGCTCATAACAGATAACAAGGATTTAAAATGGACAAAAACAGATAACAGTAAATGAAATATTAAAATAATTCGGTCTTTTACAAATCAGTATTTCTTATTACGGATATAATTCTTTGTAATGCATTCCATTTTCTATGATTATGTTTTTAGTATTAATTTATGTATCTAGAATGGGTTTAAATTACTACTCAATATATTATAATATTTTTTATACGCTCGTTTACGGAACGTATTGTCCGTCTGTTGTCAACATGTCGGACATTAACTCAAAAACTCTTTAACCAATTTGCATTAAACTTTAGGAAATTGTTTATATCTATTTACGTGAGCTCCCTTCTTGGTTTTTTTATATAAATTTTAGATTCAAATAAAATTGGTGTTTTTTTTAGTTTTCTGATAATATCTCAAAAAATGCTTTCACAAAGCAAGGCATTTTGGTGAATTGTTTATATCTATTAAAATGAGTTCACATTCAATTTTTTTAAATTTTAGATTTTATGTTTCCGAGTTAACGGGTTTTATTAATTAAAAAGGGTGGCTTTTCCAGTTTTCAGAAATTAACACAAAAATGTTTTCAGCAGTTCTCATGAAACTTTGCTGAAATGTTTATATCTATTGTTGTAAACTCCCTTTTGATTTTTATTAATTTTCGATTTTATGTTATTGAGTTAAGGGATTTTATTCATTAGAAAAAGGTGTTATTTTCTTGTTTTCAAAAATAACTCAAAAATGCTTTCAGCAGTTCTCATGAAACGTTGGTGTATTGTTTATATATATATTGACTGAAACTCCCTTTGTTGCTAATAAAAAAAAATGACCTAAAAGAGTTTGAATATTCTGACTTTTTCTAAATGACCATTTAATGAGGTGTGTGAATTTTTCTTAAGACTATGAGGCAAAGTGGTATATAGGGTAGAAAAATCAAAAGCACCAACGATAAGCATGCAATTTATCAATTCCTTCAAACGAATTTTGACACTCCAAAAGCAATTTATTCCACTATTTTCAAAGGCCTTATATGAACAATTTTTTATCAGGTTTTTGATTGTACCAAGTGTACTAGTAAGTAGAATCCATAGTTTAGTAGGGACACAATGGCTTGAAACGAAATAAATCTTTGTTTGTAATGAGTTATGTACAGCTTCGGACCCAAGTACATGGTTGGAACTTTCATTGTACAATGCATTTCGGTTCTGCTTTGAAAAGAATCACAGAGCTGAGTCTATGTACCATATTATATAAAACTTTAAAGGTTAAGTGGTTGTTAGGACCTAGTCCTTAATTGAAATCCTTGTCAGATATTCCTGGCCATATGTTTTCCTTTTTGTCATATTAAGAATAGTTTTGATTTAATATTTTCGTAGGGGAAATAAGGAACATTATTCTCATACAAAAATTAAGATAATTTTAAATACATATTCATAAAAAAAAATGGAATTTATTACAAAGGATAATCCGATTATTAGATATACTTGAATTGTCCTGGACCTCACTTCTGTGATGGGAATATGTTAATGGAATCCTCCTCTGAATACGGAACACACATGTCACTGTAGTGGTAGACCCCAATGTCCAATGATCTTCAATTTATACCGAATATTGACTGTCAAAAAAATGCTAATATTCCAATTTTCAATAACAGTTAACAGCAAATACATTATCACAATAACAGATAACAAAAAAACTAAAAGCCCAATAACAGCTAACAAAGAATAAGACAATAACAGTTAACAGCAAATATATTTTCAAAATAACAGATAACAAAGAATTAAATTGCCCCATAACAGCATAACAGTTAAACCCCTTGCCCCCCCCTTTTAGTACACACATCATACACACTTAATTAACTTCATTGCATTTGATATATTGATTTATAGTATATTTTATATTGGGCATACTGTTTAATTTTATGATTGTTTTGTTCTGGTAGCACAATCATGTAATCGGTACTGATTTTCTCGAAAATAATTGCTTGGCCTTAGTTCATTTCAGAGTACATGTATCCAAAATTACGTTAATTTAGTATTTTTACCTTCCCCAATCTCCGTGCTCTGCACGTAAAATGTTAATATATGTGGTTGTCGGTATCTCCAAAAACATAAAGATTTTTTAATTTTTTTTTATATTTGATTTGATTCTATTTTTTGTCAGTTATTATTTTTCAGTGTTTGTGCATTGTTGGAGTAAAAGAATATTAAAGACGTATATGGATTCAATTCTTAATTCGCATGGAAATATCTGTTGAACGTTTATGATGAAATTGCCTTTAACAATGGAAATGTTTGGACCTTCGTCACCATTTGAACCTTCATCACTATTTGGACATTCATCATTATTTGGACCTTCATCACTATTTGGACCTTCGCCGCCATTTGTACCTTTATCACTATTTGGACCTTCGTCACAATTTAGACCTTCATCACTGTTTGGACCTTCTTGGACATTTATCAACATTTAGACTTTGAAATTTTAAATTATATACAATGCACATTTTCAACTGTTTAAAGACAACCGTGTCTTAAATTGTCCCTTAAATTGTCTTACTATGTTGTCAAATCGCGGACGATTTGTTTTTCTGGGTAGGGGGTATTGTAACGTTTGTGGATCATCGTAAATTCCCCTTTTTCTATTTTTAGATACATATATATAACTATAGTTGTCCGGTCACTTTTTCGCAGGGATCGTTTATCTCGTGCTTGAACTCAATGTCCAGACTTGGATATTTAAACCTCGTCAGGGCAGTATTTCTTTAGATTGGGGAAAACTTTCGTACTGGTAAGTTGTACTTTAAAATTTCATTTTATTTTGTATTTTGATGTTTGACTTAAATATTTATTTCTTCTCATTTGATATATTTGTTTTCGGTTTCATAGTCAAACAGTTCTAAAATATTAAATTACGTTTCCGTTCCAGAATAAATAGCGGGAATTGTACACTAGCTAGAGATTTTATGATTTCGGGTTTATAAAGAGATGGGTTTCATTTTGATAGCGATATTTAGACAGAGGGTTAATCCGAGGGATATTTTGGAGTAACGGTCGTCAATCTACGGGATTGTTCGTGCCTAATTACTCTGAAATAGAATTTTGTATTATCGCATGTTTTGGTTTTGGATCTTGAACTGGTCAATTTTATTGAAAAACGTTTTTCAAACATTGCTCTGGTTGGATTGAAAACTAAACGGAAAATGCGATGGTTTTTTTTTACTGGATCGATTTTTGTTCCCTAGTCATAGAATAATGAGATTCATGTTCTAGTCTAACAAAGTGGGTGGGAACCAGTGGGTATAATTATTTTGTCTCGGAAGGTTGACGTCACAACTTGATTGATTGGATTATAATTTAGTTAAAAACGAATAGTGTACAGCTCTCAATATTTTAAGTAAACGGACACTTCAAATTCTAGTATCATTTTGTTTTATTCAATTAGATAGCACTAAGGCCAAACGCTTCTTTGAAATGGTTAACTTGTATGGGTATTTTTCACCGCATTGTTTGTCCAAAAAGGGGAAGTTCGAAAGTGTATTGAAATTCTAAATTGATATTTTTGCCCTGGAGATACCGCGATATGATTTATGTATTTATGTTGTCTTTGTCTATTAAATATGAAACTGTTTTATGAATTTTTGTCATTTGTTCTATGAGCAAATACATTGCTTGGCAAATCGTCATCACTGGTCATTTTTAGGTTTCTTATACCTGTCATTTATTGAATTTACTGTTTCGTTGTATTGTCAGTATGCTGTCAGAAGTCCTGGAGCGAAAGCACAGGCCGAACCCTCTCTACCAGTAACGTAAATGGCTGAGCTAGCAGGGTTTAATGTCATGAGACAGATTATGAATGGAAAATACGTTTACACACGAAAACCCATTTACGTTGCACTATGTTAAGAATACACAGAAAATCATTAATACTTGACTACTAGTGGATTGGTTTATTTTGGTTGGTACCAATTTTCGTGGATTGAGAAAAATTTAATTGACATGGATATTTGATTTTGTTGTTCTGCCTTGTCTGCATACTTGCCTATAGATTATCTGTACTTATTTGTACATTTTGTACATCTAAATTTATGATTAACCTTTATTCATTTGCATTTTGTTTGATTTTCATGATGAGGGACTCAGGGAAGATTAGTTATATAGCTAACTGTGTAACCCTCTTAAAATAAAGTATATGTTGTTGTTGTTGTTATTCATGAAATTCATGAACATTTTTTTCACACGAATATTAACAAATCCACAGTCTACTATTTAAGAATGTACACAATCACAGAACAGAGTCTACAGATTTTACAAAATGTTAAAACATCAGTAAATTTTAACCCATTTTTTATATTTGGAAAATATGGTTTTTCATTTGTGGAAGACATGTGTTGTTTTTATTAAACAAATAGCAAAACAGTTAATCTTGGGTAGTTGATAATAGAAATGGATTACTATCTACGAAAGTGTCTTCAATAATACAAATACAGCGAAACCTGGCTAAACCGAATCCTGCATAAACCGAAAACCTGTATAAACCAAACACGTTCTTCAGCATCGTTATATCACATTGTATGCATTGTGAACCTGATAAAACTGAACATCGGCCAAAATCGAACACAATCTTAAGACCCGAAGAGGTTCGGTTTAAACAGGTTTCACTGTATTTAGGAACACATTAAATTAAACAATTCTTCTGACCTGTTTTGAAGCTTCCTGAGATAAACAGTCCCACTTCTCTCTAAATGGAATATATTTTTCATCCAGTGGAGCTGCATCAGGTACTGTACAATTAGCATCTGATGGACGGTACATGGGAAAATGCTATAGAAAATAAATATCAATTGAAATCACAGAACTGTCTCCACTGCATCAGGTACTGTACAATTAGCATCTGATGGACAATACATCGGAAAATGCTACAGAAAATAATAAAATCTTATCAATTCAAATCACAGAACTGTCTCCACTGCATCAGGTACTGTACAATTAGCATCTGATGGACAATACATCGGAAAATGCTACAGAAAATAATAAAATCTTATCAATTCAAATCACAGAACTGTCTCCACTGCATCAGGTACTGTACAATTAGCATCTGATGGACAATACATCGGAAAATGCTACAGAAAATAATAAAATCTTATCAATTCAAATCACAGAACTGTCTCCACTGCATCAGGTACTGTACAATTAGCATCTGATGGACAATACATCGGAAAATGCTACAGAAAATAATAAAATCTTATCAATTCAAATCACAGAACTGTCTCCACTGCATCAGGTACTGTACAATTAGCATCTGATGGACAATACATCGGAAAATGCTACAGAAAATAATAAAATCTTATCAATTGAAATCACAGCACTGTCTCCACTGCATCAGGTACTGTACAATTAGCATCTGATGGACAATACATCGGAAAATGCTATAGAAAATAAATATCAATTGACATCACTGCACTGTTTTTATATATGTTTTGTTTTTTGGGCAGACAAAGATTAAAAAGGGGAGGGTTGAGATCTCAAAATATAAGTTTTATCTGTCACAGTTGAAGTGCCTCTCTAAAATCATGAATTTGATTCTTATCTTTTGTTATCTCTTAATGTTTTTTTGTCATACTTTTGAAGACTATATGTTGACAAATTGATGTCTTGTGGTTTTTCATGTCATTGGGTTGTGTCTTATTGACATATATACAGTGTACACCACATGTTTTTTGGTTTTATATGTCATAGGGTTGTGTCCTATTGACATATACACCACATGTCTTTTGGTTCTATATGTCATTGGGTTGTGTCTTATTGACATATATACAGTGTACACCACATGTTTTTTGGTTTTATATGTCATAGGGTTGTGTCGTATTGACATATACACCACATGTCTTTTGGTTCTATATGTCATTGGGTTGTGTCTTATTGACATATACAGTGTACACCACATGTTTTTTTGGTTTTATATGTCATTGGGTTGTGTCGTATTGACATATACACCACATGTCTTTTGGTTCTATATGTCATAGGGTTATGTCTTATTGACATATACACCACATGTTTTTTGGCTCTATATGTCATAGGGTTGTGTCTTATTGACATATACACCATGTCTTTTGGTTTAATATGGCATTGGATTTTGTCTAATTGGCGTATACCCCACATCTCCTTTTAATTGTAACTTAATTTCTGTATTTTGTTGTTAAAAAATTTCGAACACATAATTCAATGTATGTTTTGCGTGGAAAGATATTAAATATCTATAAACAATTATTTCTTTCAACTAACCTGTAATAATATTGGCTGTGAATATTTAAATTTATTAAAACCATTACAGACGGCAGGCATTTCTTTACCTTCAGATATACCCTGAAAGAGATAATAATACATGTAATAGTAATAATAACATAAGATTAATGGAGATAACTATGATCACTATTCATTAAATAAATCTTCAAATCTTTTTAAAAATCCTAAAAAGCTAGGAGCCGTCTTAAACTTGGAGTGAGGTTAGAATTTTTATTTTTCTCTGTGGTAAAGGTCTCACAGTGACTTTGATATGAAGAACAGCAATTCATGCGCTTTTCTTTTGCTTTTTGTTTTGCATTAACTGATTTTGTGTAATGGATTAATACTCCATATATCCTTTCTTTTCTGTTACCATATGTATGTAATACTTTTTACATAATCTGTGGATTTATTTATTTTTATGGTTACCAATATTCATGGAATGATAAACAATTATTTGTTTGTAGACATTTGATTTTGTTGTTTGCCAAAGTTTGCATTCAAGCCTACAGAACATTTATTCTTCCTGTAATATTCAAATTCAAGTTTCTCCTTTATCACGAAAATCCGCTTAAATTAGTATACAAGAGTAATAATGAATCTACAGTACCAAGAAATCCACATGTAAATCAGTTTTCATTAAACCAAATCACTTTTATAAATATTTGTTTACTGTTATACTTGATTCTGATAAAGTCATACCTTTGCACATTTTAATTCCCATGATATATCTTCTAAATCATTGATAGCTTGACTACAAAGATTACAGCCATCCCCTTCCATAGCCATACTGTTCAGTAATACAAACGTGACACCATCTTTATGAACCATCTGTACAGGAGACGTAGAAAAGGCTTTATCAAATCTTCTTCTGGTATAATCTGAGATCCTATAATGTCACAAATATGAATCAGTCAGATATGTTAAACTTTGTTATAATCTGAAATCCTATAGTGTCACAAATATGAATCAGTCAGATATGTTTTTTTTTTTTTTTTTTTTTTCAACGTAACAATATCTTTATTGCAATCTTGCTGTAACAAATTACTAAGTTTACAGCTTTAACTTAGTATCCCTCATGTTAGCTTACCAAATAGTTAAGGGAAGCACTATTTGGCAAGGTATTATTTATTCATAATATTAGTATTCATAACATAAAAATTTTCACAAAATATATTCTATAAATTAATGTGATTATACACATACATTACATTTTGTTTCTCTTTTTCATAGTTTTTATTTTTCCGGAATCAACTCCGTTATCGGTATGATCCGTGTTTCCATTAGTATTGGGCACAGTATGTGTTGTTTTTCGCATGTGCGTTATCGGGTATAGTTTGGATGTGTGTCTAAATTATATAAATATTATCCACTGGATTTAACGATTATATATGGTGAGTTTACTATTTAAGTTTTCTTAAGTTATCTACTGATCTTTTTTGTCGAAATGTATGTGTGTAATTCACAAATAGGTAATTTAAGTGTAACAAGTTGAAACACTCGACATCCGAAATGATACATTATTTTTCCACATTAATTAATTAATACGGATACATTTATACTATAACTTTTTTTAATCATTGTAAATACACATTTTAAAATTTAAAAAAAAATGCTGTATAATTTACATGTGGTGACTCATGCATGGCTGAACATGCTTACAAACATTGAACATGCATGGTTGAACTTGATCATAAATATTACCATATTTGGCTTGTGTACAATAATCAGTTTTGTACACAATGTTTTGTTTTTCGCAAAAAGATTAGTCCTGATTCAATTGAATCTTTGCAATGAATCTATTTGTTTTTAGGATTATCTGATTAGTTTTTTTGTTATTAAAGTTGTTTATTTCAATAATTTCAGAAATTTCTTTCTGGAAAATTTTTAAAATGTTTATTTTTTTTGTCTTCTTTTCTGACACAAAATGTGATTTGTATATTGAGAAGGATATTATAGTCAATATGTAATTAATATCAAAGTATGCTAAATCTTCAATTTTGTACCCTGTTACCAAATTTTCAAGGTTTATAATATCTTTTTCAATACCTAGGGATTTCATTAATGTCATTATTATTTTTAGAAAATCATTATTATAACAGCAATTGATAAAAAAATGTTCATAGTCTTCCTTTTTTTTACAATGCTTACATAAGTTGTCTTCAGTTATTTTCCACTTTTTTAAGAGTTCATTACTTGGCAGTATGTAGTGTATAAGTTTCCATCTAAATATTTTCAATCTATTATCAGTTAGATATTGAAAAATGAAAGCAAAAGTATTTTTCAATTTAGAATTCAAGTTTTTCTCAAATATTTTTTCCCACATAATAAAACCATTTGGTTTATCACAACTATTTTCTAGTGTGAATATTTTATAGAGTTCTTTTGTACTCATCAAGGGAGTAATTGTCCTGTGCATAATTTTTAAGTCGTTTATAAATTTAACTTTAGTTTTGAATGAATCTTCAGTGCAAAGATCTGTTTTCCAATCAATTGGTATTGCTTTTTTTAACATATATATTTGCCTTATCCAATTTTGCTTGTATTTTAGTTTCTTTAAAATGGTTGTTTCAGAGATATTGCCCTGTTCATCAATTACATCATTTATATTGATAAAGTCACTTTTTATCCAATCATCAAAGTTTAAACATTTTCCATTAAACCGGATATTATCATTTCCCCACAAAACTTGTTTTCTAATTTCAAGAAAATTTTTAGGATATTTTGTATTACCTCCCTTTACACTTATCCAATCTTTAAGTAGTTGTTTATAGAATTCCGGTAAATACTGTAACTTACTTTTATCAATGTCGTTTATATTCTTTAAATTCATTTTAAATACAAGAAGATTTTTTCCTAATTTGTTGAAGTAAAATTTGGGAATTATTGTCCAGTTGTCATTTTTATTTTCACTTAATTTAAGAATCCAGTTGATATGTAATGATTTTATATAAGCATCAATGTCCGTCATTTTAAGTCCACCTTCTAAAAAATCGTTTGAAAGTGTTGATCTTTTTATTCTATCTCTTTTGCCTTTCCAAATAAAATTGTGTATTAAAGTTTTAAAGTCTTGCAACATTTCCTTAGGAATAATAGTGTTTGATGCAACATATGTTAGGTTTGGTAAAACTAAAGATTTGATGACAACTATTTTTCCTATGATAGTAAGGTTTCTTTTATTCCAATCAGATATTATTTTTTTACTTTTTAACAGTTGTTTTTCAAAGTTAAGTTTTTGACATTCTTGTTTATTGTAACCAAAGTAAATTCCGAGGCTTTTGATTGGTGCAGTACACCAATTTATATTTTCAAATTTTTCCCGACTGTGTTTTAATTGACCAAGCCATATTCCTTCAGTTTTTGTTTTATTCAATTTCAAACCGGAGAGAGTACCAAATGTTTCTATTAGATTAATTGCTAGAGATACATCTTTTTTTGATTGAAGAAATAGAGTAGTGTCGTCAGCTAATTGGCAGATTTTCAGTGTGTTACTCTTACCATCTAATTTTATTTCTATGCCTTTTAAGTTTTTATTTTCCCTTATCTTTATCGCCATAACTTCTACAGCTAGAACAAATAGTAACGATGATAACGGACATCCTTGTCGGATCCCGCGAGATGCCCTAAAGCGGGAGGAAACCCATCCATTATTAATAATGCATCCTTTAATATCAGAGTACATTGTCTGAACCCACCTAATAAAATTATCTTTAAATCCAAATTTTTTTAAAGTCTCAAACATGAAGTCCCATTCTAATGAGTCGAATGCTTTTGTAAAATCCAGAAATAAAATTGCCCCATCAATTTTGAAAGTTTCAGAATAGTCTATGACATCTTGTATTTGTCTAATGTTGAAACCAATATATCTATTTTTGACATATCCGTTTTGATCAGTATTTATTATCTTTGGTAGCAGGGGTTTTAATCTTTGTGCTAAGGCATAAGCAAGTAATTTAGCATCATAGTTTAAAAGAGTAATAGGTCTATAATTGTCAAGTGAAAAGGGGTCATTCTTTTTATAAATTAGAGATATTAAGCCAACTTTCTGAGTGTTAGATAGTTCTCTTTTTTCGTAGCAGTAATTGAAAGTGGAGACTATAAAAGATTTAAGTTCATCCCAGAATGTTCTATAAAATTCCACATTAAGTCCGTCAAGCCCAGGCGCTTTATTAAGTTTCATTTTAAAAATTGCATCAGTACATTCATCAACAGTTATTTCCCCTTCGCAAGAATTACTTTCACAATCATTTAATTTTTTATATTCCTTGAGAGAATCTAAATACTTTTTAGTTGCTTCTATTTCAGGGTTTTTTGTAGAATATAAATTTTTATAATAATTTGCTTCTAATTGTAATATTTTGTCTTGATCTCTTGTAATTTGACCTTTATCATCATATAATTGGGTTATTGTTTTTCTACTCTGTCTTGATTTTTCCATCCCTAGAAAATATGCGGAATTTTTTTCTCCTTCTTCAACCCATTTTACCCTTGCTCTTATTTGATTCCCTTTTATTTTTTCATTATAGAGTTTTCCTATTTCATTTTCTATATTATCTATTTCTTTTAATATATTATTATTGTTTTTATTGTTACATGTATCAATAATATCATTTAATTCTGTTAAATTTTTTTCCAATTTGCTGATTAGGTTTTTTTTATTCTTAGCTTTTGTTTTGCAATAGCTTATTGTCTGGTCTCTAACTTTTATTTTGAAATTGTCCCACAGTATGTCAAGATCTGTTCTTGTTTTAGCTTTGTTTTTAAATTTTTTAATTAATTTCCTAATTATTTCAGTAAAGTCTTCATTTTGAAGTACACTGCTGTTTAATTTCCAGTATCCTTTTCCTTTTTGGCCTCTGTTAAGATTTATTTTTAAAGAAACACAGTTGTGGTCTGTGTATTGTAATACTATTGGTCTAATGTCACATGAAACACAGTTTTTGAATACTTCTGGAGTTATTAAAAAATAATCTATTCTTGTTGACTCTGACCTATCTTTTCTGCTCCATGTAAATTGAACTTTATTTGGATTTTTTGTTCTCCACACATCATTGAGTTTTAATGACTTTATAAGTTTATTTAAATTGTGAATTTTTTTCCTATTTTTTTGTTGTTTAGTTTTACTTTTTGAATCAATTTGTGATAAAATTTCATTATGATCTCCTCCTAGAATAAGTTGACCTAAACAGTCAGATATGTTAAACTCTGTTATAATCTGAGATCCTATAGTATCACAAATATGAATCAGTCAGATATGTTAAACTCTGTTATAATCTGAGATCCTATAGTATCACAAATATGAATCAGTCAGATATGTTAAACTCTGTTATAATCTGAGATACTATAGTATCACAAATATGAATCAGTCAGATATGTTGAATTATAAACATTACAAAAATTATTTATGTTCATAAAGTCCATGTGCAGAAGGTGCCATGTTTCAGAAAATTGTAAACTAGAGGCTCTAAAGAGCCTGTGTCGCTCACCTTGGTCTATGTGCATATTAAACAAAGGACACAAATGGATTCATGACAAAATTGTATTTTGGTGATGGTGATGTGTTTGAAGTTCTTACTTTACTGAACGATTTTGCTTCTTACAATTATATCTATAATGAACTTTGCCCATTAGTAACAGAGAACTATATTTGGTAAAAATTTACATAAATTTACCAAATTAATGAAAATTGTTAAAAATTGACTATAAAGGGCAATAACTCCTTAAGGGGTCAATTGACCATTTAAGTCATGTTGACTTATTTGTAGATCTTACTTTGCTGAACATTATTGCTGTTTACAGTTTATCGCTATCTATAATAGTATTCAAGATAACCAAAAACGGCAAAATTTCTTTAAAAATTACCAATTGGAGGGCAGCAACCCAACAACCAGTTGTCCAATTCATCTGAAAAATTCAGGGCAGATAGATATTGACTTGATTAACAAATTAACTTCTTGTCAGATTTGCTCTAGATGCTTTGGTTTCATAGTTATAAGCCAAAAACTGCATTTTACCCCTATGTTCTATTTTTAGCCGTGGCGGCCATCTTGGTTGAATGACCAGGTCATCGGACACATTTTTCAAACTAGATACCCCAAAGATGATTGTGGCCTAGTAGTTTCAGTGGAGATTTTGTAAAAGATTACTTAGATTTATGAAAAATGGTTAAAGATTGACTATAAAGGGCAATAACTCCTAAAGGGGTCAACTGACCATTTTGGTCATGTTGACTTATTTGTAGATCTGACTTTGCTGAACATTATTGCTGTTTACAATTTATCTTTATCTATAATAATATTCAAGATAATAACCAAAAACAACAAAATTTCCTCAAAATTACCAATTCAGGGGCAGCAACCCAACAACCGATTGACCGATTCATCTGAAAATTTCAGGGCAGATAGATCTTGACCTGATAAACATTTTTATCCCTGTCAGATTTCCTCAAAATGCTTTGGTTTTTGAGTTATAAGCCAAAAACTGCATTTTACCCCTATGTTCTATTTTTAGCGGTGGCGGCCATCTTGGTTGGTTGACCAGGTCACGCCACACATTTTTTAAACTAGATACCTCAAAGATGATTGTGGCCAAGTTTGGATTAATTTGGCCCAGTAGTTTCAGAGGAGAAGATTTTTGTAAAAGATTACTTTAATTAACGAAAAATGGTTAAAAATTGACTATAAAGGGCAATAACTCCTAAACGGGTCAACTGACCATTTTGGTCATGTTGACTTATTTGTAGATCTTACTTTGCTGAACATTATTGCTGTTTATAGTTTATCTCTATCTATAATAATATTCAAGATAATAACCAAAAACAGCAAAATTTCCTCAAAATTACCAATTCAGGGGCAGCAACCCAACAACCGATTGACCGATTCATCTGAAAATTTCAGGGCAGATAGATCTTGACCTGATAAACATTTTTACCCCATGTCAGATTTGCTCTAAATGCTTTGGTTTTTGAGTTATAAGCCAAAAACTGCATTTTACCCCTATGTTCTATTTTTAGCCGTGGCGGCCATCTTGGTTGATTGACCGGGTCAAGCCACACATTTTTTAAACTAGATACCCCAATGATGATTGTGGCCAAGTTTGGTTTGATTTGGCCCAGTAGTTTCAGAGGAGAAGATTTTTGTAAAAGCTAACACCGGACGACGACGGACGACGGACGCAAAGTGATGAGAAAAGCTCACTTGGCCCTTTGGGCCAGGTGAGCTAAAAAGTTCAATGGTGTTCTTGCTTCGTTTTTTTTTTTATACGTTTACTGCAAAAGTCAATCCATTCACTTCATGAGAACACACTTATACCAAGTCATTTGCTTGTTTCCTAAAATATTTGTTGCTTGCTCCATAGAATTATTTTAGATTGAAGAGGTTTTGGCACCCCTCCTTTATAGTACTCAAAAGATTACTTGCTTAAAATAATGCACTTCTATGTTTCCACAAGGACATTTTAAATACATTTATAATCCACCAACCTATCATCATTTATCTTGTACTATTAGTGTATGACTTCATAGGTAAAATTTGACTATAAATTAAAGTGCAAAGTTCTTGATGGCTTCTTTAAGGAATCAGTTGATATCAAATGGAAAGTACCAGTATTAGCAACAAAAAAAACCAACACTTTTACTCAATTTACGAAAAAGTGGTAGCCACGATAATTAATAAATCAACATACCTAGTAAAAATCTTATTTCAAATCACATATATAGCAGTATATCTTACTCAAGTATATCTATTAGAATTTCAACACAGTCTTACATATAATGAAATCCTATATCATGGTTCCCTGCCACTGTGTATACATCAGTCCCTGATGGAACTTTAAACATCTTTTTAAATCTTTTTACATGAAAGTTGAATTCTTTACTAGAGCACCATTTGCCTTCATCTAACAAATCACCTGTAATAATTCAACTGTGTTAAAATTTTATCAAAATTAATAATGAATGAACATTGTCACATAGGAAATCTAAACATAAATAAAGTTAAAGAACTGTAAAACAATAATGCATGTGTTGACCTGCTAAGGTTACATTTTAGCTCCACTTGTACCTCACAATATAGGAAAACAGGTAGTCAAGGTAGAAGGTGTCTTGTAGATAGGAAAACAGGTAGTCAAGGTAGAAGGTGTCTTGTAGATAGGAAAACAGGTAGTCAAGGTAGAAGGTGTCTTGTAGATAGGAAAACAGGTAGTCAAGGTAGAAGGTGTATTGTAGATAGGAAAACATGTAGCCAAGGTAGAAGGTGTCTTGTAGATAGGAAAACAGGTAGCCAAGGTAGAAGGTGTCTTGTAGATAGGAAAACAGGTAGTCAAGATAGAAGGTGTCTTGTAGATAGGAAAACAGGTAGTCAAGGTAGAAGGTGTCTTGTAGATAGGAAAACAGGTAGTCAAGGTAGAAGGTGTCTTGTAGATAGGAAAACAGGTAGCCAAGGTAGAAGGTGTCTTGTAGATAGGAAAACATGTAGCCAAGGTAGAAGGTGTCTTGTAGATAGGAAAACAGGTAGTCAAGATAGAAGGTGTCTTGTAGATGGGAAAACAGGTAGTCAAGATAGAAGGTGTCTTGTAGATAGGAAAACAGGTAGTCAAGATAGAAGGTGTCTTGTAGATATGAAAACAGGTAGTCAAGGTAGAAGGTGTCTTGTAGATAGGAAAACATGTAGGTAGTCAAGGTAGAAGGTGTCTTGTAGATAGGAAAACAGGTAGCCAAGGTAGAAGGTGTCTTGTAGATAGGAAAACAGGTAGTCAAGGTAGAAGGTGTCTTGTAGATAGGAAAACATGTAGCCAAGGTAGAAGGTGTCTTGTAGATAGGAAAACATGTAGCCAAGGTAGAAGGTGTCTTGTAGATAGGAAAACAGGTAGTCAAGATAGAAGGTGTCTTGTAAATAGGAAAACAGGTAGTCAAGGTAGAAGGTGTCTTGTAGCTAGGAAAACAGGTAGTCAAGGTAGAAGGTGTCTTGTAGATAGGAAAACAGGTAGCCAAGGTAGAAGGTGTCTTGTAGATAGGAAAACAGGTAGTCAAGATAGAAGGTGTCTTGTAGATAGGAAAACAGGTAGTCAAGATAGAAGGTGTCTTGTAGATAGGAAAACAGGTAGTCAAGATAGAAGGTGTCTTGTAGATATGAAAACAGGTAGTCAAGGTAGAAGGTGTCTTGTAGATAGGAAAACATGTAGCCAAGGTAGAAGGTGTCTTGTAGATAGGAAAACAGGTAGTCAAGATAGAAGGTGTCTTGTAGATAGGAAAAGGACACACAAGTACAACTCATCTGTTCTATACATGTATACATGTAACTGTTTGTTCACTGGTTTTTAAGATTTTGCTGCCAAACACAAAATCTGTCATTATTGTTAACTACCGGTATATGCCCATGTTACTTTACATGTACATGGTCGTATTAGTCAAAAAGTTGGTTTTTGAAACCAGGTTTCTCTGAAATAATCCTAGCAAGTACTTAACTTTGATACTTTTTAATCATATCTAAAAATCAGTAACATGAAGTAGACTGCTCATAGACATTACAAAACATAATTTAAAATTATCTGAAATAGAATTAATCGTGTTCATACCTAGCATAAAAACAACCTGTGGATTATGGATTGTCATAGAGGCCTGAAAGGACTTCTCCATCATCCATTCTCTAAAACATAATAGGTTTGTGTAAGATAACTGCAAAAGCAAACAAATATAAACAAATATAATAATAAAATAAAATAATAATATAAAGTACTTTACTTTGTAACTGGAACAAGTGATTGAAATATTAAATTAATCGACTGATTGATTGATTGTGTTTTAACGCCACTTTAAAGCACCACTTTTGGGTTATTCTTGGTGGCCAGTTTTTATTGATGGAGGAAGCTGGAGTGCCAGGAAAAAACCACTGACCTTTAATAGGGAAATTGACAACCCTAGTCAATTAAGTTTGGAGTCAAGTGCACACACATGAGCGGGATTTGAACTTGCAACCTCAGTGTTTGTCTTTTGATTAATATAGTAACTAATTAGACTACTTAGCCACTGAGGCCCCTTGAATAAAAATTTATTCCTGGACTATGCCAACTTCTATTAGTTTTTTTTATGTTCTTCTATAATAATTAATCTGCAACAAATTGTACTTATTTTACTGAATTATATAAGCACTGCATGTAAAGTGAATGCATGTCATATCTTTACTTACACTTTTGTTCTTTTTTTGCCAAGAACATACCAACTTTTCTGATATACAAGGATTTCCAACAGTGGTTAAACATACATGCATATTGATGTTTTTGTTTTCTATGTTGTGTTTTGTGTACTGTTGTTTGTCTGTTTGTCTTTTTCATTTTAGTATTGGCATTGTCAATTTGTTTTCAACTTATGAATTTGAATGTCCCTTTGTTATCCTTTGCCTGCGATTCTTTTGATCGAACTCCTGAAACTCCTCTATTTATAAACTAAAAATCTCAAACAGACAATCAAAGGTATTAGAAGGCATTAACTCACATACATGGATACATTTTCATTGTTTTTATCAAGACTTAAGATCAAATAACCCCTTAAAATGTCCTTCTCTTCAGGTTTCTTTAATCATAAATATTTCTACAACAAAACTATAACATTTATATTTTACCCTAATGATTTACCTTCTTATTCTATCTAGCCAATGACCTTCTCTCCATCCTAAAATATGTGTATCAGCAATTATCATAGCTTTCAGTGGAGGGGATTTCATTCCCCCTATCGTTCCTTCCGCTTGTTGATGAGGTAACGTCGGCCATTTACACATCAGTAACACAAAATAATAATGTAGAAATTCACAATAGAACACGAGAAGGAAGACTAAAATGATGAAGCGTACTAGTTTGTTTGTTCGGAAGTAGAAAAAGATGATACCAGGAATTTGGCAAATGATATATGCCATTGCATCTAATTTACTTCCTTGATTTCTACTGGACATTTGTTATCTGTTTACCATCATGATCTCTTTCAAAACATTGTTGTATCTTCAATTATATCTGAATAACAGAAAATGAATGGTGAATAATTTGAGCATATAATGTTAAATGCATATAGAAAAACATTTGCCAAAGTGTTTTTATGTTAATAAACAGACTGTTTCGTAAATCCAGGTTTTCATTTTAAGAAAAGATGTTAATCCAAAGTTGTTACTCATACCCTTTTGGCTAATATAATACGGCTGTATTTGCATCTCAAATTTTACTTTAAGCACAGACAAACCAGTGCACCTGGAAAAGTTTTAAGACATGGCAGGAACTTACAAATTAAATTTTAAATGAATTTTACATTTCAGAAAACAATGCACTTTGCTGAATTTTGCTATTTATTTCTTTTTTTCGGTCCTGCAGAAGGTGCCAAAAATAAACCAAGTTGGTAAATTAAAGAGGTTTGACAAGCTCCCCTCATATATTAAATGTTGTGAGTAGTACATGTATTAATTTAAATGGACAATAGACTTCTGCAAACAACAGGTGATTTAAACTGTGAAACTGAGTGGAACATTTCAAATGAATCTCTTTAATGTGTATGTAATTTTAGCTATAATTGACAATTGTGTTTGTGTCAATAAAATATTTGTGTTTGTACAAATGTACCTTCCAGAGACTGGAAAATGAACATCATTATGAATATGAATATGAAAGTTTTATTTTGATTAGGTTTACATTTAACAATACACCTTATCGCTATTCCCTGCTGACCAGAGAATCTGTTTCTACTAATGGCGGACGAAAACCAATAAGGTACATACAAATACCGGGCAAGTTTTTAATATTTTTAAACATAGATTACATGTAACTTATTAAGATTCATCATAACAAATGCACAAATATGGCCGAATTTTCACCTCAAAAACTACTCTGTGTACAGACTTACCTGTGCTGTTTGGAAAGTTTTAATGCCTAGCATCCACTAGATATAAAAAAGTTAAATGCATTTTGTGTTTAAGAAAGATAAAATCTTTCTTAGATTTTGATGGGCATTATTTTTCCTTTCTGCAGAAGGTGTAAAAATAAACAAACACCTGAATTACATTTGTACTTTGATACTGTCCACTCACTGACTCAGATAAACTCTTTAACTCACCTATAGTCGTGAAGATACCTCTTATCCATGTCAATTAAGGACAATCAAAACAATACAAACCGTTTTTTTACCTGAGGGAGCATCTCATAGTTGTACCACAACTTAGTTAATTTTCACACCTTTTGCATGAAGGAAAAGAAATGCCCATCAAAATCCAAAAGAGATTTTATCTTTCTGAAAAACAAAATGCATTTAACTTTGTTATATCTAGTGGATGCCAGGCATTAAAACTTTTCCAACTTCACACGCAAGTCTGTACTCAGAGTAAATTTTGGCATATAAATACAGTCATATTTGTCAGTTTGTTATGAACTTATGATGAACCTTAAATCAAGGTCCCGCTATTCTATATGCATCTTTTTTTTTTGGCACTTTAAATCTATATCCCATTTGGTATATATTACCTGCCAAATAGGATTGAATAACCCATTTGGGAGATAACCCCCAGACTTATTTATAAGAGATAAGCCATGAAAGATACGAATTCTATTCAAATCGGCACCTGGTTAAATCAGCACTTGGTCAAATCGGCACCCAGTATAGTCAAATCGGCACCTAGTCAAATTGGCACCTGGTTAAATCGGCACTTGATGTAGTCAATTCGGCACCCATGTTAAATTTGTTTAATATATGATGTGTACAAAATATAACTTTGTACAATTTATAATTTGTACAGGGTTTTTGTACAAGTTATAAGTTTTTTTCAAGACACACATTTTCTTACACCAGGTGATACAAGTTTATCTTTAAAAATGTTCTAGTTCAATCTTTAAATTCAAATTTATATACTTTAAGCTAACATTTCGTGCTATTATCCTTGTCCTCACAATGGAAATGAGAATACCTGAATAGTTTACATTCGAATTTTAATTTCTCCTGATACCACATATATCCATAAAAAGTCTTTTTGTGGTCTAATCATGTTTGTGTATTAATTCTCGCTATTAGATTAAATCATATAGTTGTGAAAATATGTCAGAAATATGCGAAACAAAAGCTGGTGTTACATTGTGTTTTCACTATGTACTTGATTACAGTTATTTGTTAATTGAAAAGAAAATTTATCAAAACCATGAAAACATCAGTCACATAATGTTGAGAAAACTTTAAATGATCAACTTTTGTATTTTTACAGCTTGATGCTTTTTAACAAAATAAATCATGATCGAATTTATACATTTTTAGAAATATCTATATATATTTGGGACTATTATGCTAGTATACTTAAATTAATAACTTAGCATAATAGTCCCAGTCCCATATATTATATCAAATATTATTGGATGCCGAATTGACTTTAAATAGGTGCCGATTTGACTAGATGCCGATTTAACCAGGTGCCGATTTGACTTTTTCTATGGGTGCCGATTTGACTTGTACCCGAAAGATACTTAGATAGGGCAAAGTTCATCACACATATGTGTATTATTTGCAATGCAATGTAATGTTATCTACTTAATTCTACTAAATCTAGTGTGCATTTTGCTTAAATTAATAGAAAATCGTGATTTGATCGACAATTAATATTGAAATATATTGCTATGATAGAAAATCTGGAAAAGAAAAATAATTTTACAGAAGGCTGACATTTTGGAGATTGTAAATTTCTAAGTAAAAGTCGGATAAATTATCCGGATTACATTACCCTATTACCGACGAAACGAAAAATATAACATGCAAGAACGGCCAAAAAGTGTACACATGTCCAAGTTGTACCCAGATGTCGATATCGGCAATATCGACACGATGTCGATTTTTACTTCAAACATGCATGACATTCCAAGACATTCCCAGATGTCGATATCGATAATGTCGACACAATATCGAATCAATATAGTTTCTTGCTTAAAACATCTATGACAAACCCACACATACCAGATATCGATATCGATGTTGCGGGATAAACTAGGCAAAATCTACACTTACGTAAAAAGTTTGCAAAGTAAGCATATTAAGAGGAAGAAATTATGACTAGGAATTTTTAATATAGATATATGAACAAAGCGAAAAAAAATATGATTTTGAATCAACATTGTTGATATTGACACTTGTTTGAAATGAATACAAAGTTTTGAATCAAAACAATACATTGCAATGGAAATTTAAATCTCGATATCGACTCTAGTTTAAGATAAATACAACGTTAACTCTATACAAAGTAAAGACCTGTAGATGCTACACATTACAAGGGAAATTTAAATGTCGATATCGACGATATCAACAACACAATCAAAAGATTAATTGGTTTTAAACAAATAATTAAAATGCATTCAAAGTGTTGATTTGATACATTTGAAGGAAAAATTTACGAGCGAAAATTTGAATGTGGATATCGATTTTATATCGTTGATATCTTCGATATCGACACCTGTTTAAGATTATACATCTAACGATATCGACACCTATAGATGAACCGGCACAACTTACCGTTATTCATGAAGTTGATAAATAGGTTTTTAGTTATTACTTGAATATCGATATCGATACAATATCGTCGATACAGAATCATATAGATGAACCAGGACACTAGTAGATAAATGGGGTCTATAGTGATTAAGTTAACACAGGATAGATCTTCACCAAATGCAAATAGTGGTGTTGTATAATCATGATAGCAATATCAAAAGACATCCTATCTGCTTGATTAAATCTCAGACTCTGAACTACAAACAAACTGCGAGAATGTATGGGGTGAGGTGAACATAGCTAACTCCAGAAAATGAATTTTTGTTTTCTTCTACAGTGCACCCTCATGCACAAGTTCATTACTTGTTAAACTAAATACATTCACTAAGCCGCACATACTAGATTTCAAAAGCCACTTTTATCAATTATAGGTGGAGAATTCAACATTGGTCATATAAACTGGCAAATACCATAAGTGATCATATGAACTTCCTGGAAAGTCTTATTATAACGCTACAACATAAAATTCTTATTGACATTATAAGTGAACCCTCTCAGGATCAAATATAAGACAAACCAACAAGAAGTGAAAGGATACAAGATCTTATCTTAATAAAAGCAGCAAAAAGTAAAAACAAACTGGAGTGAATTCAACTTATTGGGAAAGCAGATCATGACATCGTATCGTCGCTGAATATGCAATATCACTGATAAGAAACAAATATCAAAACATATTTTCAATGTTTGAAAAAAGAAATGTCAGCCATGTAGTTTAGAGGAATAATAAATAACTGAAGAAGGCCAATGGCCGAAACGTCTGAACAATTGGTTTATTTATACAATTATAAAAGATATGTTCCCTATTGGAATTTTGAAAACAAGGAAGAAACAAATAAACAAGACGAAAAATCACTCAACCCAAAATACAAACTGGGAAAACATAAAATAAGACATCGAACTACTATAAAAGAAAACAGAACAAAACAAAACCGAATATTTAACAAAACCGGTTACACCAATGAACTATAGTTGACTTTCAAAGAATTACGTCCTTATAAAAACCATCAGTGCTTATATACCACGAAAACATATGTGAATAGTAAAAAACTATACAAATCCCTGCTTTATTATAACATTAAAGTATATAGGCAAGGAGGTGTATAGTATACAAAATACCTATTCCTTTAAAGATATGTAATTTTTTTCGATGACAAATGCCTGTCAATTGAATACATTTTTGAACGATTTTACACTAAAAATAATGTACAACATTAAAATATGAGTTTTTTCTGGTATTTTTTCCCCCAGATTGGCCAGTGCGCACAAAGATTAGTTTATTGAAGATTTTAGGAAGATGGTCACTTATATTATTTCAAATGAATGTTCGGTGATCAGACAATCCTTACTTGATTACTTCCGGGTCATGGTTGCCAGGGACTGGCGTCATAATTTTTTGTAGCAGTTCTGGCTGTTTTGATTTTTAATGTAATATTTTCGTTTTATGACGAGAATGAATATAAAAATGACATATAGCTATGCATCTGTTTCTACCTGAATCAAATTTTTCATAGTCAATTTTGATATATCCTTTACCTTTTCATTCCGGGCTTTCTGTAATTTCTGAGTTTCACACATTTTTATTTTATCAACTCTATTTATATTGATTACAGTTTATGACAGTCACACTACAGTAACATATCCTCTTCTGACTGTAGGTTACCACATATGGTTTCTTTTGAAACATTTATAATTTGGTAATGTTTTTCGTCAGCCATCAAATTATATTGATATTTACAAGGATTTGTATACAAATCCTTGATATTTATGTGACTGATTTTCCCATAATGTATCCTAATTTTGTGAGTTATACAAAAGATACCAAACTTTCCAAAGGCAAAGGGACAATCACTCAAAATCAAGTCAAAAAGAAAATATAATGACAATGCATGGCAAAAATGTGTACAATTAAATAAAATAAATGAGTACACTATTTTGCAAAGACATTTAAGGATATCAGGTCCGTTCCCGCCAAATACACCTTATAGCTAATCCCGGCTGACCCGGCCGCTTGAACTTTTGACGCATACAACAATCACTTTTCCATTGTGGCGTCAGATATTTTGTTTTGTGACATCAAAAATTTACGGGGAACCTGTGTGATATCTAGTAATGGCAGACAAATAGCGATAAGGTGTATACACTTTCCCACCTCACACGTTCCCACCCAAGGTCCGTTCGCACTCTACACGTTCGCGCCCAATCTTAATTCAAATTCTAGTTGAATAATTGGAAAATCATGATTGTTGTTTTAAATTGCTTTGGTGTACATGTAAATACTGAATGTTTTTATAGTAAAACATTGACGATTTTAAATGAAAAACACAAAAGATAATTGTTTTTTTAACAGCTTGGTCCCTTTGATTTGAAACAATGAAATAATCAAATATAGCAATACACGAATTATAACCAAAACATGATAAAATTTATTCAACACACAAAAAAAAAAAGTTATAGCAATACACTAACCAAAACATGATTAAGAGTTATTCAACACAAAATAAAACTTTGACAGAATCCCACTCATGACTTTATTTTAAGAAAGGATTATTATTTTTTTTTAACAATACACTTTCCGAAACATGATTAAGATTTATTCAACACAAAAAAAATGCTGTCTCACTTTATTTTGAGACAATGACAACAATTATACTTATAAGAATACACTTGCCAAAACTTGATTACAAAGTTATTAAACACAAAACCAATTAAAATTGGGTGCAAATTGTAGGGTGCGAACGTGAATGGGCGCGAACGGACCTGGATTCAGACAATTCACATTTAAGTGGATGATTAAATTAAGACAGTGCCTGGGTGACCCGCATGGGGGTATGAATAGCAAAATTGCTGTTCGTAGGCTATGCATACCCACTTCTGGTTTTATAATAAAATGCCATCAGATCGTGAATGAAATGTGAAATATATAACTTCAAACTTCATGCATCTTAAGGCAAAATAATGGACCTGCATGGCATATCTGATCCCCTTTTACATTTAAAATCAACTGATTCACTGTACATATATAGCTGAAAATGCTGATTTGAAATCACTATGCATATGACCAGTCTTGAGCATTTTTAGACAGGCTCTTGAAATGAGAAAAAAATTCTATACCATCAAGTTTTAATTAATTCGCAAGTTATTTCGTCAAAACAAAAATAAGAATTAAATGAACATTTATTGGTATCAAATTACTATACATGTATATCCATATGTTATTATACTGTAACAGGCTTATAGTAGACAAAACAATTTTTACAAATTATGTATTTATCAAATATGAAAATAAAAATTTTCATTTAAAACAGGATATATTAACCATGTTAACCACAATTTTATTTTTTCTTCATTTCAATCTGATTAATTTAGATAAGTAATCAAGAATCAAAATTAAAAGGTATTTTGTAAAGTAATTGATTAAATTCAATCATGTGTGATACGCTTTTTGACTGATTAATGCTTACAATTACTTAAAATATGTACATATGTAATCGATAACATGTGAATGATTATTACAATGATTACTTGAAGGATGTAATTAATACCATGTGATTAATGATTACAATTACCCCAAGCCTGAACTGGGGTGGAGAAATAAAGTTTTAGATTGAGTTGTTAGGGTAGTTTAACTTTAAGAATAAAGAAGAAAATCTCTTCATATCATACATAAACCCATTTTTGCTTGAATGGATTCTCAAAATTTTTATACTTAATTTTGCATAAGTGGAAAAGAAGCTCCATTATAATTTTAATGATGTTCTCATCTGTCATTCAAGGGTTAGAGACTTTCAGTAAAAAAAAAATCTATATAAAAATAGGGAGATATTGTATGATAGCACATGAGGCAGCCCTATACCAGAGTTCAAATGGAGTGGACATAAGCAATAATAGGTCAACATACTGCCTTATAATTGATGAATGGAAGAAATAAAAAAACTCATAAAAATTTGCATATTGAAAGTCTTTTTTGTTATTGAACTATTTAAAAACAAAAGTTGTTTTTTTCAATTTTAAAACATATCTGTAGTTAAATTATTAATTTTTCTTTGTTTTAAATTCAGAGGACAACCATGCATTTTAAACTAGCTGATGACAAGATCTTAAGATGAGCTGACCTGGTAGTAATCATGACATCCAATCTGCCTTAGATAATTTGTCTTTTGGGGGGAATTACAAATATACAAGCAAGATATGTCTACTGCTGTTCAGACCAATGTGTCTAGCTACATGTACACACAGGTTATCAAGAACGGAAAGAAGAAAGGAAAGAAAAAGAAGAAACAAAAGTCCACACCAATTTCTATGACTAAAAGTGCTTCCACTGGCAGAATCTCAAGTAATCACAGTAATGGACTAACATCACTTAGTAGATCTAACACTTCAGAGAATCTCAAACTTCCTTCTATTTCTAAAGAATATCCATTATCACCAAGATTGACAACTCCTATGAGGATGCCTCCAGCTCTTAATCGAGAAATACTACCCACTGCTTGTGATCGCAGGAAGAAAATGCCACTACTGAATGCTATAAAACCAGAAAATGAGAAGTCTGAGAAAGAAAGATTTTTTAGAGCTAATTACAACTACAATCCATACTTCATCTACAGATTCCCTGCCCCACCAGAAGTACTGGAACGTATAAGTACTCCTTCAGACAAACTCCTTAATATAGTAAGTATCTACATACATGTATAACAAAATAGCATAAAACATTGCTATAATGCTACTTTTGTACTTTTGCATTTGTACAAAAAAAGAATTTTCCAAGAAGATGTGGTGCGATTGCCAATCACAAGAGACCAAATGACACAGAAATTAACAAATTCTATAGGTCACTGTATGGCCTTCAATAATAAGCAAAGCCCATACCACATGGTCAGCTATAAGAAGCCCCAAAATGACAAATTTATAACAATTAATGTGATTGTTTGAGTTAATTTTAAGTTTTTGTCCACATTTTTTAAGTTGCAAGTGGCTTTTTATTGGTAAAAGTTGTCTGCTACACAGGGTTGGTTGAATTGAATTAATCAGACAATCCTTCTTCCTTTGATAAGTATATATATATAAACAGAAAAGATTTTATTTGCTTCATAAGCAAGGGAAATTAGTTTGTTTTTATTACAATTTGCTTTTCAAGTTGTTCTTAAAACAAAAATTAAAATGTTTAAATGACAACCATCTTATATAATGTAATTTTTAAAGGATCCATATGACTATTGCCTACATGAATAATTTTTTATTTATTTTTTCATCTAGGCTATCTTGATAATGGAAATTGCAATAGATCGATATGGGAGCTATGAAGAATTTGAAAACCAAACTGGGGGACCAGTTTTAGGAAGATCTCAGATAATTACTCTAGTCAAAAACTATGTGAAGCGAGAAAATCTGGAAAATGAAATTATGTTGAACTTAAGTGAAGACTTGCTGTCTCGTGGCTCAATGACAAGAGTTAAAGGCAAACCAACACTAAATGTTCGTATTGTCAATCTACGGCAATATTGGGTAGAAGGTCTTCTAAGGCATGAAATTGGTAAGTTAACTAGTGATCAGTGCTCTTATCAATGACATTTAAACTTTTATACAGATACTTACTATTTCTAAAACGATTTTAAAATAATAGCACTTGAAGAATATATATGGTACAATGAGTAACAGTTGTATATTTACATATACAAATGAGAATATTTACCTTAAAGCAAAGCCTATGGTAAAAATGAATATACATGTAATATGATTACATGTAATAATCTTTTGATGGATCCAACAAATATGCTTTGTAGGATATATTCTCTAAGAAAATCATAAAAACTAGTTAGATTTATAAACAAATACTACTCATATGTTTACTATATATACACTAACTTCGTAGATAGCAGTCTGCACCAAAAACTTTCATCTACTAGTCCGGAAACTTTATACCAAAACTTGTCCCTATATGACTTTATAAATTATTTGAAAATTTTCTCTAGTTCAAATTAATGTTTATTAGTCTGGGGCATCAGACTTTTGGCTTTTGACTGAGATAGTTAATTTAAAAAGAAAATAATAAACATTGCTTTTATGTACATTCTGTGTCTTTTTTCGCTACAACAATGATTAATAGACTGGAAGCTTTGATAAACATGGAAAAGAATAATGACCAAAAGTTTTGCATTCTATGCCTTCAATATGTTATGCTGTCAGGGCTATCACCATATTTCTTTTCACTATTGTTCTTTTCATTACAGAGGACTTCTTAAACTTTTAATAAAACATTTTTATGCCCCACCTACGATAGTAGAGGGGCATTATGTTTTCTGGTCTGCGCCTCCATTCGTCTGTCCGTTCGTCCGTCTGTGCGTCCGTTCGCTTCAGGTTAAAGTTGTTGGTCGAGGTAGTTTTTGATGAAGCTGAAGTCCAATCAACTTGAAACTTAATACACATGTTCCCCATGATATGATCTTTCTAATTTTAATGCCAAATTATAGTTTTGACCCCAATTTCATGGTCCACTGAACATAGAAAATGATAGTGCAAAGTTCAGGTTAAAGTTTTTGGTCAAGGTAGTTTTTGATGAAGTTAAAGTTACATCAACTTGAAACTTAGTACACATGTTCCCTATGATATGATCTTTCTAATTTTAATTCCAAATTAAAGTTTTGACCCCAATTTCACGGTCCACTGAACATAGAAAATGATAGTGGGAGTGGGGCATCCGTGTACTATTGACACATTCTTGTTACATACTGGATGTTAGTTAACTTTGAATCGTAAAAATAATCTTTATCCTGAAATATATGACTCTGAGAATGAGATGTCATAATAAAGTGTGAAGCTTTCTTTCTACGCAGTGCTTGTTTCATATTAAAAGTCATTCAATTAAATAAAGCCGATCATCTGACTTATTCAAAATATTTGTGAATTGTGATTTTTATATATAATCCACATGTGATTTTATCTTTTGTCAGGCACACATTATTTAAGGAGTATGAATAATAAGTTCCAACCATGGAGTAATTGGAAAGTGCGGACTGAGTTAGGTATGGCTCCAATGAATCCAACTGAGGAAGGATTAGCCTCACTTCATAGTGTACTGTTAAGGAAAGATCCATGTTTATGGAGATGTGCACTATTGTATTATACAGTGTATAAAGCTGCACATTTGTCTTTGAAAGAACTATTCATAGATTTAGGGAAGTTTGTCAACGATCCACAAGTACGTTGGGACTATTGTATACGGGCAAAGAGAGGGCAAGCTGATACATCCAGACCAGGTATAGTGAAGAATTTGTTATTAGAGGGAAAATAATATTATGTGATCATGATACCCTTAGGCTCTAAAATTTCATATGTTGATTTGATTTTTTTTTTTATCTTGGTCCAATAATATTAACTACTTTGCAGAAAATTAAGAAGGTGAAATATGTCTGTTAAGTGATACCTTTTGTTCCATCAAAGCATAAATTCTAACCTTTACTGTTAACATGACAGGACTAGAACATATCAATCAAGCTTGTTGGACTTTTTTTTTTTTACAAAGAATATAATGTATTTAAATTAAATTTTCCACCAATTGAATTTAAAATGTAATTGTCTTTCCACAAAAGTTTGGTTTAATTTAAAACTACAACAAAAAGTACCAAGTGACCGTACACCTCAAGTCCAAAATCTGTAAAAATGAAAACAAAATTGTAAAAACTGGATGTCCAATCCTCAAAATGAATATTGGAAAAGAATTGTATAAGCTACAAAATCAACCTAAATACATAATAACGTACAGGACATATATGCATGAACCTTGTAAAATAAAGAAAGAAAATAAATGAATTCACAATAAGTGATAAAAACAACAACAATAAAATGTATTATTTTTACAGGTGCGTTTTGTAAAGATCAAGTATATCTAGATGGAGCTTTACAGATTTTGAAGAACAGACGCCATTTAGACTTTCATTCTTTGTTAAGATATGGGAAAATATCCTACAGAGATATAGACATTATCAGTGATATAGCAGAATTAGAATACACAAGAATTCCATCATTTATGGAGGATCTTCACACATACAGGGGACATTTAGACAGAATTTGTGATGCCAATGGCTTAACAGATGATATTCTAATGAAAGTTTGATTAATAGGTGTTATTTTTTATTTTATCTTTTAATAAGAGTACTGCCATTAGTGCAGATTATCTTATCAAATCAAATTTAAAGCATTACAACATCTTATAAAAACAGTATTAAAGCAATGAATTAATTTTTGCTGTCTGATGTTCCTATTCAGGGTAAAAAACATTTAGAAAATGGCTACCAGTACTGAGTAGGCTAGTACCCTTTTAGTAAGTGGCCAATATATATTTATGAAGTGACCGTAACAGGTTATGTCATTTATGTTAAAAGTATTTGTTTTGAAAAAGAATGAAAATTTTATATAATTTTGATTCTTTAGAAATCAGTCTTTTATTATATCTTGAGGTACAATCTACTAATTTGCAATCTTCTTACTTTTTTTTTATGATTCAAACCTTTTAAAATCAAGATATCTTTTGAGTTTTCTATATTTAATTGTTAAATTGACAATGTTGAGCAATTTTGACAATCTCTATATTTTTTTTATTCTATAATATCACCTTGTTTATAAGTCTGTAAAACACTTTTTTAATTTACAGAAAAATCCTTTAAATAATAAATTATCTTTTATTATTATTTTTTTAAGTTGCCATCTGACCTTTTGAACTAGTTGTTTGTAATTTGACAATTTGTTACTTTTGTATTAATAAAAGGTAAAGGGCCTTAACTCTACCTCATTTAGATAAGTATTAAACATAAGATCATATGTAATACATTGTTTGAATTAAAAATACTGCTGTTTGATAGTTGTTTCAAAATAAAAATAATCAGCTTTAAAGGGTATTGTAGTGCAAGGGAGATAATAGTGTATATATCAGATATTTTAGTTCATAAAGGATATAACATTATTTCTGTTACTGATAAACTACTCCATTTAATTTAAAGACTTTTATGACAATAAAAAAAAATGAGAAAAATTATGAAATGAGTATTGACAGATTTCTATTTTGAATAATAATAATTAGGAAAGGTCACCTGCTGCAAATGAAATAATTTATGTGTTTGTGAGTTTTGACTACATTAAATTAATTATCAATAGCAGGAGTCTATAACAAGGATCATTGTGATGAGCTTCTGGCTATACCCATTATCAGTGATTATTTTCATTTTCACAAAATTTGCTCTCTGTAAGCAAGCAACTAATTTAAACTGCAATTTTTCAAATGATGAAAATGTGGGTGAAGTATTGGTGTTTATTTATTTTTTGAGTGACTTTTAGGTTTTGGGTAAAATCATGAGTATAACTTTGCTGTTTAATATGAGGTGAGGGACATTATAACAATATGTAAAGTTGTTCTATGTGCTTTATCAGTTGTTATAGATTTGTTATTTTGTAAACATATTTTGAGGACAATACATAAGGTGCAGCAATCATGTTTATTTATGTTTATCTTAAGAATCATAAACTGTTAAAAAAGAAATGGTTGAAATATGTCAGCAGTTAATAGCAAGGTGAACAAATTTTATAATGATTTTATTCCAATAAAGGATTATAAAAATTGTTAATGAATTAAGATAATATTGCAGATTTGAAGATAAGCATGTTCCAACATTTTTCTGGATTCAAATTTAAATCAGTATCTTTACTTGTTCTTTTCTTCTTTTCAATAACTACAGAATTAATCAAGTATGAAATTAGTAAAATATATTGGAAATATTAAAAAAGCAATCTGAACTATGAACTTTTAGTTATCTTGATTTGAAATAGAAAAGTACTGCAATGGAATTTTAGTGCTTTTTTAAATATTATTTTAAATAGAATGAAATTCAAAACAGTGTGGCTGTGGCCATTGATTGACACATTAAATTCATCCATTGACTGGGACAATTTAGTGAACGTTTGTATGTAACAACTACTACTCACTATGTACTTTTTAAAGACACCTAAAAGAGGGAAGAAAGATACCAAAGGGACAGTCAAACTCATAAATCTAAAACAAACTGACTACGCCATGGCTAAAAATGAAAAAGACAAACAGAAAAACAATAGTACACATGACACAACATAGAAAACTAAAGAATAAACAACACGAACCCCACCAAAAACTAGGGTGATCTCAGGTGCTCCGGAAGGGTAAGCAGATCCTGCTCCACATGTGGCACCCGTCGTGTTGCTTATGTGATTACAAATCCGGTAAATAGTCTAATTCGGTAGGTCACATTCATGAAAGGGAAGGGGATTGTAGTTAGGACGTAAGGAACATATCCGATATCATTTGTGAAACGGTTATTCCATAACGGTCAACCAACTCGTGATGGCGTCCGTAAAATTTACGAAGGGATGATTTCAACTTCACCATTTGGAACTCTTGGTTTAATAGCTTCCTTGTGAGCAGTAACCCTCTATCAAGAAAATCATGATAGGAAATGCAAGCACGGGAATATCGTATCAATTGGGAGATATATACCCCGTATGCAGGTGCTGCTAAACTATGGGGTCACCAAAGGTTCTCAACACCTTAATAAAGTAATTCGAAAAACTAATCAGAAATAACACGATGTTTTGATTTATATCAATTATATAAATCAAAACATAAAGGTTATTCCTGGTTAATTTTTTGAATTATTTTATAATTAAAGGCGTTAAGAAACCTTTGGTGACCCCACAGTTTAAATGTCTATCGTAAGTACGGCGTGAACAGTGGTCGTTACAGACAAACGTTCACGTAAATTGTCCCAGTCAATGGATGAATTTAATGTGTCAATCAATGGCCACAGCCACACTGTTTTGAATTTCATTCTAATGTGATGTGATTGTTAATGGCATATATGAATATAAGATGCCATAGTTGTTATACTAGTTGAAGTTGTTTTTTTTTGTGACAATTGTTAAATTTACACATTGTTTGTTTTGTAGTAATGTGTTGGGTTTTTTTTTGTGATAATATTTATTTGTATGTTACAACAAATTGGCAGTCAGAGGTGCTGATCTTTAGATATTCAATATCTATAAATATAAAATAAATTAATTTGCTTCTTTTTAAATTCACCCTTGGTAAGGTATGGTCAGAGTAGATTTTTTTTTCAATGTTTGAAGTTTGAACATGTATCAAAATATTTGATTGTAAGAGCTGTCGATTAATTTACAAAACTAACGGGAAAAATTTGGTACAAATTACAATTGATGTAAGATTTTTTTGTTTTAAAAAAAGAGCCCCTGGATTTTGTTTTGAATTAAAGCTGAAATAAAACTTTAAATATATGATTAGATATTTGACAATTGAATATACTTATGAATTTATGGACTAGAAATCACTTTCACTGTTTACATCAAGCCTAATGTACTTTTGTTAATTTTTTTAGACATGCCTTAATTGCCTTGTTTTACTTATTTATTATGATTACATAATTTACATTCTATTATTCTGTTTATGGTTTGAAATTATATTATCTAAAAGATTTTTGAGTGGATAGAAAATATTGTTGATTTTATTTGAATCGATGATGCCTTGTTAGATTTTAAATTTCAAAGACAACAGATATCAAAAAGCCTTAATTACTGTAAACCTATTATTTTCGGTAGCTAATTATTTTTACAACTTTCATGAGTAGAAACATAACGCAAATATAAATCGTCGTGAACATGTAAAACTTGTATCTTTGCTTATCTTATTACATTAAGTAAATTTTATAATTGCAAAAATAATTTCGTTGCACAGTGGGCTAGAAAGGGCCAAATGCGACATAAAGTATCCACGAAATTAAGTTGGTTTACAGTAAATGGAATCTTTGGAATAACATTGGTTAAGATTCTTTAAATAAAAGTTACAAACTAATATATATATTTGTAAAATAAAAATTCATACTTTTATTTAACATTTTATCTTATATTGCAATTCTTAACAGTTTCTTAACAGTATCTTTTGTAAGTAATATTTAACAAGTCATTTAAAAAAAAATTATGAATGAAGTCAGAATTTACATTACTTTTAGTATAATATATGAAGGATGGCATAATTTTGTTGTCATTTTGCAAACATCAACTTGATTTTTTTCACTATAACTTGATCTCTTGAACTAGTTTTTACTTTTATTTATCAAGGAAGTCTAAGTTGTAGGGGAAATATAAGTATGACACTTTGTCCTTCCCATTTGGTGTTTTCTATGTTAAAATCAATTGTCTATAAGAGGAAGTTTTATAAAACATAAATTTAGATAGGTATAAAAGGAACATTACATAAAAAAATGATTTGGTTAGACTGATTATTATGAAATTTATTTTTTGTATTGTTTAATTTTTTGTCTTGTTTTTAATATATTAAAATGTTTCTAATAAACCTTTCATACAATGCTTTTTTTGTGTATTCTTTTTCAATATGATAAAGGGGTGAAAAGTTACACTAATACAATGTTTATTATTGGAGATAGTTTGTAAAGTCTGACAATTTAGCAAAACTATTTCCTTAAGAAAATAAGATTCCACCTATGTTAAGCAAACCATGACAATTTTGTTTTATTTATAAGGTTTCTAGATGTGCCATAGATTGTCTAAGCTTTTTTCTGTAAAACCTTTAGGAATTTGGGGTCCTCAATGCCCTTTTATTCTTTTGTCCTTGAGGAAATGACATCTTAAGTAATATTGATAGACGGATGCCCAGTGATGACTTGAGATCTACATGACATGTTAGCACATATAGGGAACGACGAATGCCAAGTGACGCCCCTAACACATTCTATGTGATCCTGGATACTACTGTGCCTCATGATTACCTTCAGACCTCTAACTTAAGTTTGAGGATCCTCTATAACATAGTTTCTTTATGTGTTGCCCTTTAACCCTGGAACAGCTGGTGGCAAATCATACTCATCATAAACATGTACATGTATATACCACACGGGACCAATGCTAGTCTCTCGGCTAGTCTTTAGATGAAGAACCACAATTACTGACCATATAAAAACCAGAACCAGACAAATAACTAAACCTAACGCAAGTACTTCAACAAATTGATAAGGCTGTTGATAACAAAGGCTTGATAAAGTTTCACTTTTATTATAATATAAGTTTGCCCTTTGGGAGTCAGTATCTCAGCTGGGAAAATTTTGCTCCAGGCCCTGTCGACGACACTTGGTATTATCGTAGAGTGGTTGTATCGGACACAAATTAAGGCTTAGTAAATAAGAACGTCTGCTTGCAATGATACATGTATTGAACTCTGAAAAGCTAACGTCACAACAACGGTGACGTCGTGTACATAGAGAGCGGTAGCGGGAACACCTCATGTGCAATTCTTAACATTCTGGGGGCCCGCAAATGAATTTAATTACAATAAAATGAAAATAAATTATGAAAAATTCACTTTGAATTACTGTCTCTGAAAACTTTGAATAGCTTTAACTGTCTTTGATCATGAGCACGAATAAAATAAAATTATTTCTATAATAAAGCACGAATAGTTAACAGTCCATGAAATTAAACGATAGTCTCATTTGGTCCACATCTTTATCTTTTCCTTTGCATCGGTCTTCGCTCGTCTGGCGGGTAGTATTTCATCACACGGTCCTGTGTATTCATTAGATGTTAGTTCTAGAGGATATAACTTGCTAATAGGTCTAGACGTTTGATCATTTTTAGTCCGTAAAATAGCTGATCTGCTAAACCCATCTCGTCCCTGAATCAATTTGTCGACGATCCCTACATTCCAAGTTGTTCTTGAAGTTTCATCATGTATTAGAACTACCTCTCCAATATTAATGTTCTGTTTGTCCACTCCTTTAGTTCGATGTTGTTCTCTAAGTGATGTAAGGTATTCACGTTTCCACCTTGTCCAGAAATTGTCAATGATATGATTTTGAATCTGTAACAATTTATTAGCTGATGCTTGTGTTAAGTTTTTTGAATTTTCAATGTTTCCATCTAAAGTTCCGGTGTACGGTAAACTCGTAATTCTTCTTCCGTAGAGTAAATGTGAGGGTGTCAATGGTTCATTATCCGATGGATCAGATGATAGGTACGTCAACGGACGATCATTAAGAATAGCTTCCACTTCTGTGACGATAGTTACAAGTACACGTAAACTCACAAATGCCTTTCCTAAAACTTTTTTAATACAATTTTTTGTCAAACCTATTAATCTTTCCCACCAACCACCGTACCATGGTGCACGTTTCGGTATGAACTTCCATACTGTTCCATACGAATTTAATTGTTCATTTAATAACGGTGACTTGGTCAGAAACTCTATTTTCTTTGCCGAAGCTACATAGGTTGTACCATTATCTGATATCATGATTTTTGGTAACGACTTCCTGCTAGTAAATCGGCGAAACGCTAAAATAAATGTCTCTTCTGTAAGATCTTCTACAATTTCTAGGTGTACGGCCCTTGTATTCGCACAAGTAAATAGGCAAATGTACGCTTTTCCTCCAACTCCATTTTTAGTTTTGATGCTCAATGCACCAGTAAAGTCAACGCCTGTTACAGTAAACGGCGGTGAATCTCTTAGTCTGTCTGCTGGTAGAGGCGGTGGGTCCGGAGTAGGATACGGTCTTCCTGTAACCTTTCGGCAAGTAACACATTTGTGAATAATTGTTTTCACATATTGTCGGATTGCTGGAATCCAGTAAAACTGTCGTAAAGAAGTGACAGTACTTTCTAATCCGGAGTGAAGTAGTCTATTGTGGGCATCCATTATAACTAGAGTTGATAATGTATCCTTATTTGGCAATAATATCGGGAACTTGGCTGAAGCGGCAATAGGTGCGTTGTTTAAACGTCCGCCACAACGTATTAACTTGTTCTCGTCCAGATACAATTTCAACTGCTTTACAAGATTATTTTTTGACGTTTTCTGTTGTAAACTGTGAAACACATCCGGGTAATTTCGAAGCTGTGAATCCTGTATCCAAGCAACGGATGCTATCTGAATTTCTTCTACATTTAAATTCCCACTACGTTTTTTCTTATTTTTACAGTTGTAAATAAATCTGTATACATATGCTGTTACACGTAAAAGTTTCTGGTACGCTCCATACCTATCTATATCCATGATTTTATTTATTCCCACTGTAATACTTGTCGCTGTATCGTTTGTGTTTGTTGATAAGTTATCTTTGGTTAGAGTTGTACATATTAGAGCTTCTTTTTTCCACTGAGGCCATTTTTTAGTATCAACAATCCATCCGGGGCCTTTCATCCATAGATCACAATTTTTAAACCTTACAGCTGTCATTCCTCTTGAAAGTAAGTCTGCGGGGTTTGAATCAGTCGGACAGTATCTCCAGGAAAATCCATGCGTAAGCTGATTTATTTCCGCAACTCTGTTTTTGACGAAAATCGGTACTTGTTTCTTAGTCATTAACCAACTCAGTGTAATTTGACTGTCACTCCAAAGTGTTGCCTGTGAAAAGCTTATATGTGACTTCAAATGTTTCAGTAATCTACTCCCTATCACTGCTGCCATGAGCTCAAGTTTCGGAATTGTCATGTTTTTCAATGGGGCAACTCTGTTTCTAGACATAATCAGCGTTGACTGGTTCCCGCAAACTACATATGCACATGCTCCATACGCCTTTAAACTTGCATCTGTGAATATGTGTAGTGAAATATCTTCCGTTGATCTCCTTTCTTTGAAATACGGTCTTGAAATTTCAGTCTCTATACATTCATGTGTGTCTCGTTGAATTTCTTTCCATTCCATTATAGTTTCTGGCGATAGCGGTTCATCCCAATCCAGTTTTTTCTCCCATAGGGTCTGCATGAACATTTTACTCCTCACTGTTATCGGACTTATAATTCCTAGAGGGTCGTAAATTTTTGAAGATTGTCTAAGAATTTCACGCTTTGTAATCAAATGATCCTCCATTTCGATGTATTCCTGTTTTGCGAAAGTAAGCGTGTCCTTGTCTGTATTCCATCTAAGTCCTAATACTTTGATAAGTTTGTCATTATCAAGTACATTTTCTGACGTTGCGCGATCTTGTAAAGTCTTGTTGTTTGATGCCCAAGAGCGTAAATTAAATCCCGCTTTTGCAAATAAGGTACGAGATGTGTCAAAATATTGTAGTAATTGGCTCTCGGTTGGAAAACTTGAAATTATGTTGTCAACGTAAATATCCTTCTGTATGGCATCAGTCCATTCACATGTATTTTCACTTAGGTGCTTTTGAACAACTGCATTTAAAATAAATGGAGAACAGGTAGCTCCAAATAAGACGGATTTGAATCGGTAAACTGAGAGCGGACTTGTAGAGTCTGTAGGATCGGAAAACCAAAAAAATCTAGTTACATCACGGTCTTTCTCTTCTAAACCAACATTCAAAAACGCTTTTTCAATATCTGTTGAAACTGCCCATTGATTTAATCGAAATCTAAGTAAAATACCTGTTAACTCGTTTAGATCAGGTGGTGTATCCATTAAACAGTCATTTAAGCTAGGAGTTTCTTGTCTTGCTCTACAGCTACAGTCAAACACTATCCTAATAGGTGTAGTCGACGATTCTTTTTTGACGGCATGATGCGGTATGTAGTGTACTGTGTTACTAGTCGCTGTGTCTTCTCCTATCTTCTCTATAAATCCTCTTCTTTCTTGTTCACCTATTATTTCTCCGTATTTTTGTAACAAATGCGGTTCCTTCTTCAGTCGTTTAATTACGTTTTCTGTTCTGCGATGGGCTATTTCTTTGTTCATTGGTAATGGTGGATGCTCTTCTTTCCAGGGTAATGTAGCAAAATATCTGTTGTCATGGTAACTGATACATGTCTTCTCATATACTTCTCTTAATGCCTTGTTCCCTGTTTCCTTCTCATCTATTTGCTCAATTCCGAGTGTTTCTAACTTCCAAAATTTCTCCAAGTCGCATTCTTCTGTCTTTCTTGATGTCATTACATTCATCATAGATGTTGGTTGGTCATTGTAACTTGGTGTACCGTGAAGTGGTCCTGACAGTAAATAACCTATTTTTGATTTCACGGCAGTAGGTCCCTCACCTCTAATGATATGGTTTTCTATAATTGACCAATAGTAGTCGGCTCCTACGAGTACTGAGACTTGGAAATTGTCGTTCGCGGTAACTGGATGTGCGAGTTTTATCTCGGATAAATATGACAATTTAGCAGCTTTGCGGATGTAAGTTTGGAGTGGTGCGGCGATTTCCGGTACGATCAATACTCTGATCGGCAATTTTCCTTCGTCTGTGAGCAAATAAATAGTTGCAGTTTTTAAGTGTCTAATTTTCGTACTTTGTGCACTGTCCCCGAACCCGGATAAATTTAAACTTTCTGTGCCAATTATTGATAACTGCAATTTAGCGGCTAAGTCTTCTGTGATGAATGACCTCTGTGCGCCCTCATCAAAAAGAATGTTGGCATCTAAAGATTGTAGTCCTGAACTTACAGGATTAATTGCGGTTTTGAGCATGACATTCGTGGTTGCCTGTGAATGTAAAATTGTGTCCGTTTCCTTCGCGTTGTGTTGAATGGTACTTACGTTCACACTATCTTCTTTATCTATTTGTGCATTATCCTTACATAAACTCGTGTGATGACGCTTATGACATTTTCTGCATGTTTTATTTGACTTGCAATCAACCAAGTTATGATGTCCTAAACAGTTGAAGCATAGGCGGTCTCTTTTTACTATTGACATGCGATCTTTATATTCAGTTACTTTGGTACAATTTACCGAGGCGTGTGATTCGTGACAATAATCGCACTGTTTAGATTTGAAGTTAGTGTTTTGGTGATTCTTATTTTGGTGGTTGTGACTTGATTGTCGATTTCGCGGTTTTGTGTTCGTCAAAAATGCTGCAGTAGCGGTAGGATTTTCATGACTGTCTGTTGAGTTACCGGCTTCCATGATATTTATTTCATTAAATATTCCTTTTCGTAAGTCTGCTAAGCGTATGTTTGTGGACCCAAATTCTCTTGCTAGGTTTTTTCGAATTTCTCCTGGTAGTTTGTTCAATATTATTGGCACTAACAGCGCTCCGTATGAAACATCAGTTTGTCCTAGTGATTCTAAACCTCTTATGTAAATTTCAATGTTGTCATAAAAATGTCGGAGGTTGAAAAGTGTGTACCTAGGCGACGTAATATCAATGAGTTCCTGCATATATCTCTGTGTAATTTTATGTTGCTGACCATATCTTTCTTGTAATAGGGAAATTGCCTTTTCATAGTTTGCATTAGTGAGCGCAAAACCTGTCACTGATTTTAGAGCTTCATCGTGAAGTAACGATTTCAAATAGTTGAATTTTTGGACGTTGCTTAAGGTTGGGTTTGTATGCACGGCTGTCTCAAATGAGTCCCAAAATGATTGCCATTGAAGTATATCTCCATCGAAAGTAGGGAGATTCAACTTGGGTAGTTTGTTGTATTCACTAGTTGAGCTAACGGATGGGCGAAAATCTGACAAACGGTAATTTGAATTGTTCTGATGTTCTGTATATGAAGAGTTTATAGTATGAACGGGTTGAGTAGTTTCTATGCGTGGAGTAAAACTTTCTGCGTGTGTATTCAACGCTGTAGTTTTGACTAAGATAAATTTGTTGACTTGACGAATTTTACCTTCTAAGTTAAATGCATACTCATCTGCTTCAACGATCTCTGTTTCAATATCTCCGTCGTCCAGTTCCTGTACTATGTCCTCATCTAACTTGCGTAATATTTCTTGCTTCCGTTTCAGACTATCCAATATGTTTGACAAATCCTCCGTGTCCACGGTTCCATTCTCTTCTTGTTGAACGTCTTCAAATTTCTTTATCAGTCTGGAAACTGCACTTCTATGTCCTGCTCGTATCGAACGTAGCTTCAGATTCATCCTGGTCTCGGTACCAATATCGTAGAGTGGTTGTATCGGACACAAATTAAGGCTTAGTAAATAAGAACGTCTGCTTGCAATGATACATGTATTGAACTCTGAAAAGCTAACGTCACAACAACGGTGACGTCGTGTACATAGAGAGCGGTAGCGGGAACACCTCATGTGCAATTCTTAACAGGTATAGTGGGTAGCCAAGCCCCGTGGACATGGACACTCCGCCAATCAACTGGAACGCAGAGGGTTCCAAAAAGGGGATGAAGCGATGCTTCATCTCGTAGCAGGGTGCTACGAAAAGGGGTTGAATTGACGGTGGAGAGATGAAAAGTAGTTAATTACTTGGGGATAAGAAGAGAAATTAACCAGTGGTGAATTTCGTAATGGTCCAAAAATCAGATGTGAAACAGCTGAGTGACCCCCAAGGAATGAATAGGAATGTGGTTGTAAGGGGATGGACTTAAATTGGCCTTGGACACCTTCAATACTTCACTGATAATAAAGATAGAAATAATTAACTATGTATTTAATCATATGAATCAGTTTTTAAAAATAAAACAATCAAATACATGATACATAAAATACTCAAATGTTTAATATCTACAGGCATGTATTGTACATGTGCAAATGTACACTATATGGTATAAAATAAGAATAAAGGCAAAAATTATTTTACATGGGATATGACGTGATGGAAATATACAAGAATCATGATGATAACTTTTGTTGTGCTTTTTTAATTACATTTTTACTAGTTCTTATATAGCGACAATAACTATTAGAATTCCATCTACCTAATGTTTTAATTAAGTGATCCTCAATATTAGATTTTCCAGCTGTTGTCGCAGCTCCAATTCGAAATGAATGTCCGTTAAAGGACTGGGGATTATATCCACAGATACCCAAAAGATGCTTTAACTTGCAGATGAAAAATTCTCTTTCTAGAGCTTTACCAGATTCGTCAATAAATAAAGCATTATTATTTTGAAATTTAAACATGGTGTTCCTTACAATCAAATAATCATGTAAAGCTTTAAATGGACAACAATCATGATTTAGCTTGTGAAGTTGAATATCAACACCCATCCTGAAAGGGTCAGTCTTAGATTGCTTTAAATGTAAAATAACATAGTCAGAATAAAATAAAACATCAGATATACATAAATTGTTGTTACAATCAAATGATTTTGACCTGCGAATTGTAAACTCGCCACATCGTAAGAAACCATAAAAAGCTACTGTAAAAGCAGTATATAACATCTGGTCAATAAAAGGTGAAAAAATTCCTTCTTTAAGCTTAACACATAAATGTTGAAGGATATCAAAAGTTATGGGTAAGCGATCTTTAATGATTGGTTTTTGTAATCTTTTAATAGAATTTAAAAACAAGGACAGTCTCTCTAAATTGTTACTAGAATTATTGAAAGGAGAACATATGTTGTCCTTTAAGCATCTATGTCTAATTCCACATATGTATAGTTTAATGGTAGAGCACTGTAGCTTGAGATGTTGAAAGCAATGTGTAGCAAAATATATCAACAGATCTTCTGACACTGAATGAGGCTTGCTGTCAGTAACACTTATACCATTTAATAGCAAAAATTTTAAAAAATGATTATAACCAGTCTCATATGACACTTTTGTCCCTTCAGAAATAGAAAAATTCCATAATTTACTAACTGTTTCACTCAGTGCCACATTACTTCTGATGCACTTGGAACTATGCATGGACTCTGTTCTGCTTTTGGGGCCAGCTTGTGAAAACGGGTGATCTGTAAACGAGACAAAGCATCCGAAATTTGGTTTTTATAACCTGGAACATGTTTTGCACTAAAGTAAAAATTATATTTAGCTGCACACCAAGTCAGCTGTCTCATCAATTTCATAATTTCTAAAGTTTTTGATCTCCCCTTTTTCACAATAGCTACAGTGGCCTCATTATCACACCAGAATAATATTCTTTTAGAAGACCACTCTGGCCCCCAAAGCAGTGCTGCTACAACAATAGGATATAATTCTAAAAAGGCTATTGAAAGGTTGTTTGTCAATGATGGTAATTCCAAAGGCCAGGTTGAATAAAAGAATTTCCCCCGGAAAAAGCCCCCAAATCCTATTGTTGAGGCAGCGTCTGTAAATAATTCCATATCAAAGCTACTTGTAAATTCATTTTCATGAAACATAGTAATGCCATTCCAGTTTGACAAAAAACGTAACCAAAAATCCAAGTCTGTTCTACATTCTGTGCTTAAATGCACAAAGTCAGACAAATCTTTGACTGTAGTTGACAAATTAATCAAATAAGAAACAAAAGACCTTCCAGGTAAAATAACCCTGGAAGCAAAATTTAAATGTCCCAATAACTGTAAAAGTTCTCTTTTTGTGCAAGATGATTTGTGGAGTATTTTGCGGATAAAATTGCATATCCTTTGCACTTTATTATCAGGTAATCTAGTTTCCAATTTTTGTGAGTCTAGTATGATACCCAAATATTCTAAACAAGTAGTAGGCCCAACTGTTTTATGACTAGCAATGGGAATGTTAAGCCGTTTAAATATTGTCATCATAATTGCCATTGTCCTCTCTCCATCTTCGTCGGGATGATCGATTGTTAGGAAATCATCTAATTAATGCAAGATATGCTGTACCTTATAGTTTTTCTCAGCAATATAACACACTGCTTGGGAGACAGTGTCAAAAATTTTAGGACTGGAACGGCATCCAAAGGTGAGTCTAACATAAAAATAATACATAGATTTCCACTTAAAACAGAATAGCGGCCACTGTGTAGGTTTGTAAGGACAAATTTTGAATGCATCGGATATATCGTACTTGGAAAGACTTGCTTTCCTACCACATTTTGAAATGATGCGGATAGCATCATCTATTTTCACATAAGACATAGAACAATCACTTTTGTCTATCATGTCGTTAACACTCATACATTCATCATTGTGTGGTGACGACAAATCTAAAATTAATCTTTTCTTATCTGAATATTTCCCTGTTGCTACCCCTAAAGGGCTTACTCTAAAACGAGGAAAAGGACTATGTTGAAATGGCCCATACACAAAACCTTTTTCACATTCTTTCTTAATCAAATCTGAAACAACTGTAGATTGCGACCTAGCTGAGTAATTATTTTTGCATACTTTTGTATCCCATGTATCGTATTTTACCATGGAATCGAAACCATTTCTTAATCCATTTATCAAATATGATCTGAAATTTATATCTGGATGATTCTGCAGCTCATGATCAAGTTTTTCTATGTTGATAGGAGTTGATGCTTTCATCGAATAATCTTCCAAAGGTACATGTATATGTAGTCATGATTTGTTATCAGGTTTAGTCTGAGTAACATCTTTGCTACTAGTGTTATTTTTGTAGGTTTGTGAATATTTTTGAGGTACATGATGGTTTTGTCTATTACCTGTACATGTATGTGCTGGGTGACCTGTAGATCTACAAGTTGAGCAAGCGTGAAGAAGGTTGCATGTTGTTCTGAAACAACCCCTGACATTATTATAATTGTTACATACTTCTTTACCGTCGTAAAATACTCTACTACGACCTTGTTTATCAAGCTTGTTTTGCATGTTTGGTCTGACTGACCTGTTGTTACCTAAGTTGCTATCTACATGTATACCCTGATGATCAGAAATCTGCAATGAACAAAATTCTGTGGCATGATCAACTTGATGACATAAGTTGCATGCATTTACTCTAATACCCCCACTAACTAGTGAAAGAATGTCACGGTCTCTTTTGCTCCAATCGACCTTGATGTGTTTCTCTCTTAGGAGTGTAGCTGCCTTTGCGGAGAACAGCTTATGGTAGGTATAAAATTTATCACCATAAAATTTATGGATCTGAATCAAATCTGCTTCATAAGCATCCAGCTCTTCGCGTCTTTCGGGATATGACCCACACATAATACGTTTATATTTTCCAAAGGCCTGAATAAAATCTTGTATGTTCAGGTTCCTGTTAAGACGGGGGTCAGGCTTGCTTGATAAATTAACCTTGATGTCATCAGCAGTGATATTGTGTGATTGAGGGTTTTCGTAATTTGATATTAGTAATGTAGTAAGATTAATATCCTTACCCTCAATAATATTCCTTTGAATATTCGGTGACACAATATCAACATTAGTGAAAGAATCCGATCTCACTCCATATCTTGTTGAATCCATTTCGGCAGTGGTATAGTGAGAAAATGGCAAGGCACTTGTCGACGGACTAAAGCTGAAGTTGTGTTGTGCGGTGGTTCTTTGAGTTGTACCAGGAACTGGTATTAGCGGGACATCGGAGGCGTTCCGTTGCTCGTACCAATTAGCTAGATCGTAGGTCTTGTTCAAGGAATCCGGTGATGGTCTAATGTGGGAAACGGATGGTTGCATGCTTGCCATACACTGTGTAAACGTGTTGACCATTGTTGATGTAAACAAAGCAGCCATATTGTTTACATTGGAGTCCCGTACGTCGTTTCCGGTTACACTATCCATGCGCGTTGTTGATGGGGCGGAACTTCCTTCATCTGTGGGCGGGTCTTGAAGTACTTCTCTTGCTGGTTGCCTAATATGGTTATCCGCTGCGACGGGTGCACCTTCTCGTATTTCGTTGTTGCATAGGCGCTCCTTGTTGTCAAGATACAGTTGTTTAAGTACTGTTTTAGACCAGCTTTTTGGAATGTTTATTCCTAACTTCCGCAATTCGTCCCGAAATCTTGCACCTGTCCAATTTTCTGGATTTTCCATATCCCATTGCGAGCTTTGTGTAGCATTTTCTTCGTTGTTATATGGATGTTGTCTGTTACGTGAACGACGGTTGCGTCTGGTCGAGGAGGCCATGTTATAAAATTTACTAAAGTTTTTATAGCCGTAAAATCACGAAACTGTTGAATAATAAAACTGATTCAAGTTCTTAAATTTCGGGAAATAGTAGTCCAATGTTGAATATTATTACTAAAGTTTTTGTAGTCGTAAAATCACCAAAACTGTTGAATAAAACTGATTCAAGTTCTTAAATTTCGGAATATAAATTACTAAAAGTTTGAATAGCCGTAAAATCACCAAAACTGTTGAATAAAACTGATTCAAGTTCTCAAATTTCTGGAAATAGTAGTCCAATTTTGAATATCAAGAAGTGATTGGAAAAAACGAATTTTAACTGCAATGAATATTATGTACGAGATCACTAATTTACGATGAGTTTATAAAGAATTGTCTACAGTTCTCCTGAATAATCGTGATCACTATTAGGAAATGATCGAAAGTCGTGTATAAAATACCTTGTGTCTCCAAGGCAGGAGAGAATAAAGTTATATGAATCCGATTTCCAGTCCAGACAATCTTCCACAATAAAGTCTTAAGTTTAAACAGCAGAAAATCAGTGTAAAATGAAATTGAAAACTTATTCCTATAGAGTAAACGTCCTTTGTATTCAACAGCCAAATCAAAAGTGAGAAGCTGGCAGCCTGCAATTGTAACCTGAGAACCTAATCCCTGATATCAGACAGACCAAATTAGGCATGACCTTTGACCTTACAATGGAATCAACTGCCCCATTTCATGGAAGAAACCATTCCATCTGAATAAACAACACTTATACTCTCTGCATAAGTTTCAATTCAACTATGTTGTTTGTTTGGCATTTTAAATTTTTGTTTCAAGCATCTAGGATAAGTCTATTGTAGACTAAATACATGCAGAGCATACAAAAATACAACCTGGTATGGTTGATGAATTTTTTTTTATTACAAGGTTACCAGTATATAGAGAGAAAATAACAAAATGAAGATAGATTTATAATCCTTCATAATATAAAACACTAATATTTTCTGGTGTTTTCATTAATAGTCTTAGACTGGAATTTATTTAGAAGCTCATAAAAGCCAAAATCACGCACCTGGATTTAAATAGCAGACCAGATGACTCAGAACTAATTAGATATATGAAGATGTGGTATGATTGCCAATGAGACAACTCTCCATCCAAATAACAATTTATAAAAGTAAACCATTATAGGTCAAGGTCTTGAGGGAATTCTTCATTTATCAATTTCCTCAAGTCGGAATGCATTCTGTTCATCACATTATTTTTCTAAATGAACAGTTGTAATTTTTATTTAAGATAGTAACATAATAGCAGGCATGTAGGCAAGCATATCTGACACAATTTTAAACATAAGCATGTCTGATAAAGTTAAATCTACTTTTGCCGTGTGATTTAAGGAAGATATTAGTAACTTTTATGATTTTTTTACCATAAGTTAATATATTAACATCAGCTCCATATTTTACAAGTAACAAGGTCATTTGCTGCGCGCAATTATGATGGCATCATTTAAAAACAGTAGGGGTATGGCTGAGCTCTGTTAAAGTGGCCATATTTGTACCAGGAATATTGGCTGAGCTCGATTATGGTATCAACATATGACAAATAGCAGGGTTATGGATAAGCTCAATATTTGAAAAGTAGCAGGGTTATGGATGTGGTCCATAGACTCCATAATGGTGTCAATATTTGATAAGTAGCAGGCTATAGATAAGCTCCGTTGTGGTGTCAATATTTGACAAGTAACGGGGTTATGGATAAACTCCAGTATGGTGGCAGTTTTTGACAGGAAGCAGGGTCAAGACAAGCTCCATTATGGTGGCAATATTTGAAAAGTGAAAAGTTGTAGATTAATTCCATTATTGGGGGCAATATTTGAAAAGTAATGGGTTGTAAAATAAGCCCTATACGGTGGCAATATTTGAAAAGTAATGGGTTGAAAAATAAGCTCTATACGGTGGCAATATTTGACAAGTGGCGGAGTTAAGTCTGAGCTCCGTTATGGTTGCAATATTTGACAAGTTGCAGGGTTATTGGCAAGCTTCCTTATGGTGTGAGTATTTGACAAGAAGTAGGGTCATTGGTTGAGCCCTATTGTGGTGCTAACACTTGAAAAGTGAAGGGGTTATGTATGAGGTTAATTTTGGTGGCAATATTTGACAATTAGTAGGGTTATGATTGAGCTCTATTATTGTGGCAATATTTGACAAGTAGTAGGGTTTTTGGTTGAGCTCGATTATGATGGCAATATTTGAAAAGTAGCAGGGTTATGAATGAGCTCCATTGTGATAGTAATATTTGACAAGTAGCAGGGTTATTGGCTAAGCTTCATTATGGCGGCAATATTTTACAAGTGAAAAGTTATAGATTAGCTCCATCGTTTGGGGCAATATTAGACAAGAAAATGGTGAAGGATAAGCTCCGTTAGAAAGTAGAAAGGTTTAGACAATATCAATTATGGTGGCATTATTTGATAATGGAGGGTTATTGATACTCTCCATTATGGTGGTAATATTAGACAAGAAGCAGGGTTATTGAATCAGCTGCATTGTGATGGCAATATTTGACAAGTAACGGGGATATGGATGAGCTCCATAATGGTGATATTATTAGACAAGTAGCAGGGTTATTGACTGAGCTCTAGTATGGTGGACACCTTTGACAAGAAATAGGTCTATGTATGAGCTCCATTATGGTGGTAATATTTGACAAGAAGCAGGGTTATTGGCCAAGCTTCAGTATGATGACAAAGTAACGGGGTAATGGATGAGCTTCATTGTGGTGGCAATAATTGAAAAGTTATAGATTAGCTCCATTTGGGGCAATATTTAACAAGTAACGGGTTAAGGATAAGCTCCATTACGATTGCAATATTTGACAAGTTGCAGGATAAGGACAATATCCATTATGGTGGCTTTATTTGACAAGAAGCAGGGTTATGCATAATCTTCATTGTGATGGCAATATTTGACTAGTTACGGGCTATGGATGAGCTCCATAATAGAGACATTATTTGACAGGTAGCAGGGTTGTTGACTGAGCTTTAGTATGTTGGAAACATTTGGTTATATTTATAAATTAACAGTTTACAAAATTTAGAATTTTTGAAATACTAAGGCTTTCTACCTCAGGCATAGATTACCTTAGCTGGATTTGGCAAAACGTTTAGGAATTTTGGTCCTCAATGCTCTTCAACTTCGTACTTTATTTGGCCTTTTTAACTTTTTTGGATTCGAGCGTCAGTGATGAGTCTTTTGTAGACGAAACGCGTGTCTGGCGTATATACAAAATTTAGTCCTGGTATCTATGATGAGTTTATTGACAAGAAACAGGTCTATGTATGAGCTCCATTATGGTGGAACTATTTGACAAGTAGTAGGGCTATTGGCTTAGCTCCATTATGGTTGCACTCTTTGACAAGTAGCAGGGTTATGAATAAGCTACATTATGGTGGGAATATTTGACAAGTACTAGTAATAGTATCATTGGTTGAGATCTGTTGTGCTGTCAATATTTGACAAGTGGACAATTGGTTGAGCTCATTTATGGTTGCCATCTTTGAGAAGTAGCAGGGTTATTTGTGGAGCTCCATTATGGTGGTCATTTTCAATAAGAAGCAGCCAGCTTTTTTAACTGAGCTCCATTATGGTGACCATATTCGATAAGTGGCAGAGTTATTTGATGAACTAAATCATGGTGGAAATGTTTGACAAGTAGCAAAGTCATTGAATTCCATTATGGTAGTATATCGGATAAGTATTTAACAGAGTTATAGCTGAGCTCAGTAAAAGTGGCCATATTTGAGAAGAACAAGTGTTTGTCGAGGAGCTGCATTAAGGTGACAATATTTTACAAGTAACAGGATCATTAACTGAGCTAAACAACCTTCGCATAAATGACAATGAAATGTAGTTTAGCAATTTTTTCTATTTATAGTTATATCAGCCACATGGCAGGTCTATATTCATATTTGAACTAGACAATATAAGGATGATTGTCGCGAAGTTCTCTGCAGATTGAGCATTGGTTTCATGTGAGACTGTTGAAAACATTGCATTATTTCCCATAATGTAGTATATGAATAAATTTCATGTTGATTATTTCGGGAAAGTAAGAGGATCAGTAGCTCTAATTTAGATAGAAAGTCATTGAAAGACTATTTTACTGAAGACTTCTTCAAATTGAAGAAACCATAGATTTTACCTGATATTCATCTGGCCTGTGACAGGAGTTTATAATAATATTATAAAGCGTCATAGATTAGAAGGTTGAATAGCAAGCCTTTTGCCTGAGTTCCATTATTGCCATAGTTTGCAAGTTGCTTGGTATTTGTAGTCCAGGACTCAAAACATCTATTATGTATTTATGTGTTTCTCTGTGCAGGAGGTTTGTCTAGCCATAAAACCAGAGTCAATCCACTATTTTTTGTAAATACCCTTTACAAAGTCAGGAATATGGCAGTTGTTATCAAATAGTTCGTTTATGTATGTTGGTGTTTATTTTTGTTGCACTTCAATGCTTCCGTTGTATCTCTCTTGTAGTTGATGTGTTTTGTATTTGAACAGCGGTTTAATACTGTTGCCTTTATTTTCAATCATTGTGGTCACATTTGGCACTTACTCTGGCCATTAGTTGAGCTCTAATCTATTACTCCATTAGCAAATGATAAGCGTGATCATATTTTTTTAAGTATCCGTGATTGGCTTTATTTCTGTTTTAAAATTATATAGAATGAACTATTGAAATCACGAAATCACAAAGAATATTTGTTGCAACTTATATGCGATTTCTGGCCATAGGTAATAGTATTTCGACATGAGCTCCAAAATAGCGTTGATCAAATATTCAAGAAGAAATAAGCAAACAACAAATTACATAAACATTTGGTGTCGGATAGACTGATTAAATTTTTAGCATTTATTTCCAAGTCAACTGGGTCACCAGAATGTAGTGTAACCTGTTATAACATTTGTATGAGATTTTTATTGTCGAGCCTGCGACTTTTGTCGCAGAAAGCTCGACGTAGGGATAGTTATCCGACGGCGGCGGTGGCGTTATCTAACTTCTTAAAAGCTTTATATTTTAGAAGGTTGAAGACCTGGATGCTTCATATATGGATGCCTCATGTTACGAAGTTTCCATCAGTCACATATCCAATGTCCTTGACCTCATTTTCATGGTTAGTGACTTCTTGAAAAAAAAGTTACGATTTTATGTAATGTTAAATTCTCTCTTATCATACGTAATAGGACAACTATATTTGGTATGTGCGTACCTTTTTAGGTCCTCATGCCCGTCAGAAAGTTTTCACTTGACCTCGATCTCATTTCATGGATCAGTTGAGAAGGTTAAGTTATGGTGGTCAAGTCCATATCTCAGATTCTATAAGCAATAGGTCTACTATATTTGGTGTATGGAATGATTGTAAAAGAGGGACGAAAGATACCAAAGGGACAGTCAAACTCATAAATCTAAAATAAACTGACAACGCCATGGCTAAAAATGAAAAAGACAAACAGACAAACAATAGTACACATGACACATGACCATATGTAAGGTGTACATATCCAGCTGGCAGGTGTCATCTCATTTTCATGGTTCAGTGGTCAAAGTTAGGTGTTTGAGTTTGATCTTTTTTCTAATACTATTTGAATATACATTGAACTATATTTGGTGTATGGATATATTTCATGATCTATATATCAGTCGCTCAAATTTTATTTGACCTTGACCTCATTTTCACGGTTCATTGCTCAGTGTTATTTTTTTTGTGTTTTGGTCTATAAGTAATAGGTCAACTACAGACCTTGACCTCATTTCCATGGTTCATTGGTCAAGGTTAAGTTTATGTGACAGTTGTGATAAAGCTTTATATTTAAGACTTTCAACATAATATCAATGATTAGTAATGAAGGCGAGACATTTCTGCGTGTGCACTCTTGTTGACAATTCTAGTGAGGTTTCTAAATACAAGAGTTGACCATGCAAATAACTCGCCTGCTGCAGTTTTGCGATATTTTTAATATGCAGTGAACTCTCAAATTGAAATCAACTCACTGGTCAAACTGAATTTGCCAACTGCAAATAGGACGCACATTTGACAGTCGGATACAGTTGTGTATTTAAACCTTCCTCCAAATTGAATATGTAGAGCCAAACAATGAACTGCAACCCAAAGCAGAGATTTAGGATTTTATCATTTCATCTTTATATTTGGATGTATATTCATATATAAATATCCGTTAAGTTTATAAAATATATTATCATATTTGGTATGCCAGTGAAATAGAAAAAAATATACTAGTATTTAAAATTTATGAAAAAAATATTCATTGTTGCTTTTAACAAAATAAAAGCTTTGGATTTCAAATATTTTGGCCACGAGCATCACTGAAGAGACATGTATTGTCGAAATGCGCATCTGGTGCAGGAAATTTGGTACCGTTAATGTTATTATAACAACATAATATCTAACAGATTTTAAAAAATATTCCCAGCGTTTGTTCAATTCTAATTAACAATGCGATAATACTGTTTTTCCGGGTACCGTTTCCTATATAGATTCAAGATGTATGATGTTAAAGTTACTAACACCATACAAGCACCACATAAAGACAGCGCAACAACAATTGTTATATTCATACTGAAACAATCCTCGTAATCAGGATCATAGTCAACAAATGGGGTGTTTTTCAAATGTTCTGGTGAATGACACAAATAGTTGTTTCCCATACTCCCCCTAAATCTAAAATAACCAGTCCTCAGCCAAGTTCTGAACCAATGTATTTCGCAGGTACAAGAAAACGGATTGCCCTTGAAATCCAAAAACGGACGCCTATGAATTCCATATCCGTCGATTATATTTCGAGGAAAGAAGTTTTCTCTGATTATTTCAAGTTTGTTGTTCTTCAGCAATAGTTGGCTCTTTATTGTCACATTCACAAATGTTTCGTGGTCCCAGGATGATATGTTATTTGAAGACAAGTCTAATACTTTTAAATTTTTAAAGCATCGGAGTGCATTCGAAGGTATTGACTTAAAGTAAGTTCTAGGTAAGAGTAGATGGTCTAGTGTGGAACACAGGGGGTGGAGGAATGCTGTAATATCATTGTCTGTCCATTTGCTCATATCAACCGAGTCCATCTTCAAATACTTCAGAAGCGGGGCATCTTTTAAGAACGTATGTGAATATTTTGGACTGATCTCATTATAACTTAGGTTCAAATGACGTAATGCCGAGTTGTTTATACCCGAAAAGACATGTAAATATGATGTTATGTTGCACAAACTGAGACTGTTAAGAGACGATAATTGAGAAAATGTTTCTATTGGTAGAAAATCTATTGGATTTGAGTCTGTATATAAATCTTCTAGATGTTTGAATATGTGACTGTCATGGTAAAACATACTAAGATTGGTAAAACGATTGTTACTCAAATCAAGTCGGGTCAGCGAAGACGTAATATTACTTGGAAATTTCAGAACAGATAGTTCCGTATATTTTGCTGAAAATACCTTAACTGGAGGAATAACTGTCATATCTATGGAATAGAGAATGTTACGACTAACATCTAATTCAATCAGGTTTTGCAAATGTTCAAACATCTCACGTGTTAAAGAGGTTAGATTACAAGCTGCAAGGCGAACGAACTTTAATTTTTCGGCAGCAGATGTGTTGAAGAAATCGACCACATAACGTCCTAGTGGTATATCCGAAAGAGCTATGCCGATCAGGTTGGTCGTTCTGAAACACGTTGCCAGCTGCGATATGTTAATTTCTCTATTGTTGCTAAAGTCAATAAACTCTAGGGAATGTAGATCATTGAAGGTATCAGCATCAACGTGTTCAATTTTACAGGTATTCAGGAATAGCTCTGAGATTGGCAACTTCCGTAAATTCACAAATGTAGTTCGATTTATTCGAGGCAAGATGTTTCCTGAAAACTTCAGTTTCGTATAGTTTTGTATAAATTTAGGAATATGGTTCAGGTTTTGGTTGCTACAATCGGCCCTATAAGGTATTCTTGTTTTGTTGGTTAATCTACTGTTACAGTCACACTTAGGTTCCGACGGTGGACATTGCCATTGCGTTCCTCTTGCTTCTAATTCTACGTATATTATGCTTAGAATGACAAGAAAAATACACGTCTGCCAACTACGAATCATTTTATTTGATTGTCGTCTACTCTATTATAACTTTTCAAAAATTATCTGTTCTTTGATTCTTATTCCTATCAATATCCTGAAAAAGATAAATCGAAGGAGTAATAATTTATTTTTTACTAACACAATATATATTACTATTCTCGTGAGTGTTATAAAATACAGCAAATAACATAATTAAAACCAAATCTTGATTTATATCCATTTTTTTTAAATTTACCTGTGACGTCACTTTTGTGACGCCAGTCGTGTTACGCACAGTTGGTAGTTCTGTTGCATGTGTTGTGCTGTTCTAGGTTGTTTTGTGTGTTAGTTGTTATTTTTCTCTGGTAAGCATGTCGAAATGTACTATTTTATTGTTTATTTGTGTATTTCTCTGTTATGAATGTTCTTGTATTTATTTGTACTAAATTCATGTCATGTAATGTTGTCATTTTAGTGGTATTTTAACATTGTAATAAAAGCGCGAGGTTTGGCTTAGAATGTCTTGTACTTATTCAGGAAAATACCAGTTGTTATCTTATAGTTCGTTTCTGTGTGTGTTGCATTATCGTTTGCTTTTTGTTGCAGATCAGTGTTTCTGTAAATTCGTTGTTTTCCTCTTATAGTTAATGTGTTTCCCTCGGTTTTACTTTGTAAACCGGATTTGTTTTCTCTCAATCGATTTATGACTATTGAACAGCGGTATACTACTGTTGCCTTTATTTACAGCCATACCAGATAGAATTCATCGTTCACATAAAATGTAGGGATTAATTTTATGCTGTGATTTTCCTCTCTATGGTATAATATACTGCATGAATTTACAAGGTATTTTACATGCATATGTCTATAAATAATAGGGTTCGTTCTTCCCCTTTAACCTTTAGAATATGATAAAAATACAGGTAAACTGAGGTGGAACGTATATCCTTCTTTATCTCTGTTATATATATAATATTTTAAATGCTTATTTGGTAGGAGCCATGAAGTTGTCATGGCATTGAATATACAACAAACAAATAATAAATGTATTTGTGATTGTCATCTACTTGTATTGTTTATTTTTGTTATTTAGTAACAGTTGACTGTTCTATTATTTGGCACAACTTTTTGGAGTTTTGGATCCTAATGCTCTTGAACTTTTTACTTGTTTGGTTTTATAAATATTTTGATATGAGCGTCACTAATGAGTCTTATGTAGACGAAACGCGCGTCTGGCGTACTAAATTAGAATCCTGGTACCTTTGATAACTATTGTTTGGATTTTAAACTGATGAAATGTTTAGCTATTAAAGAAAAAAGAATAAAATTTACTAATTGATCTTTAAAATCCATGCTGTACTGGTGCAAAAAATATTTCTTCCTCCACCATTATTGAACACATATGTATAGTGTATTGGCCTAAAAGGTAGTACCACAGTTTATCGGAATTTCCTATCTGTTTTCAATGCAACACAGTTTCAGAGCATACATTCTAGCAGACTATACATGAACATTGATTACGACAAGTCCCTATAGACCAAAAAAATTAGTCGAAATAAAACGATTTGAATCTGAAAAAAATATACATAAAATTAATGCAAAGACTGCATGTGTGACACTTGCATACATGAAACAAAAGACTAGTCTGTAATGCAAATTGACATTTACACCATTCTTTTATAATAACATTACTTTTACATATCGACATTCTTTATCTTTATTTTGTCAAAAATATTGATGCTTATATATACCTATACATATAGAGTATTATTATATACTTACAAACAAGATGGTGAAAATCCATGACAAGGAAGTAATTGAAACTATTTTTAAATCATGGAAAACACGCATCTTTGTCCTGTGACTCTCGAGCTGTGACTATATAATCATGATAATAGAAAGATATATACAGAGAGCACTTATGATACAGTTATGATTAGAAGCTTGTATGCGGCATAGTTGTAAGGAAATCGTCTATATAGAGCAAATTGTATTGGAAATAGCAAAACATTGTTTAACAACATGGTTTCACTTTAATGTGAAACATTAAGATTGGCCTTTCAAACGACGCTGTTTTTAATATATTTTATATAAAAAAAGGACAATGTTGCAATAAAAAATATCAAACATCACGTTCAATATATAAAAAAAAGAAGATGTGGTATGATTGCCAAGAGACCAAGGACACAGAAGTTAACAGCTATAGGTCACCGTACGGTATAAGGCACAGGCACTTGTTTCTATCCATAGGAAGGTCGACTATCCATATAAATAGAATGGATAGTCGACCTTCCTATGGATATAAACAAGTGCCTGTGGTATAAGGCCAGTTCAAGCTTATCTTTGTGCAATCGGATTAAAAACTTAATCTATCGCAACGCATGTGTTCATATGAGAATAAAGTGGTTAAAGCGAGGGTTAAAGTTTTAAAATGTTTAATAACTTTCTTAAACTATCCTTGATTTGTACCAAACTTGGACATGCAGAAGCATGTTTGTGATCAAACGCTAGTATTTATTTCCTTTTTTTCTGTAGTTTACTTATAAATCGACTTAGTTTTTATTCCAGTTAACATTACATACAGTCTGCTGTTCATATATAAGTATCCTGAGCAAAATATGAAAACCCTTATTTTCATTTTCCATATTTTGATAATAAAAGAACTTAGTTCATTTCACAGTTAACAAGTGTGGACACAGATGAGTGTGGATAGTATGTTTGGATGTTTGACAGTGTCTTATGACAAAAGTGAGTTCTATGTTTTCCTGTATGGTGTTATTAACTGTGTTGCACGATGACAACCAACCTGAGCATTAGGAGTATTGTTTATTTAATATTTATTTTTTATGTTCAAGACGGGCATGGAAGAGACAGTAATTACATTAGTTGCCAAATGATTATGATAGAATATGTTCCACATCTTTGATTTTGGATACATTTTGTAGATAGGAGAGCAACACATTGTAGGTTCATTTTTTCTAAAAGGGAGATGATATATAGATTTGATAACATGATATAAGTAAGCCTGTAATTCAATGGTTGTCGTTTGTTTGTGTGTTACATATTCACTTTTCGTTTATTTTTTGTACATAAATAAGGCCGTTAGTTTTCTCGTTTGAATTGTTTTACATTGTCATTTCGGGGTCTTTTATAGCTGATAAAGGTGTATTGGCTTTGCTCATTGTTGATGGCTATATGGTGACCTGTAGTTGTTAATTTCTGTGTCATTTTGGTCTCTTGTGGAGAATTGTCTCATTGGCAATCATACCACATCTTTTTTATATGTATTTGCTTTCTATTTGTATGGTTCTATTTATATTATTTTGTGATGGATCATCAGTATCATTAGTAAAGTTTTTGGTAAAATGTTCCTCAGATTAGAATTGGTTTTTAGTAATGACAATGCCTGACATGATGCTTGTGGCTAGATGATCTAGGAAGTAAACTTTTGTGCTGATTTTTATCAATTCTTTGATAATATCTCCTCCAAATCTGGTCGAAGCAAAGAAAATTTTTGACCAATATGACAATGCTTTCACCAAAAGAACCTTTATGAGCATGCTTCAAAGACTCATAACTGCTCCAAAAGTAATCTGATAGAATTTCAAGCATGTCAAGTGGATATTATCAACAGCTACTTAATTATTCTTAATATGTCTAAATATCTACAAAGTAATAGTATTCAAAAGGTTATGCAAAATTATTCTCCTTTCATTTTTTTTGGTTATATGGATACAAATATAAGTGATACATACACCAATACAGTATTTGTTGTGGTATGAAAGTGTAGTAATTAAAATTTACTGTAAATAGTTATCAAAAGTACCAGGATTATAATTTTATACGCCAGACGCGCGTTTCGTCTACATAAGACTCATCAGTGACGCTCAGATCAAAATAGTTAAAAAGCCAAACAAATACGAAGTTGAAGAGCATTGAGCAATGTTAATTCACACAAATTAAGAAATAAACAAATGAATGAAAAATGTTGAACATAAACAATGAAATATAGTTTTAGAAATCGATTAGGCCAGATAGGCCTTTTAATTTTTTTAAACATTAAATTGAAGGACCATTTACACTCAGGACCGAGTCATCAGTTGGCAGAACAGATGTATTAAAACAACCTAGCATCATATTGCTAGTAGCGGGAGTAGCATTGTCGGGTAAATTTTGTCTTTTTTTTAAATTTGGTCAATGGACATACATTTGTATAATGTTTGGTTCAAGTCGAAATAGAATGCTTTTATCTCCCTATTACTTACATTTATACATAGAGGTAATACTTCTTTGACGAATCCTTGTACACGAGAGTTGTCTGTCAAATCTTTATTTCACGAAGAATAAATTGCATAACAATGAACTGAGCTCAAAGCAAAGTACTTTAATAATACACTTAGACAAAGAGCTAAATCCAGTGATATACTTTGTACTACAGCTCCTTCATGAACATCCATCGACCAAAACCATATCTCAATAACATGCCATACTACATGGTTGGATAAGAAGTCCTGAAAAAGACATGATTTTTTTTATCGTATTTTAAGTATATATGCACAGGTTAAAACTTTCTTGTGGTATAATCATTTAGTATCTAGCAACTATCAATTTGCTTCATGCACAAATTAATATAGGTTGAGTGCCCCTCTGTTGGAAATAAGAACACACCTCCACCTAATTTTAGTAAACTGATAAACAAACATTCAAAACTATCAAATATTATCCAAGACTTTTCAGTGTCTATTTACCATTGCCACTGAATCAGTAATATATGTACACATAATTATATACATGTAAGACTAAAATTTTAAAGTACATATATATAAGACTAAAACTGACATTCAGTCTTTACTGAAAACTTTATTCCCCAAGTCTTTTCAAATCTGACTTACTTCTCTGTAAATTTCGGGATGTCGGGTTTTGATATTTTTTAAATTCGGGACCTCAAGATTTTATGTTTTTAAACCGGGGACCTATTTTAACTCAGATGTTGGCACATTCTAATCGAAACTATAGAAAAATGGAATATTGTTAGTACATATAAAATAGAAAAATGATGAATACGTTTAGCTAAAGATGAATTGGATGGGGATTCTGTGTATTCACACTATTTGTACAACTCTCCTTACTAATCCATATTTTGGAATTTCCGTGACCTAAATGGTTCGCGAAAATTAATATTTTTATATATAGTATAGTAACAAGTAGATACAGTCTTGGGATACAGTTTGTTACACGTCAAATACTTTGTTAAACCTTAATTCGTAGGTACTGGAGTTGTATCCTGTAACTAGGATCCTATTTTATTTGGGAATGATATTCTAGATCTTATTCATGACATGTGTTCATTCTGGGTTTTTTTCTGTTTAGAAAACGATACATATATTCATCATGCTCCATACATAAATTCGTCTTAATATCTTAAATGCTTTTCTTACTCTTCTCTTTTTTTTTAATAAAATTTCATTGGTATTCCTCTATTGTGAAAAAAAATAAATAAAACTCATCGTAGAATATAAACATTTAATTAGTCTATCCGACACAATGTTGACTGCTGTATCCCTTGTTTGACATTTTTACCTATTATGTCTGTTCGTCAAAGTTTGTTCCCGTATCGTTGTCAATATAATGGGATTTGATGCGTTTGTCATACAAGTGAGAGGTTTAGCTGACTACAAAACTAGGTTAAGCCACCATATTCTACATAAGAAAATGCATGTACAAAGTCAGAAATATGCCAGTTAATATCCATTCGTTTAATGTGTTTGGGCTTTTGGTTTTGCCATTTGGATTTTCCTCGGAATTCAGTATTTTTGTGATTTTACTTTTCATCACGAGTAACCCGTTTGGTGTCTCAGATGCAAGAAAGATTATAGATTATCTTTTCGGTTCGTGAGTTCGTGTTGCTCAGTCTATAGTTTTCTATAATAGAGAAACAAAATGATATGGGTATCAATCCATGACACAAAAAAAAACCCAAAGGAACAGCGCTGGTATTTTGTTCTCCATCTCTCCATCTTCATTTGGTTTTCTATGCAGTGTTTTGTACATTTGTTTGTCTTTTCGTCTTTCCTTTTTTACCATATGCCAGTTTTTTTCTCTGCTTTATGTTTTGAAGTTCCCTTGGTATCTTCCACTACTTTTATAAGCTTAAGTCTGTAGAACACTTGAAGGTCCTTACTATGTATTGGTTACCTAAACTAAAAAAACAACAACTAAAAAATCCACTAAAATATCGTTTTATCTCGGCCTCTTAAATTGTCAGTGTTATATAAATTGTCTTTCATTGCTTTTAACTAGTTCCTTTACTACTGGCAAACAACTTATCCTTAACTTTTGTCATAAAATATATGAAAATATATTTGCTGCAACTCATCTTCTAAAGCGGTTCTTCTCTAGTGAGAAAGGTAAATAAGTAAGTAAGTAAGTAAATTATTTATAATAGTGACATGTGTAAATATGTACAGATTATAAACATGTAATATATGATAAATACTAATACACCCGGCCCAATGGACCTATAAGTCACCTCAAATGAAATTAAATAATTATAAAACAATGATATCACGTTCTATCTTTTGTTGACGTAAGTAAATTTCAAAAATATGTAAACATTATTTTTTTTTGTAAATAAAGCTTTAAGCTTTAAATATGTACAAAAAAAGTGTTATACAGCAGCTGGCGTCTTATATTAAATGCACGAACTAAATTTGCTAGAAATTCTTACTGGAGGTGTGATTCGATGATTTAAGCTGTTAATGTTCTCCTTGATAATAGTTATGTACGTTTCGTCATCAAAGTTATCGACAGATTGTCAGAGGTATACCTATTGGCACCAATAGTTCCCCTTTAATAGCACACTTTAAGGGGGCACTATTCGTGCCAATAGGAGTACCATACTGTTATGAATCGCAGGTTATGACCAAACTCAGCAAAGACCCGTCTAAATTGCATTTAATTGCTAACTTCAACAACAATTACCGTTATCTTGATGATATTTTTTTCCGTTTAATAATCAATAATTTACTAATATGCTGCCGAAATTTACCAAAAGGAAGTTACTATAAATAAATGACCCTACAACCTGTCGATACCTACATATCTTGGCATTGCACAATTAGCTCGAGGTCATGTTTATTCTCTTAATGTTTATGATGTCTTTACATTGAATCCGTTGGATGTTGGATATGTACTGACGATTTGTTAGACTGGTGCATGATTTTTTTCATTAGTTGTTATTGACCTTGAACTGGCTGATACTTAGTGTGTTTCTGTTGTGTGGATGTACAAGTACCGAGTGACCCGGTCACGTTTACTGTGTTTCTGTTAAATGCATTTCCATTTTTATCCATCTGAATTAAGAGTTATGTTTTTTATACTGATTTGTATGCTTATTTTATAGTTTGTTCTTATGTTGTACTGCTACATTACTTTCCCAAGTTATGCCGGAGAGGGATGGTGCATTCAAACGAGTTAAATCCCGTCAATGCCTTTCACAAGGCGGGAGCCTGTAATTCAGCGGTTGTTTGTTTCTGTGAAACATAAATTTGTTTTTCGTTCATTGATTTGTACATAAATTAGGTCGCTAGTTATCGCGTTTTAATTGATTAACATTTGTCATTTTGGGCCTCTTATGGCTGACGGCAATGCAGTATGGGATTTGTTCATCGTTGAAGGCTGTATGGTGAGCTATAGTTGTTAATTTCTATGTCATTTGATCTCTTGTTGAGAGGTGTCTCATTGGCAATCATACCACGCACTTTTTTTTTTATTTTCATATTAACTGGTTAAAAGTAAAATCACAAAAATACTGAACTCCGAGGACAATTCAATTGGAAAGTCCCTAATTAAATGGCAAAATCAAATGACAAAACACATCAAACGAATGGATAACAACTGCCTATTCCTGACTTAGTACAGGCATTTTCAAATGTAAAAATGGTGGACTGAACCTGGTTGTATAGCGCTAAACCTCTCACTTGTATGGCAGTCGCATCAAATTCCGTTATATTTACAACGATGCGTGAACAAAACAGACATAATAAATAAAATAATCAAAATATGGGTACAGCAGTCATCAACGTATTGTAACTTTAGGGTTCTCTTGGCCAAATAGTCGTTTCACACTTTAATTAAAGTGCTCAAGTGTTGGGAACAGTCATTATAGATATTCTGCTTTATGTAATCGTATACAAATCATTCATATAAGACATGTAATGTAAAAAGATTCCTTTTGAAAATATTAAAATTCAAATGTCTTTATTCCTAATCTGGGAACAGTATATCTATATATTTTATGTATATATATTCCTGTCCTAAACAAAGGGCGAGCATATAAATCAACACAAAGTTCATACAATAGCCACACAAACAATACTTGCAATCTAACACACATACGGATTGTTAATGATTAAATATGATTTGATTTAGAACAAATATGAAAACATGATTATAAAAAGTATGTATCTATACATGCATTCTAGAGTAGAGTCAGATACAAAGAGAATACCTTTATTTTTATCTTAATTTTTTTTTTCCTGTCTGATCTGGACATTTTTATTTAGGTATAAACTAAAATCTCTATTTAAACCTAAATCTTCATTTGTCATTATCTAGATAAAGAGATTTTCTAAATTTATTTGTTTTAAGAATATTCCTTTGAGACGTTCCACTGTCGTATAGAGTTTTCCTTTGAGACGGTCCCTTGCTCTACGGAGTTATTTCCCTTATTATATATAATGCACTTCCGGAAAGATCACGAGAATGAAAAAGTGTAAACAAATAACGTTTTTAAAGGTACAGTAAACTGTTAGATAGTTCCTGGTGAACATGGTGTTGATGTGAAAAAAACAAAAAAGTACTAGTCCGAGATTACTCTGACGTCCAACGGCTGTTTTGCCAGACAAGCTGGGGCCGTGGGACGTCAGAGCTCGTCCCATATCAAAAAGTGGATATTTGCCCACCCAAAATAGATGCGCTGCTTCGTCACTTCTGATGCCGACTGACGGCCTTGGAATTATATAAATCGGGCATCAATCTGTTCATTTTTCATTTATCTCTTCATTTATGTAAGTTTCACCTACCTGCCAACCTTTATTTTTCCAAATTTTAACAGTTTTCACAGTGACCCATCGATTTCGGCATTTTGCCTTTCATTTTCAAAGATAATCACGTGACCACCAGAAAACAGTGATGATTTATGCAAATGACGATAATGTAACACCTCGTTCATTTACAATGCAAGTTATCTAAATGTCCGTAAGCTTCCGATTGTAACATGGTAGGAACTAAATGCTTCATACCGATTTCCTGTAAAGGAGGTGAAAAATCGTGGTTGGCTACTAAATGTTAAACATCGATCTCCTATGAAGGAGGTGAAAAAATATAAATATTTGCATATTTTGAGTCTGGAGACCACGAACTCTCTCGTAACTTGACGTCCATTTGAAAGTGAAAGTCAAAATGCCGAAATCGATGGGTCACTGTGAAAACTGTTAAAATATGGAAAAATAAAGGTTCGCAGGTAGGTGAAACTTACATAAATGAAGAGATAAATGAAAAATGAATAGATTGATGCCCGATTTATATAATTCCAAGGCGGTCAGTCGGCTTCAATAGCAACGAAGCAGCGCATCTATTTTGGGTGGGCAAATATCCCCTTTTTGATATGGGACAAACTCTGACGTCCCACGGCCCCAGCTTGTCTGGCAAAACAGCCGTTGGACATCAGAGTAATCTCGGACTAAAAAGTACATGCATGGTCTTTACATATATATATATATATATATATATATCTTATGCTTTGAGTGACTGTTTAGTGTTTGTGTATTTGTTTTTAATTATTATATAAAATTTATTTATATACAAATGTATATGAAGAAGACTACCAAGATATCACGTGCTGATGATGTGGTATGTTGGCTTGTCTATGAGACACATGCACTAGTTTTCTATCAATACGCTATATATCCTGTAACTCTTACCACAAATGTCTGTTCTATGAGATAACTGTCCACTAGAGTTCAAAGGCAGTGGATATAAGGCTAAACAAGAATTATCTTTAAAAAAAAATATCTGACGTATTTAAATTTGAGTATATGTTTAAAACTATCATTTCGATAACCTTCAGAAGCACAAAGATACCATTTAAATAACGTTTTCTTTATTTGTGTTCAGTATATTCGGTCCTCGTATATTTCTGTTTACATTCACCAAAACCCCGCGGAAATCTCACATGCGTAGGTGCGTTCTAAAAGTCATGTATGTTCGTACACCATAGTTTACATTAAAAATTATATAATTGTTCCGAATAAACAGCTGTCACGGCGGATGCAAGGAGCTATCAATGGAGAAACAATTATTTTAATAAAAATATAAATCTTTGTAAGATCTAGTTTAAATATATTTGTCAATTTTGAACACTGTGTAGCGTGAAAATAAGCCCTGTGACCCATTCTTTTAATTTTCTTTTTTTTTAAAAGCATGATATGAACTACATTTTGGCAAATTATTCAAAAATTCTATGGATTATAATTCAGACAGCCCATTTATCTTAAAGCAAGGTTTTTATGACCAATCAGCATTATGTTTTCCAGTCTATGGATTCTTTTGTTCGTCTGTCTGTCCAACTTCAATTTTTTTGTCAAGTTAATAATGATATTAAAGTCCAATCAGTTTAAACTTAGTACACATGTTCACCATGATATGATGTTTGTAATTCCAGTGGCGGATCCAGCCATTTTAAAAAGGGGGGGTTCCCAACCCAGAGTAAAGGGGGGGTTCCAACTATATGCTCCCATTCAAATGCATTGATCGGTCCAAAAAAAAGGGGGGGTTCCAACCCCCGGAACCCCCCCCCCCCCCCCTTGGATCCGCCACTGAATTCTAATGACAATTTAGAGTTTTGACCCAAATTTCATGGTCCTATAGAAGTTAGCCATGGTTATAACATACGGAATACTTAAATAATGATTGTAGGGGCTGTATTTATGGGACTTCAAGCATGTGTTTATTCAATAAGTGAAATGAATTGGCTTCTTTATATATAATTATTAGTAATTGGATTAACTTTACTACCTTGTAGTAATGAGCACAATTAAACATCAAAGGTTTATTAACTTTTTTCAAAAGACAATCAATGCAATTTATTGTAAACATAACTTTTTAAAATAAAATTATAATATGAACATAATCAATGAATGTTTTTAAAATTTGAAAAAAAGTATTTATATTTCATTCAATTTTGTTCATTTAAATCATTTAAATATGTAAAAATCATTAACATATATTGTAAAACTCAACAGAAAAAAACCACTATTTAGTTATACAGATATAAGAAGATGTGGTATGAGTGCCAATGAGACAACTCTCTCATCCAAGTCACAATTTATAAATTTAAACCATTATAGGTCAAAGTACAGTCTTCAACACAGAGCTTTGGCTCACACTGAAAACAGCAAGCAATAAAGGGCCAGAAAAAATTACTAGTGTAGAACCATTCATAAGAATGTATTCTCCCAAGTATTATTACATGAAGAAAAAAAACCACTTTTACAATCTCAGGTCCTATTAAAACTATCATGAATCTATTTTATTTTGTATTAATTCCTGCAAAAATAATGAGAATAACAACCGTTTCCTATAACTACAAAATGTATATATAACTAGAAACCCTCAACTGTTTCAAAACTCAACAAAATGAAACTTCTGAACTTTAAATTTCAAATTGATGAAAGAAGAGGGCTGAATAAGTTATTTGTATAATTTGATGAATTACTAGAGCATTCATAATTTAGTACAAAATGTATGTTAAATCAGTTTCTCAGAAGTATGGCTTCAAGTTTTAATTAAATTATAAAAAAAATACAATGATTAAACTAATTACTCTTAAGTGAATTCATATGAAAAACTTATAAATGTTAAATTCTGCTGAAAAAAGGTTGCACATGTATTTACCAGATATTTTTGACTAGAGGTTGAAAGACTAAGTGAAATTCTACTTCCATTGGAATGAAATGACAAACTATTGGGTAAGTTAGAAAAACGTTTTTGTACTTTTACTCTCTCTATTTGTTGATTGTGTCTTTAAAATATAACAAGGTAGGCAACATTACCAAACAATTTGGTAAATGGACAGAAAGTGAAATTTAATAATACAAAAAGTCACAAATAGTTACTTCAAAATTGTTTGAATATAAGAGAAAGTTCTTAAAATAATTTCTATTTAATATATTACAAAGAAAAGTTCTCAAAATTGAATTGGATTTTTTCCCTGTGACTTTCTGACCTACATTCAAAAATTCATTCCATGTGCATACCCAATTTATTTATAACCTACATGTACATTTGTATCAGAGAAAAAGTTGATTTATGATAAATGATTTTTGACATGTATAAGTGATTGATCCTTAGCTATCTATAAGTGATCATAATCATTTAATCAAGATAAGAATGGTCATCTATCATGATAGGGGGATTTTAAACCATGTCCTTGAGCAATTTGTCACATTCAGTGAAATTGTGTTTTTTATGAATAAGATTAAATGTAGTAAAAACACACAGAGAGAAATGGTTGAAAAATACATAATATTTATTAAAAAAAACCTCTAGCTTATTAGTCAAAAATGCATTAAAACACTTCAGTATATAATATATCTATAGATAGTAACTTGTACATTTTCTGTATGTTGAAATGTTCTTCGAAATTAAAGGGAAATTCCGTGATTTTTTACTTATCATCTAATTATGTTCATCTTAACATAAAAAACACATTTGCAAAGTTTTAAATTTATATTCCTTCTAATAACGGAGAAAATCAAGTATTTGTAACTTTTTTGGTTGAATTCTCGAGTGGGTCGTGACGTATTAGCCCGATTTATTGAATTCTGGGAAAAAATAAAATCTGTTTAACTCTTATAGCTTATCGACAATATACGTAATTAAAAGCGCACAGCTGACGAATGGTCGTAGTTATTAACCACAATATAATAATGAACGAAAATGAATATGCATATACAGTTTTGTATTGATTGAATTAAACTCCTATACAATTATCTCTAGTAAATGTTTTTGAATAAATTTAATTAATTATTGTTGAGATTTTATTCATAAAATATTTATTGAACATTTTTACTGATATTGAACTGAAAATATTTCAGTTCTTTTTACCGTTATTGTTTTGATAATCATTTCAATGCAACTAATGTGTGAGCAGAGTGTGTATATTATTTTGTAAAGGTCACTGTATATTTCTCGGCTTGAGGTCAATTCGTTTACCTTGTAGCTATTTAGCCGCAGGTGTGAGTTCAAGCGTACACAGGTATAAATGTTGTTATTTGGAAAGGATAAACAGAAAGGATTAGAAAGAGTATGATGTCACGATGTTAATACACTAAGATTTAATACACGATGAGAATAAAGATTCAATAATTAAATTGTGTAAATTAATTGAAAATAAAATTCAGATTCGTAAATCCGAAAATGTATAAAAATAAAAGGAAACAATTTTTGATTACTTTCTTAGCGGCAATTGGCGTAAAGATTCAAATATGAAGTAAAAAATAGTAGTTTTAATCTTTAATAAAAACTAAATGCAATATTACCCAATTTGATATACCATTGTACATCTGTTTGATATCATTGACTTTACCGGAATTTCTTAACTTGAATTCAAATTTGGCTGTGTTTAAATGCTAATAAAACTATTGCAATTTTAAAGTTTTTAATTGACAAAAAAATACAACATACATGATTTCTTTTTTAGTTTCTTTTTAACATTTTATTCTTACATAATTAAATTCATTTGACAATCATTTACACGAACTTTTTGTGAAAAAATACCAATTATCTAAGCTAAATTGCGCTATAGTTCCGTAACTTTCTATCCAGTCGTATAAACAAATCGTTGGCAAGTGCGTACATTTTTTTAAATTAATGTTTCTGGTATGTTCCAATCCGTCCTTCACTTTTGACAATGAGTATATATTACATTTTTCCAAATTCACCCTTGGAAAAAATATTTAAATAGATTTTAATTTCATCAAATCTTATTTTTTGGGTATTATGTATATTTTTATGAATAATATTCTTTACACCAGAAATGTTATTTATAAACAAGCGTATGAGTTTGGTAATGACAAGTAAGACAGAGTTGTATATTATACATCTGATAGTTCAAAATGGAAAGTTAAATGTTAACAGCCGTGTACACTGATCAATACCTGCAGAAGTGAAACGATGCGTGAACTTGCAAGCCCGACAGGAAATCGCTTGAATACCTGGACGTGTCACCTCACACCCCTCACAATACCTTTGGAAGTAATACCTTTAGCCATGCTGGTGTTCAGAAGAGGGAAGATCAAAATTTATTTGAAAACAGTTTATTACTTTAAAGAATTATGAACAAATTAGATTTTCGAAAACAATTTTCACGGAACACTTATTTATGATTTCAACTTTGACTTTTCACCTAATTCCAATATCAAGTTTAAAAACAACAGACCATGGTTAGTTAGTCGGATAAAACAACCGTACGATTGACAAGATATCGACACGCAATTACGACTACATCGGTTACTGTAGTTTTGTTTCTTTGTGGTTTATAGACATATCGTTTCATTAATTGGGAAAGAACACAAAATGGCGGAGAGGCAGAGAATTGATACTCTAAATTTAAAATCGATGGTGATCGCTTATCTAGCGGAATAAAACTTTAATATCTATGAATTTGAGCATTTTTATACAGAATGAACATAATATCAATTTTTGATTTTTTTGCGAAGTTTCCCTTTAAAGTAAACAGAATCAAGTGTATTGTCATATTGTATAAACTTAATTAAAAAGTGTTTTGGATGAGTTTCCTAATTTGTTTATTTGTTTGCATACAGAGAGTCAAATAACAAATAAATATATCAAATCAATGTGTGTTTTTACATGTAGCAAATCAATTAAATATAACAAAATTATAAACAAAAACTTGCCAATCATAATGTTTTAAGGATAAGTCATGATTTAATTGGTATTTTTCAATGATTCTCGGATAATAAAATTGGATATTTTTGAAAAGGCTTTGTTTGGAACTTATTCAGGTTAAGTTGTAAAAAGATGTACTTTAGATATTATGCCAATTTAAGTTTGTGCCAAACTGTGATAGAATTTGTCTGACCCAAGAAGAAATTTTATGTTTTTCAACTACAAAAGATCTGAAAATTTATGTCTGAATGAATGACTTTTGACTGGAATTTTGCTACTGCATTTTCTTTCATGTCCATTTTAGTTATGACTTCTAAATAACTTTCGTACAAATGTATATGTACATATATTTAAACAATTTATTTTTCAAGTCTGTATATGTCAATAACTTATAGTGTTCCTAATGAAGATATTTGCAGAAAAACTATTCTATTACTGTGCAGAAAAATGGCTTTAATTTACCAATGCTGGTGTTGGATGAAAACTTTATGTATGGTATCAGGGGCGGATCAGGCCATTTTGAAAAGGAGGGGGGGGGGTTCCAAACCAAGATAAAAGGGGAGGGGGGGGTTACAACTATATGTCCCCATTCAAATGTATTGATCGTCCCAAAATAAGCGGGAGTTCCAACCCCGGAAACGTCCCCCGGGGGGACTCCCCCCTGGATCCGCCACTGGCTATTGTTTTCAGAAAGTATAATAATAAAATAAAATGGTGACATTAATTTTGTTTAGTCAGCTGTTTATATGTCAATATTTTGCTCATTGAGAGATCCAATATTTATAACCGATATACATACTGATTTATGTGCATCTTACAGCTGTTTCCTCTTGTTATGTATTGTTAAGTACAAATGTTAGTGTTTTTCTCGGAGGTTAAATTTAGAAAAAAAACATGTAGAACAGTGCTATTCCCTTGCATTTTGATTTTGTCCTGTGTGTAGAAATTTTGTGTCTTGAATTAACAGGAGGCAGTTTAAGGTGGGGCCCTTATTGAGCTTCAGATAACATATGAAATGCATAGGCTGATCCAGGAGGAGGTCCTGGGAGGCCAAGGCCCCCCACTTTTGTGGGAAAATTTTGATTCTATAGGGAATAACTTAAGCATGGCCGGTGAGAGTCCCCTCTTAGGTCAGTCAGTGGGCCCCCTTACAATGTATGTTATCAAACGTTCTGGATCAGCCACTGAAGTGTATAGACTTTTTACAAGTATCATACCAATTATTGGCTTGCTTTATAGCTCTGTTTCCCTTCAACAATTATTTTTCAACTTTGATTACAACCATTGACAACATTCAGTTATTTACTCTATCATGTCTATGTTCAAATACATCAGAAATGTAAATTTTAATAATATGTTGTTAAACTGCAACTGTATAATAATTTACAATAATATAATAATTGTAACATTGGGAATGTTTGAAATGTCAAATTAATTATTGAAGATACATGTACACGCAGTATCAGGCCAAAATTCACCAAGGTAAATAGAATATTTGAAGGTGAACAAGTTAGAATTATTGACACTTTCGATACATATTAGATCAATTTTACACCTGGAATTAACTCAGACGGGATTATATTACTTATCACAGATTACATAGTATTTATTTTTATCACACTTATGAGAGATAATTTTGTCAAATGTGTTGTTTATGTGATTCTTTGAGGGACTGTGATAATTGGTAAGATCATATGAAATACGTGATGATATAAATCTGGTTTACTTTATTAACATTTGATACTTAGTCACTCACAGCTGGGATACATTTTAGAAAATTTTTAGTTTCAGTTTAACCTTTTGTTCATGAACCAACCTTAAATGAATTTTATGTATGGAAGTGTTCATACATTAATAATCTTCTTCAATACTTAAATTTTTGTTGTGGCCTGCAGTATTTTGATCACATACATTGTAACCTTTCACTCCCCAAAATTGTAAATAACATTGAATTTACAATAACCTGAAATTTGATTATATGTAAAATATCACTTGTTTTAGAAACATCTTAAATAATTTCCTCAATTTTTGAAAAATGTAAACAAATAAAAAAAATCTTTAGAAATTTTAATTGTGTAAGTAATTGTAGAAATGTCAGGAGATCAACGTTTTAGAAATGACTTTTAATATGACAAAGTTTTGTTGTATGCTTTAATTGTATAAAGTAAATAGTATATATATTGACATGTTGTAATGCAATGGAAAACTTGTATTCTTTAGTAACAAAAGTATGTATACTTGAATGAGTACAGCAACACACAATTTAATACCTGTTTATTTGTATGATTGAATTAAATGTTTGCAAATGTAGCATAGGGTAGATTACAGACTCATACCGTACATGTGCACAGAACAATCATCAACTTTCATTTTCATGCACATAAAATAATAACATCAATAGTGGGATGACAGAAAAATTCCAGGTAATATTTCCGGTGACAGGAGAGAAAATCCTACAGGGAAACTGAGAAATAGTGGAAGCTGGCATTTTCACTTTATTTTTTTATTTTTTCAGATAGTCAACTAATGTAATAGGAAATGGCTGAAGATCTTCCTTCAAAGCCTGACAAGAAATAGTCTAAGCTGACGTTTTCATTTCATTTTTTATTTCACAGATAGTCAACTAATGTAATGGGAAATGGCTGAAGATCTTCCTTCAACGTCAGATGATATTCCAAATGGAAATACAGGGAAACCACTTAGTGATTTAGACTCACCGACAACTCCAGATTCTGGTTGTAATTACGACTCAGGATTAGAAAAGTCAGAAATTAAGTCAGATTCCTTAGGTTCTTCTTCATCATTATCGAGCAGCGATGAAGTTGGACATGAATCTACTAATGGACATACAAGTACACACGAACCTAGAATGAAACCTCCACAAACCAGCACACCTGTTTGTGTCACTACACAGAAAGGAAATGTACGATTTGATATTGACAGTCGCCATGATTCGGTGGCAAGTTTTGTTTCTGAATTTAGTAATGACACATCTTATTCTATAGACTCGAGAGATGCTCTTCATCCGGCTGAAGTTCGAGTTCCAATTGTTGGATATGAGATAATGACAGAAAGAGCTAAATTTACTGTAAGTTATCAACTGTATGTACTTCATATACATAATATGGTTTCTTCACCTTATTTGGATTTATTATTATTCGTCTTACGTTTGTATACCAATTTTAGTGGGTTTAATGGGTACAGGTGAATTCACAAATTCAATCTTTAACAAATTACAAATTTTCTATAAGCTTTGTATGCAGAGTTTAGCAAAATTGCAAAATCAAATATTCATGAAAATAAATGAATCCACAGTAGTCATCTTAAAAAGTTCAAACTGCATTATGATCATAAGATAATAGTAACACATGTTTATTATGCATATATATATGTGAAAATCTTCAAAACATAGTCAAGCGATAAGTCTGTCTTGAATGCAACCTAAGAAATTATAATTATGCAATGTACAAAATTTACCCAAAAAAGGTCTAGTTTATGCTTTTTAATAACTTTGAAATGAATAAAATCAAGGTTACATGAAACCAATAAATGATTCCTTTACATAAGTGAAATTTAGAAAACAAAAAAATACTCATGAACATATACAAATAAAAACAGTAGGATGTGATGATATCATTTGATTGATTAAACATAAGATAAAGGGAATCTTCTCCTAAATTATATATATGGATTATTTTTACGTGACAAGTATAGTAGAATACTAGGTTGAACCATGTACATTGTATGTGGTCTAGTGTTCAATACAAATGTATTGTGTTTTCCCTAGAATATATAATTATATAAATGTACATGTTTCCTTGCCTCAGAATCAAAATCATGACATCAAAATCATTTGATCAACCACACTCCAAGATATATGGGAATAATAAAGTAGGTAAACAGAATTATGTATTTCTAACCAATCTATTTGTGATGAATGCTACATTAATTAAATGTAAAAACAAATTAAACATTGGAACGTAAGTAAAACATTATGAACATACTTATTTGTTTAATCAGTCTTACACATACATGTTTTCTTGTACATAATCATTTAATTTGTCATATGTAGGATATTTATTCATTTATACATGTACATGTACTTAGTCTCAATTTAATTGCATCATCACTATTAGTAGCTCACCTTGCCTAAGGGTCAGTGTGAGTCTGTTCCAAAGCTTGGTTTCTGTCAACATTGGGGGACACTATCTGCCACTAGAGATAACACTCTGAACACATATTTGAAGAAGCAAATAATTAAAAAAAAAAAAAAATCAGCATATCAAAAACTCCAAAAATTAAAAGTCTTTGAAAAAAACCTCATTAACAGGATTTTCTAAAAAATGCTTCAGGATACAAAATATTTAACTTGCATAAAAAAAAGTTGCAATTGCATATCACATTTCATGAAAGGCTATTTATATTCATGATATTTGTACCTAACTAAATCGTTTATTTATATCACACTCTGCTAGGAGTAGGAAATATCTCTCTGTGTGCAGCTAACACACAGACATGTAAGAGGATTTTGTATTCATGGTTCAACTAACAACCATTTTAACAATCAACTATATTTTACTTAATTCATGATCCATTGAACAAGCTAACAACATGAACTTTATGTTACAATTGTACACATACAAATGATTAAGCTCTTATGTTTTTCTTCCTTAGGTGTTTAAAATAAAAGTACAGCGAACAGAAGGGGACAGTTGGTTTGTGTTTAGGAGATATACAGACTTTGCCAGACTCAATGAAAGGGTGAGCAAGAAAATACTTCCTTCCACTTTGAAATATTTTTATGCCCCATCTGCTAAGTGATGGTGGCATTAAGTGTTACCCTTGTCCATCCAGTCCTGTCTGTTTGTGTGTCCCCAAAATTGGTTTCCTTTCTCTAACTTGTGTTTGCCTCAACCAAATTATACATTATGCTTAATTCCACAAAATACAGATCAAGGTAACAAATTGGGTAGTTGCATGAATTATGCCCCTTTATAAACATAAAAATTGCTGAATTTTTCGTTTCCTTTCTCTTCCTTTATTTTGCTTAAACCATGTGATTGGAAACTTATACACAATGCTTATTAGGACAAAACACAGTTCAAGTTGGAAATTGGATGGCATCACGTTTACAGTTCATGAGTTATGTGTCTTTACAAACATAAAAATTGCTGAATTTTTGGTCTCTGTTTTCTTTTTTTTTTCCCCCTATGTCAATAGTTTATACATTGACTCATGGATATTTACAAGTGGGCCATAGATACCTTCTTCATTTATTCTTAAATGTAATTATAGATTATCATTGGTTATCTCAACGAGATTGATTTTCTCGCTTGAGCCGGTCACGGCGAAAGCGAGAAAAGCAATCGAGTTGAGATGACCAATGATAATCTGTTTATTGCTATTTTACCTATGATGACGTTGTAAATTTCATGTCAATTTCATTAGTAACGCCATGTGACTCCTTAGTTACTAGTGATAATTTTCCATCTCAAGCGAGTAGCATGATGTGGAAAATTATGACAAAAAAATATCAAAGGAAAAATGCACAAAATAGCGATAATGAGTATTATCGCTATTTTGTGCATTTTTCCTTTGATCTTTTTTTGTTATAATTTTCATATCATGCTTCTCGCTTGAGATGGAAAATTATCGATAGAAACTAAGCATGCACGTGGCGTTGCTAATGAAATTGACATGAAATTGACATGAAATTGACAACGTCGTCATAGGTAAAATAGCGATAAAAAGATTATCATTGTTCATCTCAACTCGATTGCCTTTCTCGCTTTCGCCATCCCGGCTCAAGCGAGAAAATCAATCTCGTTGAGATGATCACCGATAATCTATAATTATAATTGACAAATGCAGGGTTCTCACTGATTCAATTCTGATCATGATCTCATGATAATCTTTGTAGACTTAATGAAATACCAAATAACTACTTATACTTTATCTTCATAAGACATCTATTTAAGCATGAATAAAGTTGAACAAACTGAATATAAGCACCTTTTCATTATACATGTATATGATTTATTTATAGTCAATTTTAATATTTTCATTAAAGAAGTGAAAATTCAAGTGAGATGTTAGAAGCAAAATTGAAGTTAAGAACTTAAACTTGTGTTGTTAATGTACCATATCTTTTTTGTGTTTGATAGGTGAAGAAGAGATTTCCAGGATTAAGTCTTGCCCTACCACCCAAACGATGGTTTAAGGATAACTATGACAAGAACTTTCTGGAAGACAGACTGTTAGGGTTACAAGCCTTTGTAGATAATTGTACTTCACACAATGATATATGTAACAGGTGTTTATAGATTTTATACTATTTTATTTTAATATTCATATTCTTTATATAATTACAGGTTTATTTATGGCCTAGATTGAAACATTTAGTGCCAAGTGGTACTTACTTGTATATCAGTCGTTTACTCTGGCAGATAATTTGATATGATTGTATTACTCTATATTACAAAATGTATTAAAAAATTATGCAATGCATATATATATACCTGTTTTGTTTGTGTCATTTGGAAGGCTTGTTATATAAGTCCTCAGTACTATTTTTTTTATCAAGATTTTATTCCTATCGAAGGTCTGTGGTTTTGTCCGGACTCTTTGGCTTCCTCTACCAATAAAGACTGGCTGCCACAAAATTGCCCAAAATTGGCGCTTTGAAGTTGAGTTAAAACACCAACAATCAGTCAATCAAGATTTCAACAATAACAAAGCGCACATAGTACTTGGGGAAAAGTACTTTGAAAATAGAATAACCAATAGAAACACTATTAAATATGGGATGATGGGAAAGAGAATAGCACTTTTTACAAAGAATTCTGTGTGTCCAATGTTGTAACTGAAATACAAATTATGTAAAGCTATAATTATAAATGTTGTGACCCAATCATGCTGCCCTGATTTGTTTATCGTTAATCATATTATAGTACCATCAAGCAGTAGTATTTATTTTTATGTCCATATTTTACAGTAAGCCTGTGAGAGAGTTCTTCTGTTTTGATGATCCCCCAGGTCCACACGACAGCATAGAGGAAAGTAGGGTAAGTCTTCAACATGGACGATTACTGGATGGACATATTTTTTTACCTTATAATTTTTCTTTATTTTTTTGTTATAGTGTTTTTATATATATATAAATCTGAATATTTGCCTTAAATCAGCAGTACCTAAATTTCAAAACCAGAGGATATGATTCAGCAAAATGTTTTACATAGAAATAAAATCGAATAATGAAAATAATTAGGGATGTCAGTACTTTCCAAGTTCTAGATAGATTTATCGACCTATTCCCACTCAAATACCTACAAAATGATCATAATTTTGCACATTTTAAACACTTAGGGTCTTTGTATAAAGGCCTCTATACCCAATAAATTATTATCCTGGGGTGAATAATTTGTATTCAGAAGATGAAGATACCATATGGGCTTCTCAAGAGTTGAAGTTCCTTTACATCTTTTCACCCATATATCAACAAAAGATAATATTTCACTTATCAGTAGTTAAAACATTTACTTTGCTTACAGCCATATGTTTATCTGTTACATTTGGTAATGTTATTTTGATACACATATATATATACATTTGGTATTGTTATTTTGATACAGGTATGTTGTGAATCTCTTGTTATTTTGATACAGGTATATTGTGAATCTCTAGAGGATTCAGTCAGTACCTTCAGAACCATTATGGATGCTAAAGACAGAGAAATAGAACTTCTTAAAGAACAATTAGATCTCTATAAAGGGCAGGTAGAGGAACTCTCCAAAACTCTCAGGTATTTTATTACTTAATAAACGATAGTTTGATGAACTGTTTATCATAATGGTATATGAATTAAGGACCTTGGTTGACAAGTGGTGTTAGTAGATACTTCTGCAATCACTAGCCAGTGAACACTGAGGTTGCCAGTTCAAACTCGGTTTGTGCAGGTGCTCTGCACTCCAATCTTAATTGACAAGGATTGTAACTTTTCTAATAGAAAGTCAGTGGTTTTCTTCTGCACTCTGGGTTCCTCCACACTATAATAACGAAAATAGTCCAAAGGCGGTGCTTAAAAATGGCCTTAAAGAAAACCAAATGGTATATGAATTAATCTTATAGTTTAATCTTCATTCACAAAATAACTACCGTGTAATTTCATTATTCCATTTATTATTTTTGTTATAAAGTTGAGGAAAGCTAGAAACGATGGAAAGAAAAATCTTCATAGGTTTGAATGAAATGTGTTGTGATAAAGGATAAGGTATACATCAATGAGACATCAACCTATCAACAAATTAAAAAAAAAACAACAGAAAGAGGCCAAAATGTGGTCTTAAACAATTGTTAAAAAAATAGTTTTAGGCATTGTATAGTAAGTTATTATTAAAATCTTTATATATTACAATAAGAATCCCTTATGAAAAAGTCTGAAACATATAGTTTTCATCACTTTTTAAAGCCTAAAGATTTTATTTGGATATTTATTTTTCAGTACCCAGACCTTACATGAAAGTAAGATAAACAGACAAAAGTTAAAGGAATATTCACCCAGCTGATCAGAGAAATCCTTATAATTATCTCTATGTCTTGTCTACATTCCAAAAGTAGAAACCACATATCATGCTGCTCATTTTGTTCATGTCTACTATTACTTGTATTTTAAATCACATTAGGGTTGATCGTCCTGAACATGCATGAAATATTAGCCACTGGACATTAAACAACTAACAATCAATCAATCATTAGGGTTGACATCTTCAAGAATATTTTTTAGCCAGGCTCCTTACATTTCACAAACATAATTAATTCAGTTTTGGGTTGGGTTTTTTTCATTCCAAGTTAAAGTGATTGAGTAATATAAAAGTTTTATTTTTTGTAAAAAGAATTTAAAGGTTTAAAAAAAACATTATTTTGCAAGCACAAGCTGTCCAGTTGTGTTAGAAAATATTGTAAGTAAGTTTACATATTTGACATTAAAAGACTACAACTGAATTTATTTTCTTCTTTTTATCAGTGTGAATGTTAGATATCAATCCATCCTTGATATTAAATTCCTTTTTTCTCACCATTAATATCATTAAGAATTAGGAATAAACAAAGGAGCTGGACTGATTCCTATAATAGTGTGGCATTAAAGGAACATTACTACTTTTGTAATTTGGTTCCTATGTCAAGGTCTGTGAGACTGCTCAATATAATTTATGAGTTGTGTTTTTGCAAATGGTCCATTGATGATTTTTCGTACAAAGTAAACTTTTATTTTTCTGTGCCTTCATTTTAATTATCAGAAGGTTGTGAAGTAATATTGACATATGCATTAGTCATGGACGATTGTAGTACTGTAGTTAAAAAAGAAATGGCATGCATGAATTAATTCATGAATTTTGACTGTTCTGTTAAAGCATGCATGTGAACCAGCACTTTAAAAATATGGAAATGAAATGTTAATGCAGAAATTATTGTGTGCATTATTATATAGATTTTTGAAGATAACACAAAAATGTGATATTTATTGTTCTGAGTTCAGGGAAAGCTGCATACATAAACATATTCTAGATATCTGAATGGGATACTTACCTGTTACATTAATAAAAACCTTAAAATAATCTCTGAATTTATAGGAACTTCTTAACGAAGCAATTTTTGAAATCTGCTTATATTTTGAACTTGTACACTGTAATGCTTCACACCTTCCCATAGCGACAAATGTACTTGCCTTCCCGTGGTCTCACATATAGGTATGCTTTTATGAAACAGCTCTTTAAAAGTTCGGTTCAAAAAGAAATTCCATTGAACTTTTCTAGTCAAATGAGTGTTCAGCATAATGAAATCCCCATATATAAATATATATATCTTTATAACCCATTTTTCAGATAAGGTCAATTTGTTTTATTCTCATTCATATTGATCTTATAAGTAAATGGTAATCTGTACAAACATTTTATTTCAATGTTCAGTTTTTTTCAGTATTTGTTTTAGATTTGGTTGATAGTTTTTTTTCTGAAAATTCAGTAAAGCCTAAAAAATCATCATATTCATATATTTTTTTTAAAGTACCACAACAATGTAGTTTGTGCTTATTTATAGGACAGGGTTTTGCTTTGTATTATTTATTTTTTATTTTTATTATTAATTCATTGTCATGTTCAGCATTTTCTAATGTATTTTTTATATTTTGTCTAATGTTATAAATAAGATTGAAAATGCTTGCCAAATTGTTAAGCTTTTTGCTAATTCCACTGTTTGATTATTGTATTTTTTGGTGATTTCTTTGTTACTTTTAGACTGTTAATTTTAGATTGAGCTTTGTAATGTTTGTTAGTAATTGTAGAAACTAGACGAGGAAGAAAAGAGTATGTATTTTTTTCAACGAAACCTGTTTAAAGTGAGGCCTGCACTAACTGGAAATCCTGTTGTGACTAGCCAATAGTAATATAACCTGTTAATACCAAACATCTATATACTGTAACTACACAAATGTTTGTGTGCATTTATTTTTGCAATTTTGAACAAGAGACAAAAATGTGAAATTAGTTATTTCGATGTTTTTTCAAATGCTGCATGCAAATAATAATAATACTATCATTATTTAAAATATGAAATCTTATTATTGCCAATCTTATAATTTTTCTAAAAAAAAGCAGGTTTTACTGTGAGGTTCCTGTCAAATCACATGATTTCTTCTACAAATTCATAAACATATAATATCTTGTTTTTAGTAAGTTCTTTGAAGACCAAATATTTCAGAATGTCCCTTATTGTTAGTTTTGTTTTAATTTGTTTGGAAAGTGGTGTTAGAAGGAATCGTGATCTACTCATTTTCACAAAGCTCACTCTCCTTCATAAAGTCCTTGAAAATAAGTTTTTAACTTTTAAAGACCAATTGCTGTTTTTGTAATTAAATCGCATAACTATGTGGGAATGATAATTGACATCAAATTAACATTTTTAGTTTGTAAATGTAATTTGACAGTAATATCAAGAGAAATGTTAAGGTTAACAGTTAAAGGGAGACAATCAGACTGTTCCTTGAATTTGTAGATTTTACTATGAACATACCAAAAAAAGATAAAAGTTTTTTTTAGAAATGATGGCATTGCTTAACAAGCTTAACAAATTTACTTGTGCTAATATTATTCACTAAAACATGAAAAAAGTTTCTTTAAGTTATATTATAACTGGAAAATGGCCTATTTTGAACTTGTCACTTTGATATTTTGATACATATCACTAAGGATATTTTTACAGGCTTTAAAAAAATGTTTTTAATGGCATTATATGTTTAATGATATGTACCATAACATACCAAAAATATTCATCATTAATGACTGACTTATAACCACATCAAAGAGAATTCATCTCTCATTGTATGTATAACATGATTCTTTATGGGGTTATGTCCCTTTGCCTGTCCTGGTTGATAGTTTTTAGTGTTTATCATGTTCGGAACAAAGTTTTGTACAGTTATACATAAGATTTGTAACAGATAAAAATAATTCAGTCGCATACTATATTTTTGTTGATGCTTCTATATAATTTAACACAAAATGTTGCATTTTCAAGGATACTTTCTTCCTGATTTTGTCATTTGATCCAGGCAACTGATATGTTGTTTTTCGTTGAGAACTTAATTGATGTTTGCCTTTACCCATGAAAATTAGAATCCCTAGAAAAATAATAAATCCTCAGAATTGCCAATACTGAAACTGTATTAATTAGTTACAAACGAAAGTGAACCAACGCCTGGTGAGTCTGTAGTACGGTAGAGTCCATAAAGTGGATACCTCGCCGGGTATGCAGGGTCGTTATGATAAAAAACATAAAATGTAGAGAGTCTTATAACAACAACACTTTAGGGACTGCTGCAGAAAATTTATTGATCGACATGTTTCGGTGCCTAGGGCACCGTCATCAGGATAAAAACCTGTATTAATTATTGTGTAAAACTGACAGTAACTGTATAAAATAGACATATGTACAACAAGTAATATGTGCCATACACCTAATGCTTGTCACAGAGACTGGCATTGTATCTCTACAAATTTTATGTTTTTATATGATAAATACAAAGTAGAAACACTCTCTTATCTTCCAAAAATGATTGAAAATTTCACCATAAGAATGTTAGCTTTATACTTTTTAACATTTCCTTATTATTTTATTCTCCTAAGAATTTTTCCTAGCTAGTGGATGATTAACTTTATTTGTCAAATTTTTTCGTTTAAACATAGAACTCAAATAATCAGTAAAAGAACAAAATATTTCCAATTCTTATTTTTTTATTAGAATTTTTACATAGTTAACTTTTATTTCTGCAAATATATCTCCTGTCTAAAAAATCAAGATTTTTCATATTTTTTTGTATAAATAAACCTGAACCTTTCTACATGTGTATTTATGATTCTCTTTATTGATTTATTGTGCATTTTCTGTTTAAACAAAACTTATTTATGAAATGTTGTTTCAGAATAACAAACATCCTTAAACTGAAATGATTTTAACTTTCATAATTCTGCTTGTTTAACGTGGTATAAATCTTTATTATTTTAATGCACGAAATATTTTGTTTTATATTTGTACATTTAAGGACTATGATCTCATTTGACATTTTCTCTGTTACCATGTGTTCACATTTACAAAGAATATCAGAAGAGTACAGTTATTTGTAATGGCAGAAATTAAAATTTGTGTTAAATTGTTTATATTTTCAAACTTATAATTATATTTTTATTCTGTAAAAAATATAAAAAAATTGTTTCAGTAAAATTGGTTACAGAATGGCATTATTGTATGTTTTTAGTTGTTATCTTATTTTTGTCATGTGACTACAATCTGATGAATCAGTGTTGAACAAATAATGAGATGTGTCCTCGACATTCAATAAATACTGTTTACTGAATAAAAGTTTTAAATTCATTTCATGATTTGATACTTGCAAAAGTTCACAAAAAGTAATCAGAGACTAAAAATGCATGATATCCTTCACTATTATTAAATGATTTGCATTTTCTTCTCCAAGAAGCACTTTTAATTTTATTAAAATGGATTAATTTAATAGAATCATGTGTAGAAATTGTAATACATAAATGTTATCATGAAACCTCACTAAATTAGGACACAAATATTCTTTATCCCAGAAGTACAAACAGTTACTGTAAACATGGCATTTTCTTTTAACATATTAATTACACATGAACTAGATATGTGTATTTTTGATTGTGTAAAAATGTTACAAGGAGTACAATAGTTATTTGTTGCTTATAACTTAATTTATTAATTATAAAATGCTAATAGTGATACAAGTGTGCAATAAAATGATACATTATAGAGAGTGTTGAATTATTTATTATCAATGTAATAGCTATACTATTGTATTTTTCATCAACATATTATACCCAATCATCGACATTAAATGTAAACCTTTTTAGCAGTTCAGGTTAAGAAAAAAAATGATCATATCATAGGGAACATGTGTACTTAGTTTCAAGTTGATTGGACTTCAACTTCATCAAAAACTACCTTGACCAAAAACTTTAACCTGAAGCGGGACAGATGGACGAATGGACGGACAGACGCACAGACCAGAAAACATAATGCCCATTAATGGGGCATAAAAATAATGTTCATTGTTCAACATCTTTCTTATCATCACAGTAAAAAACATGTTTATCAAATCATGTATAATTTCATGTTGCTTAATGTCACTATAACAAGTTATGACTATTAAGAAGAAGTCAAAGCAATGATAGGCTGAAATTCGATGCGGTATGGGCTTTGCTCATTGTTGAAGGCTGTAAGGTGACCTATAGTTGTTAATGTCTGTGTCATTATGGTCTCTTGTGGAGAGTTGTCTCATTGGCAATCATACCACATCTTATTTTTATATATAAGAGCAAAATAATGCACATCTTAAAAACATATGCCGTTTGGGTCAAGTTTCTTTCTGGCATATGTTCTTTGTCCTTGACTTTTATGTTCATGGTACAATGAACCCTTAAAATTATAAATATTACAAGATTTCTTCAGATATGATGAGCAAAAGGAAAGCTATTTTTGGTATATAGACTCATTGCAAGGTATATATGTCTGGCAGAAAGGGGTCAACTTACTTTGAACTCTTTTCATTGTTCCCATTTCTCCTTCTTTGCTAGGCAAGGCTTACAATCCAGTCTACCTCCTCTCCACCCTTAAGGCGGATTAGGACGATATTTAGTGACATTTTTAAAGTTATTTATGAACTAAATGAAAGTTCCTGGGTAAGTTTCTAGCACATATGTTGGAATGTCAACATATATATTTTCAGTCCTTGCTTCACAAAATTTTTAAACACTAGACACAACCAATTTATCCCCTCCATACTGAAGAGAGTTTAAGAATGATGTAGTCAATATGGACATGCCTTTGTCTATGATTGAAGTCAATAAGTTGAAAAAATAAAAATGTGGTATGATTGCCAATGAGACAGCTATCAATAACATAAAGACTAAGGACATATATGTGAACAACTACAGGTGAATGGTAATAGACTATTCTTCATCCATACCATACAGTTATTTTGAAAATCCTTTTCAATCAAACTATTCCAACATGGTTCATATGATAAACATAAAACTCGTTTGAATATCAATTAATCATGATGTTAAGATATGAATGTGAGTTGAATGGTCTGACTTATTGTGCTTTCAGAGTTGTGTCCCTTTTCACTTATAAATTATGGCACAGATGGCTTCATTTGAGTCCACTTCTCTGTCAGTGCTCATTTCATCTCATGCAAATGAAACTGGTATGTAAATTGTTAGATTCCATTGGACACAATCATATAACTTTTAACTAGGTAGTAGGTCACTGTAAATTAAATTTCTCATGTTTGAATGAATTTAATAAAATCTGTTTTATTATATTTTATTCAAATAATTATACAAAGTAATATAAATCTGAAGTAAAATCATTCATGAATATTACAATGCATATATAACAGTCCTTAACTATTTTATTCTGTAATTATGTAACCAAAAAACATTTGTTGTATCAGACTGAAGTTTGCTAAAATTTAAACAATAAATGCAATAGAGTTCCTGTATTTTATATGCTTAAATATACTGTTATATGTATAAGTATTTGTTTTCAAGAGAGACTGCTAGTTAAATGGTTTTTAACATCAGTATCTATTTATTGTTTTATTTCACAGTAGTCAGTTTTATTGGCAGAAAAAACATGAGTAATTGACAAATATATCATTCGTGTCTCAATATCTAAATAGAATATAAAAAGTTTATAAGAAACTACTAAAAGTATTCTGAAACATTTATTTTTATCATCAAAGGATCAACCTTTTCAAATAATAGAAACTCATGACAGAGAACTATCAGATTATTTCTATAGCGAGTTATCGAGACTTGTAATGCCATTAGTATTGTCCCTTAAGGACTAATGTAAACAATCTTATAAATATGAAATCTGTATAGAACTTACTGTAATAACAAATAAAATGTAGACTATTTCAAAAGTGTGGTGAGATAACTCTCTGTAAAATAGTTGAGTAAACTTTATATTGAGAGTTATATGGCTATAATAAATATGCTGTAGTCTTAACAACCAAATGGATCCGATGAAATAATGTACCAGCTTTTTTTTATGAGTAATCAGTTCAAAATCTAAAGTCACTAAAGCAATCAAACATCTGACACATAAAAAAAATAATATTTTCTTGCACTTAAAAGTACTTTAACAGAATGATGAGCAACTAAATCCAAGATACTAAAAGAAAATGTTTTAGAAAGGCTCAAAGTGAATAAAATATAACAGTTTTTAACTGATTTCGAATCTAAAAAAAAAAAAAAAAATCCAAAATGAACCAGAACATTTTTTTTTCGGACACATCTTTGCTTATATATCATATATTGCATAAGCTTAAATATTATATTTTTACTGGTTCCCTGATATTTACTTGCATATTCACCAGCTGTAAAAAAACAATGTATTATTTGAACTTTGAGAAATAATAAGTATTTAAAATAAGACCATTAATGATCATTGATTGTGATTCAAGAGAAGTACCAAGTATGACATAAAGCTAAACACAATGCTAGAATTACAGGAATAACTATGTTATACAATTACTAAAAATTGCCAAGAGGTTTTTTCAAATAATTTCAAATAAATCCACACTAAAAAGACATTTATTTAGCCTTCAGGCAAAGTGAAGAAGAAAATAGTTCACTAACCAAAGTGTAAAAAGACATTTTATGCTATTCTTCTTTGATTTGAATGAGGTATTTTTTTTCATAACATTACAAGGCACAAAAACCTATATTGAAAAAAAATCTTTCTATGCGTTCTAAAATCATATTGTAAAACTTTATACACCTTATACTATCTGACACATAACACAATGTTTGTTCCAAAATACTTGAATGCATTAATCAAAAATAGTACATGTACATAACCCTGAGTATCATCAAAATACCAAATTCATAAACTAAACTGTAACACAATATTTCGTTAGTACACATTACACCCAACCCCCATCCAATGATTTATTTAACTATAAATACATGGTTTCAACACCGAAACTAAACAATGTACATCATATACTTTTGTTTGTTAGAATCAGGCAATACAAAAAACATGAAAGAAAATTTGTATAAAACATGTTTTGTCATTGGCATGTGGCTAGAAGGAATAAGAGCAAGGACTGGTTAAGTTGGAATGTATGTACAAATGTATAACTTGCATGTGAAAGTAGCTAAAAAGTTAAAATAGTTTCACTTAATATCAAGGTTTTTCAAAAACCTTTCATTCAAAATAAGAAGAGATGGAATGATTGCCAATGAGAAAACTCTCCACAAGAGACCAAATGAGGTAGAAGTTTACAACTACAGGTCACCTATGTATACCTATGTATACCTTTTTTGCTTTTAAAAATCTTCTCTCTTAGTTCCCTTTGAAATATCCCCTCCCTAACAATTGTTAATATCTATTAACAATGTAAGTACAATCTAACGTCTTATAACTAAATCTAGTATGTTATGAATGCCTCCACCAAAATCAGCCATATGGACTTATTTCAAAAAATTGTTGAATGGAACTACTGTAAAAATGGACTCTATGTGACAAGTAGTTCACATATTGTGGTGGTACAACAAATATGTCTGATCAAATGAGGCTTAAACAACTGACTGAGAGCCCCTGCAGAATCTCTAGAAAACAATCTTCACCTCACAGAATCATAAATTTGCTGAGGAAATCATTTCCGTAAACAATTTTCTTTTTAATGAAAATCCATTCCAATGATAGTACCGGTATTTTAAAAATGACATAAAATGAAATTACTGAACTTTTAGGGGTGAGTCAATACATTTTTACATTTAGATGCAAATTTAATCTTATCTATAATTTTAGTTATGTCCCCTTATGTGTGATTCTACTGAGCATTCTATACAATGTACAGCTCTAGATACAGAATGCATATTTGACTTTTTTTTTTTAATAATGATGTAATTGACATTGAATGTATTACTATTAGACACCATATGAAGAACACACATTAAACATGGCTTATAGCACCTTTAAAAGATTTAAATTATTTTGTCATGAATGATGCTTGAAAGTTTTATCTTTTTGATGTATATGATGATGTCTAATGTAAAAGTCATGACAATATAATCTGAATAATCTTTGGCTTTTTAAGGACACTGATAAAAATGTTTACATCCTTCTAAGCAAACCTTGAGCTCAAATATTTGGTATAACTACATAGCCCCACAGGACGCAATTACGACTGGACACAATTACGAACGATTTCCAATGTTTGCCCTCTGAGATCATATTTATTTATATTTATCAATAAATGTTTTTATCAATAAAAACCCTATTAAAATTCCCTTGTTTTCATGATAATACAATTTATGTGCACTTGGTGAATGTTGATGACGATGACAAAATCATTCTGAAAATATTATAAGAACGGCAATCTGGCCTGCAAGTTATATAAAAAAAAACATAAAGGTAAGTGCATATTGCCTTCGTTTGTTAATATATAGAAAGAAAAATATCTCCTGATTTTGTTCATGTGCATGATGCCTTTTATCTTGCCCAAATAACCCCACAATTGACGTTTTTTAGCATCTTGTGACCCTATTTAGGGTCAAAAGAAAATATGTTAATTTTATTGAAAAGTCCAGAAAACTCCGAAACAAATGTTGACCTATATAAAAAAAAATCATAGATGAATGATAAGTACATCACCAAAATGGATAAACTTGAATTTAGTGACCCTTTAAAGGAGGAACTTACACAAAAACAAAAAAAATCAGAAATCTTTCCTTTACACATAACCGCCATTTCGTCTGCAACCACTGCTGAAGTAATTGAAGTAAAAAACAAACTTGTGCATCTTATTTTCCTCTGAAAATGTGTTTGAGATAAAGATTAATGTACACTTTATCAATCTAGACTGTTGTCATTGATTTCTTCTGCAAGATATATCAATATAGTGCTGTTCGGAATTGCGTCCATATGAGGCTCTCTTGACCCGTAAAACGAGGTCACGCAAATCTTTCTAAAGTATCCTAACGTGAATAAAAATGTATGTGGGATATGATGCAAGATGGAAAGCCTTCATACATCTTAAATTCTATGGTATAAACAATTCAAGGAAAGTAGTCTACATAAAAAAATTTTAATCACAAGTTCAAAAATCGTTCGTAATTGTGACCGGTGAGGCTACATGCATGTTCTAGTAATTGGTAGTATGAACTGATTAAATGAATAATTAACATGTACAAAATTACTGATGCAATTCTTCACTTCATTTTCTATCTACAGTTTTGATAAATGAGTAACTTGTAAATAATATTTGCTTTTTGTCAGAAAATAATTTCATCATATAAAACTGGAATTAACATTTTGAAATCACAATGTACTTATTTTCAAGGTGAACATAGTTGTTTAATAGCTGCTACATAGTTTTTCTGTTAATCTGAATTGAGATTAACTCCAACTCCAACCCCAGTCTGTTTAGCTTCCTTGGAAAATGTTGTAGTCACCATAGGATAATCACTAAGTGAAGACATCTCATTTTCAGACTTACTTACAAAACTATACTTAGTTCTTTCTCTCTTCTTCTTTCCATGGTTCACTTTTTTCTTAGTTGTGAATAATTTACACACTAATACTATATTGACTATAACACTGACTGCTGCCAAAGTACTGATACAAATCACACTAATTGTTATTGTCCTACAAAAAAAAAAAGACAACAACTGACCACACTAACCATCATCACATGATGTTGGAAAATTTTATTAATTACAAAAATAAAAACAATTTTTGCGTAATTTTCATTGTTTGTAAGAAAATTTTTTGAATTTAAAAAGTATGGATGCAAACCAAAAATAACTTTATATTGATGAGATTATTTCAAATCACTGAAATGAAGCTTCTTTAAAATATGGTGTTGTTTCTTGGTTATGCAAGATGTTTTTTTGGAAATGATGGAGGAAAACTAGATAAATACAGTGTTTTTATGAAAAAGACTATTATAAACATTATAACACAGCTTTGACTACATAACAGAAACAGTCTTGAGTAGATCAATTATACTTTTTGATCTTAAGCATTTCCATGTAAATTTTACAGATTTGAGAAAGATTTCAAAAACTTTTCTTGTGCACAAAACAAGCCCTTATGCCCCTACTCCACTACCTGAAGAAGGTAATAAAGTATGTAAGCAAATAAGCATGTTTCCCGGTATAATACTTCATTTTATTTATAATAAACACAACAGCTTGTATCCATTTCTAATCTAATTATAACTAGAGGCTCTAAAGAGCCTGTGTCGCTCACCTTGGTCTATGTGAATATTAAACAAAGGAAGCAGATGGATTCATGACAAAATTGTGTTTTGGTGATGGTGATGTGTTTGTACATCTTACTTAACTAAACAGTCTTGCTGCTTACAATTATTTCTATCTATAATGAACTTGGCCCAGTAGTTTCAGTGGAAAATGTTAATAAAAATTTACAAATTTTATGAAAATTGTTATAAATTGACTATAAAGGACAATAACTCCTTAGGGGGTCAATTGACCATTTCGGTCATGTTGACTTATTTGTAAATCTTACTTTGCTGAACATTATTGCTGTTAACAGTTTATCTCTATCTATAATAATATTCAAGATAACCAAAAACAGCAAAATTTCCTTAAAATTACCGATTCAGGGGCAGCAACCCAACAAAGGGTTGTCCGAATCATCTGAAAATTTCAGGGCAGATAGATCTTGACCTGATAAACAATTTTACCCCTGTCAGATTTGCACTAAATGCTTTAGTTTCAGAGTTATAAGCTAAAAACTGCATTTTACCCCTATGTTCTATTTTTAGCCATAGCGGCCATCTTGGTTGGTTGGCCGGGTCATCGAACACATTTTTTAAACTAGATACCCCAATGATGATTGTGACCAAGTTTGGTTAAATTTGACCCAGTAGTTTCAGAGGAGAAGATTTTTGTAAAAGTTAACAGACGACGCCAGACGATGATGACGACGACGACGACAACGGACGACGGACGCAAAGTGATGAGAAAAGCTCACTTGGCCCTTCGGACCAGGTGAGCTAAAAAGAAGATGTGGTATGATTTCCAATGATACAACTCTCCACAAGAGACCAAAATGACACAGAAATTAACAACTATAGGACCTATAGTATAAGTCACCTATGGCCTGCAACAATTAGCAAAGCCCATAACGCTTAGTCAGCTATAAAAGGCCCCGAAATGATTAAAACGAGAAAACTAACGGCCTTATTTATGTACAAAAAATGAATAAAAAACAAATATGAAACAAATAAACAAACAAAAACCACTGAATTACAGGCTCCTGACTTGAGACAGGCACATACATACATAATGTGGCGGGTTAAACATGTTAGAACCATTTTAAACTATACATATATACATGTACCTAAACTCTTCTGATTTGTCAGAAACTAAATGCTGCCTTTGGATCTGTTGTTTTGCATAGCATTTTCCAGCTGAAAATATAAAAGTTCATTTGCAGGAAGAACTTGGATTGTAAAACACTTTTGCTGTGAAAATGTTCATACACTTTACACTAGAGAGAAATAAATATGTGTATTTACATTGCAAGTACATGTGCTGATAAAAGTCATTGCAAAATATAACCAGAATATATTATTCTTTTGTAATTTATGAAGTGTATGAATGTATTATATGTTTGACCTCTGTGTCTTTGTGAAATTGAATAAAGTTGATAGTTCAAAATACCATAATCCTCAGTTTAAAGCTTCATTTTACATGACAATCATCACTATCACCTATGGTTTTTTTTTTTTTTTTTTCATTTTTCAAAGATTTGAACTCGTCTTTCAATATTTCTAAAATTTTTGTTTTCAAAATTCCAATAGGGAACATATCTTTTATAATTGTATAAATAAACCAATTGTTCAATACGTTTCGGCCATTGGCCTTCTTCAGTTGTTTATTTCTAAAATCCACAAAAGTAAAAAAACATTTGAAACTGACCAATTAGAAGAAATGTGGTAAACATATATATGAAATATGTGAGGCTTTAATGTTGCAAAATGGTGCCTAAGAACTTTACAATCTGTTTGTATTCCCTATAGTATTACCTTGCATATAATGCTGATCAAGATCTGTAAAATTACAACTTCCTGTTAGTGAGTGGCATGGACATCCATCTGTACATAAACATACACTGGAACAATGGTTACCATAGAAACCTACTGGACATTCTGTAAATACAAAATATAAGAATGATTTTAAAATTACAATTTCAAAGCATTAATTGCATAATGTACTGTGGATTTATTATTATTCGTTAGATACCAATTTTCGTGGATTTCATGGGAACAGGTAAACCACAAAATTTAATTTTCTATAGGCATGTAAGCAGACCTCGGAAAAACCACAAAATAAGATAACCACAAACATACAAGTTTTCCTTTATCCACGTATATGGTAATAACAAAAATAAATGAATCCAGTGTCTGGAAATATTCATGTGTGTCTAACTTTGGCTATGTTTGCAATACTCATTTTATGGTGTAATTAACACTAAACAAACATGTCGCAGGAACGATGGGACACCATATCTAAAGCCAAACTGGGTGAAGATATAATAGTCACCCAACTACAAAGACTAAATGACTGGTATAATTGTTGGCCATTTTCTACATAGAATGGGTCATCCAATTAATTATACTTTACTATAAGTATCTGTAAATACAAAATTGTAAACCAAGTTTACAATGTGTTCCAACAAATATGAACCATATGCATAACTGAATAATTCACATGCAAGAGCTTTAATCTGACATTTACTGATATACCAAAATGCAGCCTCCAAGCCATAATAAATTTGAATTACTAAAATATCTTTGCTTTAATTAAAAAATCTAAATATGACCAAAAGAATAAATAAATTTACAATTACCTGTAGTGGCGACTCTCATCATCTGCCCTTCCTGATATATATTGACCAGTGATAACTCACAAAGTGCTTATATATATATATATGGTTAGTATTGCCACGCTTTGAGTCCATGCATAGCTCATGCCATTTGAATATAAATAAGGTATCGCATTCACTTTTTTTAGTACTAATTTAAATACTTGTGATGTGATTTAAATATTCAGTACGTATAGCCAAACATAGCGTACAAAGTAAATTGTCTGTTTTTAATATATGTAGCGCAAAACTATTTGTCGTCAAAAGTCAAGTGAAATATGAATATGAAACATGAATGTGAAACATATAACACTGAAAACACAAATAACATTAAATGTTGAATAATTGGAGCAAAATATATTGAATACATTTATCCTGTGACAGTTGAATTGTTTTATATTTGCTGTATGGATTTCGCTCATTGTTGAAAGTTGTCCAGTGACCTACTGTTGCTTACCTTCTACATCATTCAGTCCTGGTGGAGATTTGTCTAATTAGCAATCATGACACATCTTCTGATTCTCCCATGTTTGACAATAAGCACTCATTAATCAAACAATTATGGAATAAAATATATATTAATGCTTGCATTATATCAAATGCAAATAGTTTTTGTGTTCTTACCATTTTCACATAATTGACCAGTGAATCCTGGTTGACAATCACAATGTCCATTAACAGCATCACAGGTACCATTAGAACCATGTGAACAGGAACACTGCTGAACACAATTCTTCCCATAATACCCCTGTGAACAGGAAGTATTGCAGTTATCTCCCTTCCATCCAGCCTCACAAGTACACCCATCTACAATTCAAATAGATGTTAGAGTATTAATAGTCATTAGACATGGGAAACATGATCATGCACACATTTTTCATTGATCATTTCATTGGTACACACTTGAGGATGATGTTTGGGAATTTTTGTCAGATGTTTGGACTCCTTGGTTTTTGTTGAGCCTAGCTGTGACTTCTGTCTCAGAAAGATCGACATAGAATAGTGATCCGGAGGTGGTGGCGGCGTTAGCTAACCTCTTAAAAGCTTAAATATTTCAGAAGAAAGAATACCTGGATCCTTCATTACTTTGTATATAGATGCCTTATTTTATGTTTTTTCAGACATTCATATGCCCATTGTCCATCGGTCTTTATTCTTCATACATTATGACTTTAGCAACCTTTTATTCTCTGTTCTCTTTTTTTTTGCTCCATTTATATTTATTCTTTTTACAATTAGACTTTAGCATCCTTTTATTAATTATTATTCTTGGTCCTTTTTTCACTATCCTTAACTTTTTGACCCAGTATTCTCTATTCCAGTCTCCAGACCTTTTTTTATTGCTTTGATCCACATGCTTATAATCAATTAGGGAAAACTTAAGACTTTAGCTGAGGGAATGGACAGGAGTAAAGGTACATGGGAATGAGTTGGGGGGATGAGGAAGTCATGGGAAGGGAAGTGGCAGTCAGTGGAGGAAACGGAGGAAAAAGGGGAGGGGGAGTAAAAATTGGAATATTCTGGGAAATAATTTTAACTGATCTGGGAGGAAGAGGAGGGAGTAGGAGTTAGGGGGAGGAAAGTTGAAATCAGGGACTCCCTTTCTACTCCCCACGCTAGCAGGTTTTAATTTCACAATTTCAAATGTATCAAATATAAGCTGATATTTATTATGGAAGCATTGTCTTGTTTTTAGTCTAGTAGAAGTATAAAGTATCAATAATTCTCATGTATTTGTCACTTATGTAAAGGACAGACAAGGTCAACCAATAAACAATTGAGGAAAACAAAGAAAATATTGACAAGTTCAATAACTTATATATGATCTAATTTTGATAAGTTACATAAATGTGTATTTATCTTTGTTTTATCATATCAAACAAACATCTATTACATGTATCAGTAAAATCAAATTTTTAGCAATGTCATTGTCAGTTATATTCAAATTCGGATAAAATAAAACACCTTCTAGCTGTTTTCAGAAGCATGTACGACAACTTTGATCTTGTTTTGGAGAAACCGGTGGCAGATAATGTAATAAAGAAATAAACAATGTCTTTTGATACTACATGTAATACAGACATTTTCAGGAAATCATTCAATGCATGTTAGAAAGCATGAAGCAGGTTGGAGAATCATAATGTCTCTATTATCTAAGTAAAATGAAATTATGAAGTTGTCTTTACATAAAATGATATTAACTCCAATGGTTAACTCAAATAAACATTATTTTTTCTCTCCTCATGATGTAATTCTAAAATATCACAAAAAGATGATTACATGTGACACACTGTTTTAAATAATTTGCCTTCAGTTTTAAACAAAAAAGGGAGGGCAGTGACAAGGTTGTATGAGAAGAGACAAAAGAAAATAAAAAAAAAACAGAAGAAGAAGAAACACTACTAAATCATATTCCTGCTATTTTACAAATTTCCTTTGATCTTGCTGACTGATAATTTCCTTTCTCAGCAGAGTGGAGGGATATGAAAAATTATCACTAGAAACTAAGGGGCACATGGCAATGTCAATGAATAACTAATCGAAACTATATCTAATAATGGTTACAAAGTAACTTAAAAGTACTCACTTAACAGATACTATCGATAGTAGAGAATTTCGAAATATTGAAGGAAATGAACTTCGCATATAATTACCGGTATGCATTTTTAGAAGAAAAATCTGTACCAACATCGTCATAGGTAAAATAGTGATAAACAAATTATCATTGGTCATCTCAATTCGACTGCTATTCTACATTTCACCGTACCCGCTCAAGCGAGAAAATCAATCTCAATGAGATAACCAACAATAATCTATTGATGTCTCCTTTTGTTGAAGGGGAGACAAAATCACTACCTGTAGCTATTGGTTAAAAAAAGATTTTCTATGAAATATGAAAAAATTTGTCAACAATCTTTATGAATAGAATATTATGTAGTACTATTACTATTGATTATATAAACTGGTTATCCTTAGTCAATCAATGGTGACTGGTGACCATACAGCCTAAGTAAAATAATAACTAATACTTTACCCTCTGTACATGTGCCATGTTGTGAACAATCATTCTGACACTTGAGACGATCACAAGCTGATCCTGCCCAGTTGGTATTACACAGACACTTTCCATCTTTACAGGTCCCATGACCAGAACAATCTAAGGGAGAGCACTCTACTTCATGAACACATAAAATGGTAGATACCTTTCTGGCACAGTTGAATTTCTCGTCATCTAAGCTTAAATTAACATAATAATCATTTCTATTTATTGCGAACCCTATGATAGTTTTCCATAGATTCACCTGCAAGTTACCTGTCGATTTAAACTTTTGGCAGTTCTGTTGTCCCATCTAACAAATACAACAGGTATTGTTCTCTATGTAGTTTATTCACTGGGACCTTTAAATTTCCTCCAAGAGAAATATATCACTCATTGATTAATTTACCTGAACAAAAAATTGAACTGTCAATGATGAAAAAATACTTATACCAATACTAAGTAAGGACTCATAAAACTACATGTGGTGTTGTATTTATTCAATACAAATAACTCATTTTTAATGTGTTCAATATTAATACTGATTCAAAAATTAAAAGTTAATTTCTGATCAAATATTCAATATTTTTGTGTGTTTGATAAATAAAAATTTGAATATTATTATTTTTAAATTAACTAGGTCTTCATAAACATAAGTCTATAAATGAACAACAACAAAAACATGCAAATTCATTGGAAAATACTAAAAAATGTGTCTGAAATAAACTTTTTATTATTAAACCAGATTTTACATTGAACAGATTGAAAATATATTAATGATATATTGAATAAATACAATATTGCATACAGTTTATGTGAGTTTATAGAAGTATTTCAATAAAAAAGGAGATAATTTTTTGGTCAGGTAAATTAATCAATGAGTGATATATTTCTCCTAGAAGAAATTTAAAGGTCCCAGTGAATAAACTATACAGAGAACAATACCTGTTGTATTTGTTAGATGGGACAATAGAACTTACAAAAGTTTAAATGGACAGGTAACTTGCAGGTGAATCTATGGAAAACTATCATAGGGTTCGCAATAACATGTGTTAAAAAGAAAAAAAGAAACTAAAAAATATCTAAATTAATATTCAAGTAAAGAATTTGAAATTTATGTTACTATACACTGATAATAAAAGACAATGACTATTGAAAAATAATCAGTTTGCTAATTTTTTTTTCAGGTAAATTATCCCAACCTTCAGAATCAAATTGTCTTAACCCATTATCAACTTGTTATGGAAAATAAATTATTTAGTTATATTTTCTTTGATAGAATATCATAGATATATGGCTTATCTGTTCGCAAGAAAAAGTTATAAAGGGAACAAAAAATAATTATATTCCAATAATATAATTTAACTGCAATGCAAAAGAAACGGTAAACAATGATAAAGACGACCTCTTTTTTTAATTAAATATGCTGACATTACTTTCTTATATATAATAATGTAACTAATTTCACTTTGTCTAATCATGTAGAAAATCAGCAAGATATTAAAGTTTAGTTTAGTTTATTAGAGAAAACTCAGCCGCAGAAGACTGCGTAACAGGAGCATATTTATATACCGGTACACAATATTAATTACAACATAGTTCATAATACAAACAGAATTCATTTTTAAATTATACATCTTCAGAAATAAGTTTGTGTTTATTGCAGTTTTAAATTAGACAAGCATCTTTTCTACCTTTTGAATAAAAATTGACAGCTTAGACAGCACATTACTATTACTATATTTAAGCATGCCAAGTACTTTTTTTTCATTTGGATATTAAAGATATATTAAAAACAATGAAAATAGGCCTCAACTGATTTTATTGAATTTTCAATAAATCACTTCAAGCAGGTAACTTTCCAGCATATTACAACTAGCCAGACTATAGCTTCTTAGAATGAAAGGAGAATGTGTCTGAGGAAACAAATGCCCCCAATCAAGCTTTGCAATTTTAAATGGTAAATGACTAGATACCAAAATTTGAACTCTGTTTCCAAGTTTTCACTCTAAGCATTCTGTATGAGTTTTATATAATTTGCACCAAAAATGGGACAGACAGACAGATGGAAAGACACAGATGGAAAGCTGGACAATGGGTAAAGAGTAAGACTTAATGTCCCGGTTGACTTATATCTTTACTGTAGGGAAGGTAATGGATAAGGTATTACATATAAAAGTACTCATTATTATATGCATTTGTTTAGAGCCTACTGATGGACGCCTCTGGGTGTGGGAGTTTCTTGCTGCATTGAAGACTCATTAATGACCTTTGGCTGTTATCTGCTCTATGGTTCGGTTGTTGTCTCTTTGACACATTCAACATTTCCATTCTCAATTTTATACCAGTCAGGGTTTCTTTTCAAAAGATAATTTTACTATTTTACCAACTCTAGGAAATGTATCATAGGATTTGTCAAAGCCTTGATAAAACCATATTCCCCATTATAATATTTTTTAGCACCAAAAGCCTTTGCTAGAGTCTGGCATGTATGCCCTTAAACTTGCCATACAAAAAAGAAGTTACAACTTCAAAACCAAAATGAAAACCTATATTTACCATCTATCAGTTGGGTAGTTAACTAAAGTATCATTTACTACATAAGTAGCAGAACCACCACCATCCAGATTTATTGCATTAACAAATCCATACTCCAGCAATACATCAGCCATTTCATACAAACTCATCCTGGAAAAAATAGTATATTGGTTCATTTTTTTTATTGGCAGAAGCTTACAAGGAGGTTCTCATTGAAAACACTTGAGAAATTATAAGAAATACATTGTACTATATTAAACAAAAATAATTGCATAAAGAAGTAAACAAACAGACCCCAATCACTGTCTACACTGATTCAATTAAAACAAAAATGTGTTGCCACATATGAAAATGTGACTTTGAAGATATTATCAACCAAGTTATCAAACATTTTCTTCCAATACATTTGCTCTTTAAGCTCATATACTTTTTGTTGGCAATGGCTTGCCCAGCTTCGGATAAATTTGCCTACATGAAATAATTCAGATTCAACTACAGATGCAAAATGTATCCTTTATTCTGAATAGTGTAAATTACCAAGTGTCCAAATTATCTTCAAACGTTTAAAAAAACAATTGCTTCTTTTCCCTTTATTTAGTTGATATATTGTAAATTTGACACTATAATAATTAATCAAATTGGAAGCATAATAAAACATTTGAATCAATGCCAGGTTTTTAAGATTTGCTAAGTACCTTTGAGATAGATAGAAAAGAAAAGCCTGGTGTCCTTATATAACAGAAATTAAAGAATATTCATGGCACATTAAACCTTGCAGATATTTTTTGTTTCACATGTTGAATAAAGAGCTGCGCTATAAGAGCATGATTGCCTGTTGCCATTTTAGCTTGTCTTTATGCTTTAAATGATTTCTTTTGTACATTTTAAATTAGGCTTTTTTAAGTATAAAAATTCATAACTGAAAAACGTAGAATCTGAAATTTATAAAAATTAAAAGGTAGCTAAAGTCAAAAGATAAAACATTTCACCAAAGTTTCATAAAATTTTGTGAAAAGTGTTTATTAGGGATTGTCTGAAAACTGGAAAATCACCCCTTTTTTAAGCATAAAAATAAATAACAAGGAAACAGTAAAATTAAAAATTTATAAAAATCAAAAAGGGAGCATACATCAATAGATATAAACAATTCACCAAAGTTTCATTTAAGTTGATGGAAGCATTTTTGAGTTATTGTCTGAAAACTGGAAAACCCAATTTTTTTAAGGATAAAATAAACAACACGGAAACGTAAAATCTAAAATTTATAAAAATCGAAATGGAGCATATATGTCAATAGATATAAACAATTCTACAAAGTTTCATAAATGTTTGAGGAAGCGTTTTTCTGCCACACCTACAATAGAAGAGGGGCATTATGTTTTCTGGTCTGTGCGTCCGTTTGTTTGTCCGTCTGTTAGTCTGTCTGTCTGTCTGTCCGTCTGTCCCGCTTTAGGTTAAAAGTTTTTGGTCGAGGTAGTTTTTGATGAAGATGAAGTCCAATCAACTTGAAACTTAGTACATATGTTCCCTATGATATGAGCTTTCTAAATTTAAAGCCAAATTATAGTTTTGACCCCAATATCAGGGTCAATTTAACACAGAAAATGATAGTGCAAGTTTCAGGTTAAAGTTTTTGGTTAAAGTTTTTGGTCAAGGTAGTTTGTGCTGAAGTTGAAGTCCAATCACCTTGAAACTTAGTATACATGTTACCTATGATATGATCTTTCTAATAATACTAACAAACCTTATGTTTAAATGACAATTTTTGCAGAAAGTTTTGAACTATAACAGTAAACAAATATTATCAATTAGACAAAAATTAAGAGAACAGTTTTATTTCTTCTCTTCCATATTGTTGGAAAATAAATTTTCCAGAAAACATTGGACAGACATCAAATAAAGCCATCAAATGTAAGTCAATTACCCGTTATGATCAGTTTTACCATCCACCTGCATTATTAATACACGTCCATCTTTGTCACTACCAACAACAGACCTGGCTGACATAACGTTGGCAAATCTTTCTAGAGTACCTGTTGAGAAACAAAAACTAGGATCAGAATTATTAATACCCGTCCATCTTTATCACTACCAACAACAGACCTGGCTGACATAACGTTGGCAAACCTTTCTAGAGTACCTGTTGAGAAACAAAAACTAGGATCAGAATTATCAATACCCTTCCATCTTTATCACTACCAACAACAGACCTGGCTGACATAACGTTGGCAAACCTTTCTAGAGTACCTGTAGAGAAACAAAAACTAGGATCAGAATTATCAATACCCTTCCATTTTTATCACTACCAACAACAGACCTGGCTGACATAACGTTGGCAAACCTTTCTAGAGTACCTGTTGAGAAACAAAAACTAGGATCAGAATTATCAATACCCTTCCATCTTTATCACTACCAACAACAGACCTGGCTGACATAACGTTGGCAAACCTTTCTAGAGTACCTGTTGAGAAACAAAAACTAGGATCAGAATTATCAATACCCTTCCATTTTTATCACTACCAACAACAGACCTGGCTGACATAACGTTGGCAAATCTTTCTAGAGTACCTGTAGAGAAACAAAAACTAGGATCAGAATTATTAATACCCGTCCATCTTTATCACTACCAACAACAGACCTGGCTGACATAACGTTGGCAAACCTTTCTAGAGTACCTGTTGAGAAACAAAAACTAGGATCAGAATTATCAATACCCTTCCATCTTTATCACTACCAACAACAGACCTGGCTGACATAACGTTGGCAAACCTTTCTAGCGTACCTGTTGAGAAACAAAAACTAGGATCAGAATTATCAATACCCTTCCATCTTTATCACTACCAACAACAGACCTGGCTGACATAACGTTGGCAAACCTTTCTAGAGTACCTGTAGAGAAACAAAAACTAGGATCAGAATTATCAATACCCTTCCATCTTTATCACTACCAACAACAGACCTGGCTGACATAACGTTGGCAAACCTTTCTAGAGTACCTGTAGAGAAACAAAAACTAGGATCAGAATTATCAATACCCTTCCATCTTTATCACTACCAACAACAGACCTGGCTGACATAACGTTGGCAAACCTTTCTAGAGTACCTGTAGAGAAACAAAAACTAGGATCAGAATTATCAATACCCTTCCATTTTTATCACTACCAACAACAGACCTGGCTGACATAACGTTGGCAAACCTTTCTAGAGTACCTGTTGAGAAACAAAAACTAGGATCAGAATTATTAATAAACGTCCATTTTTATCACTACCAACAACAGACCTGGCTGACATAACGTTAGCAAACCTTTCTAGAGTACCTGTAGAGAAACAAAAACTAGGATCAGAATTATCAATACCCTTCCATTTTTATCACTACCAACAACAGACCTGGCTGACATAACGTTGGCAAACCTTTCTAGAGTACCTGTTGAGAAACAAAAACTAGGATCAGAATTATTAATAAACGTCCATTTTTATCACTACCAACAACAGACCTGGCTGACATAACGTTAGCAAACCTTTCTAGAGTACCTGTAGAGAAACAAAAACTAGGATCAGAATTATCAATACCCTTCCATTTTTATCACTACCAACAACAGACCTGGCTGACATAACGTTGGCAAACCTTTCTAGAGTACCTGTTGAGAAACAAAAACTAGGATCAGAATTATTAATAAACGTCCATTTTTATCACTACCAACAACAGACCTGGCGGACATAACGTTAGCAAACCTTTCTAGAGTACCTGTAGAGAAACAAAAACTAGGATCAGAATTATCAATACCCTTCCATTTTTATCACTACCAACAACAGACCTGGCTGACATAACGTTGGCAAACCTTTCTAGAGTACCTGTTGAGAAACAAAAACTCGGATCAGAATTATTTATATCACTATTTATAACATTTGTGGGACAGTGTGCGGAAACAAAACAATTTGTATTTTTCAAGTTATAAAGGGGCATTACTCTTGAAACATAGATGACTAACTGCAAAATTTTTAACTCTGTCTGCAATGTTTGATTCTTAGCATTGTGTATGAGTCTCATAAAATTTGCATGAGATTAACTATAAGTAAGAATGCACAAATGATAATGGGACAGACAGACAGACGTAAGGAAGACTGTCAAAGGTAACACTTAATGCCCCCTTTGCTTACAGTGGTGGGGCATAAAAATATCTTTAATTATATTATTTTTAAATATGATGTAGATGTAGTGTGAGAGTAATCATAAAATCATACCTGTTTCTTGAGTATCCTGACATTCAATCTTTATACTTTCAGTTATATACTTTTTTCCATCCCTCACAAGCCAGATCACACCTCCTACTAACTGCTGAAATTGTTCAGCAACCAAATCTATTTCAGATAAATAACTGCAAAAACAAAAATATGACTATTAGGTTTTTATAATGCCTTTCTTTGCCTTTTTTGTTTACTGGATTGACCTTCCACCCTCAAAGCACAATTCCATAAGTGATTACACATAACAAAATGCAAAGGATAACATATTGACATTCTTAAGAAACAAAATTATATTCTTTTTTTCTCCTGGTTTTTAAGCTAAGCTGACAAATTCATTCCCCCTTTTCCCATATAAATGAATGTCACTTTTAATGATATTTCATCTATAATTTTAAATATTACACCTTAAGGTCCATCTTCAAACAGTACATTAGTAACATTACCCTCATATAAACATTAACTGAAATACCTCTTGCAGGAATGATAAAAAACAAGTCTAGGTTAAAGATTTTTAAACATTCAGTATCTCCAGAAAGGTTTCCTTACTGAGCATCATCATATTGCTAAGTTGTTAATTGATGGAAATATACATTTACGATTTTAAATCAAACTGGTTCAAAACTATTTATCTATATCATCACAGCAAAAGATCTCTTTATCAAAACCCCTCTTCATAGTATTCATCCCCTGTTTCCTTCATATCCACTTCATTCCAAGGAGTTTGGCTTTTCCATCCTTCCTGATCAAAGAATGGTAATTTTTCATTTCAGGGTTTTCTATAGCAGACTATACGGTATGGGTTTTTTCTCATTGTTGAAGGCCGTACAGTTGCCTATCATTACCCATTTCATCTGATTTTTGGTGGATAGTTGTCTCATTCCTTGAATGCCAACATCCTTTGATCTACCGGCAATTTACCTGTAAAATTATGTTGGCGTTGGAGGAATAGGTGTAAGTAGTTATCATAACAAAAGTGCATGCTTATCAAAACAATGATACTAATTAAACATATAGGTAAATTTAAAATTATTTTTTGCTGTTACTGCTTGAACAAATATGGATTCTCTTAAAATGAAACTTAAAAAAGTGTTGCATCACAAAAGCCAACATGTGCATATTGTCAGGAACTCAAATTTGCACAAATTCTTTTTAGACTCCTTGAACACTGTTGTTTCTTTGCAATATTTCTATAGTTGTGTGTGCTGTACATGTAATATCCTCCCATATCACTTGATGGAAACTTGGATAATATTACAACTTTTTTTTATTGTAAGTTCATATTAACTTATAAATTGATTAAAGATGATATGGAATTAAATACATCTCTTATCCCTTTTTAAGTTTGAAATATTTAACTAAAATATCTTTAACATATCACATATGTCTTATGTTAATAAACATTTCCATTCCAATTTTCTTTTTAAAGTAATAAAATGTTTTAATTTTCTTTTATTATTTCTTTGAAATTCTACCTTAGACTCTATGGACGTTGATGTCTTATATAAATAAACATCTTAATTCCGAAATTATTTTTTTTAATAAAAAGTAATAAAATGTTTTAAAATCCTTATTTCTTTTAAATTCATTATAATTCTAACCCTCAAATCTACTGTTTTTCTATTAAAAAAGTGATAAAATGTTGCAACTTTATCAAATTTACAAATTATTTTTAATAGTTTAATACTTATAAAAACACCTATTGTTATTATAAATACAACTATTGAATATTTTTGTTGGCATTGAAGGAATAGGTAAAATATAAAATGTTGGCATTCGAGGAAGACACCGTTTATATCATACCACATCTCCTTATTTCTATATATAAGTTCATAAAATTCCACTCAAACTTATTTCAGAAATTTGTATTTTCAAGCAGTTGCTAATTAAGATTTTAATTCCATAGTTTCTCCAACTTTCACATTTCAGTCATTTTTTACTTCTACATCTCCATAACTTATATTCCCTATGTCTGAATTGACCAATTCAGGACCATTTCTATGCATCTATTTTTTAACCTTTTGCTAGGTTGCAGTCTCATTGACAATTGTCTTGATTATCTATAACTTTTTGAATAAACATAACCTGTTACTTTAAAAACGTTAAAACCCCTTATTTCTGATAAAATTTCATATACTGTGCATTACCCAAAAAATAAATGTCCATCCTTTGTTATACCAAAATGTGCATTCTGTACTCCATTTGAATCCAATACAACTTTCCCATCACTAATTACATTTCCTGAAAAATTACAAATAAAGTGTCAATATCTTTTATACACGTTCCTCAATTATGGTGTAAGTAAATTGAAAACAAACAAACCAATGGTTATATGATTATTTTACAAAGAAAACAAAATGATTAAAAATAAAAGGTACAGTTGGGCCAAAACATGTATTGTCATACTTGAGGAATAGGTAAAACCACATCAGGTCAACATTTCACATTTAACTAGAGGCTCTATAGAGCCTGTGTCGCTTACCTTGGTCTATGTGTATATTCAACAAAGGACATTGCAGATGAGAATATAATTCATGACAAAAATAATTTTGTTGATTTTGTATTGCTTATCATTTAGTCTGTTTAGTTTTTATCTATTTTCATGACTTTTTGCTCTAAACACAAAAGAAGACAACAAAAATAGTCCTCATTTAAGGGCAATCACTTCTACAAAGAGTGACAGTCTTCTACCTATATCAGCAAAATTTAAACTGTTAGAAGATCTTGCCTTTTTGAAAAATTTTGTGATTTAAAGTGACTATTTATCTTTTATAATTTTATCATGTAAGCATAACTCCCCAAAACTGGTAAAAATCTACATTTTAGAGCAATAACTCCTAGGAGACATAAGACATATTGTCTTAATTGTAGATTTTGTCTTGTTGGTCATTTTTCCTTATTAAAGTTTCTATCTATCAATTCTAATTTTTAAGATATAAGGCAAAAACACAAAAAATGGTAAAAATCATCATCAAAGGGCAATAACTCTAATTAGTAGTTGGCTGACAATTTCGACCATAAGGACTAACTTGTAGAATTGTCTTGCTGATCATTTTTGCATTTGAATGCTACTCTGTATCTAATATAGTCTTCAAGAAAATAGGCAAAAATGAAATAAAATGGTAAAATAAGTCATTTAAGGGCAATAACTCCTATAAGAAGATGTCTGACAGATTTTCTATATTCAGAAATGGTTTTCAAAATCATAGATAAAACTTGCATTTTACCCTTATGTGTTATTTTTAGCCATGGCAACCATTTTGTGCCAACTCGGATCAAAATCCATCTATTGAAAACATGAATGTTTATAATCTGACATTGATAAGACCAACAATGACTGATTCCAACATGTTTGTTGGCAGGCAGGGTCATTGGACCCATTTTTGTTGTTGTTCCCTATTGATATTTTTACTTTTTTGGTAAGTGATGTTCCTTTTCATGGTGTGTATATTTCCCAATGGATATGTTATTATTATTTCATGGATTTCAATGAAAAGATAATAGATTTGAGAATGGAAACAGGGAATTAGAACAAGAAAAAAGAACCCAACCAAAGTCAAAGAGCAGTAAACAGTCCAAGGCCACCAACAGGTCTTCAAAGCAGCGAGAAAATACAGCACCCAGAGATTGGCCTCAGCTACAAATGTATGTATAAAAGTAAATTATCAAATCAGGGATTTTGATACCGAAAAATTACTTAAAACTTTTACAAAACCTTTGATTTCTATAATCATGATAATTAATTTATCATACATTATTGGGAATTCTTAAAGTTATATGATAGGAAATTCTCACAATTTACAAATTTAAGAGAATCTGAAAAAGCTTTCAGAGAATACAAAAACTGATTCAAATATAAAACGGTTACCTAGACATGATCCATTATGTGTATTAAAGAATCCAGCATTGATTGCCATTAAACAATTCTTTTGTTGGGCTGATTTTGGTGTTGTAGACCTGATCTGGTCATCACATCCTCCTTTGTATCCCGGTTCTAATACTGATATAGACCTCACTGGGTTGTTAACAACAGTAAAATGTATCTGTGCGTCACGTTTAATAAACTGCCCGACAGCTTTTATTGCATGGCGAGTTTCAGCTATAGGGTGAATGATATCAGAACTGCCATACCCATGTGCCATATGTTTGGACTTTGTCACATTGCCAAATAAAATATGCTGACAGTCTCGTGTATGTCGATGGCCGTGGTATTTTAAGAGATGGCTAGTAAAATAACTCTGAATTAAATTGTCATGTTCATCCACTGACTGACACTGTATTTGGAAAAATATACTGAAAAATAAAAAAAAGTAATATCTCAAGCTAATACAAATATTGTTTTAGAGTAGTTTCTAGTATGAAATGTTGTAACAAGTGTATGCCAAGACCTGTAACCTTTAATTAAGCTGCTGGCGACTGTCAGAGGCTCTGGGCCAATAAATTTGGAGATAAAAACAAAGAAGAAGTATGTGTCTGAGGACAGGAATGTCCAAGCTTAAACTTGCTATTCAGACAGAAGAACAGACTGAACAAGGGAGGGTCATTCAAGGGTAGCACTTTAATGCCAGCTTCTTCTTGTGTTTAGGAAAAAATTGTGTAGCTTGTGAAAAATAGCATGACTAGTGGACTTTGAATTACACTTGCACTACTGTAAACCAACTTATTTTCACTATTTTGGCGAATAGAAATATAACACAAATATAAATCGTCGCAAATATGTAAAACATGTTTTTTTCCTTTTTTAACTACATCAATAAAATTTAAAAATCATGAAATGGACTGATAAATTAAGGGCTATTTGTGACCCTCAAAAATAAGTTGGTTTACAGTATTACAGCAAGCATAGGCTTCACTATCAGCCATTCAGCTTGAAATCATTGTAAGAAACAAAGGATAGAAATGGCCACAAATCTGAAATTTTGAGGAAATGTCTAAAATTTCTTTCTCATCTCTATAAATAGGACATGAAGCTATTTTTTTTTTATTACATATATCTGATTTGAATAAGTGAAAAATAACTTGAGTACAAATTTTCATTGAAAAAGTCACAGCATGATCAAAACTGTAAGTGTGCCCAATTAAAGCTGTAGTCATCTATTCAAAAGTTTAAAAGATGGATTTATGATTTGGTTGACAGAAATAGTAATTTGTTAAGAGATGACTTATTACATTTTTATGTTTATTTGTTTTAGTCACTATAATGTTGTCCTTTCCTCCAATATGACTATTACATAATCTGCATCTGCAATTTTTGGTAATGTCCATTTGACATGCCTCTATACAGGAATATCACAGTTGTTATCCATTCATTAATCATCAAACTTTTACTTGCTGTAAGCAGCAATACTGGTTCCACTAAATGAGAAGGAAATTCTTATTGTTTTGAAGCATAAAGAATATTGAAATTTTTGCAGATCTTTTAATCATATTAAAGTCACTACGATTAACGACCCTGTTCAAGACTGTAGTATGATTCTAGCATGCTCATGCAAACCTAATCTAACATCACCTTCTTCATACCACCTGACTATGTTCATACTATGACCATTTCGAGTTTTAGTCATTCTCATTGTCACATAAAATATATAAAAGATCTCCAGGTTTTGTTTGAAATATCATTTACAATTTAACCAGGGAAACACAAGACCATGTACATGTAGTAATGCTTATACAATCATTAACACCAATACAAAATCTTAATGACCAGGCCATGATATTGTTATTGAGAGAGCGAAAAAAGAAGAAATTTAAGAGCGCATAGGACATGTTGGGTTAGTCCTTGGAAATCAACAGAAAGGAGACTCCAGTTTGGTTAGGATTAATAATCCTTCTTTAATTTTTTTAGAATGCCACCAGAGATGTTTGATGAACATGATGATGGTACATGTATGAACATGGAATGATCTTGGTATGAGTGATTTATAATGACACTAGAAACCATGGGTTCTTATGTTGTACTGTAACACTGCTGTTACACCACTATCCCAGGTTAGAGGGAGGTTTGGGATCCCGCTAACATGTTTAACCCGCCACATTCTCTGTGTATGTGCCTGTCCCAAGTCAGGAGCCTGTAATTCAGTGGTTGCCGTTTGATTATGTTTTACATATTTGTTTTTCATTCATTTTTTTTAACATATATATATTAGGCTGTTAGTTTTCTTGCTTGATTTGTTTTACATTGTTATTTTGGGGGCTTTTATAGCTGACTATGTGGTATGTGCTTTGCTCAATTGTTAAAGATCTTATCATGCTTATTATGGTGGCCTATAGTTGTTAATTTCTGTGTCATTTGGTCTCTTGTGGAGCAGCTGTTGTGGAGAGTTGTCTTATTTACAATCAATGAATCATACCACATCTTCATTTTTTTTATTAGCTCGTGTTGCAATCAGATAAATCATGGTCTGGTTGTAGTCAAAACACCTATTGGTGTTTAGGTGTTTTTTTCATATAGTTTATTTTACTTTGTTGAACTGTGTTAAAAGTGTCAATTTTAAATATAGGATAGGATTTTTAATCGGGTTTTCGAAAAATTGTTGCAAAAGACAGAAACGACACATTTTGATCCTCATAGTACCTTAAAATAAATAGAAATACATAAATAGGACTACAATAATATCGTTTTTGCATTTCTTAATGCATGTCGTCCACATAGTGTGTTAATAAATATCCTGCATCCACATCAGCGATCACTTCTGTCATCTGCATATCATTTCGGAATGTTCAGGTAACTAGTTCCGAGAGGCGGAAGTACATGTTTGTTGTGCTTCCGGTTACATTTTATTTCTTTGGTCAACAACTGGAACATTGTCATTGTCTTGGATTTGTTGTGACATAGAATCACCAGGCTGGAATCAATCCAAATTATTATTTTTACTAAAACTTATGCTTTTAATGGCTGCAGCAATTAATCAATTGTCAAAAATTAGCAAGGAAAAATAGATAGTGTTTTTCTTACATAATTTTTTTTATAAATATTGTGTTAGTTTATAGTGAATTATATCCAAGTAAAACTGTTTAATATGGTAACAAAGACTTTTCATAGTGATCTTGAGACAAAATGTGTTGATGGGTTCGAGTAATTCTAGGAGAAGCAGAACTATGAGCACAAGTAGTGAGACTGAAACAGAAGTTTTGGGAGCTCAAGGTGGATCAGATTATCCATCGGCAAGAGCTGCAGAATATCCATCTCCAAGAGGAATAGATTGTCCGCCACCAAGAGGAGCTGGTGGATCAGATTGTCCTGCACCAAGCAGGGGAGCAAACTCTTCAACTAGAACTGGCGTTGAAGAGGATCAGCACGATTTACAAGCAATACTGGCATACCTAATACGCAGGTAGCTACATGTACTAGACATATCTTCAAGATATTTTACCTAGTAAAATATTTATTGTATACATTAATAAAAACCATGATAATGGATTAGTTATTCAAAGCTAATATAATTATATATAATTAGCTATTTAATTATGCATTGTCGTAATTAAGGAATGCAGAAACAGCTGTTTTTCTTGTGAGTGTTTTTGTGAGCGGTACAGGTAAATTTTTATCATTAGGAATAATATGAACGAAATAAGATGAGGCAACAAAAAAACATTTACAAAAAGGTAGGTCATTCACATTGCACAGATTTCAGTTACCATGTAATATCAGTTCTTCCTTGAACTAATACATGTATTAATATGTTCATGTAAATAATATCTTTTGGTTCTAAATTCTACAACTTTTCTATACGTAACATTTTGTAGCTACATGTATGGCACAAAATATTTTGGCAGTCAACAGGACTAATAAGTCATTAAAGCTTATTGCAATGTCAGGTTCAACTTCTAATTCACTGTAGAATATTTCTACATTGTACAGTAGGAAAAGCTTGGATTAAAGATGCATGTACAAATGTACATGTACATGTACATAAACATGGATCCCAGATACTGTACATGTACATTAAAAGTTACAATACTGGTACAAAATTTTTATAATACTGGTATACCAACTACAGGAGATCCTAAAATTACATTGTACATCTACTAAATTAACTAAATTAGAAAATCATGAAATTAAATAGCTGTGAAGTGGACTAGAATGTGGACATTGAACATGCACTTAAATGTATGAGATAAAAAGACAAAAGCAAAAATAAAATGACATTTTGCACAATCGGTGTGCATAAATTTAAAATGTACAAAAAAAAATTGAAGATACATTTTCTGTACATGTATGCATATCTATTGCAATATTTTGCGAAATTTCGGCATTTTTTGTTATTGATAATTAACAAATATTGACATATATGTCATCTGCTTTACTTTTAAAGTAAAAAAATGGTAAAAACTTATATCATTACTCTAGATCTTATAAAAAAAATCACAAATTTTGAGAACCAGCTTCTTATTGGAGAACAACTGGAGAATGACATAAAATAAATTATATTTCATGTACATAATTATAATACCATATATACAGCCATAAATGATCTGTGTCAACATTTTAAGTAGCCAACCAAAATATTATAATGCTCGGATTTTAAAATTTAACATATATATATACATTGTAAATTATAATTAATTGAAAATATATCAAATAATTGTTGGTATCAAAATTTATGAAAGTCAACATTTGAACATTGGCTTGTACATTTTGTACATTCTGTATGTAGGACACAGTGTCAGTCTCTGTGGCCTTTTTGACATGTCAGTCATGTCAGTTGTCTAGTCTTGATATCTAATTCAGAAATTTATTTGTGCATTTTATTATTGTGATTTTTAAAGAATGAACCAAAATGTCGGACTATTTATTGTGATTTAAGGAAAATCTGCTTACTTGTGTAAATGTACATGTAGGTACATGACTACATGTATCAGGTATCTGCTGAATGCAAGATCTAATTATTTCGATACTCCCTTTGTCGCAATAATAAAAACATGAAAATTTCTGAATTAACAGTATTTATTTAGGCCACACCAATTTAATTTCTTGTTCTACAGATTTTTGGACTCCAAAAATTGGGGCGAGCGAGCGAGCGATTTGAAAATTTTAATAAAAAAATATTTATTTTGCAAATTTTTGAGGCGAAGCTTGAAAAGTAAAGGCGAGCGATTTTTTTTTTTGTAAACATAAAATAGTAGGTTTTGATAATATTAAAACTTGATTTATCACTTGTACTTTGACATTTCTTTAATTTATGAAGTACTTTTCCCATTTCACCAAATAAATAATTGAATAATTAGATTTGGTATATGTACATGTATATGTGTGCCAATTAATGAGACAATTCTCCATCCAAGTCATAATAAGGTTGGGAACAACCCCTCAATTTTATAAATATCCTTTTTATGAGGGGTCAATATAAGTTACAATATATTTTTTGTAAATAAAACTTTTTAGTACAAAAGAGCTCATATTTTCCCAAAGAGCTATATATCTATCTGGTATTAAATGGTCAAAACATGCCCAAGAATTTTGTAATATTCCTTGACTTAGGCCATGTTAACACATTTACTTTAATATTATTCAAAATAAATAATATCATAAATAATTCTCTTTAAGAATATAGTAATGTTGTTTAAAATTATTTAAATATGATGTATTTCTCCTCTCTTTTAGTTAATTTTTTTAAGTTCTTCAAAGGATTTGTATAGTAACACTATGCAAATCCTTGGTATTTCTTCAAGTTTCTTTTTTACAACAGTAAAATGACCCCATATGTGCCCTTCTGAGGGATAATAGCAAATACAGGTCATAGTACGTACGGCGGAGCTTTGACCCAGACCAAACAGCAAGCTATAAGGGACCCCAAAATTTTAAGTGTACACAATTCGAACAGGAAAACCAACGATCTAATTTATATACAAGGAATTAAATTGGTGTGGCTTTATGTTTCTTTTTTCAATTAATATAGGAGTTTATTTGAACTATATACATGATATATATGCAGAATGAGATAGAATTTTATAGATTATTAGTTAAGTTTATAATCATGGCCTACGAACTTCCTTTTATTTTAAATTTCGAATAATTAACATGGATAAAGCTTTAATTCTTTTTTCTTTCAATAACATGAAAAAAGACTTTAAAAATGTAGTGTTAAAATATAAAATTTGATCATGTTGATATTTTTAACATTTTCCTAGCAAAAATATCAACATGATCAAATTTTATATTTTAACACTACATTTTTATACGACCGCAAAATTTGAAAAATTTTTCGTCGTATATTGCTATCACGTCGGCGTCGTCGTCGTCGTCGTCCGAATACTTTTAGTTTTCGCACTCTAACTTTAGTAAAACTGAATAGAAATCTATGAAATTTTAACACAAGGTTTATGACTATAAAAGGAAGGTTGGGATTGATTTTGGGAGTTTTGGTCCCAACATTTTAGGAATTAGGGGCCAAAAAGGGCCCAAATAAGCATTTTCTTGGTTTTCGCACTATAACTTTAGTTTAAGTTAATAGAAATTTATGAAATTTTGACACAAAGTTTATGACCACAAAAGAAAGGTTGGGATTGATTTTGGGAGTTTTGGTTCCAACAGTTTAGGAATTAGGGGCCAAAAAAGGGCCCAAATAAGCATTATTCTTGGTTTTCGCACAATAACTTTAGTTTAAGTAAATAGAAATCAATGAAATTTAAACACAATGTTTATGACCACAAAAGGAAGGTTGGTATTGATTTTGGGAGTTGAGGTCCCAACAGTTTAGGAATTAGGGGCCAAAAAGGGACCCAAATAAGCATTTTTCTTGGTTTTCGCACCATAACTTTAGTATAAGTAAATAGAAATGTATGAAATTTAAACACAAGGTTTATGACCATAAAAGGAAGGTTGGTATTGATTTTGGGAGTTTTGGTCCCAACAGTTTAGGAATAAAGGGCCCAAAGGGTCCAAAATTAAACTTTGTTTGATTTCAGCAAAAATTGAATAATTGGGGTTCTTTGATATGCCGAATCTAACTGTGTATGTAGATTCTCAATTTTTGGTCCCGTTTTCAAATTGGTCTACATTAAGGTCCAAAGGGTCCAAAATTAAAACTTAGTTTGATTTTAACAAAAATTGAATCCGTGGGGTTCTTTGATATGCTGAATCTAAAAATGTACTTAGATTTTTGATTATTGGCCCAGTTTTCAAGTTGGTCCAAATCGGGGTCCAAAATTAAACTTTGTTTGATTTCATCAAAAATTGAATAATTGGGGTTCTTTGATATGCCAAATCTAACTGTGTATGTAGATTCTTAATTGTTGGTCCCGTTTTAAAATTGGTCTACATTAAAGTCCAAAGGGTCCAAAATTAAACTAAGTTTGATTTTAACAAAAATTGAATTCTTGGGCCTATTTGATATGCTGAATCTAAACATGTACTTAGATTTTTGATTATGGGCCCAGTTTTCAAGTTGGTCCAAATCAGGATCCAAAATTATTATATTAAGTATTGTGCAATAGCAAGAAATCTTCAATTGCACAGTATTGTGCAATAGCAAATATTTTCAATTGCACAGTATTGCACAATAGCAAGAAATATCTAATTGCACAATATTGTGCAATAGCAAGAAATTCCAATTGGATTTCAATTGGAGTTATCTTTCTTTGTCCAGAATAGTAGTTGAATCAACTTAAATCATTGTTTTATACAATATACAATGTATATTCACTTTTACTACCAACTGATAGATTAAAACAATCTTTACCATTCAGAAATAACAAGCACTTTTTTTACATTTTAATATTTTATGATGTATTTAAATGAGTAGTTATTGTTGCAAACTTCATTAGAAATTTGAATTGAGATCAGTTTTGAAATAAGGGAAAGGGGGATGTGAAAAAAAAATTGGGGGGGTCAATTTTTTTCATTTCAGATTTCATAAATAAAAAGAAAATTTCTTCAAACATTTTTTTGAGAGGATTAATATTCAACAGCATAGTGAATTGCTCAAAGGCAAAATTTTTTGTTTAAGTTCATTAGACCACATTCATTCTGTGTCAGAAACCTATGCTGTGTCAACTATTTAATCACAATCCAAATTTAGAGCTGAATCCAGCTTGAATGTTGTGTCCATACTTGCCCCAACCGTTCAGGGTTCAACCTCTGCGGTCGTATAATGCTGCGCCCTGCGAAGCAACTGGTTAAAGTCTTTTTTCATGTTATTGAATTCAAGGATACTATACAAATCCTTGTTGAATTCAACATTTACATGTATGCATATTTTGGTCTTTTTGCAATACAATTAACTTGAAGTTGTCATTTTGAACAAATTATACTTGGTCAAAAAAATTGTATCATTTAGGCCAATATTAAAAATATCTTTGTTTCCCCTCCCCGACTGAGGTTATCAGGGTATGGGTAGGTAGGAAGGCAAATTATTTTATTTTATTTCTTGATATAATTTTTTCTATCTTGAATTTCAACAGTTAAGATAAATCAAGAAAAGTGGGGTATTCCCTGATTTCAGTGTACATCCCAGTTTTCTGGTGTTAAAAACTGTATACAGGGACTCCTTTTTTTTTCCTATTTATTTTATGGTATGAAATCTACAAAAGCACACATTCTTCATGTGATAACAATGTTTAATGAAAGCAAGTGTTTAATTGAGTTACTCAAAGATTTTATCCCTTAAACAGGAACAGAGGTAAAAGACAAAGCAAATCAAGGTGCACTCAGTGGGTTGAAAGATTCTTCAGATTTTTTATTTTCAAATATCACCCTTGCACACAACACAAATCGTGTGATGTTTGTTTTCCTTGATTCGGAAAGATATCACCAAAAACCAACATAGCATAAAAAAAAATTTGGACAAGAATGGCCAATAAATTTTTTCGAGTCGCGGCGATTTTACCTGGTCGGAGGTGGGAGGGGAAACAAACAATATTTAATTTTGGCCTTATAAATAAAACATATGATAACATGATGTAGGTATGTTGACTTTGTACAAATGGTTATTCTTGATGCAGCTTGCTTAGCGGAGAAGAAGCAAATTTCATTCTTTGGTTGACCTGGCTGTGGTTCGAATCCATGACCTCGTGCACTCAAGGCGACCATGCTTAGATCCCCACTTGTGATGAGATGCTTTGTACCCCAATCTTAATTGACGAGGATTGCCAGAGATCTTATCAAACGTTGATGGTTCTCTCTAGATTTTTCAATTTCTTCATCAATAAAAAATGGCTGCCAACTCATGATAGTGCCAAGGTCCCTGAATGTACCAATGGTGTTAAACACCAGCAAATCATAAACAAATTCTAGGTCAGGCCATGCAGTATATAGGTTTCAACCATTCATGAAAAACTTGATTTTATCAAAATGTTTAAAACTTATTACCAAGGACAGAATGACAATTCATATTCTAGCTAGTGATCATCTACTCAAATATAAGTTGTTTCACTTGACTTCCTCTAATTCTTTAATCAGTTGATATTTGATCACTATTGAAATTTGAAGATATTTAATTTTAAATCTGCGAACTGAACAAAAGTAAACTATCGATTTAATTTTGCACATTGTAAGGTATACAGATAATTAAATTTTTCTACCTTCTAAGTTACTTTGAAGGTAAAGGTTGTTTATTATTTACTAGGCATATCTAGATTTTCTTACATTTACATTGTGTCATTATTTAGAACACAGAATTATTGACCTATAGAAGTTCAAAAAACAGAATAATGAACCGGGTAGTAAATATTTACTAAAATTGTCAAGGAACAGTGACTTTATGGCATATTTAATCTAAGACATATAATTTTATTTTGGTTTGCCTGTATTTTTTTATGCACTATTTTAGGAATCAAGTAATAAATTTAAAACAAATCGTTTTATAAATATTTCTGCACATGTACAATGTATGCCCATTAAATTTCATCTGTAAAGTGATATATGTCAATGACAAATTAAAGTCCACCTTCCATCTGCATGATATGAACAAATCTCTCCATTCATATAATTTTCTTTTTTCCCCCATTTTATATAATGTATAAGTTTGATTTGGTGAAAACAGTGTTAAGATTAGTGCCATTTTAAATTTAGAAAATTTTACTTTTGCTGGAGTTATGAAACTTTGTTTTATGTATTTACATTTTCCAATGACCTTCGCATTGTGAGGCAAAATAGATGTATTATACATGTTTAGAAAAGGGGGGGGGGGGGGGGGGGGTAGGGAGAGGTGTCACCCCAAATTCTTAAAAAATTAAATAAAAGCATTATCAAAATATATTAAAAAAATATAGTTCCTTATATATACTAGTCAAGATAAAGGTTAATCCAAAATTCCAACATAACTTAGCCTCAAGAAAAGGTCTATCCAGCCTTCGTGTATGTATATCTAATTGATATATTATTCAGAAAAGATATGTTGATTTTCCAAAAAATTGCTAGCTACAATGTACATGTATCATAGATAGAACAGCAGACTGATTGCCCTGTCATGATATTTCAGTTTGAAATTTGTATGCTTTATGTAAAAATTAGAAAAATTTCATATTGCAATACTTTTTCCAAAAAAAAAAAGAACACAAAAAGTTGTTTTTATGCCCCACATTCCTTCTGTTCGTCCGTCTGTTCGTCCGTCTGTCAGCTTCAGGTTAAAGTTTTTGGTCTAGGTAGTTTTTGATGAAGTTGAAGTCCAATCAACTTGAAACTTAGTACACATGTTCCCTATGATATGATATTTCTAATTTTAATGCCAAATTAGAGATTTTCCCCCATTTTCATGGTCCACTGAACACAGAAAATGATAGTGCGGATGGGGCATCTGTGTACTGGGGACACATTCTTGTTTCATCAGTTTTTATATGCCCTTGAAATATGGGACATATAATGGTATGGTCTTGCAATGTTCCCACTGTGTAGCAAATTACTAACATATATTGAATATGTATGTATTTATTATACATTGTACATGTAGATAAGTGAACAGTCTGCATTTGCCTTGAATTTATGCCCCTGTGATGTGTACAGCATGGTATTCACCTCTTAAAATTCATGTAACCTTTTTGATGTTGTTGGTCATTTCTCCACAAATTAAGGTTGCACATCTTAAGCAGCATTGAAATAACAAAACCTTAATTTTGACACATGTTTCTGTAGTTAAGGTAACAAACAATGTATCATCAACATGTACATGTAGGTTCAGGACCAACATGTTTGGTTGTTATAATTATAAAAACATGATATATTTATAATGGAAAAACAAACAGGTTAAAAGAAGTCTTAAACGGAATAGTGTAAAAACTATCTAGGATTAACCATGCTTCAAGGAATTATAACAGTATTTTAGTAACACTTATGTAATATATGAAATAAAGATTATATTATTTACATGAATGAAGCAATCAGACAGTAAGCTAGTAATAAACCCCCCCTAATTGCTATTGATATTTTATATATGTTTACTTTATTTTGATGGTACATTATTATAAAAGCTTTTTCTAAGGATAAATTCCATGCAGTTTACTAATGCTATACCAGGTCTGTTTTCAGTGGTCAGGTCAGGATAGTTACACAACATGAAGAAGGTGATGATGAGGGAGAATATTCCGATGATTATGAATTCTGCAGCAGTGCATCAAAACCTCCAAGACGTAAGTTCTTTACAATTTTAAATCATAAACCACATTTGATATCTTACTAGCATGACTAGATATAAGAAGATGAGGTATGAGTGCCAATGAGACAACTCTCCATCCAATTCACAATTTATAAAAGTAAACCATTATAGGTCAAAGTACGGTCTTCAACACAGAGCCTTGGCTCACACCGAACAGCAAGCTTTAACAGACCCTGCAAAATTACTAATTCAAACGGGAAAACCAATGGTCTTATCTATTTTAAAAATGAGAAACACTTATGAACTACACCAACAAACGACAACTACTGAACATCAAATTCCTGACTAATAGGACAGGTGCAAACAATTACAGCGGGTTTTAATGGTACCAAACCTCCACCCCTTACACTACAGGTTAGGTGCATTTTGCTTTTAGCTCATCTGACCAAAATTAAAGGTGTCTTTCATCCTTTAACGTGTGCAAAAAAATCTGTAGCTCTGAAATTGCTGCACAAATTGGAACCAAACTTGCCCATAATCATCCTTGGGGTATCTTGTTTTAAAATTGAGCCTTTGAAAATTTAAGTAGCAAACATCTAATTTGCATGCTGTATTTTAAACTGGGTAATAAAACATATTCTTAACAAGACTTCATTATGGGAAAATGTTGCTAAAACTGTTGTAGATGTAGGAACAGCTAAAGTCATAATCTTATTTTTCTGACATATATACATGTATGTTTTTCTTGTGCGTTTTTTTTTAATTTTTTAAGCATAAAATTACTTTTTAGCTCCCAATTATTCAAATTTGCTTAATACGTTTCTCTATGTATTTGAACTCTTTTGTCATGTTTACAGTGGTCAATGATATTTGAAAAAACTTGAGTTCCAGGTTACTGGTATAAACAGGTCATCCTGGTTACACAAAGAATACAGTGTTGTAATATAGGACATTACAATGTACTTAAACTGATGACATCAGTTAAATAGGATGTATTAGACTATCTTTGTTTGACAAGTTTGAAAATTGATATTGCTTTCATGCTTCACATTGCATCTCACAGAATGCTGTGTCATGCATTGGTTCAGTTGCAAAACTTACAATACAAATACATGTAAAATGTATAGCTTTTTGAATATAGTTTCAAATATAAGGGACTCTGTATTTAGAAAAAAAGCCTGTTGTCTCCCCTTTACAAAGAGGAAGGGAGCCTTAATGTCCTGTTTTCAGTGGCAACATCTCCTTAAGGGGAATGATAGTTAACATGTTTTGTGTAAGGTCACTTTGATGTAAAAGCATCCTTATGCACTGGCATGGTACGTAGTACCTTGAATTTGTATAAAACTTTGTGATACAAAACTAGATTACATGGTTTTGGATGACTTCAGAGTACAAAATGTCTTGAATCAACAGCTATACTTGCATCATATTATTTATTTTTACTTTTTATGTTTCAGCTGATGATGACCCTGACACCAGTAGAATAGATGTAAGTGCTTAAGTAATAAGAAACATCTGATAATTAATTATTATCAAATCCATTACAAATATTATTCACCCTTAGTAGCCTTAGGCTTTATTGAATTACGCTTATAAGTGTATGAATAATAATTACCATAACTGTATGATAAAATAATTGTTGTACATTCGGATTATTCTCATAAATTTATTATAAATTACTGTAATAAATTATAAAATTGAGAATGAAAATGGGGTCGACTGTGTTGAAGAGACAACAACTGGAACTAAGAGCAGAAAACAGCCCAAGGCAACCAATGCGTCTTGATCACAGCCAGAAAGACCCACACACAGAGGCCAGTTTCCGCTGACGCCTACAGTGTAGCTTTAATTTCATAGGATAAACACTTTTCCATGGTGAATAACCCTTTCTCCATGACAACTTACAATGAGTCTATTATTAGGTGCAGATTCAGGATTTTGAAATGGGGGAAAGGGAGGGGGGGGGGGAGGCCCTAGGAAGTCAATGTTTGTAGTAATAAGCACATCATACATATACATGTAGAAATGCATGAAGCTAAAACTTGACCGAGCTACATCAGACATTTTAAAGGGGAGGTAATTATAAATGAACTTGTATCCTGAATATGAATTGAACTGAGGATTTCATTTTGTGAGATGGCACATGGTACCTTTAATTTTTGAATACAATATATATATTTTGCTACTATGGATTCATTTATTTTTGTGGGTATCAATTTCCATAGAATGAGGAAAACTTGCATTTTCATGAATATTTGATTTTCTGGTTTTTCAAAAGTCTGCGTATAATTATTCAGTAAATTTGAAATGGGTTGAACATTTAAATTGGTAACGTTTCCTTGTACCCACGAAATTACCACCAAAGATGGTAACAGAAGAACATCACTGTCGTTTTATGAATCCACAGTATTGGAATTGTTTTGTAGACAATTTGTCCAAACGAGACAAGCTAGTCTTTTCTCTTTACTTTGCATAAATTGTTCAATATTTTATTTTTCAAAAATCTTCTCTAAAAGCTGACCTAGGAATATGTCCCCAAACTTGACACAGTTTCTAGGGTTATTTATTAAAACTTTTGCAAAGAAAGCATGTTAAGAATACAGACTGCACTGAACTTCTTATTTAATAATTTTCTTTGAATTTGAAATTTTTTAAAAGTGGAAATATTTTATGAAAAATTATAATGAAGATAATTCATTTGTAATTAGCTCTCTATGAATATTCATATAAGTATAACATAGTAATAAAAGTACAGTGTCACAATTCAGGATATATATATTTACTTCACCTTGGCAATCATGTAGCATGATAGTAATAGCACTTGATTCACTCATGTTTTATTTTATGTCGGCAAAAATAAGTCTTGATATATGACGTACATGTATTGTAATTGTATTAGGAACCAATTATCTACAAAAAAATCTGTTTGATTAAAAGTTGTGAATAAATAATGGATGAAGTTTTTCTTGACAGATTTTTATTTAGGAACAGGTCTTAGAGTCTGTATATCGTTTCCAATTTGAATATCATATTTTCTGGGGCATAGTTACGGTATTGTCAGTTAAAACGTTGGCAATGAAGCTCCTTGCATTATTTTATAAAGGAGCAAGTTTCATCTTGATATCTCATTGACATAATACCTTTCAGAATACTGTAGAAACATTAATTTTTGTTAGGTTGAAATTTTGTGGTTTTGTCTCAATATCAGAATTCATGGGGTTTTAATTTCGTTGTTTCCAGTAAATGGAAGTGATATTATATGTAGGTTAAATTTTGTAGCGGTTTTAATATCGTGGAAATATTTTTTCCACAAAATAAATGAATATGAATCCTTCATGAGAATTCTGCTCTTACAGGATGCATGTAATAATATACTGTTGGAGGTCAATTCAAGAATCCATCATTGATAAATTTTTCAAACTGAAAAACTGATACAACTTTACTATTACATGTAGGTTATATAAATTCCATAAGAAATAGGATGATTTTTTAATTAAAAAAAATCCGATATTTCTTGGAAATGAAATGCATTTTTACTGTTAATGTGCTATATTGTCGTCAAACAAAAAAGAATTCCAAGGGTTAAACCTAGGGTTGACTAGGGTATAGAAATATGCTAACAGGGACTTGTCCTGCCAGACAGTTAAACCAAGGGTTGACTAGGGTATAGAAATATGCTAGCAGGGACTTGTCCTGCCAGACAGTTAAACCAAGGGTTGACTAGGGTATAGAAATATGCTAACAGGGACTTGTCCTGCCAGACAGTTAAACCAAGGGTTGACTAGGGTATAGAAATATGCTAACAGGGACTTGTCCTGCCAGACAGTTAAACCAAGGGTTGACTAGGGTATAGAAATATGCTAACAGGGACTTGTCCTGCCAGGCAGTTAAACCAAGGGTTGACTAGGGTATAGAAATATGCTAACAGGGACTTGACCTGCCAGACAGTTAAACCAAGGGTTGAATAGGGTATAGAAATATGCTAACAGGGACTTGTCCTGCCAGGCAGTTAAACCAAGGGTTGAATAGGGTATAGAAATATGCTAACAGGGACTTGTCAGGCAGTTAAACCAAGGGTTGAATAGGGTATAGAAATATGCTAACAGGGACTTGTCAGGCAGTTAAACCTAGACCGAAGAACAGCTGTTTGGTTTTGTACAGAATGTATAAGTTCTCTACCACATTTGGTAAGAATGGTGAATGGTGAAATTCAATGCTTTCCGCCAAAATTTATGCACGTTATTAAACAACAACCCTTGTAATAACTGATGTGCCAGTAGTTGACCTGTTGGAAGGCACAGCCCTTATAATCTAACATTCCTTCTTTTACCAGATGTCTTCTTTTAATACCACACCCTTCATCTCTGCAAACCCATGTTACAAAACTAAGCTTTAAGATTTATTTGTTCTGATCCTTAATACATGTATGCATGAAATATTTGCCACTGGGTGTCGGGCAGACTGCAATCAATCATTCAAACAAAATGGGTATGGTGCCAAAATTCAGGACACAACATGTTGTCACAAATACACAGTAGCTGAAATGAAGAGAAAGTTGCTTTTTACTTGCATAATTAAATGGAAACGGAAAGTCACTTTTATATTAACAAAGTAGAATGTGGAATGAATAAGAAGAAAACGAATGTTTATTATTACAATCGAAGGCCTTTGATGGCCAATATGACATGTACACATAAAACAATACATCATGACTTGTAACAGAAAAACATTTTGTTAAGCAGAAAGATTTTTTATTTGTTTAAAAGACATTCTACTTAAAAGTAAAAAGTAATAAAAGTGGATCTACATTGCATACCTGTTTAAACATTTAATTTTTAAAAGTACAGATAAAATATGCACTTAAAATCGTTTTCGATAAAATAGTGGGAGAATAGGTATGCATGCATTATAATAAAGTAATGCAAAGTTATTTGAAGTATTTTCCAGTGTGAGATGACATTCTTGCTACATTTTATTTAGAATCTGATATGACCTTGTCCTGATTAATAGATAATGCCAAAGTGATGTCAATATGTAGAAGTTCCAATTTATAGTTGGGCCATTATGTATTGTATCCAGGTTAATATGGAGAAGACACAAATATACCATCATATGCTAGATATATATTGGTCAATATTTGGGTCTTTATAGTATGAATAAAAAAGATCATTTTGCATGCTATTATTGATACATTGATCTAATATTTATGTTAAAAATATTTATTTGATAATATGATACAAAAGTATTTATTAATAAATGTTTTAAATTGTAATTGGGCCATGGTTATTAATAGATATCGATATTCAAGGTAAAAAAGGAGACAGAAATACTAAATAATACCTAGTATTTAATAAGTTTAATGCACTAGAGATATAAGTGGGTCAGAATATGGGTCTTTCTGAAAGTATTATTCAATTTTATGAAAAGATAAAGGTAAATTGATTATAATTATTAAAAGTTATGCACAGGTAAACAATGTATATAATCATAAATAGTTGAAATCTCATGTAAAATTATAATGATGTTGTGATCAGTTATCAAATTGAAATTTGTCCATTCCATTGGTGTTAGTATTTGGGACCTACATTGTAGCCTTTGGCACTGGGTCATTGTTAGGTAAAAGTTCAATGGTAAAATAATAAAATCATTGTGGAAAAAATACCATAGAACATGGAATTATTTGAATATGGAATAATTTTGAATTCTGGTAAATTGATAAGAAATGTATGACAAAAACTAACTCAATTAAAGAGTGCTATGATGATATTTTTTAATTTCGGGGTGCATTACCACTGCTTTTCTTGGAAAAGCACTAAAATGAATTGCACAAGAACAGAAAAATTAAGATAGAGAAATCAAAAATTTGACCTGAACAGAGTTTTTCTGCATGTCTTAATCACTTAATGTCATTTCTTTGGACTTAAACTACTCATCTGATAAAAAAACTACTCATCTGATAAAAAAATAAATATGATAATACATGTTCCTTTTAAAATCTATTTCATTTTTTGCTATATTCCTTTAAACCTTTACTTTAGTTGAAACATTATTTTATTTTTCAAAAGTGCACAAATTACAATTATACAATAGACATTCAGGGTTTCAGAAACAAGAAGATTCACTATCATTCATTGGATGCCAATTTTCATGGATTTCTGGGTACAGGTGAACCACGAAATTAATTGTTCAACGAATGACAAATTTTCTATAGGCTTTTATTCAAACTTCGACAAAACTACGAAATTAAATATCCACGAACATGTAAGTTTTCCTAAATCCACGAAAATTGGTACTAACGAAAAATAAATGAAGCCACAGTAACCTCAGGACAGTCATGGTCCATAACTTTCTGTGGCCGCAGTAATCCTATAACACTAGCTCTGGAGTAATGATGTCTCATGGTTATTTTACTACTTTGGTGTTCTGTAAATAAAGGTGGACCAATTTTTAATCATTGGCTTTACTCATATGAACCTTATTTAAAATATCAGTAAAGACATTCTGTTAATTTAGAAATTATTGCAATGTTTTTAAGAGAAAAATGCAACAGTATGGGATTTGCAATTATAAAAACTTACATTGTTCATTTCAATAGTCATTTCCTGCATAGAATATTTGTAATCACCTTGAAAAGACTTTTTCCAGTAATGATGATTGATTAGCAATGATAAATGCACACATTAATTTCTGAATTAACAGTTAACTTATGTATTCGGAGTTTAGTATGACGGCCATTATCACTGAACTATTATACATATTTGTTTGGGGGTCAGCTGAAGGACACCTCCGGGTGCGTGAGTTCCTTGCTACATTGAAGAGCCATTAGTTGCCTTTGGCTGTTGTTTGCTCTATGGTCGGGGTTGTTGTCACTTTGACACATTCCCCATTTCCATTCTCAATTTTATTGTGTTGTCTTTTTCAGGTTAATGATATAAAGAATCAGATATTAGGAGATTCTGGACGATTACAAAAGAATGGCATCATGAAGAAAAAGCCGACAACACTAGTTGGATTGTTACAGAATGTAGGTTATCACATATTCTAATATTTCGACATATTATCCTCAACTAGTATAACACAATATATCTACCTGTAGCACAAACTAAGTAATACACAAAAACGGCTGTTCCGTGTTACGACCAACTTATTTATACTGCCAGATATTCTCAATTTTCAACATCAGAATCCCCAGTTTACGAAGACCAAGATTCAGATACAATATATTTATCTCTATTTTACAGTAAAATAAACGAATCAGTCCATTTCAATTAATTTTTCATGGTAAAATTTCATAAAACGAAAATATGACGAAATATGTTATTGTCTTGGCATGTGTATTAAACACATATCTAGCACAAATATGAAATTTTAATCCTGGTATTTATGATGAGTTTATTCTATTAAATAATATTTGTAACATTTACAGAGAGAAATTGGAAGAAGAGGAAATCAACAGTTTACTTGTAGTGATAGGAGAGCTATATCTTGTCAGTAAGTCATCAAAATTGAATTTAGGGAAACAGATTTAAACTGGCAAAAAAGCCAAATTTTATGAATCAAAAATTCTTTTTTGATTAGAACATTTTGCTTAAGTTATGGGTTATATTTCTCTAATAATGCAGTTATAGCTATTGAAAACCAGCCAATTTTTCTTCAAGGGAAACTATTTCAGTTACTTTCATGCGTTGAAAAATAATGCTATTATAAATTGTTGTTAATATCTTTCCTTGTGTCAGGAAATACATCAGGAAATTAATGAAATGTTTACATAGATTGCTGCAAAGGGATCTAGAATGGACCAAAAGCAAAATAATGTCTTCATCAAATAATTTAGTTTACAAAAGTAAGGAACCAAATAATCGGAAAAACATAAAGAATGGATAATCACAATTTCATCTTACAGTTTTTCAATGTAAAATATTACGGTCAGCATATTTGAAATAAATAATCTTTATTTGAACTCTAGAACATAAATAGAATGCATTTTATTTTATTTACAAATACATTGATAAACATTTTAATCTATCTGAACTTTGCTTGAAGTTTATTGAATTGTCTCCCTTCAAATGTTGTTTAGGAATAAGACATTACAAACAATACTTAAACTGGGAGAAAAAAACCATAACCCCTTTGAAGTTTAATTGTTGCTCCCGTAGCTGCTCAAATGAAACACAAAAAAATATTTTAATATTGAAGGTACATTTACTGAATTGGGCAGTTTTGGGGAAATTCACCAGTTAGTTACAATACAAGAAAATATATTCTATTACTGAATCAAATAAAAAAAGTTTGGCTTTACGGGCATAAGTGAACAACTTTTGGGGGTTGGTCATGTTAGTATAAATATGAATACAAAAAAAAAATTATATTTCAGATATCTACCAAACAGTAGAACAGTGATAGACAATTATTATCATAAAGCTTTCTGTGGTACATACTCTAAGGAAGGAAACATATTCCTCACAGCTGCTCAAGGTTTGATTCCATTAATTATTTTAATGCCCCAGCCTTAGTGGAGGGGGCATTAAGTTTTACCCTTGTCCGTCTGAATGTCTATGTATGTCCCAAAATTTGTTTTCGTTCTCTAACTTTAGTTTGCTTTAACCAAATGTTATATTTGTTATTCTCGTGGGATTTTGTCTATGTGTGTTACATTTTAGTGTTATGTCGTTGTTCTCCTCTATATTTAATGCGTTTCCCTCGGTTTTAGTTTGTTATCCCGATTTTGTTTTTTGTCCATGGATTTATGAGTTTTGAACAGCGGTATACTACTGTTGCCTTTATTTATCACCACCGGACCGGAATCTCTGCTGGTGGACAATCTGTCCCCGACGATTCTACCAGTCCGGTAGCCTAACAGCATGAAAACTAGTAGAACAAAAAATATTATACTGGATGATACGACGCCCAGGATAAAAAGGTGTCAATCGGCTGTTGTCAAGGACACAACAACACCGATTTTATCAGGTGTCCCAAGGATCATCTTAAATGATGTTATGAAAATGACACACGTGCAGTCTTCTGAATCCTCATTATACTATAAAGATTCAGACAAGTTTGAATATATTCGGCCGTGTACTGTTCAACTTTCAGATATTTTAGATTTCAATGACAACCATCAATATTGCTCTATTTCCAAATGTAACCGTAAAAATTGTAAAACCTGTGATATACTTATAACTGATACCCACTTTCAAAGTAATTTAACCACCAAAAATTACAATACACATAGTCATGAGGATTTGAATTGCACTGCTTCCAATATTGTATACGGTATTGAATGTACTCTTTGTGGATTGATCTACGTCGGGGAAACTCGACAAAGACTCAATTTTAGGATGAATGATCATCGGTCTAATGTAAATGACCCTAATAACAACAAATTTCTCTATAAACATTTCAATCATCCCGACCATTCTATTGTTTCAATGAAAGTCCGGATTATAGAGAAAATATATCATCCAACAAATGACCCCATATTGAGTACACCATATCGTTTACAAAGAGAAGACTTTTGGATAAGAGAGTTGGGAACAGCCATTCCCTATGGATGCAATGACAAAATTGATGGTGTAGGTATTTTGTCTAGTCCCAGGTGTAGTACCGTCAATACATTACAATTGTTTAATACTTCTGCTCGACGAAATAGAAGTCATGGTCACAGAAAATATATACCACCTGCTGTACACACCGTGACAATTGATAGTCTATTAACGTCTGTTCAAAAACCTGTAGGAATTCATCATATTAGAACTAAATTATACTCCATTCCATTGTCAAAACTTTCTTTACTATTTCAAGATGCCCAAAATACTTCCGTTACTGATTCTCGTTCTGTTTTGTATAGATTAGTTGCAATTATCATGGACATTGCTAACCATAGACTATTCAAACCCGTATCGACTACATCCAATAGTGAGGAAAAACGTTATTTTTTTAAGGTAGAATTCGCCAATAAAGGTTTAGATGCTATAAATATTAGCAATATTTTCCATCAAAAATCTGTGCAAAAAACTATACCTGATTACTTCAAAAATAAAGCTACACCTGTTATTTCTTATACTTACACCAAGTCTATTGCATCCAAGATTTTCAACCACAAGAGAGTTTTAGAGGCTTTTAACCTCAAAGATACAAAATCCAAGCCTCCGGATTGCTCATGTGCATCGTCACAATACAATTACAGTCCAGCTGGTCATATTATTACTGGAGACCTTGGCATCGTTACCAATGAACAACTAAGAGAGTTGTTAGCCAAGGGACCAAAATATAGAATCCCCCAGCCCATCAACTGGAAAAAGAATTTCAAGTTACTGATGGATGCAGTTGAGGACTATGCAAGAAAATGGGTAAAGCGCGAACCAGACGAACCAGAACTGGACACTTTGTCTGAATGGATCAAAGCTATTCGATCATGCATTCAGAGGCGCATACAAAAACTACGATGTAATATGAGTACTAAAGTTTCTAACCCTTTCAAGAATCCGGAGGTTGTGGATGCTTTATCCTCTTTGCATGACAAATATGTCGTTGTTCCAGCAGATAAAGCCTCCAATAATATTGTCTTCATATGTAAAAAACATTATTTGCAATGTCTTACTACAGAGCTTGGAATTGATAAAACTACTGGTAATCCTACATATTCTTTAACATAATTTACCAAGGAAGAAATTTTACAAAATCATAAATCTGTCCTTCTTTCATTTGGTATCAACATCAAAGAAAACGAAGAAAACTTGCCTTCATTATACTGGATACCCAAATTACACAAAACTCCATATAAAGAACGATACATAGCTGGGTCTTCAAAATGTTCAACCAAACATCTTTCTAAAGTACTGACTACTATTCTTTCGACAGTTAAAGATGGGCTTCAAAAATATTGTGAGGAGATATATTCTACCAGTGGTGTTAACCAGATGTGGATTCTCAAAAATTCGAAAGATCTACTGCTTAACCTTCAATCACAATCTTTGCAATTTTGCAGCAACATAAAAACTTTTGATTTTTCTACGCTATATACTACTATTCCCCATGCTCAGTTGAAAGATCGACTACACCATCTCATAAAACAGAGCTTTTTCTATAAAAATGAAAATCGTAGATACAAATTTCTTGTTTTGGGTTACAATAATTCATATTTTGTGAAAAATCACACTGAATCTCCCAGAAAATATACAGAAGATGATATTATCAAAATGCTGGACTTTTTGATCGACAATATATTTGTTGAGTTTGGAGGATTTATATTTCAACAGACAGTCGGTATTCCAATGGGTACTAATTGTGCACCCCTGCTGGCTGATTTGTTTTTGTACTCGTATGAAGCAGAATTCATTCAGAACCTTCTAAAAGACAAAAAGAAAAAGCACCTTGCGAAATTCTTTAATTTTACTTTCCGATATATTGATGATGTTCTATCATTGAATAACCCATATTTCAGCCAATACTTACATCTCATATATCCAAGTGAACTTGAAATTAAGGATACCACTGATACTAGAAGGACTGCTTCATACCTTGATCTTTTCCTCAATATTGACGTAGATGGACGACTTCACACGAAAATCTATGATAAACGGGACGATTTCAACTTCCCAATTATCAATTTCCCATTTCTCAGCAGTAACATACCCTCTGCCCCTTCGTATGGTGTTTACATATCACAATTGATACGTTATTCTTGTGCTTGTTCACACTATACGGACTTCATATACAGGAGTGTGCTCCTTACGCAGAAACTGCTCCAACAAAGTTATGAGGAGGACAGATTAAAATTGACACTCCGTAAATTTTATGGACACCATCACGATTTGGTGGATCCATACGATGTTTCGTTGACCAAACTAGCTAAGGACATTTTTACCACATGGTAGATTGTGTTTTGTCATAATGTCGTCTAATCTTTTAATTACCAAACGTGACTTATTCCCGATTGTGACTGTTTTGCCGAGTGTGAACTCGCATTACTATAAGACGTGGTACGGTACTTATCCATCCCAAATTCATGTATTTAGTTTAAATGTTTAATGTTATATTTGTAATTCTCATCGGATTTTGTCAAATGTGTTGACGTCTTTTCTATTATATTTATGTGTTATGGTAAAGAAAATTAATCACCGCCTTCATTTATCAGATTTGATTTCGTTCAAAGTAATCAGTACGATATTTTACGTTTGAAGTTAGATTCATAACAAACCTGACATAGTTTTATAATATAGTTAATTGCTACCTCAGTTTTATATTAATAAGAATTAAAATGTGCTTTGTTATTAAATGCAATATCAGTATTTAGTTCAAATATATAATCTTAAATTAATCCTAATTCTATCTTATTCATTCTTATGTGACGTCATTTTTCATTTTTTGATGCTCTGTTTTACTAATTCAAATGACGTCATTTTTTTCGTCATTTTTCAGTTTCAAATAGGACGTCACTTGGCGTAGAGGTTTAAACGTATTCGGATGTGTCTACTTTTGTGTTTCAAATGTCTGGTTATGTAAATGTATTTCAGTTGTTTCCTGTAATTAGTTAATACTTCAGCTTTATCATGTACATCTTTTGTATATTCATTTTATTAAATTTACTGTTTGCAAAAGTATAAATTACTCTAAATTATAGGGATTTTCTGGTAACTTAACAGAAAACCCTTGCCGTTTTTGGCACAACCTTTTTGATCTTTTGGTCCTCGATGCTGTTCAACTTTGTACTCGTTTCGGCTTTCAAACTTTTGTATCTGTGCGTCACACCTAGGTCTTGTGTGGACAAAATACACTTCTGGCGTATTAAAATTTTGAACTTGTTGCCTTTTGTTGGCTGTTGTTCGTGTGATTCTTTGTCAATTGTGTTCTCCAATTTATTTATATTGTAGTCCTGTGTTGTCATTTTGATGTTATATTTCACATGGTCATAAAAGTGCGAGGTTTGGCATGCCACAAAACCAGGTTCAACCCACCATTTTTTCCTTTAAAAATGCCCTGTACCAAGTCAGGAATATGGTCATTGTTATATTATAGTTCGTTTCTGTGTGTATTACATTATAACGTTGTGTCGTTTGTTTTCTCTTATTTTTGAGTGTAAATTCACATTGCGATAAGACGTGTCACGGTACTTGTCTATCCCAAATTCATGTATTTGGTTTTGATGTTATATATATATGTTATATTTGTTATTCTCGTGGGATTTTGTCTATGTGTGTTACATTTTAGTGTTATGTCGTTGTTCTCCTCTTATATTTAATGCGTTTCCCTCGGTTTTAGTTTGTTATCCCGATTTTGTTTTTTGTCCATGGATTTATGAGTTTTGAACAGCGGTATACTACTGTTGCTTTTATTTATGACACTTATACACAATGCTTATTACCACAAAACATAGATCAAGTTTCAATTTTGGTGGTGTCACGTTTACCGTTCTAGGGTTATGCCCCTTTACAAATAAAAAAATAGCTGGATTTTTCAATTCGGTTCTCTAACTTAAGTTTGCCTTATTTACAAAACTCTGGTCATGTACAAATTTGGATAGTGTCACTTTTACGGTTCCTGAGTTTTTTTGTCTTTTTAACATTATATGCAAGCGGGGCATCATCTGTGTGTGATTGGCACATTCCCCATTTATTTGGGTAGACTGTAATAGGTATATTATATTTTATTATGATGATGGATGGTTATTTAATATCAAGCAGCAAATTAAATGCAAATTTTAGGAATGAGAACATGTTCACGAAGATAACAGTTAGCTGAAATACATGTCACCCTACCGGGGTTTAAACCACAACTTCCTGCATTCAAGCCAATCAAGGTGAAAAGGCTGCAATAAGACCACCAACATGACCAAGGCAACTTTATACTTTTGAAGGAAAATGTAAATTTGGTTGTAATTTCTAAATTTCAATCAGAAATGTATACTATGTAAATCATGTTGTATATTGTTATATATATGAAAGAATCATTGTCATTATTTACATATGACAAAAAAAACCAGATTTATGTGTAGATTATATAATGCATAAATGTACTTCTTTTACAGATCCAAATTTACGGATTTACAATACAGAAAATGGTAATTTTGACAAATTTAAAACCATCAGAGCAAGAGATGTAGGATGGAGTGTATTAGATACAGCATTTAGGTATACATGTATATATAAACATAAGGAGATGTGGTATGATTGTCAATGAGACAACATTGACCAAAGTTCAATTGAAGTGGATGTTAGCAATTATAGGCAATCGTTCGACCCTCAACAATGAGAAAAAATCCATAGGTATGGTCGGTACTTATAGGCTCCTACATGAAAGATATGTACCAATTCAATTCAGAAACTAACGGTGTAATTAATAACAAAACAGTTCATGAAAAACAGATATGACAGACATTAACCAGCCATAACCACTGAACTACAACATTGTTAATTTCATTAACAAGTGCACATGCGTCCTTTGTTTCTAGTGTAATTTATCATATCACTCTACTGTGCTGAGAAAGGAAATTATCAATCAGTAACATGAAAGAAAAATTTCGTTAAATAGCGATAAATGTTGATATAAAATTATTCATGGAGATCTCCTGCCTGCATGAAAACTCCTGTAAGATCTAATTTAACTTGTTTAACCTAGAAAATGTAGAAACTTTTATACTTATGTTGTATACAGTGATTTCAATGTTTTGTTTGTTTTTTCAGTCCTGATGGCCTCTACATGGCATATTCTAGTTGGTCAGACTGCAGTAAGTGGGTTTTTACATTTTATTTGGACACATTAGGGTCCTTGAACTTTGTATTTAAAGGATTAAATGAAAAAAAATTCTGTCCTGAGTTATAGAACATTAACCTGATTTAAAGGTCATTGGCTATTTGAAAGTTTAACAACAGCCAAAACAAGTTGTTAAGAAAGTTCAAAACTATTTAAAACTAAAATTAGAACAAGTCATGTAATTTAAACAAAGTAAAAAAAGAACTCACATTGTAAATCAAGATAACATAATGTGTATATAGTATTATAGTATTTAAAATTAAAAAGAGTGGTCTTGCATTTCCTTGCCTGGAAATAATATTTGAATTTACAATTGGTTGAAAAAAGAAGATACCAAAAGGGGTGGGGTAGGGAAAATCAATAAACATTAGTTAGATTAGGAAACATTACACTATGGAAAGAAGAAAAAAGTCTGTGAAACAGTCAATATTTAAGCCATTTTAAGCAGTGTAAACTTTGGTGATTCAAAGAGTTAGAAGTTCTGTCTCCACTAGTGCCACCCATTGTGTTACTGATGACACATAAAAACTCATATATAAGGAAAGAGGAACAGGGTTATGGAACATTCTTTTGATAAAAAAAAAATTGATATGTTATAATGAATAGTTTAACAGTATAAAATGGAATAACATAATTCACTAGATTATTTTTTTTAAGGTAAATATTCTACTTACCTTATTTACTGGAATTCCTTTTATTTTTAGTTCATCTATGCAATATATATGGAGAAGAAGACACACATAAATCGTTACATCTGTTCCCAGGGGATCATAGCTTCAGTATTTTCTCTCTCGCCTTTTCTTCTGACAACAGAGAAATTCTTGGTGGGTAAGTATAGCTACTAATATAGTCAACTAATATAATACATTTATTTCCCGTGCCTGAGGGAAATGTGAAGATTTGTTCACCCCAGAATATTCATATTTCACGAGGGCTGTGCCCAAGGGATATATGATTATTTGAGGGTGAACAAATCTTTATATCTTTATAAGCCAAGGGATATGAATGGTTTGATCCACTGCCTTTACTTTGTTTTCTTCCTGAACATAAGATATAAGTTTGCATACATTTTTTTTCCAATCCACTTGTTTTTATAACTAAACATGACATATAAATTGGTAAACAGTACAGATCAAAAGTTGATTGTAAGTTTTTTTGCTTTAACGTCTGAAATAAAATTGAACAAGATAATGATTTTTGCTATCAATATTTTAAAAAAAGAAGTTCAAAACTTTATGGACATTAACCACGCTTAATTTCGCATGCATGATGTAGTCCCGACATTTCAGAGGGGAATGTGAAGATTTGTTCAATGACACGTTGGAATAGTCTCAACTAAGACAGTATTATTACTCCTTTCTAAATCAATCAACTTTAACTATGTAGATTTTGTCTTGATTACATAAAGATTTTAAAGTGCCTGCTTAATAAAGGATATCAATGATTTTTAGAATTCATTTCTTTTGTAGAGCTAACGATGGTTGTTTGTATATATATGATAGACATGAAGATAAAAGAACTTTGAAGGTTTGTATAAAGGTTCCATTACAAAGAACATTATTAATCCTTAAAAAGACCAGAAGTGTATGTCAAATAAAAAAACAGGAAATACCCAGCTGGAAATAAAAAAACCCACTAAAACAATACAGACTAACAGATAAAACACTACCCAGGAAAAGCAGTGATTGGGCAATATGAACCAAACAAAATACCAGGGGTCAAGTGCTCTGCAAAGGTCATCAAACCCTGATCCACTAGAGAAACCAATCAAATTACTCATATATGCTTGACTTCACTTTAAATAATTTGTGTATTTTTTATAAAGATTAAACAATTTATTTTTTTTAAATTGTAGCAGTTATTATCAATTTTGATGTGCAGTTGAAAGGTTGTAGAGGCGAAGTTAAATTTTCAACATTATGTTTTGGTTTTGTAGATTGATGCCCATGAAGATGATGTTAATGCAGTAACTTTTGCAGACGACAGTTCACATATTCTGTTCAGTGGTGGTGATGATGGGTTGTGTAAGGTGAGACATATTTGTACTTTTATAAAGTGGAGATTTTCAATTGTGAAGATCCTGATTTCATGTTTATATCTTTCTTTTGAATTCAACCTGTGCACTTTGCAGAAATCAGCAAAACAAGGTTGAAAAAGCCTGCCAATTATATTCAGTTTTGATTGCACTTATCCAGAGTCATATATTAAAGAATGCCTTAATAAAAGGAGACGGAAGGGAGGAGATAATGAGGCAGCAACCCAATGTCACAAAACCAAAAGAGTTTGGAGTCAAAGACCTTTTTCTATTAAAATCTTTTTACAAACAATGGGTAGTAACTTGTAAGTGGGTTCAATTTATAACAATGAGGCAATCTTATTACTACTAAGTTTTAAACTCTCTGTGTGTTGATTATAGGTGTGGGACAGAAGAACCTTAAGAGATGACAACCCTCTACCTGTTGGTGTATTAGCAGGACATTGTGATGGAATTACTTATATAGATCCAAAGGTTAGTCCTATAATATAGTTAGGAGATACAAGACAAGAGAAGAAATAAAAACAGTAACTTGATCAGGTTTTATGACAGGATAATGAATGGAAGACATGAACAGAGAAATATGGAGTGAAATATTAAAGAAGTGCCAATTTCACCTAACTTATTATGGTGTCAACAACTAGCATTTTTATATTACTCTTTGTTATCAAAAGAGAATTGCTCTCTTGCTAAAAAAATGTTTATTCCATGTTTTTATACAGTAATAATGAATGGTGTATAGTTTAACTTATTTATTATGCTTTTCTTACAGGGAGATGCTCGATACCTGCTATCAAACTCAAAAGACCAAACAATGAAATTATGGGATATTAGGATGTTCTCCTCACAGTGTGCTATTTCAGTAAGAAAAAAACTAATTATTTTTAGCTCACCTGGCCCAAAGGGCCAAGTGAGCTTTTCTCATCACTTGGCGTCCATCATCGTCGTCGTCATTAACTTTAAAAAAAATCTTTCCTCTGAAACTACTATGCCAAATTTAACCAAACTTGGCCACAATCATCATTGGGATATCTAGTTTAAAAAATGTGTGCAGTGACCCGGCCTACCAACCAAGATTGCCACCATAGCTAAAAATAGAACATATGGGGTAAAATGTAGATTTTGGCTTATTACTCTGAAACCAAAGCATTTATAGCAAATCGGACATGGCGTTAAATTGTTTATCAAGTCAAGATCTATCTGCCCTGAGATTTTCAGATGATTCGGCAACCGTTTGTTGGGTTGCTGCCCCTGAATTGGTAATTATTTTTAAGGAAATTTTGCCATTTTTGGTTATTATCTTGAATATTATTATAGATAGAGATAAACTGTAAGCAGCAATAATGTTCAGCAAAGTAAGATCTACAAATAATTCAACTTGACCAAAATGTTCAGTTGACCCCTTAAGGAGTTATTGCCCTTTATAGTCATTTTTGTTATCTTTTACAAAAATCTTCTCCTCTGAAACTACTGTGCCAAATTTAACTATACTTGGTCACAATCATCATTCAGGTATCTAGTTAAAAAAATGTGTGCAGTGACCCGACCATCCAACCAAGATTGCCGCCATGGCTAAAGACAGAACATAGGGGTAAAATGTAGATTTTGGCTTATTACTCTGAAACCAAAGCATTTAGAGGAAATCTGACATGGAGTTAAATTGTTTATCAAGTCAAGATCTATCTGCCCTGAGATTTTCAGATGAATCGGACAACCGTTTGTTGGGTTGCTGCCCCTGAATTTTAATTTTAAAGGAAATTTTGCCATTTTTGGTTATTATCTTGAATATTATTATAGATAGAGATAAACTGTAAACAGCAAGAATGTTCAGCAAAGTAAGATCTACAAATAATTCAACATGATCAAAATGGTCAGTTGACCCCTCAAGGAGCTATTGCCCTTTATAGTAAATTTTTAACAATTTTCTTAAATTTTAACAAAATATTTTCCTCTGTAACTAATGGGCGAAGTTCATTATAGATAGAATAGATAGAGATAATTGTAAGTACCAAGAATGTTCAGTAAAGTAAGATCTACAATACATTATCATCACCAAAACACAATTGTGTCATTAATCCATCTGTGTCCTTTGTTTAATATACACATACACCAACGTGAGATACAGGCTCTTAAGAGCCTCTAGTTTTGAGTAGAAGTTTTTATTTAATACATGTAAAAAAATGAGGCAACTCTCCACCCAAGTCACAATTTGTAAAAAGTAAACTATTATAGGTCAGAGTACGGTCTTCAACAAGAAGCCTTGGCTCACACCAAACAGCAAGCTATAAAGGGTCCCAAAACTGACAAGTGTAAAACCATTCAAACTGGGAAACCAACAGTCTTATCTATTTAAAAAAAACAGAAACACCTATGAACCACATCCTCATGCAACAACTACTGAACATCAGAATCCATGACTTAGGACAGGTGCAAACTTATGCAGAGGGTTTAAACGTTTTTATGGTACCAACCCTCACCCTTATCTGAAACAAAAGTGTAACATCACAACATAGAAAACACACTTTAAAATAAAGGCAACATTGTTATATTGCTGTAAGATGTTAAACAATTACAGAAAAACAACCTTGAACAAAAAGCCACCAAATATATTACAGTGACTTGACTGTTAGTGTTGCTCTCCACCAATTGGAACTCATTCAAAATTTTGACCAAATTGCAATATGTTTTATTAAACCAAATTGATCAACTGCTCAGAATTTTGAACAAATTGTTCAGTCAAATATGTGAAAGTGCAAGGTGATAAAATAAAACATACTTACAATCCTATAAGACTTTAACTCAACTTTAATGATGTTGTGACAAAATTAGACTATCTGTTTGTATAGGTATATTATAGTCATTTCCATGCTGAAGGAACTGTCATTACGCAACGAAGTTGCGGAGGGTATAATGTTTTTGACCCGTCCGTCCGTCCATCCGTCCGTCCGTCCGTCAGTCCGTCCGTCCGTCAGTCCTGTTTCTTGTCATCGCAACTCCTCTCAAACCACACAACAGAATTTCACGAAACCTTTTCAGATAATAAGGTTGTGCATATCGACGGGAAATTGCGATTCAATTTTTTTTCTAGGAGTTACGCCCCTTTGAACTTATTTACTTTAATGTACTACTGCAACACTTTGTCATCGCAACTCCTCTGAAAACACACAACAGAATTTCATGAAATTTTGTAGATAATAAGGACATACTATGTATATTGACAGGAAATTATTATTCAATATTTTTTCCTATATAATTTTTTTTTCTTATACTTATTTAATTTCTCCAATGACAATGTGGGGACGTGGGGTATGTGAGCGTACTCACTAAGGTTCTTTAATTTTGAATTGCTATAAAAATGTCCAAACTAAGCTTTTATATAGTTTTTCTTTCTAAAAGTATTCTATATTCATAAGAATCAGATATCATTTTAAATAAAACATCATATATTCAGTAAAATATGTGTGAAATAACAATATGCTCTTGATAAGTTTCCATTGGGAGATAACCTAAAATATTATTCTTTTGAATAAAGACTTTTTGAAAGAAAAAAATGATTTTCTCCCCATGGAAACTTCCTACAAACATATTGCAATTTTACACATATTTTACTTAATATGAAATGTTTTAATTCACATAATGTCTGATTCTTATGAATATAGAATACTTTTAGAAAGAAAAAACTATATGATAGCTTAGTTTGGACATTTTTATAGCAATTCAAAAAAATAACAGTTCCTTCAGCATGGAAATGATTAAAATATACCTATACAAACTGATAGACTAATTTTGTCACAACATGATTAAAGTTGAGTTAAAGTCTTATAGGATTGTAAGTATGTTTTATTTATCACCTTGCACTTTCATGACTTGGTTGAGGTTTTTTACAGCAGTTAGTTCAAATTTCTGACCAGTTGAACAATTTGATTTAATAAAACAAATTGCAATTTGGTCAGAATTTTAAACAAGTTGCAATTTGTGGAGAGCAACACTAACAGTCAAGTCACTGTAATGTACACAGGTAAAAAAAAAAAATTTGTTGTAAGGTATACAGTTTAAATGGAGAATGGAAATATAAACATGTTATCTCAGGGGAATGGGGATAATTAAATGACTTTATTTTCAAACAGCCTATTTAAGGTCATCAATAATTAACATTAAATAGTTTCTGGTGCTGTTTAAATGTTATATTAGCTTTAGACCAATATACATATTTCTATTGTTTTCAATTTTTGCATCACTAAATTTCTCAATTTAGAGTATGAATGATTTTTACAGAATACGAAAAAAGCAGTTTCCAAACAACGATGGGATTACAGATGGCAACAGGTCCCTAGGAAAGGTAAATCATCTTTTCTCAAAATCATGTCTTACAAGTTGGCTCATCAAAATTATAACGCTTTGAATAAGAATTTACAAATCAGTTAAGTTTTTGAACTTTTTTTTTATGAGATTCACATGCATTGTATTCATTTTGCCAAATCATCTTTTGCAACCTCTAAAAAAAAGTATTAAAATCTAAAAGAATCTGATAGCAGCTTTCCACAAATAAGTCATGGTACTACATTTGACATTCAAATTTTTCTTCAATAAAATTCTATCTGGTTTTTTTTTCAGTACAAGCAAAGAAGACTTTAGAAGGAGATACTTCAGTGATGACTTACAGGGGACATTCCATTCTCCATACACTCATTAGATGTCACTTCTCACCACAATATACAACAGGACAGAGATATGCTTATACAGGGTGTGCTACTGGAGCAGTTGTCAGTATGTAATATTTACTACATCCCTCCCTAAACATAATCTAGATACCAAACGTGACAGAGATATGCTTAGTCTGTGTGCTAAAGCACCAATTGCAAATATGTATATGTTTATTACCCCTTTCCCCTTCTATATCATTGCCTAATTACATCACAGTACAAAGATAGTGTGTTTTTTTTATAGAAACAATAGGAAAGTAACTCTTGCTTCAATTTTGTAATATAAACCTACCTATAGATACAACATCACTGTGTAATGTTACTCATATAAATGTAGGATGACCATTACAGTATCTGTTCAATCCACCATGTTCTACATAAGAAAATACCTGTAATAAGTCAGGAATATGACAGTTGTTATCCATTCGTTTGATGTGTTATATCTTTTGATTTTGGCCATTTGATTAGAGACTTTCCATTTTGAATTTTCCTCGAAGTTCAGTATTTTTGTGATTTTACTTTCTACTGTACGATATTCAGATACTAGAGATATAATTTTTGCATAATCTGTCGAATTCTTCTTATGAATAAAGGTGTCCTCTTAATTATCACTGTAAAGTAATATTACAAAAATTGTCAAAATTAAAAGCCTATGAAATCATACTAGAGAATTGTTATATTACAACAGAAGTCAGATAAGAAGAGATTTAAGAAAAAAGAAGACAATTAAAGGGATGCTATATAAAATGATATACTTATGTTTTATTCATATCAAAAAACATACGTTGTATTTTAAAACTGCCAAGATTTACAAAATCTTATGATTCAGAAGAATAGTAATTCATGGGATTATCAAATATGTTTAACTGAGAAGAATCTGAGAAGATTTTTCTATAGTAAATGATTTCTGCTATTTCAGTATATGATTTGCTGACTGGAGAGATTGTTACCAAGTTGACTGGACACAAACAGTGTGTAAGAGATGTGTCATGGCATCCATATGAGAACACACTAGTTTCCACTTCGGTAAGATCATCAGCATTTTTGTTATGTTCAATGCTTGAACAATGAACAAAATAACATGTTTAATGATATCAAAAAAAAGAAAATTCAACACCACACACTTCTGTAATTAAAATTTAAGCAAGACATTTTTTATACGCCTATTGTATTTTGGTACCGGTATACCAAAATCTTTCTGTCTGTTCCTGAAACACACTTCGTAGTTTCACTCAATTTGGCTTCAACTTATTATCATATTACTTAAACACAACTTTAGAATTGACAGAAGAAAGCTCCCTTTCATTTTTTTTTTATTTTTAGCTTTGTTGTTCCAGAGTTAAAGAACTTTGACCCTTAGATATAAGGCAATTTTCACTTACTTATTCATAGATTGGTCCCTTCCACACTTGATATCTGTGGAGGTTCTTGGAAGAAAGCTCACTTTTCAATATTTTTTTTGTTTTAGATTTCTGGCTTAAATGTTATTGGACTTTAAAGTTGTCAGATTTTAGTTTATCTTTCACATATTGTACCGTTACCATAACTTGTGCTTGCTCTGATTGATATAGTGTAAACTTAAAATAATTGTTGGAATTGGTGTACAAATCAAATTGTTTCATTTAAAAAGAGGGTGTGCTTAGGCATGTGTTTCTACTGGTTTTTTTTCTTGAAATTGATAGCTAAGTTAATATTTGGTTGGTTGAGAACTTTTTATACACCCTTCTGTACATGGTATTTCCCTAAGACAACTTTGCATGATGTAACATGTGGTTTATATAATGTGTCCTTGTTGGTTTTTTGTTCAGGGCAAACTTGATGCCTATGCCTAGTTTAGTTTATTTCAGGTGTATGATAAAAAATAGAAAAGACTGTATATTTGCACAATATTTATGACATTTCAATTATAAAATCAAAGAAATAAGGGACGACATCAAAAGATCAATGTAAGATAAAAAACTTAATTCAAATAGTTTGGGGGTGGGGGGTTGAACTGCTGCAAGATTTGGTTATCCGACATTGATTTTTACATATATCCATATGGGTCAATCAATTTTTCCCAAATTAAGTTAATAGGGGGGTAGGGGGGTCAGTGAAAAAACTATTTGAATTAAGTTTTTTATCCTTCATTGAACTTTTGATGTCGTCCCTAAGTGAAATACAATGTTTCTAATTATTTTTCTTTTCAGATGTCAAAGAAATTAGTAGGATAAAACATTAATTCCATTATCTTCAGCAGAAAAATGTGTTTTTTTTTTCAGTTTGAGTTTTACTTTTAAATTGGCCAAACACATAGAAAAAAATAAGTCAGTATGAAAATATCATTGGAATCAATTGTAATATAGTTTTAAGTCAATATATTTTTCTATTCATAGTGGGATGGTATGGTTGGTAAATGGGAATACATGCCAGAAGAAGATTCAGAGGATGAGTACAGCGACACGTCAGATTCTGATGAAAGTCCGTCAGAAGATAACGATTTACCTCCGAGACGAAGTCGACGGTTAGCGGACAAAGACAGACGACAAGTTGAACACTTCCAGAGACAAGCTCTATTTGATTGAAGAATTACAAGCTTACGTTTGTATTTATATATCACATGAGGCTTCAGCTAGCTAAACAGATTCATATGACCTTCAACTGCTGACTCGTACAATTTATTTGTTTAATCGTGTGGTGCTTATACACCATTCTTGTATTAGATTCTATGATCTACATAAACCACTTTAATCATTGGATTACTTCATAGATAGATAGATATTTATAAATATGGAGAAAATACAACATGACCTTGACCTTGAAATAACTAGGAGAAAAGTAAAATGGTGGAATGATGATTAGAGTGATAGTATTACTACTCATTGTGTTCCTTTTGAAATGTATAATGTATAGGGATATAATGTTATGTTGTGGTTAAGATCTATTATACTTTAAAGTGATTTCTGTTTTAAACAAAACGTGTGATGATACCACTGCTAGTATTAGCAGGAGGTACATTGTGTTTATTGTTTTGATCTGTCTTTTATTTTAATTCTGTGTAAATAAAATGAGTAATTTGAGATTTTAGTAGAAGAAATTAGGATTGAAAATTGGTTGATTCCCCTGTACAGAGAATTCCCTCCATCCCTGGGCATCCCCTTTTATTAATTTTGTTATGAAATACATCCTGTATTAAGTGTCTACATTTGGCATTTCTTTCATAAGGAGTCAAATTTGGGATTCCCTTGTCTGTTTATTAGTCAGCCTACCCATTGATATATTGAAATGGCTTTCTTTTTGATATATTTAAGCTATATTGATCAGAAAATATACAATTTTATTTTTGAAGTCTATTGAAAGGTCTTGCCAGTGTATTACAAGTTCGTATTGATTTACCAACTCAGGTTTTCCTAAACGTTGAATAACAGAGAGCCAAAAGTAGATTATTTGAACAAACAGTCTCTATCTTCATAGAGTGTTTACAGAATTAATTACAAGCTTCAAGTTGAAGGTTAAACCAGGCAATCTAACTGACAATTTAAACTAATCACGATAAATTATTTCTAATAATTGGCTACATGGTAATCATAGGTTTTACAGGAATAATATTGGGAAACAGAGTCGACATGATATTTTGCAATAGCACTTATGTAAGGTATAATTTATTTGATACCACTTAAAGGCTAAATGACAGCAGGTTTTAATGATACTGCTTGAAGTAAGTCATGCCTGTATAATTTATTTGATACCAATGCAAGGTTAAATGACAGCAGTTTTTGTTTACTGCTTGAAGTATAATAAGTCGATTTTTCGATTTTAATGTGGCACAATGATTTTTTGAAATCGACTTCACCTCATGTTCACACACAGATTTATATTCATTTTATACATGCAAAATTGGGACCCAATAAATAACACATTTTGTTCCAAATGGAAGTGATTTTTGCATTTTTATTAAGTTTGTTTTCAAAGTATAAATGGTATTGGTTTTGCTTATTATTGAAGGTTATACTGCAACTTATAATTGCTTAAATCTGCTACATTTGGAGTGTTGGGTAGTTCTGGCATTCATACCTCAACTCTTTATTGTACAATGAGTTATGTCTTGTTTTATTCGGCTGTTATGCTATCTTGACCATATGTTTCATATTTATTTAATGTTTTTATGCCCCATTTATGTGCATTGTGTTTTTCGGTCTGTTTGTCTGTTGGTCTGTTTGTTTTTTGTGATATATTGCTGTTTTACATCACATTTACATCATGATATTGTTCAGTTAATTTTTTTATTGTTTGGTTATTTCTGTTTTTGTTTTTAGTTACATTTTTGTAAATAAATATGTAATACATATTCAATATTACATTATATTAAAATAATTTTGTTATAAAAACATTGTAGGTATGCAAAATTGCATGAATATTACTTGTAAATATATAAAGCTACTTGGCTTAATTTCTTTTACAACATGGCGATCACTAACATATTTTTGACCAGAAAATTCACTCCTGACCACTTTTCTCAAGCTTGGATTTTTCCTCTTGTCACTGGGTCTAGCCTTTTAGTGGGTACCTCTCTCTAGATCGTGACTTTTACTCCCAAATTTTTAACAAATAGGTGAGTAGGTACGATACTTTGTAAAAAAGACCAAACTATCCATTTTGATATAAGAAATGAATATTTTTTTCTCTCTACTAGGTTCAAAGCCCTTTATGAGTATAAATTTCATTTTGATTATGGAAATTTTTATCCTATCAACTTAAAAAAAAATGACCATAAGAATATTATTGGGTTGGACTGTTGAGCAGAGAATAATGTAAATTGAAAACTGATAATTATATTATATGATATCATTTAAATAAAAAATTCAATTTTACCCTCATTAGGATAACAACAATACCTCAGAAGTTGAGAATTTTGAATAAAAAAATATGTATTATTGATATTGAACAGATAATTAGCATGTGATCATCCGAAGGTTTTTAATTGATTGATTTATTACACATTGTTATTACCATAAAGTTAGGTATTTTTATGTTTTATGTACCTCCTCACACTGCATGTGCATAGTATAAATACAGTTGTGCTAGAAACATTAAGTAATATCACTTATTGGTCTCTCGCTGTTACAAGAAATGAGCTTTCTAGGTGCTAGACCATGTACAACAGAAGTCAGGAATATTTATTTAGCTTTTAATGCACATGTTATACATGTACTTGGTAATGGGTATACTAAATCAGTTTATTTTCTCATAGAAAACAAGAAATAAATACTTGATGATGATGACGACCTTGACTGGCTATACATCTCATCACATGGTCAGTTCATACATACATGTTTTTGATTGAACTTTATAATTTATTCAAAATCATTATTATAAGTTATGGTTACATCAAATGTTTTATAGTATTGGAATAACTTTGGCCTAGAGTAGCAATGTTTCATCTTTTTGCATCAAAGGTTTTCTTAAAGTGTTTAATCTGTAGTTGATTTGTTGAACAATTAAACTTTCATTAACTAAAGGATCCATTTATAATATCTTAATACCTTTCCAATTGTTTAAATTGGCATATAATTGACCTGTTAATATCTCATGTAGATATATGGGTAAGCTCCATGCTTACAAATTAACACAATATTGTTCATGCATTCTTTGGTGCAACCTTTCAGTCACATGTACTAAGCGGAAAAAGTTAGCTCATATCCTTTTGTTTCCTTTTTTTTGGATATATTTTCATCATTTCATCTACTTGTAGATTCCTGAAATAGTTTGAATATAATAGATATATTTTGATTTTAATTAAAGAAATGGTATACCTATTAATTATAGGGTTTATGTGCTATGATAAGTCATTGCTGTGTTTTTAATAAAATATGATTGTATTTTTTGTTTGTTGGAATGAAAACATATAAAGGATTGTACATATAATTGATAATAAAGATCATTATAAATACTTGTTCCTTATAACTTATCTAAAGATTGACAACATCAAACAATAATTAAGTCTCTCTCTCCAAAGTCATACTCCAAATACAATCCTCTACAACTCACTGCTATAGTCCGGGTTCAAGTCATACTCCAAATATGATCATCTACAACTCACCACTATAGTCAGGGTTCAAGTCATACTCCAAATATAATCCTCTACAACTCACCACTACAGTCAGGGTTCAAGTCATACTCCAAATATGATCATCTACAACTCACCACTATAGTCAGGGTTCAAGTCATACTCCAAATATAATCCTCTACAACTCACCACTACAGTCAGGGTTCAAGTCATACTCCAAATATAATCCTCTACAACTCACCACTACAGTCAGGGTTTAAGTCATATTCCAAATACAATCCTCTACAACTCACCACTACAGTTAGGATTCAAGTCATATTCCAAATACAATCCTCTACAACTCACCACTACAGTTAGGATTCAAGTCATACTCCAAATACAATCCTCTACAACTCACCACTACAGTTAGGATTCAAGTCATAATCCAAATACAATCCTCTACAAATGACCACTACAGTCGGGGTTTAAGTCAAACTCCAAATACAATCCTCTACAACTCACCACTACAGTTAGGATTCAAGTCATACTCCAAATACAATCCTCTACAACTCACCACTACAGTCAGGGTTCAATTCCTACTCCAAATACAATCATCTACAACTCACTACTACAGTCAGGGTTCAAGTCATACTCCAAATACAATCCTCTACAACTCACCACTACTGACAGGGTTCAAGTCTTATTCCAAATACAATGCTCTACAACTCACCACTACAGTCAGGGTTCAAGTCTTCTTCCAAATGCAGTTCTCTACAACTCACCACTACAGACAGGGTTCAAGTCTTCTTCCAAATGCAATCCTCTACAACTCACCACTTCAATCAGGGTTCAAGTCTTCTTCCAAATGCAATCCTCTACAACTCACCACTACATTGACCTCCATAAATCAGAGTAACAGTTACTGACGGTAAGGAATCAAGTGTCGACTCTAAATGCATTACTCCATTAGACAAATTCACAAAATTGACCTCTGTGTATGTGTTACAGTATTGGTTTCAAGTATCCCTCAAACTGTTTGCAATACTGGTAAGGTGAACTTGATCCACTAGTACAGGATAGAGGTGCATTTAACATATCAGTATAGATTTCTTCCTGAAAGACCATGGATTTACATGCAGGTTTTCCAATTGCTCAAGTAAAATGTTTAGACCAAAATAAAGTAACAAAAAACTAATATAAACAAAGGGATAAACAAGTATGAATATAAAGAGATGCGAGACCACAATTCAACAATTCAACAATCCTTGTTTTCAAAATTCCAATAGGGAACATATTTTATATAATTGTATCAATAAACCAATTTTTTGAGACCAATCGGCCATTGGCCTTCTTCAGTTCTTTATTTTTCCTCTCAACTACATGGCTGACATTAATTTGGCCCCTGACATGGCTGACTGTATTATTTTGGCCCCTGATTGAGTTAATTCAACAATCAACAAGGGCATCTATGTCAAACTAATCTCTGAGAATTAGATTCACTAGAAGTTTGCTGTCATTTATAAGTCTACAGATGAAGTTAAAAGGGACAAATCAGTTTTTTTTTCACTATTTTTCCTCATGCTTGAAGATATTGATTTGATATTCGGTGTATTGTTTTATCAAGTCAAGTTACAGATCAAATTTTGTTCCCGTCTGATTTTTTTGTGCAGAGTTATGGTCCTTGGACTTAGAAAATTCTCTAAAATAATCAGTTTTCCCTAATTTTTAACCTCATGCTTGAAAATATTGATTTAAACATTGGTTTATAGTTTTATCATGACAACTTACAGATAATGTTTAATTTGGTTCCAGTCTGATGATTTTGTGCAGAGTTATGGTATTTGCATTTAGAAAATTCACTTAAATAATCAGTTTTCAACACTTTTGTTCATCATGCATGAAGATAATGACTTGATATTTGTTATATAGTTTACACCATGACAAGTTATAGATCAAGTTAAGAATTTGTTGCAATACAATTATTTTTTAACCAGTAGGGGACTATGTAATATCATGCAATACTCACAGAATGCTTGTTATCCAACATTTTTATTTCAAATATAGGACTGCATTTCGAAGACTGTTATTTTGGCCCCTGATTAATTAAATGTATAAATCTTGGCCATTAAGGCATTATTAATATGCCAACCAAAACATAATTATACCTTGTAAACACAGCTAGTTGATTTGTTATTCAGCTCAATAATTCCCAACATCTATAAATATCTTTCTTGAAATTTCAATATACATATTGTTGTCATGTGTTGTAACTACTTGCTCAAAGGTCTTGATATACAGAGAAATTACTTTTTTGGATTCTCTTGAAAAACAAATCAGGGAGTTTAAGTGGTGCATAAGGGTGTCTTTCTTTCTTTATATATACTATTGTTGAAGACCTATCTGCTCTTTGGTCAGGTGGTTGTCTCTTTGACACATTCCCCAACTTTATTCTCAATTTTATTGAATGAACACAACTTTTTTTAATAGTTTTTTATTGTCATAATTTTATCTACAAGTAACAAAAAATGTAACATTCAATGAAGTGCTCGTAAAAATAAAATCTTTTAAATATTAATACAAAAATACTAAAGTTCTATAAACAAAGACTTTCAGTCTTGAATTCTGTAACAATTCTTCTAATTAATAGCTATATAAGGCCACACTTCCAAGCTTTATTACACATTTTTATGATAATTCTCTGTGGAGCTATTACAAACACACATTTTTATCTTTTCTCTAATTTGTTAAACATTAATTATAGCAAGAAAGCAAAAAGAACTTTGTAGTATGTAAGGAAAAAACAGTTGTAGAAAATAAAGGTTCAAAGGAGCTTGCATGACTAAACTTTCTAGTTGTTTAAAACACTAAGGCCAAGCAAGAGACAGATTCTGGCAAGAGAAAGGCAAAATTTTGCATTTTAATTTAGAAAGCATGTTTTAAAAGTAATATAAGCATGACCGATTATGATGATATAAAAGTTAAATTTAGAACAAAATGAATATGGGAAAATAAAACAAAACATCTCTAAACTGAAAGTAGATCTAGAAAAAGCATGCATATGACTGACATGCTTGACCCTTTATACTGTAAATTAATGTATTTCCCTTTTCACATTCAAATTGATTTGATGAAAAATTCTTTGAAATACTTATATTTGTGAAAATCGATCTTAAATGTGTTGACACTTTTAAGATACGAAAATGAGATGCTCCTTTTATTTACATATATATGAAAACCTTTAAGAAACATCAGCAATATTTTCCAATACTGATCTTAACTTTCCTTTCTAATATGAGTGATTTGATTTTCCGTATGACTTCAACACTATAACAAATAATCTGACAGAAAATATACGTGCTTCTAGACTAAACAAAAGCAAAGATAATGATGAAAGAAGTGATAACAGTATACATGTAATAAATCCCTGATTACTTGTAACAATTGCATTGATTGGTTTGGAAGAGGATAATAATATGACTTTTAATGACATAGAGTTGTGTATGTGTCAGATCTTTAGCATTTTTATTTGAAACTTTCCTATAATTGGATAATTGAAATGATATTTAGACTTATGTCTAATGTTGAAAACCTTGTGGTGACAACTTATATTTTTTGTGGTGTCTATATAGATGCTGTCTTTTCAATATACAAAAAGTCTTTGTTTAGTGGTTTTAGAAGATCAGAACTACAAGTCTTACATATTTTACATGTAGATTATGAAAATTACAAAGCTTTTTTTTTCATTTCATGGGTAAAAGGGGGGATGTCATGTTTCAGGGGAAATTCCAAAATATAAAAAAATGATTATAGAATTGATTTTTGTCATATTATTATCCTCCATGTAGAATTAAATAATTACATTAAAAAAAACAATGAGCAAAAAAACTGTAGAAGCCATAAATTATATAAAATATGTAGTATGTTTCATACCATGGCTATATATAGCACAAAACAATAGGCAGCTGGCAGTTTGTACTATTTTTGTATCTCTAGAAAGCAAAAATAAACTAAGGACTATCTCTGTATGCTAACAATTATAATGTTGTAATGTCATGTCTAAAATATATCAACCTGTGATCAGTCACTTAAACTCAGGAAAGGCAGGAGAATCAAATTTCAAATATTTCACCAACATATATGTATCAATTTGCATGTCTACCTGAATATTACTGTCATATATCAAATACATTTGTTGAGAATTATATTTGTACTGGTCTATTTGTTGTTGGTATTTAATGCCACTCATAACATTCTTAGGTATATCACTGTGGTCAGCTTTTATTGGAAGAGGAAGCCAGAAAGCCACTCATAACATTCTTAGGTATATCACTGTGGTCAGCATTGGGAGAGGAAGCCAGTAAACCAACAGAGAACCACAACCATCTTCTGAAATGGCAATCTTAGTCAAAAAAGATCCTTGTCAAACTCACAACCACAGTGTTGTCAGGCTAGTGATCATAATATATGAACTACAACCACTTGGCCACAGTGGACCCTTAGATTACAATAGATAGACATTGTATAACAGACCATCTACCTGAATGTGTTTAGAGAACTGATTGCTATGGTTTGAAGTTATTATTTCATTCCTAAGGATGATTATAGATTTCCACCAGAAAGATAGAAATAACATGAATCAAAGAAACTGTTATTTGGCAAGGGGAGATAATTTTGCCAATAAATTGTTTTCAATTCAGGGGAGATAATTTTTCTAGACCCAACGGTAAATCATTTACATCATGTTGTGCACACTCACTTTTTTCTTCCTTTTATATACTTAAAATGAAAGTATTCTTATAAATAAGGACCATTACTTTGAATAAAATAACTGAAATCATCACTTATAGCTAGAAATGCAGAAGATGATATGGTCAGGTTATCAGGTAGATTTGGGACAGATTTTTGGATTGTGTGATTTCTTTCAAAGTAATGTTATGTGTTTCCATTCTACTGGTCTCTACAATAATACATCTAAAGAAGTACATCAAATGCACAATTATCTTTATTACAAAAATATGGCACTTTATTTTATAGTTGCAAGTCAATATTTCTATACAAATGTATCACCATATCACATAGAACAAAGATTTTTAATTGAAATATCATCCATTAGGCATTTAAAATGCTACAAAATACATGAGAAGGATGAAAAAAAGTTTATAGCATCAATGTATAGCTTGGTCAATTCTTAAAATACTTGGTGACAGTCTTTTACAATAATACACCTCATCATATATTTGTGGTCCCTTCAATGAAAAAATAACTTTGAACAGTTTTTACATGGGCAAAATGAAATTTCCATTTAAAAAAATGTTCTACTTGTGAAAGTTAAATTAAAGTACTACGTCACACTTCCTACTGCCTACTTAGTAAGCTAAACAATATAATCCTGAATAAGAGACAGAATTTAAAGAGGATCAAATCACTAAATCATTAAGCAAAACAAAAATATAAACATGATTCCTGCCTTCTACACTTTCAACAGCACTTTACCAAATATTTTCATAAAATAAGTAGGGTAGGCATCAAAATTTTGGATATATAGACAGGCAGGAAACATAACTTAATTTTCGTTGGCATAAAATAATTATTTCATTTCAAGTATAAATATTTACATAAACCTAGATCTTATATGTACAGCTGTGAACATTAACTATATATTTGCATTGTGAAATTCTGTTTAACATCTATGATGGATGAAGTTAATATTAATGAACTTTACAGTATGTATGAGATTTCTTAAACTAATGATAAATAAAAGTCATCTATTTTAATAGTTATTCAATAATCATCTTTATCTTTTAAAGCACCATTTTGATGCCAGGTTCATGCAACAAACTCTCAACTACGACTAGACGCTGATTCAGTAGTGATTCATAAAAAATCAATTCTAATACAAAATATTTCACAAAATCTTATTTTATGTATGACTGTCCAATTATAATTTGACAAAAATAATTTACAATTAATTTTAATGACAAAAACTAAGCAACTTGCACTACATCCAAATGTTAACTCATCAAATTTGTTTTACAATTACACACTTCAAAGAAAGAAACAAAAAAGAAACTTATATTTCATATCTTCTTGAAAATTATAAAATAAAACATAACAAAATACCTTTAGAATAATTCTTTATAATTTATAAATTGATCTATTTCACTAGCAAATTTGTTAAGTATTCAACTGTATTCAACATAATAATAATTCTTAAAAATATAAAAACAAAACACACAAATAACAATTAAGAGTTAAAAAAATAAACCAAAACATAATTTTTTGTTTACAAACATAAATGTTAGAGATAATTTACATTGATTCTTGTTTAAACCTCTGTTGTGGAGTCAATGATTTTTTGTACGATTCACAGTTAGGTAATGACGGAGATGACACGGGTGTGTCAATAAGTCCATTCGTTAGATGTAACGAAGAGTCTAAGGAACTCATCACAGAATGTCCACTCAAAAACTGATCCGTTGTGCATAGTGGTGGTGTTGGTGTGTTAGCCAATGGTGGCATGCCACCGAGATGGATTGGACTCGATCCAAGTGGTGACCCTTGACTATGTTGTGGTGACATGTTAACTCCATGTGCATGAGAAACTGACATGACATCTGACGGATTGGCAAACTGGTCCCCAAAACTGTTACCCATTTGTGATGTTAACGACACTGGTACAGAAGGATTGGTCAACATATCTGTCGGTGCTGCACCTGTAATTAGAATTATAAAAGTTATAAACTACGTAACAACAGACAAAAATTTATATAGGTAAAAGAAATATTAAATCAAAGAGCTTGGTAGCACTACGGGTAAAGATGGCCATTGTTCCCTTGATGTCAGTATTTTTGTTGCAAAATACTCCCCCTTTATTCCTCATTACAGAAAATAAATTATACCATATATTTTATGAGTACTCAATCTGAAAATTATTCTTGTAAAATAGAACTCCACCCTTCTTCTGTGTTTAATATGTAAAATAGCAGCAAAGCTACATATCGGAATACCTAATTTATGGATATTACCACTTTTAAAAGGCTATGCTTTTTGTTGAAAATTCAGATACAAATTATATTTGTTTTAGCATTTTACATATATATCTGACTTGAATATTGAGTTGTCCAAGTCAATGCTATAATTACGTTTACTAGGCCTAAATTTGTTTGAAATCCCAAACTATTTTGCCCTCTACTTTGGGGCTATTTGCATATTGAATATACATAATACCAATAATATACGTCTTTCCATTAATTTATAACTTGAAAGAAGTAATTATTTGAATCTGGAATAATTCTGAATTAAAGAAAATTGATAAGAAATGAGAAAACTATTCCAATATAGGAAGATTAGTCATGCATGCTAGGCTAAGGGGGTTAGTTAGTTCATACTAAAATATAAGTGAAAATAACTTGAACGTTATCCATGGCTTACCCACTAAAGTTGGGTTAGTTTTCATTAGAAATTTCTTATTAATTTTCAAGAATTCAAAACTATCCCAGATTCAAATAATTCCTTGTTTTGAAATTTAAATATTGATTTGACTTAATATTTGGGGCCAAATTTAGCCTTTACTGAACTTACTCAATTTTTGCCCATAATTCAGTTCTTAGAGCAAATATCAATTTCTAAAAACTGTGCAACCTACATTTATAGTGTACTTCAAATATTTAACTGCGTAGCTAATTACTTAATCAGTTGGGAGTGTTTAACATCCTATACAAGTATTTTACATTAAATTTGCCATAGATTATTTAAATATTACATTTGATTTGCAATAGATTATATAAATATCACATTTGGATATCGTCATATCTGCATATTTCATCAACTTGAATCATATGACCAAGATTATAACTAATTTATGATAACAGCATACAAAATTATTTTATTTACTTTGATTAGAACACCCCAATCTGGTTGACATACAGACCCTGTTTCATCTGATAACACCCTATTCGACAATCCTAATATCAACCAATCAAATTTCTGTGTTTGAATTTTTAGAAGTGTGTATCATTACAATAAAAAATTCCCAGAATCCACCAAAAGTTCATCAAAACAGAAAGTAAAACTCTGTTCTACTTTTTGTTCGACAATCATAATATCATCCAATCATATTTCTGTGTTGAATTTTTAGAGGTTTGTATAGTACCAACAAGAACAAATACCAAGGATCCCCCAGAAAGATCATCAAAACAGAAAGTAAAACAGAGTGTTGTCAGATCCTTTTTAGCACAGCATAGTTACAGGATCTACCTTTATGTCAGATAACATAAAAAATATGATTTAAAAAGATAAAATAAATTTACCTTCATAAATGCTAGACGCAAATTATAAAAGGTTAGGTTCAATAAATGTAATATCTTCTTGATTCAAAAGATGACAAAGGTATATACAAAACTATGTAATGGTTTTATAACAAACATAATATAAATAAGATTTTCTAACAATAATACAGTAGCTCCTTCTCATAAGGCCAAAAAATAAGCAGAGGAAACTGTGGCCTACAACAGACACATGCCACCCTGAACAGAAAAGTGGTTTTGGCCTCTGGTTAGTGGTAAAAATACCAAGAAATACTGTAAATTCAGAAATAATTGTGTGCATTTATTGTAGCAATTTTATGATTTTAGACTAAAATATGATTTAATTTTTGCAATATTGAGAAATATCCTGTTGAATTCATATAAAATATTTCAAAACGCGAAATTTACATTATTGCGATAATAACTCAGTCTCATTTTTGGTAACAATAAAACCATCAAAATAATTTCTGAATTTACAGTACTGTTAATATGAACAGGCCTTATCACAGTGATGCTTGTTTTTGACATTATAAGATTAAGACTACTGTACTATCATACTAACCACCTAATAACATTTCTTGGAGTAAACTATCAATCCTCGCCATTCCAAATAACTTGGCGAACTGTATCTGTTCAATCATTTGCCAAGTAATGCTCTGTAAGGCGGGCAACAGTAATAAAATCTCCCCAAATCTGCCTCTAGAGTCGTACTGACGATCGTTGATATAATCTTCCAGATTTACTTGTACTTGGTAACGAAAACTTTTGATTTTTTGTGGATCTGTCAGACCTTTAGCTTCTGGAAAAAAATTGTCAATGTAAGAAACCAAACATTTTAGGGTCATTTTCTAGTTCATATGTTTTAATATCATATAATATAAAAGCCTCATCAACATAGCCGAAAATATCTTTTCAGTCATTTTTTTTCTGGATTTTTCATAAATTGTAAAAATGACGCTTACAATTTGTTTATGATTTTTTTTCACATTTTGTGTTTAAAGCAAGTTTAAGATATAAATATTAATTCAATCAAAGCCTCTCATTTTCTTTATTTCAAATACTAATCTTATATTTTAATTCAGAAAAAAAACATCAATTTAAATAATAAGAAAGAGTGCATATTTGCCTCAATACTGCTTAATTGAGGAACTCTTCCCAAAAAATGAACTACACTTATATCATATCATGTCTTTTTCTCAATTCAGAAAAAAACAGATACTCACCAGGATCAAAGAAGACAATAGCTTTAATACAGGCAAACTCTGTGTCATCAATCTGTATGTCTCTAAATGCTGCAACTAACTCGTCTAATACTCTGGCTGCAATCGTTCCCATCTCCATATCTGTAGCGTTACGTGGAATTATCCCATCATTTCCCAATAATAAAACATCCTTGACGGCCATGGAACGTCTGGCTACACCCAGAACCAAATGTTCTCCAGCATGAGCTCTCAACAAGGCAACCTAAAAATAATAATAAAAAATATTAAATATTTAGTTTAGTTTAAACATATTTTATTTACTCAAAGTAAAATGGATTGGACACAAGTAAGCCATACTTATGAAGTCCGCTCCGAATGACAATAATTTACAATACAATATTAATATGAGCATGCAATATCAAAATAAACAATATTTTACGAGTCTATCAATTGAGAAAAACAAATGAAACAGAAGTAGATGTAAACATTGAAAACGGTGATGGTGATGATGATGATGATGATGATGATGATGATGATGATGATGATGATGACGTGAATTTACCGTAAATACATTTTCTACATAACAAGAAATCTCTCAGACCTCTTGATAAATTCGAATACGTGTTTGAATATATTCACATTTTGTTCATACGAGAGATTCGGATTACCAGATGTAAGTAGCTTAACATTTAAAATAAGGTCATCAGGAAGCCATCTTAGATTATTCATCAGAATTTCTCTCTGGTGTATATATAAAGAGCAGTCTTAAAAGTATTAAATATTTGATCACCATCAAAAGAAGGTGTGTTCCAATTTCATAGAAATTTAAAATGTCACAGTGATTAGATTCATTCCAGAGAATTTAAGATCTAACACAGTGATTTTTTTTTATAAAATTCGGAAAAATTCTTTATCTGTTGTTGAACTCTTTGATTCACTTCAGAGAATGTTAAATCTGTAGTTGAAATTTTAAAACAACTCCAAAGAATTTTTAATTAATTCATTTCAGAGTACATCTTTTAAACTAGGAAATCCTTTAACTGCATAATTAAAAGAATACCTTCTATTTATTAGGCTTACATTTGATAAAATTGTTGTTTTTAATTTTTTTTTTATATATTTATTTTGTTCTTACCTGATCATCTAATGGCAGTTCACAAAAACACGGTATATATTTTGCCCATTCTACAAGGACAAGTAATTGTTGTTTAATAGATTCACACACATCATCGGCAGTCGCTATAACCTTGTGTGTTAGGTCACACTGTCCAACGGGGGATGAGATCTGAAAATTCAAACATACATGGTTATTTATACAGTTCTACATACAGTCAAACTAGCATATAAAGGTCAAATCTAAGGACCAGAGAAAACTGACCTAATAAGAGAGATGATCTTTGAATAAAATGGATTTAAAATGCACAAGTATTACAACATCCAATCAAGAAGAGGATGATCTGTTAAAACAGTTTTTTTTTTTTTAATAGAAATGATCTTTATTCAGGTTTGACTGTATTCATGCATATGTGAAGGTTATTCCCAAATTTTTACTTATTATAAAGTATTAGTTCTCTTCCTTTCATTCCTTATTCCCTCACTCAGAATCATACCGATTGATCATTAACTTTATAATAACAGTTAAATATCATTTTGTTTTCTAAAAATTGTTTGTATCATCAGATTTTTTCTATCAACAAAATTACTGAGCCAAAAACAGCTCATGAATTATGGAAATATCATTTTAACAAAATGTCAACATTTTTTTTTCCAAATCCTAGTGACAAATCGGTCTAAAATTAGTCATTACCTATTCATTTTATCATGTGCTTTATGTTATGGATCATCCTCATCATCTGATTGTTTTTTTAAACATTAAATAAGATTAAACATAACAATGTATGATCTCACCTGTCTAGAGAGAATTTCAGCGTTTAACAGCGTACTGACGGAGAGTGAATTGTTTTGACTGGTATCTTCGTAACTGGTTCTTCTAACACTTATTCTGTCTCGTTCATTCTGTACAGCTGTCAACAACAAAACAAAAAACTATTATAATCTTTTATTTTACAATGACCTTTTGAAAATCAGAAATACTGATCAAAGGTTGGTAGGAAAATGTTCAGTTTTAATACTGACTTTATATCAATCTATAGAGACACCAAGTCATTTTGCAAGAGTAGTCAGAATTGGGAAAGGGGGTCTTTCTTTTCATTATTGTTTAATTTTTTAAGCCATTTTTTTTTTTCGATATTCTTTATATTTTGGTGTCCTGTTAATACTTTGGCCTATTATTTTTTTGAACCCTCTTTTCTGAATGTTTTTGCCCATTGTTCTCTATTCAGTAAACCCCATCCAGACCCTTATGCAAGCTATTTTAGATCAGGATATTGCTCTCCAAGAGTAATAATTCAAAATTTATAAAAAAAATCTTGTGTTAAATCATTTCCTTTGTAGTAAAACTTAAGACTTTTTAAAAGTTCAATTGTCACTCTATAATTGCATTCATTACAGTTGAATGAAGTTATATCAAAGCTTATGTTATAATATGAACTATGAACTAAATCGTTTAATTTTCTTGTCATGAAATATCATCCATCAGCAATCTGTTTTATTCCTTACCTTCTTTTTTCATTCCTGCTCTGAAACATTTACGTAATCTGCAGTAACGACACTGATTTCTCTTATCTTTGTCTACAACACAATTCCGACTAAATCTACAGGAATAAACATGGTTCTTTCTGACACTACGACGAAAGAATCCCTTACAGCCGTCACAACTTGAGGCCCCATAATGTTTGCCGGTAGCCCTGTCTCCACATATGGCACAATATGTACTCATCCCTTGGGTGGGGGAGGTGGAGACACCCATGACAGGAGTCTGTCCCAGCGCTCCCATACTGAGTTCTGGAGAGTCTGAAAGTAAAAATAATAAACTTCATTTAATTATCCATTTCATATAAATTTCTTGTAGGACCAATCAGTAAGTCATTCAGGTACGACTGATTAATTGATATCTCCATTAGAATTCATAATTATAAATCCTTGATACATTTTAGCTGCATTATCCTACGAAGAAGAAGAGAAAGATTGTATTACCATGAGTAAGCAACCCAACAATGTCAAACATTTAAAAGTTACCATCTGATAACCATGACAATACATATTTTGTCAACCACTCAGTGGATATTAATTGTTTCATCATTTAAATGTCAAAGATAAATTTAACATTTTAAGTCACTACAATAGAAACTTGGTTCTGAAAAAAATGTTCATTTAGTGTCGCTATGTATATACTTAAAATGCATTATGATATAGTTTTACAGTTCATTTTACACCTATAATCATTTGTCAAATGTCACACTAAGATGTACATGGGTGTTATTTTAAAATATACTATTACTATACTTATAATGGTCACTCTAGTCATTACTACTTAATCTGAGAGATGCAAAAAAATATCACTTACAGTTACTACTTATACCAGAGATTTGTCAAATCAAATATCTTATTTTCCTTTCTATAGTTCATTTTTTTATCTGTTTTCCATTAGAATAAATTAATAAAACTTATAGAATTTGATAATTTGGTGAAACAAATTATTTTAAAACATACTAAATGTGAAGTTTGAAAAAAAAATCTTTCCTAAACACTTACATATAGAATTTCTTTGATTTTCTTATTTATAACTTTATAACAAATAAACAGGCAAATAACATTTGCTTTTTAAAACAATATAACAAGCAAATGTATTTCTTGTATCATTTTAATAAATACATGATTGATTCTATCATTTTATTTTAAATAAAAGTAAATCAAAAATAGTTCAAATCAAAATTAAATTTACTTTTTGATCTACAAAATTAAATAAAAATAAAACAAATGTACTAAAAGTACTTAAATAAAAATCCTCCTACCTGGATCATAATAATAGTACTCATGTTCCTGATGGACTGGTGCATAATGCTGTTCTAAATAAGAATATAGCATAGTGCTAGTAAAGTCTTTACTACTGGTATGATTTTTTTCCACAATTGAAAGAAGATTTTTATCTCTTAAAAGGAGAAGCAGTTCTATCTCTCAGAGCACCAAGAATGGAAAAAGAATTGGTATCAGGAACTACGGTTTAAATATCTTCTACCAAAGATTAAAACAAACAAATTAATCCCTGTCCCAACACAGAGATCCTCCCACTTTACATGTATATTCAGGTTTCTGTCACTCAAGGAGGGTCCTTATATATATACTATGTTATTTGCAACATTTGACAAGGTTTTATCTGGAGTTATCACCCTTTATCAGTTAATCTTCTATCTTATTGATAGTGAATTATATAGGAAAAAATCTGCCAGTGACAAAATCCCTGACTGGAATGTGTGGCTATCTATCTGGCCACTTCACACCCTTTAACCACATAAGTGGCAGTGCTAGTTTCGGTACAACCATGACCTTTACTTATATTCTGACACTCAAACAACCCACTTTTAGTCAGTACGGAAAACCCAGACAAATCGCAGAACTATTTGTCAATAGATTATGCCATTCCCTTGTACTATCTACCAATCTTTAAAAAAAGTTGTAACACAAATTCTCATGTCAATCAACAGATAATCAATTTCAAATGTTTTCTGAAAATGAAGTGGTGGACATGTTTTACCTAAATAGAACCTGTTTTGATACATGAAGTACCATTTTCATAACCAATAGAAAATACTAAAAACCACTTTTGAATTGAAGACTGGATCAGCATATTAGGAACAGGGGCATTAAGTCACAATTTTGGCTCATTAATCAACAAAATAAATATCATTTAATACCATCATTTTATAAAATAATGGATAAATACAAACTGATGCAGGTTTCAATGTATATTTACTTGGAGGCAAAACCATTTATTTTCAAGTGACAGCACATTTTTTGTAGAAGTATTTAAATGTGTAAATACATATTTTACCATTATTGGATGTGACTTGTACTTTTTCCAGAAAATTATTAACATTTTCTAATCACCACTTTACTAACTTTCTACTTAAAAAAAATGCATTTTATAAGGCCAAAAATTAGTGTGACAGCGATATAAGTTTAGGATCTTTATTTTTTCAAACTGCTTTTTATCTTTTTTTACATAAAAATGAACATGTAAATGGCGTATTATTAATGCACCTTATTTCCTTACTTTTTTACATGCACATTACAATTGGGTTTAACTAAAGACCAAATATATTTGAAAATGGGCTCCAGGGACCTACTTTTATATTTTCAGACATTAACTTGTTACTTTCTATTGGCTTGTTATGTTTAAAAACTTACTAAAGTGAACAATCAATTTTTTACCTTAAATTTACTAATGTGTTATCATGTTACGATAAATTTGAAGAATTAAAACAATGATGGCAACTTTTTTTTTCTAAGAACAAGTAGTAAATTCACTGTAAATTCAAATTATTATCTTGTTCTTGTTCTTGCACAATAATATAAATAGTTTTACTGGCATGACTGGTAATTCGAAAGAAGGGAAACAACTCATATAAAAATGTTTTAGAGTTAAGTTCTCATCTCTCAGAACTGACCTGGTGAAATGCCTTTCTGAAAAATGTGAAAAAAAATTGTAAAAAGGTTCAAACTATTAGTTTTTATGAAATACAGAGCTCAATGGTAATTTTAAGCAAGAACGTATATTAGTTATACGTCCTTGTTTTAAGTGAATGTTTTCTTTGACAAAATAAGGTATCATTGTGTTAGAGCATGACTAGTATATAAGTGAGGCATCACTGCAGATCAGATTGCAACTTAATACTGTAATGATATTCAATTTCTTACATTTTGTTGCAGTTGTATGTTTTGAAAATATTGCCTTCAACACAAAGATGTAAACAAAAGGTCAAAAATTAGATAGTGCAAGCCCAGTTTTACTTGGTGAACTTTTAAAAAAAAATATTTTCTCCGTGTGAATTAACATATATAACCACAACAATGTTTACAAACAAACTATCTATCTTTCAAATGCTCAAAATACTACAACAATATACACTCCTGTTATAAATCTTCCCACTACGACCCAAAACCAACCAAACAAAATTTATTTTTTGCTCATTCAACAATATTTCACAACTAAATCAAGTATAAACCTTATAGAGATTGTCACACTTGAAACGGTCCTTCAGAAACAGATTAGCATTGATGAAGTATTATCAGAGTGGTGTTTGCATTTATCTCAGATCAGCTATAATACTGATCAAAATACCTTTCATCTAGGTGAAGGAATTAACAGCTAGTTATCCCAACACAGGTGTTACAAAAATCACTGTCCAGTGGTCATCTATAAATGTCCAGCCATTTTCCCAGGATTGCACCTTCACAGAATATAACTTAATATTTGTTACTCCTCAAAATATCTGTATGTCATGATCTTTCCATCAATAATCAGTCTAGTGATAATTGAAATACAAAAAAAACTTCTCAATCTGAATATCTTTTTCTTCCAATCATATTTTTCAGCAATCTTAAGAAACACATCAATTATATTAGGAGAAAATCAATTACAGGTTTAAAGACTCAGTCAACTAGAACATAATTATGGAACCCTTTATTGTAATTCTCACCTAAAATAGTATTGCATAAATGTATGTAACCTATATAAACTCTCACATTTAATGAAGTGACATTGTCCATAAATTAAATACACCAACCATACTAACTTTATGACATATATAACTTTTCCTGTATTATTCATGTCTTTCCATAATCTGGTTTTATTTAACCCCCCTTTTTCTCCCTTTCCCCCCCTTTTTATGTATGATAACAGTGAGGATCAGTTATCATTCTTCACAAAGATCAATGCATAGAATTACTTGTGAATGTGCAAACCATGAAAAAATGTCTGGTAAATGCACAATTACCATTAACGTGAAACTTTTATTGAGAATATTATTGGCAAAATGCAACACTAATTAAGGTACTTCAAATTTTGCACAAGTCCAATCAAATTTGGTTTGGACCCAATAAAAGTTCTTTTTTCAAGTATAAAGAAAGAACAGAAATAAAGTTTATAGCTTGTTATAATTCATGAGATCTTTGTGTAATTTACTTTCGTTTTGATGTTTATTATTGGACCGATATCTCAAGTTCATCTATCTAAACCATACCCTTTCTTTTCAGTGTTCTTTATTGGAACAAATTCTCATGTACATTTGCCCAATATCTTTTCTTTTCAGTGTTCCTTATTGGAACAATATCTCATGTACATTTGCCCAATATCTTTTCTTTTCAGTGTTCCTTATTGGAACAATATCTCATGTACATTTGCCCAATATCTTTTCTTTTCAGTGTTCCTTATTGGAACAATATCTCATGTACATTTGCCCAATATCTTTTCTTTTCAGTGTTCCTTATTGGAACAATATCTCATGTACATTTCAGTGTGCCCTTTCTTTTTATTGTTCCTTATTGGAACAATATCTCATGTACATTTGCCCAATATCTTTTCTTTTCAGTGTTCTTTATTGCACCGAATGTCCCGTGCATATCTATCCTAAGCCTTTCTCTTACTATTCTTAATAATGGAAGTGGTGACCCCTTTCTACATTTCTTAGACTTTAATATTAAATTTCTATATTGTTGAGAGACAACCTGAAAATTCACAATTTTTAAATATGAACATACCTAAAATATATGTTATTCCTTCAAAATTCATGATTTACAGCCAAAACTTAACAAATCACATCTAAACCTCAAAACTGCAAATATGAAAGTAACGTGTATTTAGAAAATGGTAACATCTAAATTAGGTTATTGTCCTTGATGATAATTAATCACTCCAGGTAGAAATGCTGAGGTGAAAACGATTACAAATTATCATTTGGACTTTGACTAATTATTGTCACAATACTATATATAGTAAATATAGATAGATAGCAAAGGGGGACAACTTCATCGTTTTATCAAATAATGCATTTGACATCTGATAATGAATGCATATTGCACTATGCTGGGTTCAAAAACAAGGACATCTGCACAAAAAAAGTAGTTCTTTAACTGATATAATATCAAATTATTAAGTACAAGTACTTTTAATTACATAACCAAAAATTTTAAATCAATTATAATATAAAAAAAATAAATCACCATGAAGTTATGATCAAATTTTTACATCAATCAATTAAACATAATTTCTTTTTTTCACTGGATATAAGGCAACCAACACACAATTAATCAATCAATCATTTCTTTTTTTATTGAAATATCAAAAAAGCAATAAATAAAACTTCTGTGACCTAATATCTCAATTACCGTTAAGTGTAGAGTATCAAAACAACAGACTCTAGAACATATTATGTTTGCCTTCCTGCAGCCCTTTCTACATTTTTATGACAGGTTACCTAATCTGTGGTAAGATATCCTGTTTCTTAGACAATTACAACCAACCAAAAGAAGTGAAATCAAATATATAAACCAGGCAATTTGGGGGGAAATTTTACTGTCTTCTGATGATTTAGACATGCATAGAAGGCATTGAACAGTAATTTTTCCCTCAAAATTGCTCTGATTAAAGCCTTGATTTTACTTAGTTACTTTGCTCTTGCTTGACCAAGTACCAGAATGTTAAACCACAATGAAGGTAACCTGTCGAAAAAAATAAAATTCAGAGTTAAAAGTTGGTAATATGAAAAAAGTCTATTGAATGCTTACCAATTTTATTTAAAATTAAATTTAAAAATAATGAACAAATCATCTGTTTAAATTATCAATTTTTGGGATGAGGGCTGTGCATCTTTCTAAATTCTATAATGAACAAACAAATAATACACTTGAACTAAAATACAACATGATTCTCTCTTTCTTCAAATGTCATAATATTTATTTATTTTGACATATTACAACATATTAATCCAATTATCTGGGTGTCATCATTTCAAATTTCAAAACAATTGTCACTTTTGATGCCACAAGTATTCACACTACCATGGGAAAAATTTAATAAAGATAAATCACACATAATTATTTACAATAATATACACTATCAAAAAATTGATATCTGATGACCCTCTATCAGGTTTTATCAAAATCTAACTGTTAATAAGATAAGAGGGGAAGAGAACAAACAGTAGTCACAAGGGGAGATAAGCTAGTTATCTCCCTTTATATAAATCTACAGAGTATTAATTGTACTTAAATGTTTTGCTATCAAATTAATACTCCAAAAGTGATTTAATTTTCCTTTTTTTTCCCTTTGATGTTTAATTCAAATTCAAGCTACAAAAAAATGAGATTGACAAACATTTCCTGTTTTGGCTTTAGTTTTTGTGGTCCATTAATTATAAAATTCTAAACATAAATCTGACTGCCAGAAACTGACCATGTAATGATATGCTTAGTTCAAATTATAATTTTTTTTAATGGCATCCGTTAATTCAACCCTTATTCATGTCTTTTGGGGGTAAGTTCTTCTGTAAAATGCATGTAATTTATAGCATCTTAATGGGTGGTTTGATAGAGATGTTTCAAGGCCATATTAATGTCATTAATGATAATTCTACCTCAAGTAGATCCTATTCTTAAAGTATGCTTCCTACCCATGATAAAATCTATGTTTATGCATCAGCATTTTCTTTCTTTATTTTTTTCATAAATTAAAAGTGCCAAGATTTTAGATAAAAGGTACTGTTAAAGCATTAATATTTTTCTCTTTTACAGTTTCATAAATTTAAAGTACATAAGATATGACAAAAAAGTTGTGAAATTTGACAGTGGCCTGGATAATAGTTGAGCAACGTTTTACATCATGTAAGAACATGTTGACGTGCAGGCACTCAGATGGATGGTACAGCTTCTGACAATAAGATAGGGGGAGATAACTCATATCGACAAATTGATAACAAGATAGAACAATGTCCAAAAATTATTTATCTGACTTATTTATTTATTTATTCGGTAATCTTTTGTAAATATTGGTTTATTTATTTTACATATTTAACAAAATTTACATAAGCAATCATAATTCACAGAAACTTGATTAATAAAATAACATTTATCTACATATATAATAATTATGATTGTAATAATAAGTCGCAGTTAAAAAAAACAATAACTATAAATCACATGGATGTCCTAAAAATATATATTTAAATAAATTTTATTGGTTGTTAAAGCTGTTTAAAGTTTAAGCTGTATGTTTCTCATTTATTCATATAAACATTTTGTCAGTATATAGGGAATTCTTTAAACATTTCATCCATTGTGGATTTAACAGTTCCAATCTCAATATTTTTTTAAACTAGATTATGTGTCCATAAAAAACAGATGTTTTTATCTTAAATTGTTATTTCCTACATTCAAATTAGAGATAAAAAAAAAAAATGTGTTCAAAGTACACGGATGCCCCATCCGCACTATCATTTTCTATGTTCAGTGGACCGTGAAAATGGGATAAAATCTCTAATTTGGCAATAAAATTAGAAAGATCATATCACAGGGAACATGTTAACTAAGTTTCAAGTTGATCAGACTTCAACTTCATCAAAAACTACTTTGACCAAAAACTTTAACCAAAACTTTAACCTGAAACAGGACGAACGGACGAACGAACAAACGAATGAACGGACAGATGGACGCACAGACCAGAAAAAAACTGACGAATGAACAGACAAATGAACAGACGGACGGACACACAGACAAGAAAAAATAATGCCAATAAATGGGGCATAAAAACAACATTGCAAATGGGAAAATATCATTCTCTAATTTTTGCTGATTTATGTTGTCCCAAAGCATTTTTTTTTTACACTTGTGGTTTGTGTGATCTCAGTTCCTCATTGGTCAAAATTACGATGTAAATTTTCTTGCTCTCCCCTGAATTTGCTTTTCTGACTATAGTAATGATGTTGTCCACTCTTCAGTTGTCTTATCTTATACTGGGCTAAAAATACTGACACACAAGAAAGAAAAAGCCTAACACGCCTGAAGATGTGTCACAAATAGAGTATGGTCTTTTTGTACATCTAAAACAAATAAACATGAAGTTTTCAGACATATCCTCTAAAAATCTTACTTGATATATATGTCTTCAACATGGACATTTTAAAATTTTTTAATAATTATATTAAGGACTCCATTTGAAATTTAACAATTTAACTGTGAAAAAGAAAAAGATTATTCATATCATTCAATGCAGAGGTAGAGATAATATTTCTATTGCAACACTGTTTATAACCTTCATTTTGATTGGACAGCACCAGAAATATTAGAGGATTGATTCCATTATTGACGAACTGAAATTGAGCATAAAAGCACAAATGTTATACATTGTTGTAAAATTTTCTTTCAAGCGCATAAGAATTTATATACAGTATTGTATTTTAAAATTTTGCACGCATCAATTTTTTATTTGATGGTCACTGTTTACATGTATGTCACCACTTACTAAATTTGCGACCATCAATGCGACCATTGATGCTTTCAAATCTTTAAATTCAATACTGTAACCAACTTATCTTCACGAATACTTTGTTTCTCTTTTTACCCTTTCTAGTCCACTTAGCATCTAATTAATTTGTCATTTTCTTGATGTTGTATTTATAGGAAAGATACAAGTTTTACATATTTGCACCGATTTGTTTTTGCGTCATTTTTCTACTTGCGAAGTCGCAACAATAAATTGCTAGCGAAAATAAGTAGGTTTAAAGTCTAACAGAACATAATTTAAAAAAATATCAAATAATGAAGAATTCTAGCCAGCATTCAATTATTTGAAGATTTTTTTCATCATGAACTTTACATTATCTGATATACATGTAATATTGCAAATAAAATTCAAAAAGTTTTCTGGAGATTGTTTATTAAAATATGTAACCGAACTATAATATTTTAGGTCAGCAAAAATAAATTTTAGTAGTTGAAAATTGACAATCAGAACTCATTTTTAAAAAGTTGCTGAAATATAATTATTTTTAAAATGTCAACTAAACAGATTTTACAAGAAAGCTATGGTCCTTTATCATAGGGAACAAAATAACAATCTGCCCTTATATCCTGCTGTCATGAATATGGAGAACAATATTTTACAATAAAATTCCCTTTATATATTGATGGCATTTGAAAAACCCAAAATTGGTTTACAAACAAAAAAGTAAAAACATTTGTGTAATTTTTTTTTACCTTTCTACCATATTTGAATTCATAAGCAGTAAAACTAAATCCCAAAATATGACTTGATGTACTGAAAATACTATACTAATATTTTGATTATTATAATTTTAATTAATATATAGATATTAACTTTGTACATTAACCCTGGGCTGATGAGGAACAAATTTCACAATGGATACCAAAGTCTAGACTGGCAATTATCAAAGTCAAACTAGATAACCTGTGTAGTTTGATCAGTCTGTTAATTACAGGTAATAATTACAGGTAATAATTACAGGTAAAACATTGATAGGATTGATAATTAATTGAATTTTGGTCATGTGTATTCTTAATATGCAACTCATAAGCATCAGTTGATGAACATTTCCATGTAGATGCTCTCAGAATGAAATCTGACGTATTGACACCAAGATAACAAAACAAACATACATATCTATGTAGTAACCATCCACTATTTTTATGAATTAGATAACATAAATTTATTTCCTTTTAAACTGCTTTTCTACAAAACTTTGTGCAGTTTCTTGTTTTCTTTTTTATTCTCAGTGGTGGATACAGAAGTTTTCCCAAAGGGTGACCACTGACTGTCTAAGAGGGGGCTTACTCCAGTCATGCTTCAGTGAGTCCCTATATTATCAAACAACAATAGAGGGGGCCTGGGCACCCTGAGCCCACCATTAAATCCCCGTCTGTACACTTCCATCTTTTAGACAGGCGAGTTATGTCTTTCTTTGTAAATTTAGGAAATTTTGCAATGTTTCTATTTTTGTAGAAAATATAACATATTAGAATGCATCAATTTCATTATTTGGGCACATCCTAGAAACTTTAAATCCCCATTATTTGGGCACATCCTAGCAACTTAAAATCACCATTATTTGGGCACATCCTAGCAACTTTAAATCCCCATTATTTGGGCACATCCTAGCAACTTAAAATCCCCATTTTGAGTTTCCTTTTGGCATTTAGAATACTTTAACACACCAAAATAATTTTAAACATGTGAAAATAATGAAAAAAATAATATTTCTCACCACTGGAATTTCTCAAGCATTTTTTTTTTATTTCAACAGAAGTGAAATTAAACAATAAATTGTACAAAAACAATTGAACAATATGACTAGGAAATGAAAAATATGAATTGTCATAATTATTAATTTCCTATTTAACCATTTAAATAGATCATTGTTTAAAAATTTAGATTCACTTAATTACCACTTATAAAAAAAACTTAAGGAAATTTCTCACGCAACTAAATTTAGTCAATAATCATTAAATTAATTTTGGTATCACTGGGCCTACTCGTGTCTCTACTTTCAATCTAAATTTAGTTTACAACCCCCTCATATCTTTCTAAATTCAATCAAGTCACCAAAGTGGTACGTGCAGGCACACTTTCATATAGATTTTTTTTTTGAAGTGTGCCAAATACTGTGGATTTATTAAGTTTTCTTTGGACACTACTTTTTGATGATTTCAGGGGTAATGGGGAACCTCGATTTTAAATGTTCAACTAATTACAAATTTGTAAAGGAATGTATGCAGAATATGTTAAAACCACAAAATTAAATTTCAACAAATATGCAAGTTTTCCTCAAATCACAAAATTAGATATCATTGAAAATAAATGAATCCACAGTACTGGTAGATAGCCATCATGAAAAGTTGATGATGTGTCTGTATGACAATGGTTTCCCTGCCTACACTAGTTGGAGAACAAAACTGGACACAGTGACCAATTTTACAGCCAAACAAGAAATCAGACAAAATACTGGACAGTGATAAATGTTACAGCCAAACAAGAAATCAGACAAAATACTGGACAGTGATAAATGTTACAGCCAAACAAGAAATCAGACAAAATACTGGACAGTGATAAATGTTACAGCCAAACAAGAAATCAGACAAAATACTGGACAGTGATAAATGTTACAGCCAAACAAGAAATCAGACAATAAACTGGACACAGTGACCAATGTTACAGCCAAACAAGAAATCAGACAATAAACTGGACACAGTGACCAATGTTACAGCCAAACAAGAATTCAGACAATAAACTGGACACAATGACCAATGTTACAGCCAAACAAGAAATCAGACAATAAACTGGACACAGTGACCAATGTTTCAGCCAAAAAAGAAATCAGACAAAATACTGGACATTGTGACCAATGTTTCAGCCAAACAAGAAATCAGAAAATAAACTGGACACAGTGACCAATGTTTCAGCCAAAAAAGAAATCAGACAATAAACTGGACACAGTGACCAATGTTTCAGCCAAACAAGAAATCAGACAATAAAAGTGGACACAGTGACCAATGTTTCAGCCAAACAAGAAATCAGACAATAAACTGGACACAGTGACCAATGTTTCAGCCAAACAAGAAATCAGACAAAAAACTGGACATAGTGATCAATGTTTCAGCCAAACAAGAAATCAGAAAATAAACTGGACACAGTGACCAATGTTTCAGGCAAACAAGAAATCAGACAATAAACTGGACACAGTGACCAATGTTTCAGCCAAACAAGAAATCAGACAATAAAAGTGACCAATGTTTCAGCCAAACAAGAAATCAGACAATAAACTGGACACAGTGACCAATGTTTCAGCCAAACAAGAATCAGACAAAATACTGGACAGTGATAAATGTTACAGCCAAACAAGAAATCAGACAAAATACTGGACAGTGATAAATGTTACAGCCAAACAAGAAATCAGACAAAATACTGGTCAGTGATAAATGTTACAGTCAAACAAGAAATCAGACAATAAACTGGACACAGTGACCAATGTTACAGCCAAACAAGAAATCAGACAATAAACTGGACACAGTGACCAATGTAACAGCCAAACAAGAATTCAGACAATAAACTGGACACAATGACCAATGTTACAGCCAAACAAGAAATCAGACAATAAACTGGACTAGTGACCAATGTTTCAGCCAAACAAGAAATCAGACAAAATACTGGACATCGTGACCAATGTTTCAGCCAAACAAAAAATCAGACAATAAACTGGACACAGTGACCAATGTTTCAGCCAAAAAAGAAATCAGACAATAAACTGGACACAGTGACCAATGTTTCAGCCAAACAAGAAATCAGACAATAAAAGTGGACACAGTGACCAATGTTTCAGCCAAACAAGAAATCAGACAATAAACTGGACACAGTGACCAATGTTTCAGCCAAACAAGAAATCAGACAAAAAACTGGACATAGTGATCAATGTTTCAGCCAAACAAGAAATCAGACAATAAACTGGACACAGTGACCAATGTTTCAGCCAAAAAAGAAATCAGACAATAAACTGGACACAGTGACCAATGTTTCAGCCAAACAAGAAATCAGACAATAAAAGTGGACACAGTGACCAATGTTTCAGCCAAACAAGAAATCAGACAATAAACTGGACACAGTGACCAATGTTTCAGCCAAACAAGAATCAGACAATAAACTGGACATAGTGACCAATGTTTCAGCCAAACAAGAAATCAGACAAAAAACTGGATATAGTGATCAATGTCTCTAACCAGTATTGCACCAGACAAGAGATCTGGTGCATAACTAATGCAATCTAATAGATAAATTGACAAAAATATGATCTACACATGTTGGATTATTATCAGTAAGGTGAATTTATGGTGTAAAAAAAAATCAGTACTGTTGGCCATTTTGTGGTGGTTAGTTTAAATTGATGGAGGAAACTGGAGTGTCCATAGAGAACCCAGATCTTTGGCAGAAAAACTTGCAATCCTATTCAATTAAAATTTAGGCAGAGCACACCTGCCAATTGTGGGGTGCAAACTCTCAGCCTCAGTGTTGGCAGGCTATTATATATAACGATACAGTAGAATGACTACTTACACCTCTCAGCCACCAAGGCCCCTTAACATCGTGGATGTATAGATAAATCTTCTGTTGAAATTCAACACAAGCTTGTCAGAAAATAAACTGTGTTGGGGATAATATCCTATCCTATTCCAAATATCATTCAAAGTCTTTATTTAAGTTTATTATTCCTTGTCTGTATCATGCAGTGGAATAAAGATATTGTCTCTCTTTCAATTATAGTCTTCAATAATACAAGGTATACAATAATAGGCCAAAAGGACCAGTTAACTAAAGAATTTAATAAAATAGAATATGTTGGATAGCACAAACAGAATTACACAAGATATTGGTGATAAAAACACAACACTGTGACTGTGTGACATCGGCAATCTAACACAAAAATTATAATTCTGAGAATTCAAATGACTTCAATTTGAACTCCTCTTCATGCATGTCTTATTCAAGATGTTTTGTAGAGTCCTTTTAACAATAAATAACAAGTTATTTTTAAGAGGTTGACATCCTTAGATTGATGTATGCACTAGCCTAGGACATTAATTTTATGACCCAGTATTATATATGGATACACATTTACAAAAAAAGGTGAAAGTGTGAAATTGTTTGTTTTTACCGTCTATTAACATAAAAATTACGATGTTATATAAAACTATCAAAAACAAATACATGAATGCCCCATCTCCACTATAATTTTCTATGTTCAGTGGAATATGAAAATGGGATAAAATCTCTAATTTGGCATTAAAATTAGAAAGATCAGATCATAGGGAACATATTTACTAAGTTTCAAGTTGATTGGACTTCATCTTCATCAAAAATGGAATCAAATTTGGTTCTTTCAGCTTTAGTTTTGGTCTGAATGAATTATAATGAATGATCTTTATTCTCTTATACCAAATACATAGTTATAGAGAAGATATTACAATAATAACAAATATTTGATATATCATGAACTGAGACTTCTACAAAAAAGATTCTAGATCTGATAACTGGTAGGTATCCGTCATATTGATTACTGCACTGTAGATAGATGAACATTAGGATAGACAGGCACCCAGTATTGAAGTATATCCTATTCCGATTATAACAATACACAAAAACCAACTTCACAATACCCAGTATACAGTTAATAAAAAATCATCAAGTATGAAAATTTCTTTCCAATTTAAAAAAAAAATAACAGAATAAATGTTCAGCAGTATTAACTTCAAATTGTAAATGTCCTAAAATTACCTACCAATAATATGCATTATTCCAAATCCAACCAAGATTGATGCAACTAATTCTGAACAATAAAAAGCTGCTACTGCAAGTGTAGGAATATTACATAATACTGAAAGGATGTGAGTCTGATGATAACCAAGGAAGAGCAAAACAACAAAGTAACCGCAAGAACAGATACCAGTTCAATCTCCTTAAGAAGACTTAAGAATAAAGTGGGTAATTACTAATAAGGTGACACACGATATTCCCCCGTCACATGATACTTAATGACTTGTATACAGCTCGGCAATTGTCAAAATCATATGTTTTTTCTGGGTCAATGACATCATATGATGTTATTTAGATACAATTTCACGTTTAAATTGATGTAAACACTTTACATTTGACCATGGCTTCTGCAACAGATCTGCATGCATGTATGTCCTTAAACTTTCTTATTTTAAATTTTAGTTAGTAGAGGTAATCACAAAAGAAATGTCAATGTCATTTTACTTTTAAAATATTGTAATACTTAGACATATATCAGCAAATGTAATAAGTATGGTAACTTTTTAACCTTCACTAATATTTGGGTCAAATAGGGGCATTATTGCCTCTCCTAATAGATACTGTACAAAACATTTAGATATAACCCCCGACAAGGTCCCTTACTTGGGATGTTATGGGGTTAAACTTTTAAAAACACTCAAACCTCTTTCCTGTCTTGTAACTGACAGTGAATTTACACCAAAAGCATACAATAAAACTAATTAAAATTAAAGAGCTGTGGAATAATTACCAAAGAGACACCTACCAATTAGACATATAAAACAGATATATAACAGTAAACAGGCTATTATTTGAACTTGGAATTATTTTTAATTATGAAATTTGCTTGATTTCTTGTTATTGAATTTTTTTAAAAATTCCATGTTTATTCTGTACTGAAATGTTCTGTGCTGCGCACAACACTTTCTATTACAAAGAAAATAGTATATTTTCAATAGAATGTACTGTGCCGCGCACAACACTATCTAACCAAAATACATTGTATGGAAAGTGGTATTAACCACTCAAAAGATTATAATACCAAATAAACAAAATTTATCAAAAAAATTTAAACACAAGAAATTATGCAAATTCCATAATTAAAAATAATTCCAAGTTCAAATAATAGCCTGTTAGTATATTATCATAAGTATAAGAGCAGGAAACTAGGAATAATAGATAGCAAAACCTCAGGCATTTTGGTCCTCTGAAATCATAAAATAATTATAAAGGGTTCCATGAACCCTGCCTCTAGCCTGCAGCTGTCTGTGTAAAAATGTTATGCTGAATGTAAAAAGTAAATTTTATCATTTATCATTTAAATACAGAATTTCTTTTATAAAAATCAACCTTTTTTCTTCAGATACAATTTCTTTTATCTTGGAAATATACTGAAAATGAAAAAAAATATTTTCTAAATTTGCTATTAATCCTAAAAATGCTTTTGCCAAAAATTCATAAAATTCTATGAAAATTCAACAAGATAGAATTGATTTCTTTTATATAAACCAACATATAGTTTTTACATGCTAACTGCAAAAAAAAACAAAAAAAAACAGTAAAATAGAGCAAAAATAAAAGAAAATATTTAAAGTGCTTTTCTCTTGAAATGTTCTTTTGGTCATACCAAAAAGTATCTGATCCATTAACATAAAATTTCATGAAGGTTTGACAAAGTTATTGATGACTGCTGAAAAATCTTTAACCTTAGACATTGTATCTAAATGTTCACTGTCAGTAAATTATGCAAAAATGAATATTTTCAAAATTTTGATCTGGATACTACTGTCTTTTGGTCATAAAAAAACTTATATCCAAATTTCATCAAATTCTATGAAGATTTAGCAAATTATTGATGTTTGATAAAAACTTTAACCGCAGACAGAACTTAGATGTAGCATCAACTGCCAACAATGACTATGGAATGAAGGATTGCTAGGTCTCGCTATCTAGACATAAATGTTGCAGTCTCCACAAAAAGAGAATTATTATAGCGTCCAAACAAACGTTGAACAACAATTAAGAGAGTTTTAAAAAAAACTTATAACGGAGATATATAATGAAATTAACAAGGTTGCCATAGGTAAAATAGCTATAAAGAGATTATCATTGGTCATCTCAACTCGATTGCTTTTCTCACTTTTGTCCTACTGGCTTAAGCGAGAAAATCAATCTTGTTGAGATGACCAATGATAATCTACTCATTAATTACAGGCAAAAAAATTCAAGAATAACTTCAATTTTTAAATCAAATGTAATGTGAAGTGTTATATTTACATCACAAATAATTTACCTCTAAATAAGCTGGTAATAATCAAATGAATAACAAAATAGGTAAAAAAATTCTTTAAAAATAACTTTTCAACAGAGAGCTTTGCCCTTAAGGATGTACTTAGGTGAGGTAAGGTAAAATTTAATAAATTAAGAAATTAAAATTGATACTATAAGCTGGTAGAGCATCAATTAAGAATAAAGATAAGCTAAAAATATTGATAGGTCACGGACCTCCTTTTCGAGATATTTGAGATTAAAAAATGGCAGGAAAAGGCTGACTCTGACTTTTACCTTATATTTGCATTGGTATTATTTGGGTCTTAAAACAAAAGAAAGAAAATCAAGAATCTTTTAAAATTTTGGTAAATGACCTTTCATGAGCGATTAAATCTTATATGAAAAAATAAATGGGTGTTATGGGGCAAACTATTTTACATTGTATTGTATGGAAAAACACCAAGGAGTCCGAACATTTGACACAAATTCCAAAATCTCACCTAAGTACATCCTTAAGTTAACTAAATGTCTTTATTTTTGAGGATGAAAATTCAACTACCAATACATATATATAGTCAAATAACAAATATCTAAATGTTACTACCAATACATGTCATTAGTCAAATAACAATTATCTAAATGTTACTACCAATACATGTAATTAGTCAAATAACAATTATCTAAATGTTACTACCAATACATGTAATTAGTCAAATAACAATTATCTAAATGTATTTCATGCTGCGTTTACATGTAATTCAAATCGATTCGCATTAACTAATTCGAATTAGTTTAATTCACATTCGAAACGTTTTACGTCCAAACATTAACTCTAATTCCAATTGCAATGCCCGTCAAATTTGCTTTACTGTCCGAACAACATTTACTTTTAATTTGTATCAACAAAAATAGATTTCTAAGGCGAATTAGCCAATTCGAATCAATTCGAATTAAAAAGGAAGAGTGTGTGAACGCGATTAGCGAAATCAATTCGAATTCGAATTCAATTAGAATTAAATGTACGTGTGAACTAGGCATAACATGTCAACTCATATAACTAATTTGCAATCTAATTTGTGACAAATAACTTCTTCAAGTATTTATAAAGTCAAAAAATAGCTAAATACTTTTCTTTTAAATTGTAAAATATAAATTGATAACAATAACCTTTACTCAAAAGATATAAATAATATTTTGCAGTTATGATTGAAATTCTGAACAATATAATAACCAATATAAAAATTCATAATGAATATATGTAAATTTTTACATGGTGCTAAGGATCTCAAAATTCTTGCTACATTTTAACCAATGTTTAATACTTAAGACTTGTACAAACTGTATGTTCAATGTCTTTCCATATTAAACATTGGTTAAAATTAAAATATGATACATGTATATGTGTAGTTTTTATGTACGACTGTTCAATTTAATTGAAAATGTTAAACAAATTCTAAAGGTTACAAATTTGTTTCATTAAAAAAAAATTTTATATACTATAAAAAAATGTGTATTGGTAATTAGATTTACCTTGTTTTTCTTGAAGCAGTAACATTTGCAGCTTGGATGTAACCTGGCAGAGATTTATCTCCCCTGTTTTATAATTACAGTATTGCAGGTATTGTTTAGCTCTTTTCTGATAGCTACTGTAAACAGTTTGGTTACAGTAGGAATTGTTTGTATAATTAAGCTGATTTCCTGCGTATTTGCTGCCAAATGTTTTCTGTCCGAGAGGTAACACATCGGCACACTTATAAAAACTGTAAGGTTCCTGAGGAACACTTGAACGAATAAATTCAGTCATAATTTATATTAGGAAAGGAAATAATATTGTTTTTCAACTTAAATACTGACAAAATTTGAAGTGTCTTGACAGTTCACATCTACTTCCCTAACAAGCCAATCAAATTGTATATTAACATTTATTTTTTTTGCATAGTATCCAATTTTTGTTTGATTTGGAAGATCATCCTTTTCATATAATCTGAATTTATCTAGAATTTATGTTTAGAATTTATGTCATAAAAATCAACAACTTTTACTGAACTCTGGAGGAGCAAAATTTAATTTTGTAATTCATACATTTTATTATAATTTTTATGAAAGAGACTGCTTTGTCTGAAAAGGGTAAAATAAAGGATGTCATATTGCCGCAAGTATATTTCTACATGTGGTTTTCAAAGAAACAAAACAATTTATGTATATATATATTATATACCTGTAATGCTGTATCATTAAATTCAAACAAGTCGACAGATCACAACTATAAAAATCATATTTTTCTCTGGTGGAGAGTTTGTGTAATTTGTAATCATACCACACCTTATTATTTCAATATTTGTCTGGAGTTGAGATAATTAAACTTAGCTGTATTAATACACCTCATCCATAATTAGATAAAATGCTGGTAAACTTTTACACTGGTCAGTGACAGTTTATGGCCTTTGGTTCAAATGGTGTTTTTGATTATAATAGATATCCTTTTTGTGACGTCTGTAAGGTGATCAATTAATTAACGGCTGTAAGGTGATCAAAAAATTAACGGCTGTAAGGTGATCAATTAATTTACGGCTTTAAGGTGATCAATTAATTAACGGCTTAAAAATTTAACAAATATAATTACATCCATGGACATATTGGTACTTGGGATGTTACCTAGTTATCAAAGCCTTACATTTCAGTAACCAATTACTTTCCATGTAGAATTTTCTTATTGATTTTTGTTATTAATTAATATCATATCAATGCATTTGTATATGACTATTGCCATGTAGGGTCACTTCAAAGAAACATTTAAGACCTTTTTTTGAATTTCAATATTTCCAATTTTAAATAAGCAGTCCCCAATTAAGGGCATACGATACAGTTTTGATCCTGTATTTACAGTTTGATGAAAATTTCCATATAGGCTAGTATTTGCCTGATTAAATCAAATATGTAATAAAAAATATACCTTCATGTGCTACTTTTTGAGTTAAATGAGGTCGAAATTTTGTATATTTGCTCAAAATTCTGATTGGTTGCCGTATTTTCCCTTTCGAAAGAAAACAATACCTTTTTTGTTTTAAAAGATAAACACAAATTGTTTTTTGTTAGATAATTTGTAATTTTTGTAATTTATAAGTATCCTAAAAAATTATGCCTTTTTTATTCAGAAATAACTCATATTTATCAAATGGTCATGAATTAAGAAAAAATCGTATTTTTTGCTGTATATTTATCAAAATTAAAAAAAATCCTCTATTTACAGTTTTATAAAATTTGGTCCACATAATCTCCCTGCAAAATGAAACAAAATGTCGTTTAAAAAAATAGGGGTCCATGCACTCGTTTTCAAATTAAATCAGTTTGAATGATAGAAAATAGTCGAAAAATGCATCTTTTCCCGATATGTCATAGTTTGATGTCGCGAAAATAACATTTTACGTTAGCAACGTCATTACCTCCCCTGTAACTGTATCGTAAGCCCTTAAAAACCACTTTGCTTTTGGATTCCAGAAAGTATTGTTGAAAAAAGGCATAAAGTTTAAGGTTTGGTTCATAAAGAGATGCAGGTTCAATTTATATGAAATGTGCTATAGAGGGATCTAAAAATTAATGGTCTGTTAAGACAGGTTTTTGCTTAATACTGGTGGTCTCTTAAGCAGGTTTTACTGTAGTTGTAAATTTTCTCACGACACTGGACAAGGACCGTGGAACATCTGTAGGAAGTATATATGGAATTTTGTTGTAGGAAGCAATCATACGTGTACAATTGCAGGATGAACACAGAGATCTTAAAGAGGGTCAAAGTTCAGTCTTTATTGATATGAAAGGAAGTCTGCCTCGTGCCTGGAAGAATCATAACCAGAAATAACGTATAAATTATATCAATATAGGTCAATTAATGAAAGTCCTTTATTTTGAACTTAAATTTGAATGCCACTATAACCTTTTTTAACTGAAGTTTCCTACATTTACACAGTAATAAATAATAAACTCATCATAGCTAGCGGGCTTAAAATTTGTATGCTAGACATACATTTTGTCTACAAAAGACTCATCAGTGATGCTCGAAATCAAGTGAGGTAAAAAAAGCCTAATGAAGTATGATGTTGAAGAGCATTGAGCGTATAATGAGCAGTTACTTCTAGTTATTGATGTGGATTATTGCCGGTACAACAGATTCTGATTTATTTATTTCTACTTAAAATTTAGAAAACATAACAAAAACAAAAATTAAACATTCTTCTTGACACTGCAAAATTGTAATATATGTCATCATGTCTATTTTTAGGACTAAGTAAGTTATAGTCTGTGACCCTCTCCATCTTTATAAATACTTTATTTCACACATGCCATATATTCTTAAATTCATTTAAACTGATAATACATCATGTATATACTTTTCAATTGAGAGAAAAAAAAACAAAGATAACACAATTCTGCAAAAAGTGTCAGATACCTTAGCAAAAATAAATAGTTATAATGCAAAAATTCATAAATGGAGTAAAATGATACTTTTCACACTGGGTATCCCATTCCAATCCATGGACGGATCAGAATCCTACATTATTTAACTAGAGGCTCTCAAGAGCCTGTGTCGCTCACCTTGGTCTATGTGCATATTAAACAATGCCAATGGACACAGATAAATTCATGACAAAATTGTGTTTTGGTGATCATGATGTGTTTGTAGATCTTACTTTACTGAACATTCTTGTTGCTACAATTATCTCTTTCTATAATGAACTTGGCCCAGTAATTTCCATGATTACAGTGGAAAATATTTTCTAAAACTTTACAAAAATTTATGAAAATTGTTAAGAAATGACTATAAAGGACAATAACTCCTTAAGGGGTCAATTGACAAGTTTGGTCATATTGACTTATTTGTAGATCTTATTTTGCTGAACATTATTGTTGTTTACAGTTTATCTCTATCTATAATAATATTCAAAATAATAATCAAAATCTCCAAAGTTTCCTTAAAATTACTAATTTTGGGGCAGCAACCCAACAACAGGTTGTCTGTTTTGTCTGAAAATTTCAGGGCAGATAGATATTGACCTGATAAACAATTTAATCAATATCGGATTTGCTTTTAACGCTTTGGTTGCAGAGGTAAAAGCCAAAATCTACATTTCACCCTATGTACTATTTTTAGCCATGGCAGCCATCTTGGTAGGTTGGCCAGGTCATCGGACACATTTTTTAAACTAGATACCCAAATGATGATTGTGGCCAAGTTTGGTTAAATTTGGCTCAGTAGTTTCAGAGGAGAAGATCTTTTAAAAGAATACTAAAATTTTTGAAAAATGGTTAAAAATTTACTATAAGGGCAATAACTCCTTAAGGGGTAAACTGACAATTTTGGTCAATTGATTTATTTGTAGATCTTACTTTGCTGAACATTATTGCTGTTTACAGTTTATCTCTATCTATAATAATATTCAAGATAATACCCAACAAGAGGCTGTCACAACGACAGCAAACCGGATTTATTAACATTTATTTGTGTCCTGGCAATATCACAAGAACCATAATTGATGAATGCTGAAAGTGAAAATCGTCAATATCAAATTTGACCTCCATTTTGTAGTCAGTATCAACACATTAAAATTTGAAAAGCTTAGATTGAATGGTTCATTAGTAAATGCAACAACGTGAATGGAAACGCCATTTTACGATCTTTCAAGAACCATAACTCCTGAACAGTAAAAGTCAAAATCGTCATTATTGAACTTGACCTCTATTTTGTCATCAGTAACAACATATAAAAATTTCAAAAGCTTTGGTTGAATGGTTTATAAGAAAATGCACGGACACGACTGGAAACTCCATTTTTCAATCTTTCAAGAACCATAACTCCTGAACCGTAAAAGTCAAAATTGTCATTATTGAACTTGACCTCCATTTTGTCATCAGTAACAATATATTAAAATTTGGGAAGCTTTGGTAGAACTGTTCATGCGTAAATGCACGGACACGACTGGAAACTCCATTTTTCAATCTTTCAAGAACCATAACTCCTGAACCATAAAAGTCAAAATCGTCATTATTGTACTTGACCTCCATTTTGTCATTGGTAACAACATATAAAAATTCGGTAAGCTTTTGTAGAACAGTTCATGCGTAAATGCACGGACACGACTGGAAACTCCATTTTTCAATCTTTCAAGAACCATAACTCCTGAACGGTAAAAGTCAAAATCGCCATTATTGTTCTTGACCTTCATTTAGTTGTCAGTAACAACATATTAAAATTTTAAAAGCTTTGGTTGAACGGTTCATGAGTTAATGCACGGACAACATTTGATTGCCGCCCGCCCGGCCGCCCGCCGTACATCCCCAAATCAATAACCGACATTTTTGTCACAAAAATCCGGTTAAAAACTGCAAAATTTCCTTAAAATTACTAATTTTTGGGCAGTAACCCAACAACGGGTTGTCTGATTTGTCTGCAAATTTCAGGGCAGATAGATCTTGACCTAATAAACAATTTTACCCACTGTCAGATTTGCTCTAAATGCTTTGGTTTCAGAGTTATATTAGCCAAAATCTACATTTTACCCCTTATTCTATTTTTAGTCATGGCAGCCATCTTGGTTGGTTGGTAGGGTCACGCCACATATTTTTAAACTAGATACCCCAATGATGATTGTGGCCAAGTTTGGTTAAATTTGCCCCAGTAGTTTCAGAGGAGAAGTTTTTTGTTAATGTTAACAGACGACAAACGACGGACGCCAAGTGATGAGAAAAGCTCACTTGACCTTTCAGGTCAGGTGAGCTAAAAAGTGATCAGACAGTTTTGACAATTACTACAGGTGGCTGATCTCAGCATTTTAAAAATTATTCCCTTGTCACATTTTCTCTTTTAATAGTGGTTTTAAGATAATATACAAAACTATCATTATATCTGACAATGTTCATGACTTTGGACATGCCCATACACACGGTGTAGAATGGTAACGGACTTATCGGGTTTTTGTCGGCGTTTCCGCACTAATCGAGTTCGGCGACGGACTTATCGCGTTTTGTTTTCAGACAGTGTGACACAAAATGAGCCAAATAGATGAAAAAAAGTCGTTAGTGTTTATGTTTATATGATCACGGAAGGCACCAATGATCTAACTTTGCAAAAATTTTCATTTTGCTTCGGTACCACTCTTGGCTTTTTCAAAAAGCTCCACACTAAACAGGTCAACAGGCCGAACACAGCTACTAATGGTGTGTTTTCCGTTTAAATACACAACATATTAGAATGTGGACTTTTTGTGCTCCTTTATTTCATACAAAATACATATTAGAACCACTTGTGTGCATTCAAAAACTTAAAATATCGTATATCAAAGCTTTATCAAAATTGGTTGACAGCGGACTAATCGGGTTTCCCTAAAATGGCGTGTTTTTTGGCACCGAACTGTTGAGGTTTATTTAGCCCAGGAATTATTGTGTTTTTATTGTTTTACCAGGGTAAAAAATGATGTTTTCGTATTTTTTGTTTGTTTGGGAAATGAAAAATAAAAGATTTTAATAACCCCATGTATTTGAAATCGTGTGCTAGAATATACAAGTCTGGAACTTCTCACGAACAAGTGTTTTTCCGCAATCTTGATTTTTTTTTCTTTGAGTAAAAGTACATGGGGCAATATCACATGCAATGCGAAACTAAACACAAATGGTCTATTTCTGCTCTATCCCAGATTAACATGTGAAGGTCTTTTGACAGATGTTTCGAAAAGACACGTTTATCCCGGCGTAATAGAAATATTCATAATGATGCATGTATGAGTGAAGCTTTATGTGTCAGTCCTGAAAAACGATTGTTGATGGAGCCGGTGAATAACTATAACAACTGTTCCTTGTGTCTTTTTGTTGTTGGGATGTACAAGTACCCAGCCACGTCCACTTGAATTTTTGTCCATCTGATGAGTTAAGCCTTTTTCAACTGAATTTTATAGTTCGTTCTTATGGTGTACTATTATACCACTGTCCCAACTAACATGTTTAACCCCACCACATTATGTATGGATGTATGTGCCTGTCCCAAGTCAGGAGCCTGTAATTCAGTTGTTGTCGTTTGTTTATGTGTAACATTTGTTTTTCATTCATTTTTTTTTATATAAATAAGGCCGATTGTTTTCTCGTATGAATTGTTTTACATTGTCATTTCGGGGCCTTTTATAGCTGACTATGCAGTATTGGCCTTGCTCGTTGTCGAAGGCCGTACGGTGACATATAATTGGTAATTACTGTGTCATTTTGGTCTCTTGTGGAGAGTTGTCTGATTGGAAATCATATATATATACCACATCTTCTTTTTTATACCTACTAGTTCAAATAACTATCATGTCTTGAAAGGCATTCTTTGACGCCTTACATCGTCGCAGAAGGGCGTCAAAGTAAACATTTAGAATAGCCTTCCCAGACGTCATAATTATTTGTACTAGAGGCCGAGATACTGATAGAATCCCACACATTTGCTTGTGGATTAATAAAGTGTATCATTGTGTGATGTGTGATTAATGTATAAAGTAAGAAGTGTTGAACAACCATGAAGGCGGAGTAAAAACATAGACTGACTGAGAAGATATGAGTTTCCAAATTCATTTGCGCACAAAGAGTCCGGTGCCAAAAACACAAAGAGTCTGGTGCCACAAATTTTCCAGATTAACAATCATTTAAGACCTTAATAGTGCATGAAACAGTTCCGAAAGGGAAAATGTCTAAATTTAATAAATAATAACCAATTATTTACTTGCAGAAGAAAACAACAAGCTTAAAACACGCTTCAATTGGACATCTTTCCATGAAAAATGTTTGTTTTCAAGTTGGGGTACCACATTGGTGGAAACAATTTAAAATAAATCGTAGCTTCCCATGAATATATGACTAGATATCCAGCAAAATAAATAATTTCCCCATTCCGTGACATCAAGCTTATTTGGAAATATCAATTCTGCTTTAATACAAATTGAAAGAAATAACCACTTACGCCAAATGTTGTCACCTGAAAACACGATAAGTCCGTTGCTGAACCCGATTAGTGCGGAAACGCCGAAAAAACCCGATAAGTCCGTTACCATTCTACACTGTGATACATGTGTGCTTAAATTGAACTTTTCTTTTTAAATCTCTATATTCCCCCCTTTTTTGTCTAATCAATGGGTGAACAATACTGAACATAAAAATCAGTACAAGAAAATCTCATACAGCTACAAAAACTGTTAATAAATAGCAAACAAGTATATATACATTGTACATATAGCTCAATGCACGCTCACTTCCTATTATTATTACGTTTACCCAAGAATCTTGATCAAAACATAATTTGGCATATATATATATATATCTACATGTGTTCTAACATGGTACATTTACTTAAATCAAACCACAATCATAAACAAGACAGACAAACAGATGATAGCAGAAGAAAGACATGAAATTAAATTACCAAATTAACTAACATAATGTCTGATGAACGTAATGAAACAAGTACATGTATACTTAATGAAAACAATAATAAATATAAATTCTACCACTTCATCAAGTGTAATGTCATATTTCTGCACTCAAGACAGTTTAATTTTCATATTTAAACACAAGGTTTGCCAAGATATTTTAATCATCAAAAATTAAACAGCAGACTAAGGTAGCAATACACAGTTAGGAGTTTAGTTTCGCATTATGGCCCCAGTGGATTTTTCAAACATGAAAGTTATTGTGTAATAAAATTCATTTTTAGACAACTGAGTACTAATTTAGCCTTCAAAGAACATCAAGATTATTTTAACATGTTTTATGGGCTAGTTTCTGTTTGACTCTCCGTATTTTCATTTCTAGACCAGCCATTGGCCCAGAAATTATTGTAATGTTTACAAACACATTTTTCTACACGAAGTTTTTGACGCAATTTTACAAAAAAATGAGATGAAAGACATATGATTTTCATTGGATTTTCTGAAAGATATATGTAAACTGTTTCAGATAAGGTATTACTTCAAGCGATTGAAATTATACTTTTAGCCAAATTTTGGGGTAATATGTGACATCTTTTCCCCCCTTTTTGCAATATTTTATAGCAAATAAATGCAGATTGTTGCCATGGATACATCCAAAAGAAATGATATTTTACCTTTTTATATACTGAATATAAAATCTATGGAAGATTCTGATTACATACATATGCACATATATGACACAAACAGTAAGCTTAATATTGCAAGAAGGCAATGAAAAGGGGATGGTAAAATTTATGAGGGCAAATTTTGAAATTTTTTCCTAAATGTTTATTGCTCCCTTAAGTAAAATATAGTATTGCCTAATTCTAGGTGGTGGAAAGTGTTCTCTTTATAGACAATGTGAAGAAATAATTTATCTTTCATTTCCAATGATCAGTAAAAAGTTGTGTTCTTTCTTTGTATGTCATGTCATCAGACATGGTTATTTTTTTTTCTAAACATCAAAATAGAAAGTTCAGAGAACAGCAAGAAAATTTGACATCATAATCGAAATTTGACCAATGCAGAACTCAAAGATCAAACAACTATTTGGAGATTTAAAAAAAAATTGTATGATATACATAAAACTCTTCTAAAATTCACATTTGTTCATACAATATATTATATCTTATAGCATAGAAACAAAGAAACTTTATACTCTAATAATAAATTTCATTTACCTACATAGAATTGAAAATGTAAACAGGGAAGGTGTTAAAGAAACAACAAACCAAAAAGCAGAAACTGCCCTAGGCCACCAATGTGTCTTAATTCAGAGAGAAAATCCTGCTCCTAGACGCAGGCTTCAGCTGGCCCCTTAACAATATTGTTTACAAATTCAGCAAAATGGACACTACAGTAAACTCAGAAACATGTAAATGAACTAAAATACTAAAAAAACCATTTAAGACTAACTGAATCTGGGGAGAACACTGTGTATATTCAAGTTTCCTTTAGGTAGTTAGTCAGGGATGGCACCTAAAATTTTAGCTAGGCTACTTATTTTTTTCCATATTTTTGATAGATCACTATAACAGCTTTAATTTCAAAGATCAGAGTAAGGCCACACCAATTTGATTCCTTGTTCGACAGACCCGCCCGCACCTATTTTTTTCAAAACAGATTTTTTTTTTTTTATATTCCCGCTTCCCGCATCCGGAAATGTTATCATATCCATTTCCCGCACCGTTTTTTTTGTAAATATTATAAAAAGATATCAACATTTGTTTTTAAAATCACAGTCTAGCCTGTATATAACGATTTTAAACATAAAAGCACCCCACCACACTGTGTAAATATCTGTATAAATTTATAACAGCGGAAATACCTGTAAAGAACAAAAAATTGGTTTCTTTCCCCCTTACTTATATTCCCTATCAAAAAATGTTCGTTGTTAGAATAAAGTACAAAGAACTTCTGAAGGATTTGCCTTCAACTGCAATTATATTGTATGCTGACGAAACAAAACTATCCATAGCCGCTGCATGTTTATGCACCTGTCCTGATTGATTCAGGGGCCTGTCGTTCAGCAGTTATCGTTTGTTGATGTTGTTCATTGGTATTTTCCCGTTTGGATATATAAATTAGATTGTTGGTTTTGCTGTTCGAATTGTGTACGCTAATAATTTTGGGGTCCTTTATAGTTTGCTGTTTGGTCTGTATCAAAGCCCTGTGTAAAAGGCCGTACTTTGACCTGTGTTTGTTATTATCAGGTTGAGAACAACCCTCCCTCAGACAAGGGGTCATTTTACTGATGTAGAAAAGAAAATAGAAATATAATCAATACCAAGGATTTGTATAGTTCTTCTATACAAAACCTTTGAAAACTTAGAATTTTGTACACAAAAAGAGGAGAGTTGCATCATATTTTAAACAACTTTTTCTAAAAGAGGGGTCCACTTATTTTGAATAATATTAAACTGATAAGGTAAATGTGTTAATTTAACATGGTTAAAATCCAGGAATATTACAAAATTTTTGGACATGTTTTTACCATTTAATAACGGATAGATATATAGTTCTTTGAGAAAATATGAGCCCTTTTGTACAAACAAATATATTATAACTTATATTGATCCCTCATAAAACATGTTAAAGGGATATTTATAACATTAAGGGGTTGCCCCCAAACTGATTATGACTTGGATGGAAAATTGTCTCATTGTCAGTCACACATACATAGACCAGATTTAATTACTTCTTGGTGAACAGGGAAAAAATACTTCAGAAATTAAAGAAATGTCAAAGTACAGGTGATAAATCAAGTTTTAATATTGTCAAAACCTACTAGTTTATGTTTACAAAAAAAAAATATAATCGCTCGCCTTTACTTTTCAAGCTTCTTCTCAAAAATTTGCCAATTAAATATTTTTTTATTAAACTTTTCAAATCGCTCGCTCGCCCCAAATTTTGGTGTCCAAAAATCCGCAGAACAAGAAATTAAATTGGTGTGGCCTAATTAAAGTTGAGAATAATCTCAAAAGTCAAAACATCAAAGAAATATTTGCAGAGGAAGCTTTAAAAGGTAATTGGGGGATATCAATTATGGTCTATTTTTAAATATTGTGTGATATCAATAATACATGACTGGCTCTTAGTCTAAAATAGCAGTTGAAATCTACAAAAATGTCAACATTTTTCGCAATTTTTGCCCAGACTGCATGTAATGACTGCTACATGTATTTGAAACACATATTTTTCTAAAGGACACAGTAGGTAAAATATATAGGTATGTGTCCAGGCAGTGTTCTTCCCAGAGCCTGTTAGCATCATGGTAATGTGATGCTATAATCTTAAATGTGATGCTATCTAAAGTGGTTTTCATATACATTGTAGATTATGTTATGGATGTGATGCTATAATTTTTAGAAACAAGATGGTATTTCAATTTCACCTGTCAAATAGGATGCTATATGAAATATCTAGGGAGAATTGAACACTGCCAAGTTTGTGTGTTTGAAAAGACAGAACATCTTTTCTATATCCACATTTTTTACAGATAAAACTAGAGGTAAATGTACTTCTAACTAAGATTTAAAAAAAACTCCAGTCCCACATAAATCAAAGGCAAAGTCTAATGGTTTGCTTTTGAAACCCTCAAAATTATGTACATGTATATTGAAAACAGGGTTAGACATGTGCACATGGCTATGGTTTATTCTACTTTCACTGCTACTCCAGTATGAACTAACTACCCCCTTGTGTAGGTCTTGCATGCATGGCTAACCCTCCTAAATTTGGTATGTTTTCATCAAATTTCCAGGACCAGAATTAAAATTATTCCAGATTTAAATAATTCCTTTTTTTAACTCATTAAATATGAATTGACATATGTGCAAGAGTAAATCATGTCTGATCATAAAATTCATTACCCACAGATTTAGTATCCTAGATAATGAATTGATTGACGAAACGTTCAACACTTTTGTTCTATTTTGAGGCAGTCAGTTTTAATTAGTGAAGGAAGCCTGAGTCCCTGGAGAGAATCCTACTCATTAAGATTTGAGGCTAGTGCACCTGCCCTGTGCTGGATTCTAAAACACAACATCAGGGTTTACAGGCTAGTGACATAGTTATTTGACAACTTAGACCACTCAGACACCAAGGTCCCTTGTTGATAATGAAGTCCAAACCTACACGGGTTATGTTCTTCTCATATATGCTATGATGGTATGATACTAAACCCCTAACGAGAGGATTGTGCCTGATGTTCATATGATGAAATCATAATCTTTCAGTCAGTTTAATTGAAGTCTGGAGCTGGCATGTCAGTTAACTGCTAGTAGTCTGTTGTTATTTATGTATTATTGTCATTTTGTTTATTTTCTTTGGTTACATTTTCTGACATCAGACTCGGACTTCTCTTGAACTGAATTTTCATGTGCGTATTGTTATTCGTTTACTTTTCTACATTGGTTAGAGGTATAGGGGGAGGGTTGAGATCTCACAAACATGTTTAACCCCGCCGCATTTTTGCGCCTGTCCCAAGTCAGGAGCCTCTGGCCTTTGTTAGTCTTGTATTATTTTAATTTTAGTTTCTTGTGTACAATTTGGAAATTAGTATGGTGTTCATTATCACTGGACTAGTATATATTTGTTTAGGGGTCAGCTGAAGGACGCCTCCGGGTGCGGGAATTTCTCGCTACATTGAAGACCTGTTGGTGACCCTCTGCTGTTGTTTTTTATTGGTCGGGTTGTTGTCTCTTTGACACATTCCCCATTTCCATTCTCAATTTTACCATTCATGTAATTTTACTAGAAAAAAAAGTTCAAGAAAGGCTATTTGAATTTTCTTGGACGTCTTCCCTAGGACATCCTAGGAAAGCATCACAGAAGAAAAAAATAGCCTTTCTAGACATCATAAGCTACACTATTTGGACTAAATTATCCCATGCCTTTCAGACTTAGGCACTGAAGGACTAGTCTACATATAATATTACAGGCTTCAAAATGCATGGGGTGTTAAAGTATGGGATTGTTCAACTAAAATAACACAAATGCCATTGCAAACAGCAAACGAACAAAAAAAAAATAATAACTACAGATCCAAATAAAAAAACCAACCCCTATCGCTGAGATTACATTCGGAACTTTTTTCCTCTGTCATTTTCCCTGATCATAATGAAAAACCTGTCAACAATTTGGTTGCCTATTTTAGGATACGTTAATTTCAATATATATATGATATAAAATAAAGTAGTCTTAAAGTAAAGTACTTTCGTCGAAAAAGTATTTATTGTTCATTGAATTTGAGGACATTAGTTCTTGCATAAGCCAGTCGGATAAAATAATATTCATGTTTGGGTAAACGATGATGCGGACGTGTTGACCGATTTATTTCAATACTTAGTTTCTTACCAACATCATCACAATTTGATGAACTGTCACTCATACTATTAGATAACAATTATGACAGGGGTTTCCCAGGAAATCCCATAGGTCAAACTCCAAATGCCTGGCCAGTTTGTTCGTTTGTTGGTTATCCGCTACACCATCACGTGCTATGTGGTCATGTGACTGTTATCTTAAGTTCCGGCGTTCCATATTGTGAACTTTACCATGACCACGTGTAAACATAAGTTAAAAGTGTGGACACATAACAATGCCGTCATACGTCATGTAAAATTTTTAAATACTATACAAATCCTTGATAATAAAAGAATGAAAAAATGCATTTTTTGAAAATATAGTTACATCAGAGAAATATATTCGTCTCGGTTTACATGTTCAACTAGATTCTATACGAAACAAATTAGATATGATTTTTGTATGGTTTCAAACATTTAAATAAAGACGGAATATAGAGAGAAAAAAAAATCGCTTTTAGCGATCAGTTTGTAACAATATCGTCAAAATAAGCTAGATTTTGCATGATTTCATCTTGACACATATTTCAGGAACTGCGAGTACTCTCAAATCGTAATTTCGTGTTAATTTGACTTGTTGATACAATTTCAAGTGTAATGAATGCTTTTTTGTTATTTAATGTTTACTTATTTAGTGTTATATCTCGTCTCTCTATTTTTAATATATACCAGTTTTCATAAGTATTTGGTATGACTATTAATTTTCACTTATATTCTCGTACTATGGACAAACAAATGTTTATTTTGTAAAACATAATGATATTTCTGTTCTCCATTACTGTATACCTTACAACAAAATTATTTTCATTTACTTGTGTATAATATTTTATTTTGCGGCATTTTGTCAAAAATTATGGTTGTCTTTCTGATATTGTTTAACATTATTATTAACATCACCCCTTATTTTATTGATTTTGTATTTACATTGTGTCATAGATTAAATGTATTCGTTGATTGTATGTTCACTTGTTTGTGTTAATATGTCCTTTGATTGGATTAAGCCATTTCAATTGACATTTTATCATAAATGTGTCTTTCTATCGGTTGTGATGTTACATTATTGTTTCAGGTAAGAGTGAAGGTTGGTGCCTTTGAAAACATGTAAACCAGCTGCATTTGTTTGCCTGTATTAAGTCAGGAATCGACTGTTCAGTGGATGTCGATTGTTGTTGTGGTTCATAAGTGTTTCTCGTTTCTCGTTTTTTTTATATAGATACTACCGTTTTTTTCCCTGTTTCAATGGTTTTACACTAGTCATATTGGGGCCTTTTATAGCTTGCAGTTCGGTGTGAGCCAATGCTCCTTGTTGAAGAAGGTACATATACGTTGACCTATAGTGTTTTTTTTTTTTTAAATTGTGAATTACTAGTAGATGGAGAGTTGTCTCATGGACAATCATACCACAACTTCTCATATCCAGTAAAGTATCGCTGATATATTATTTGGCTTTTCTTATGAAATTTACCCTAATGTGAACTTATAATAGTGATGACCGGTTGCACCTGTGAACAGCATGTAGTCAGCATGTACATTCATTAAAAGGAAAATAACATCAACATTGGAAAGTGAAGTATTGGGGCCAGCAGATTTTAAAACCATTTCATTGACTTTCAGACACAAAAAAGTCATTGTTATATAGGCCAATCGAACTATTTATATTTTTGGTTATATTGGGTTATATGACAAATGTAGTCTCGATGCACCAGAGTTATCGGTCTTACAGCAAACAATATGCATATGGAGCTTCTGGATAATTGAGACTAGACAAATGGTAGTCTCCGGCGGTCATCTCGATTGATTATATGATGGTTTCTAAAAAAAAATATTCTCAATCTATAAGAAACAAACTAGATACGTAAAATACACGCGAATTGCTGATATATTTTTCGAGTCCATGTGTTGTTTATTCTCATTTTTGGACTTTTTGTAAATAGGATATGCGTTCTAGTCTGGTATGAATAAAATCTAAGAATTTGGGTCAAATCGATGAACAGAAATATGACCGCCAATGCTACTTTCAGCAAAAGCAAAGTATTAAAAACGCCTATATTTGTTGACAACCACTTTAGTTGAATTCTGGTGGATAGTTGCTTCATTGGCATTCCGGCATACAAAATCTCATTAGGTTATTACCAGGTTATTTTCATTAACTGGCACTCATACCACATTTTCTTATATTTCTTTTTTTAAATCTCTGTTGAATTAACTTCTTAAAAAGGATATTATCAAATCAATGTGGTATTCAGAACTCATGTATTCCATAAAAATTGTCAATTCCAGCTAATTTGATGCCGTTAAATGTCCGTTACATTTTTACTACTATATAATAATATTAGATTATTACTGCACACACCTTATAATTTCAAAGAGCTTGTTCTTGATAAGTGTCTATTATAACCAATTTTCTGTGGATTATGTATGGTATTCCGATTTCTATTATTATTTGTATTTGAAATATGCGTATAGTTTCACATGCATATATTAATCTTATCAACGTCCTTCAGTGGACATTTAATAACCATTATCTGTAAAATGTTTCATACAGTACTTTTTATTTAAATACAGTTACAAGGTACAAAAAATATTTGTTATTTCTACTAAGGTCTTTAGTGTACCTACTTTATTGATGTTGGTATACAGCCATCAACACGATATTACCAGAAAGTCAGGTTTGTTCTTCCAGGAATCTTCTACCTGTATATCAAACCTTGATACTGGTTTTCACATATGTCTTGGATGAGGACAGAACCATTTGCAGATTCAAAGTTTTGCATAAAAGCGTTGATTTGATAATATCCTTTTTAAGAAGTTAATTCAACAGAGATTTAAAAAAAGAAATATAAGAAAATGTGGTATGAGTGCCAATTACTGAATTAGACAACTGCCCATTTAATCACAATGTATAAAAACTTAAAAAGACATCTTTCTGTTAAAGTAAGGCCTTCAACACGGAGCATTGAATCATACCGAACAACAAGCTATAAAGGGCCATACAATGGCTACTGTAAAACAATTCAAACAGGAAAACCAATGATTTCAATTTATTTCATCTCAGTGTGTTTTATTAAATCTCAGTGTGTAATTTTGAATTCTCAGTGTGTGTTTTTTATTTTTTTAAATCTCAGTGTGTAATTTCGATTTCTCAGTGTGTTATTTTAGGTTTTTAAATCTCAGTGTGTATTTTTTTCGAAAAAAGGTTTTAAACATAGTTTTGACGAGAACGGCTTGCCATAAATGATCTATAATTAACCACACCGACAAACGACAACCACTGAATATCAGTCTCAAGAACCAGTATATGTTCACAAAACTGCAGCGGGTTAAAACGATTTAACAGGCGTCAACCCCTTTACCCTCACCGAGACAGTAGGTAGGAAAACTGGACTACAGAAAAGGACACACTATAGAATGTCAATTGAAATGGCTTAGCTCAATCAAAAAGACATTTTAACAAAAAACAGGTAATCATTCACTGAATAAATAAGTTTGATATATGACACAATATATATTCAGGAATATGGGGGTTGTTATCAAATAGTTTGTTTCTATGTGGGTTGACATTTGTATTTGTTGCACTTCAGTACGTGTTCCTGATTTTCCTTTATTTTCCTCGTAAAGTTGATGTTTTTCCCTTGGTTTTTGTTTTGTTGCCTGGATTTGTTTTCTCCAAATAGATTTATGACTTTTGGACACTGGTATACTACTGTTCCGTTTATTTATTATGTCGGCATTTTGTGAAAGTTTGACTAAAAAGTAAAATCACAAAAATACCGAATTCCGAGGAAAATTCAAAACGGAAAGTCCCTAATCCAATGGCAAAAAAAATTTGGAATTTTGTCTCTTCAATGTTCTTCAATTTGTTACTTGTTTGGCTTTTAAACTATTTTGATATGAGCGTCACTGATGAGTCTTACGTAGAAGAAACCGCGCGTCTGGCGTAACAAATTATAAGCCTGGTGCCTTTGATAACTATTGGTACAGGCATTTTCTGATTTAAAAACCCTCATGTTGATTAGATAAAGATTATCAACTAGCCAGTAAAAAGTAATCTCTTTTTTTTTTATAGCAAAACATGAATTGCGAATAAAGTGAAGTACTTTGTCATCCCAAGCATTAATCAAATTGGACATATGAAAAATCCTTTTTTTTTTTTTTTTTTAATTCCTTCAATTTTTTTGCATGTAAAAATAAACCTCTTTTGTACATGTTATACTGCAGGTACCTGTTTTTTTTATTAACTGATAAATATTAAATGACAAAAGGTGTTAGGCAAAACCGATAGGGATATGAATATTCATGATTTGGTTATATCGTATGCATATACATGATCATGATGCCGGATAATTCCGACAGCAGTAGTTTAGCGATAGGAGAAAAGAGGGGGGGGGCAAGGGGTTTAACTGTTATGCTGTTATGGGGCAATTTAATTCTTTGTTATCTGTTATTTTGAAAATATATTTGCTGTTAGCTGTTATTGTCTTATTCTTTGTTAGCTGTTATTAGGCTTTTAGTTTTTTTGTTATCTGTTATTGTGATAATGTATTTGCTGTTAACTGTTATTGAAAATTGGAATGTTAGCATTTTTTTTGACAGTCAATATTCGGTATAAATTGAAATCATTGGACATTGGGGTCTACCTCTACTAATATGTTTGTCCCATATTTAGAGAAGGATTCCATTAACATACCCCCATCACAGAAGTCAGTCACGGACAATTCAAGTATATCTTATGATTATCCTTTGTAATAAATTCCATTTTTTTATGAATGTGTATTTAGAATTATCTTAATTTTTAGTATGAGAATAATGTTCCTTGTTTCCCCTATGAACATATTAAATTAAAACAATTCTTAATATGACAAAAAGGAAAACATATGGCCAGGAATATCTGACAAGGATCTCAATTAAGGACTAGGTCCTAACAACCACTTAACCTTTTGTATAACATTGTACACAGACTCAGCTCTGTGATTCTTTTCAAAGCAGAACCAAATGCATTGTACAATGAAAGTTCCAACCATGTACTTGGGTCCGAAGCTGCACATAACTCATTACAAACAAAAAATTTATTTCGTTTCAAGCCATCGTTTCCCTACTAAACTATGTATTCTATTTACTAGTACACTTGGTACAATCAAAAACCTGATAAAAAAATGTTCAAATAAGGCCTTTGAAAATAGTGGAATAAATTGCTTTTGGAGTCTCACAATTTGTTCGAAGTACTTGATAAATTTCATGCTTATAATTGGTGCTTTTGATTTTTCTACCCTATATACCACTTTGCCTCATAGTCTTATTAAGAAAAATTCACACACCTCATTAGATGGTCATTTAGAAAAAGTCAGAATATTCAAACTCTTTTAGGTCAGTTTTTCTATTAGCAACAAAGGGAGCTTCAGTCAATATATATAAACAATACACCAATGTTTCATGAGAACTGCTGAAAGCATTTTTGAGTTATTTTTGAAAACTAGAAAATACCACATTTTTCTAATGAATAAAATCCCTTAACTCAATAACATAAAATCTAAAATTAATAAAAATCGAAAGGGAATTTACAACAATAGATATAAACATTTCAGCAAAGTTTCATGAGAACTGCTGAAAACATTTTTGTGTAAATGTCTGAAAACTGGAAAATCCCCCCTTTCAATTAATAAAACCCGTTAACTCGGAAACGTAAAATCTAAAATTTATAAAAATTGAAAGTGACCTCATGTTAATAGATATAAAACAATTCACCAAAATTCCTTGCTTTGTGAAAGCATTTTTGAGATATTATCAGAAAACTGAGAAAAAAAACACCAATTTTATTGAATAAAAACCCATTACCCAAAGTTTAATCCAAATTGGTTAAAGAGTTTTTGAGTTAATGTCCGACATGTTGAGAACAGAGGGACAACAGTATACCATAATACGTTCCGTTAACGAGCATGTAAAAAAATATTATAATATATTGAATAGTAAATTAAACACATTCTATATACATAAATTAATCCTAAAAACATAGTCATAGAAAATTGAATGCATTACAAAGGATTATATACGTAATAAGAAATACTGATTTGTCAAATAGATATAGGAAGATGTGGTGTGAGTGCCAATGAGACAACTCTCCATCCAAATAACAATTTAAAAAAGACCATATTATTTTAATATTTCATTTACTGTTATCTGTTTTTGTCCATTTTAATTCCTTGTTATCTGTTATGAGCCAAATCAATTTGCTGTTTTGCTGTTATTGGGACCCCCCTTGCCCCCCCTCAGAAAAGTACTTCAGTATTTTTTTCTGTCGTTATGTTGGTCTTTTGTGTACCTTAATTAGAAGAAGGTAGTCAATTTTGGAGCTCTGCGATTGGATGCATGATTATCATGTAATATTTTCTTTAACTATTATGTGCATGTTTTGAAACATAGAAATATTTTTAGGAAAATTCGAACAGGCATCTGAATTTTTTTAATTTTATTTTATGGACTGTATTAAACATTTGATACCTTAGCTGTATCTGGCAAAAACGTCCGTAATTTGAGGACCCAATGTTCTTCCATTTATTTGGCCTTTTGAACTTTTTTTTCGAACGTCACTGCTAAGTCTGATAACTATAATGAGTGAGTAGAAGCTATCTTCTTGTTAATCAAATATGCTGTCACTTGATTAATACAGTTTTAGCAATAGCAAAGCAGATAAATAAGTTTTACATGTCATCATATGAATAAAGGATAATTAGGCACTATAGCCAAACAAGTAGGACTTTAGTTTAATCAAAAAAGTTCCCAACAATGTACCAATAGTGATTAAATGACTGTTATTACTTATTATTAAACAACAGATTACATAGCAACAGATATATAAATATACAAAAGAAGACTGCAGCTGCCAAAGAAAATGACGCTAATTAATGAGCTGAATATACCTAAAACACGACTAGACATTTTATTTAAATTAACAATTAAGGATTGTATTTTAAGTTTCGTTTGATCGTAAAAAAATTTCTTTAGTCATATTTTTGTATTTTAACCCGTTGAAGGAGTACCCAATCATTCATGATTTTAGCCACTGTAAAATTAAAAAAAAAAATCTATGTTTTATTCAGTTTCATGCTCTGTTCGTAAATATTTTCGATGCACATATCACCAAAGGTCTTCGGAATGCCGAAAACATGAATAAAATACTGTTCTCGAACACAATAATAAAAGTTAATGTTGACAGTATTTGAGTGAGAAATTTAATGCATTTTTCTTTCAAAAAAAAAACAAAAAAGATATTTCTCCAAATTAGTATTTTATGTTTAAATGACAAATATATGATATTGAGATACGTAATGCTAGTTTATGGAGAAATTCCGAATTGTTTGTTAAAAACCCAGAAATAAAAACATCACCGATGCCTTTAAATATTGTTTCCATTGGCACACATATCGATTTTGTCGTCAACAAATAAAAACATAACTACTTTGCAGTCTTTAATAATGGATATATAAATACACAACCACGTTTATTTCTATATAGAGATTGCTTCTTCTATATATAACCTGATACATATTAATTATAAGGTTAAATGTTAACTTACTATTGCCTACAGATGCTTTTATTTTGACATTTCACAAGTTATGTGTTCTTTGACTGTCCATGGCGTTAAAACACTTAATCACAGGGATCTCCCCTTTTCTATTGATATTATATTTCAAATTTATTCGTTCGGTGAATGTTTTTGTTTAAATGTTCTTTTTGATTGAGTTAAGCCATTTTAATTGACATTTTATATTGTGTATTTCTATGTTGTAATGTTATACTACTGTTCAAGGTAAGGGTGAAGGTTGGCGCCTGTTGAAACGTTTAAACCCGCTGCATTTGCTTACACCAGTCCTAAGTCAGGAGCCTGTTGTTCAGTGGTTGTCGTTTGTTGACGTGGTTCATAAATGTTTCTTGTTTCTCGGTGGTGAAACAGTACAACAAGACTTAACTTATTTACTTTTTTTTTTATACATTTTGACTTGGATGGAGAGTTGTCTCATTAATACTCATACCACATCTTCTTATTTCTATTTTAATCATAGTCGGAACCATAATGACATACTCTTAGTTTTGAATAACAAACACTCTGCTATTAACTGTTTTAATATTGTAATTTTAAAATTGAGAGCGCTAGTGAAAAAGATTAAAATATAATTACATCATCATGTCTGTTTGTTTTGTTTACACATTGTTGTTAATATATTGGTATAATTTTGTCGGACAAGTGAGAGGTTTAGCTAGCTATAAAACCAGGTTTAATCCGACCTTTTCTACATAAGAAAATGCATGTACCATTTCAGTAATATGACAGTTGTTTTCCATTCGTTTGAGGTGTTTGAACTTTGGATTTTGACATTTGATAAGGGACTTGAATTCGGTATTTTTGTTATTTTTCCTATTATACACGTATCAACATCAAAATAACACGAGCTTACAAATATTTCATGTCGAGATAATTATATACCCCTTTTATAAAATACTGCTTACCCTTCCGGAGCCCCTGATTTCACCTTCAGTTTTTGGTGAGGTTCGAGAACTTCAATCTCAGGTTTTCTAAGTTGTGATTTGTATACTGCTGTTTGTCTTTTGATCTTTTTTGTGTTTTTACCGATGCATTGTTTTTATGGCTGCATTGTCAGTTCATTTTCAATTCATGAGTTTGAATATCCTTTATGTATCCTTCGCGTCTCTTCACTGAGAGTAATACATATTCAACATTCAATATTCGATTTCAGTATTCATTATTCGTTTTCCAACATTCAACTTTTTTTCAACGTCCAACATTCAATTTGTTTTGCTGTTTTTTTTTCAATTTTTTCAAGAGTAATATTTTCATCATATGAAGCTGTAAATTAATAATTACTTTCGAACGAAAAAGGTATAATTTTATATTATCTAAAAAGCATCCTATAGAACAAAATGAAAAAAACATACTAGCATAAGCATTTTCAACAATTATTTAGCGTCGTATAGAACAAATGGGAAAAAAACCATACAAACATAAGCACTTTCAACAATTAATTAGCGATATAGGCGAGTCTCATCGCTGATTGGTTTCCTACAATATATGGATTGGAAATTATTTCATGCAATTCTAATGGTTGATTTATCTTTATCAACCATTACCAATCTCTATACATATTCATAAGGCAAATATAATTGAATTTAGAAATTGTAGAGACAAAAAATGGAGGTAAATCCTGAAAAATTGTAAAGTGCTATTCTTTAATTTGAAATACGTTGTAACATAACATTTATTTTATATTTCATGGGAAGAGCTACTGGCACATTTTATTTCAGTTGAACGATTAATTTAAAACATTTACAAAGGAATAGAAAATGAATATGTTAAGTTAGGAGGTGAATTGAATGGACGTACTATTATGATATCAATGTGCAATAGAGAGCGGCCTTGATATGACTCCAACTGCAGACATCACTGATATTTGCCTCCTTGGTGTTATGGAGATCTGTGTTGCTTTAATTTAAGCCGTAGTGACAACCAATGCTATCTGGTGGAGTGGACAACGAAAATGTAACAGAAAATGTTACGACGGCGCTTACTAAAGCGATAAAGAACGTTACCCGTATGTCACCGCTAACCGATGCGGCCAATGTGACCTCTACTGTAGCCGCCGAAACTATTACTGTAGCCAATATGACTTCTACTGCAGACCATGTAACTTCTACTGTAGCCAATATGATTTCTACTGCAGCCAATATGATTTCTACTGTAGCCAATATGACTTCTACTGTAGCCAATATGACTTCTTCTGTAGCCAATATGACTTCTACTGCAGACCATGTAACTTCTACTGTAGCCAATATGATTTCTACTGTAGCCAGTATGACTTCTACTGTAGCCAATATGACTTCTACTGTAGCCAATGTGACTTCTCCTGTATTCAATGTAACTTGTACTGTATCCAATGATACTTGTATTGTAGCTAATTTAACTGAAAGTTTTACTGAAATTGATGACATGTATTCTCCTTATGTGATTGCCTTTCTTTATTTCTTTTTCACAATGATCATTGTGTTAAATGTACCAGCAGTATTCATTGTAAGTGTGTCACTGTTTAGGAACATTGACTTGAAAAATTCCCATGTGCTTTTAAGCTTGAGTATAACAGATATGTTATTTGGTGTCTTCTGCGTAGTTATCATAAATAGCAATCTTACAAGTGATGAAATTTCCTACAAGGAATGTTTGGTGAAGTACATCATGTCAACCGTTTCTTACTCGGTTTCAAACACACACGTGTTTAGTATTTCATTGGAAAGAGTTTGCAAAATATGCCTCAAAATTAACGTTTTCACAGAGAACAGAAAATGTTGTTCTATGTTAAGTGTTATCTTATCGTGGGCCTTTTCGATTACTTTTATTACCATTGTTGTGCTCCTAAACTCAACAGACAATGGTAAAGACGAATGTTCGCTGAGTCGCATTGTTCCAAATGCATTCCCGTTTGTCCCTCTAATGGCTATCTCAATCCAGGTCGGAACATTAATCAATATCTCGATATTAGTTATATTTCTTTTTCGACATCATTGTCAAATGCAGAGATTGAAGATGTTAAAGGTCGGACGAGATGATGTACGTCTTTGTATATCAGTTACTATAATTAGTGCTGTGTGTATCGTTCTACATATGCCTTGGAATACAATAATGATTTACGGATTACTAGGTGAATCACAATCACAATACGTCAAAAATTCAGCATTTCTATTTGCTGCTTTTACGTCTATTATCAATCCAATAGTTTACATTTTTCGAATTCAGAAATTCAGACAGCTTCTCATAAACAGCATCAATGCCATTTGTTGTTAAAAGAATATTATATTACGTTTTATGCTTATTTTGAATGTTTAGGAAGATAATCTAAAGTTGCAAAATTATTGAAGACTTTTGACTGAATGAATAGAAGTTGAATTATGTATATTGCTGAAGCAATATACGTACTAATAAACAGTATTTTTTTTTTATTGATTCGCATTTGATGGGAAAAAATTAATGCTGAAACTAGTTTTTTAGGAATATTTCGTAAAATGATCCGATTTCTGTTATACAAGGTAAAGTACGAAGAAAAGCAATGATTATTAAAAAAATATATAGATAAGGTATACCTCATTCCGAATTAAAAAGTTTAAAGTCATCTTATGGTCTTTATATATATCTCTCGACTTGTTCGAATCGATTGTGCATTGAAGAACGTTTTTTAATGAAAGAAATCTCTGACCTTTGCAAGTCCATTTTTGCTGAATTAGTATACATTATTTTATACGGGTCACTTGAAGCCCGACTGATCGGTTTGCCTTTTTGCGACTGTCCCAAATTAGGAGTCTCTGGTCTTTGTGAGTCTTGTTTTTTTTTTTGTTTTTTTTTTATTATAATTCATTAATATGTTTTAGAGTTTAGTGTGACGTCCATTTTCACTGAACTAATACACATTTTTTAGGGGCTCAATGAAGCCCGCCTCCGGGTGCTGGATTTTCTCGTTGTGTTAAAGACCCATTGATGGCCTTGGGCTTTTTCTGCTCTTTGGTCGGGTTGTTGTCTCTTTGACACATTCTCCATTTCCATTCTCTATTTTATTGTTTTTTCTTTGACACATTTCCCCTTTTCATTCTCAATTTTGATATATGCATTTGAAATTAAAAAGGTAATATTTTCCTTCAAATTCACGTTTTGATCAAGTCTCCCGATGAGTTCCAAGAAACCTTCTTTCTAAAACATATACTAACTATATATATTGTATATATACAATATACTATAGGGTTATTGCATGAATATTGGGGAATATTGTCCCGAGTAGAATTTTATATTGCACGAGCTTGCGAGTGCAATATATGTTCTACGAGGGACAATATCCCCCAATATTCATGCAATAACCCTTTTATTGTATAGCAATATAATTTTTAAAAGTAAAAATTGGTTTAAACTAAGATTTTGTCGTTGATGACGTCATGAATTTTAAAGATTTATTACACTAGTGCAATATTATAATTTATTGCACGCTAACTTTTGGTCACTTTCTGTGGGAAATATTATATTGCTATGCAATAATATCATATATAACACACATGATGGAAAAATTGTCAAATTACAACAACATAACGAGACTGGACAAACCCGACAGTTTCTGTACAACGTCTCTAAACTTATTCGTTCAGGGAATGTTTATTTGTTTAAGTTAAATGTCTTAATACTCGAGTTAAGCCATTTCAATTGATATTTTATAGTGTGTCTTTTTATGTTGTAATGTTACACTACTGCATAAAGTTAGGGTACCAGTTGAAACGTTTAAACCCACTGCATGTGTATACATACCCCTGTCCTTAGTCAGGAGCCTGTTGTTCAGTAGTTTTCGTTTGTTGGTGTGGTTCATAGATGTTTCTCGTTTCTAGTTTTTTATATAGATTAGACCGTTAGTTTTCCTGTTTGAATTGTTTAAGACTAGTCATTTTGGAGCCTTTTATAGCTTACTGTTCGATATGAGCCAAGACTCGTTTTGAAGGCCGTACTTTGACTTCAAATTGTTAGTTTTTTTATACATCCTGACTTGAATGGAGAGTTGTCTCATTGGCTCTCATATTACATCTTCTTATTTATATTATATATAATCTACTGCTTCTAAAATTTGGTATTTATTTCTAATGATACCTCTGTGTAACAGATAACAACGGATTTTCAACAAATGTACGTAATTAACTTTACAGGTTTCCGAAAAGGCATAAATTATAAAAAAGTTTACGGACGACGACAGATGTAAAGTAATCGCTATAGCTTACATTGATTGCATTAAGGTTCATGGAAAACCTATAAAGACATTTGTAGTTTGTAGCATGTGTCAATGTTTTGTCATGTGCATGTATTATGAATGTATTCAGGTAGAATTAAAAAAAATCCGGAATTTAAAAATTGATACTAAAGATCAGAAATGCTTTAGTTAAGGAACAAAATCCGCTAAAAATAATGATAGGTTATGAAGCCCCTTTTCGAGGTATTTGAATGTCAAAAATGGCGGGAAAAGACTGAATCAAATCTTATCTTTAATAACAGTAGTATTATTTTGTTCTCAAATAGTCTAGGACCTACTAAAAGTTTGGTATTGGCTTAAAATGAGCTATTGAAGTCTTCTATGAAGACAAAAGTGGGTAATATCGAGCAAAGTATTAATGCGTTTATATCGCTATCAAGTAAAATGTATTGTGAATTGTTTTTTTTAAACCGTATGTATAACTTATCGATGTACTGTTATGTTTGTAATCATGTCCTCAATTAGTCCTTGCTTTGTTCAATAAAAATTGTAATGTAGTCTTTATTCATTATTTTAAAATGATTTATTGGAAGAGTTATATATAAGCCAGAATTTGAGAAGATATGGTATGATTGCTGATGAGACAACCAGAGACGGAATGTAACAATGTAGGTCATAGGGCTATTTTGGAGCCTTTTATAACCTACTATATGGTATGGAATTTGATCATTGTTGAAGGCAGCCCTATGACCTACATTGGTACATTCCGTCTCTGGTAGTAATAATTGTACTAACCGTCAGTCAAATACTCCATATAGGCGACAATGGAATATTGCTACCTAGATATAGAAAGTTCACAATGAGAAAATTGAAATGGTTACTGTTTAAATAAAGTTAATTTCTCAACCAACCCTTATTGTCAATATCTAGACGCAATACTAGATACGAAGCTGTCATAACTATATATTAGTAAGTTGTAACCTATATTTCAGGTTATTGTCAAATGGACTATTGGTTACCCAAAGTGTTTTTTAATCTGACTATTAATTTTGTTTATCATGTGGAAGGAAGAAATAATCTTAATTGTCAACTGAGATAACAGAGTTAACCACGCGATCAGAAGATTTTTTTTATGCTATTGATACTATTTACACGTATTTTTTTGGCAAAAATAAATTTAAATTGGAACAAATAAATATTGTTTGTGTTCCAAAGCAAAGAAAAAATGTTGGCGCAAATTAAATCTTTTATTTTGGAGTATATTCTATTTGGTAATAAATTAATATAGAGATCCGTTTTGTTACATCTTGTGATTAATTTATTTGACAATCGTCAATAGCAAACAGCAGGGTTAAAGAACATCAGTTGTTCGAGCTGTTAGTCAAATTCGTTTTGTTAAAATATATTCAATCTTTTGGTCTTTTGGAAAGTGTTGTTTGTGCTGTATTTAGACCAGTCTACAACGAAATTAGTTACACAGTAAGAGAAAACTTATTTACTATGATATTGCGTTTATTCTTAGTTATAGGGAACATGTGAAGGCACGTAGTAATTCAAAGTATAGTTATTTGTTATTGCTTAAGGTATCAATGCGCAAAGGTGTATGCACGAAAAGATATTCAGCATTGTTTATCTCATAAAACGTATGAAATTGCACCATGTCTGTGCGTTTTGCATCTAGCAGTTTTATCAAACGTTCTATGCAATATCTAAAACTAACAACAATTGTTTAATTGAATAAATAAACTAGCATGCACATTGACATATTTATTTATACTCAAATAAGTTCTAGAGAGATCTAGAGAGGCATTCGAAATTGTTGTCATCCTAAATATTGTCCTGATTATCGCTTCGAACGCGTCAACGTCCGGTTTCATTTGTATCGGGGTTATACGGGGTGTAAATACAGCACAACACACATTTTGCAAAAATCCAAACGAGTGAAAAAATATATTTGAACAAAAACGCATTTGACTAACAGGTCGAACAACTGATGTCCTTAAATAAAGGCAACAGTAGTATACCGCTGTTCGAAATTCATAAATCGATAGAGAAAAACAAATCCGAGTTACAAATTAAAACTGAGGGAACCGTATCAAATATAAGAGAACTACGAAACAACAGAAACACAACATTAAAATGTAAAACACACAGAAACAAACTATAATATAACAATGGCTTAAAACCTGCTGACTGCCATTGAAGATTGCCAAATAAATTGATCACAAGGTGTAACAAATTGGATTTATGTATTAATTTAATACCAAGTAGAAAACAATAAAACTTGCGGCAAAGATGGTTAACCACAACATGAGGTGCTAATTTTTTTACACCTTATCCGGATTTCGACATTTAATGTCTCTTCAGTGATGTTAGGGATCGGAAAGTATTGTAAGGCCATTTAATTTATCTCAATCTATGGCAGACCCTTGAATTTTAAAGAGTCAAAATAGAATGAAAGGATTATATAAACCGGAGGTAAAATATAATACAACCCCAAACGGAATAAATATAAACAAGTCTAAATTGAAAACAACGTTCAACCCTATGATAGCGTTGTATAAAAATTGCGGTTTCGAACTATAATATAACAATGGCCATTTTCCTGACTTGGTACAGGACATTTTATGAAAAAAATGGTGGGTTGAACCTGGTTTTGTGGTATGCCAAACCTCCCGCTTTAATGGCAATGTTAAATATAACATAATGATAACATTACATGACAGGACTACAATACAAATAAAGGTGAGAAAATATAGGACAGAGAAACACACGAATAACAGCTAACAAAAGGCACCAGGTTTAAAATTGAATACGCCAGACAACAATTGAGATCAAGCAACCAAACCAGTGTAAGCATACATCACAGATATTGAACACAATGGACTAAAATATTTAAACAAGATATCAATCAATTCAAGAAAGACCACACCAACAAGGTTGTAGTTGATAGTAAATTTGACAATGATGTCAACAAAACAGAATCTTTTGTTGCTAGTATATCATTAAAGATGCCGATAAAGAAGTTTTTGTAGTAGGCACCCCACAAAACATCTGACTTTGAAATCAAAAGGTCATACAAGATAGTACGACTTTTTTTGTAGCGTTTTGCTTCACGTATATATTTTCTCAATTGATTTTCAATTGATTTTGATTACCGCTTCTGATTTGATTTGATTTTTTTTGCGTTTGCTAAGGTAATGAGTGTATTTGAACATTAAACAACACAGATGTGTTTGTATGTCAATGTACGTTTAAACATATTTATTTAAAGTGGATTGGGAAACAAGTTATTACACATATAGTAATCACTTTCAACTTTGTTGGTGCGAGTGCTGCCTTGTACAAGTTGCATTAAATTCTATTATATTGACAACAATATGTGAACAAACCAGGTTAAAATGTAAAAAAAAAGGCGTTCAGTAGTCAACATTGTGTTTTTTGTATGTTTTTCAATGTTTGTTTGCACTATTTCAGAAAAAATATTTGTTGGATCATTACGTGGTAATTTTTCCATTATACAATAATTTAGACAAGGAAAAAGTAAAATAACATCAATACCAAACGCCGAGGAAAATTCAAAAAGGAAAATCCCGTATCAAAGGGAAAAATCATAAGCTAAAACACATCAACTTATAGATAACAACTGTCACATTCCTTACTTGATACAGACATTTGCTTATGTAGAAAATGGTGCATTGAACCTGGTTTTATAGCTAGCTGAACCTCTCACTTGTATGACAGTCGCATTCAATTACATTATAACGACAACGGTATTTGAACGAAACAAACAGACATAATAGGTGAAAATGTCGAATTAGGCGTACAGCAGACAACATTGTGTTATAATCTTAATCACTATAAGACAAACAAATATGTCAACAAAAAAAGACAAAAAGGCATATTGACATAGTACATTTGGTCGATCTTTCGTTATAAATGAGACGCTGATATAGTTGTCGATCTTTTGTTATTAAGTACAAGCCAGGAAAATGATAAATCGGATAAGAATAAGATCAATCTTTTTCTTTACAGCATAACATGAATTTTTAATAGAGTGAAGTTATTTTCATGACAATCAATTTGGACATAAAAAATCCTTCAAATCAACCAAGTGATTATAAAAAAAGAAGATGTGGTATGATTGCCAATGAGACAAATCTCCACAAGAGACCAAAAATGACAAATAAATTAACAACTATAGGTCACCGTACGGCCTTCAACAATTAGCAAAGCCCATACCGCATAGTCAGCTATAAAAGGCCCCGAAATGGCAATGTCAAACAATTCAAACGAGAAAACTAACGGCCTTATGTCTGTACAAAAAAGAACGAAAAACAAATATGTAACACACAAACAAACGACAACCACTGAATTACAGGCTCCTGACTTGAGACAGGTAAATACATACATAATGTGGCGGGGTTAAATATGTTAGCGGGATCCCAATCCTCCCCTTACCTGGGACAGTGGTATAACAGAACAACATAAGAACGCACTATAAAAATCAGTTGAAAAAGGCTGAACTCATCAGATGAACAAAAATACAAGTGGACGTGACCGGGTGACTAGTTTCAAAGTTATTGTGAAACTGCCTATTCTAGAGGTGGCGTGAATCAGATGTGAATATTGAAATCGAATGTTGAATGCTGGAAATTGAAAATTGAAAGAATGTTAAATGATGACAAAAAACGGAAAGAAATTTTGATTGTTGAATGTTAATTGATGAAATCAAAAGTTGAATGTTATAAAACGAATAATAAATGTTTAAAAAAAGTTGAAAAATAAATGTTGAATACTAGTATTGAAATTGAAAGTTAAATGGTCAAAAATTACATGTGGACTGTAGAATGATGAAAAAATAAAAATAAAGTTTGAAAAAAACAATTGTTGGATATTGTTTTATAGCTAGCTAAACCCCTCACGTGTATGACAGCCGGACAATTAGTAAAACAAACCAAGACATGATATGTATAAGAGTCAAAAATTGAGGTGCAGCAGTTAACGTTGTGTTCAAATCGTAACCACTATAAAAATAAACAACTACTTAAAATTTGTCAACAAAGAAACATAAAATGGTATATCAACACTCCATGGACAAAGCATATAAGCAAAAACTGAAAGACAAGAATACAAAAAAATATGCCCAAATCAAATTAACACAATTGCGGTATGTATAAATACTGATCCATGCAACAAGGATATTACCAAAAATAGACTATGTTGAAATTGAAATTTGAATGCTGAAATCGAAACTTGAAAATTGTTTTAATAATTTTTTTCAAAAATGTAGAAAAAGAAAACGAAATAGAAAAATAGAAGAGCAAATACGTTTTGATTATAAAAAAAAGTTTAAATGTTGAATGTTGAATAATGCACATCCGCTATAATTTTTCAAATATGTTCAATAAACTCATAGATACCATTTTGTATACACGTCAGACCGTGACGCGCGTTTCGTCTACAAAAGACTCACCAGTGACGCGCGAATCCAAAAAAGTTAAAGACCAAATAAAGTACGAAATTGAAGAGCATTGATGACCAAAATTACTAAAAGTTTTACAAAATACAGCTAAGGTAATCTATTCCTGAGGTAGAATAGCCTTAGTATTTAAAAAATTCAAATGTTTTGTAAACAGTAAATTTATAAATATGACCATATCAATGATAATTCATGTCAGCACAGAATTGTGTTGTATCTTAATCTTAAATTTTAAATCAAATGTTGAAAAAGGATTGTCAAATATTGAAAATGAATGTTCAGTACTGAAAAAGAATGTTGAATGTTGAAATCGCACGTTGAAAAAAAATGACAAAAATAAAAATAAAAAAGAAAATAAATCGAAAGCTGAATGTTGAATTATTTTATATTTCTTCATATGTCACGTTGATGTTTTCTGACGTCATACACGCGAAGCAATGAATGTGGTTTTTAAATTTGATAGATGTTTTTTGTTAGATATTTGTTTGTTTTCAGATTGTGACACAATGATGACTGCTGTACCCATATTGTTACTATTTTACCTATTATGTCCGTCTGTTTTGTTCAGACATCGTTTTATATATAATGGAGTTTGATGCGACTGTCATACAAGTGAGAGGTTTAGCACTATAACACCAGGTTCAATCAACCATTTTCTACGTTTGAAAATGCCTGTACCAAGTCAGGAATATGACAGTTGTTGTCCATTCGTTTGATGTGTTTTATCATTTGATTTTGCCATTTGATTCGGGACTATCTGTTTTGAATTTTCTTCGGAGTTCATTATTATTGTGATTTTACTTTTTGAATTCAAACGTTGAATAGTAAGGACGAATGTTTGATCCTGAAATTGTAAGAAATGTTGAAATAGAAAGTTCCCAAAAAATAAAAATAAATTGATAAAAGTTCAAATTGAACGATTAGTTTTAGTTTTTTTTTGGTTGTTGTTTTTTCCTTCAGTACTTTCAATCTTAGACACAAAATTATTTATTAGCTGTCATTGTCATTGAGCTAGCTCTCAGTAAATATAAGGACCTGTGCTTTGTGTTTTGTGTTTTCATGTGCTTTGTATCCATCTGATGAGTTTAGCTATTACATGTATCACCTTATTTTTGTAGTTTATTTTTATGGCGTGCTGTTACAGAACTTTTTTTAGGCTTTTGGGAATGTTTTCAAACAGCAAACTAGTTCAACCTCGCCACACTATGAACGTGCCTGTGCCTGTTATTCTGTTGTTAGTTGTCGTTTGTTGTATATTATATTTGTTTTCGATTATTATAAATCAGGTCGTTTCTCATTTGAATTAGTTAGCGTTTGTGAATTCGGGGCCTTTATATATGGGGTACGGGGTTTTGCACATTGTTAAAGGCCTTTCTGTGCCATATATATGTTTCAATTAAGACTTTCCATAAAGCAAAATAGAATTATGAATTAAAGCTACAATACAACTTTTATTGACAAGTAAGGCGCCCGTTAAGGGCAGAATAACAAACACGTTACATGAGTAGAGAGAAAGAAAAAACATTTTACAATACATTTTATTTATTCAAAGTCATAAGAAACCTCAAATTAAAAAAAATTTATGCATATGTTTTTTATAACTAAATGGATAGTTTTCATTTTACAACTTATGTACATATACTTTTTTCTGAGGAAAGTTCTTTAATTTGTCCACATTTAGAAGAAGTTTACTTATTTTTAATTGCTTGCTTCCAGGAAGCAATTCGCCGACATATTTTCCGTATGCATAGTGACCTGAGCGTAACCCTCCTCGTAAAAATCCGATGATCGCAATACGCATGAATCTGTCATTAGAATAAACAATTATCTGATTGTACATGTTAAACACGTGCTCAATACCCATGCTTTTTGTTATTTGTTTACTATAAGGTAACAATCGGTAAACGTGGGCTTCAAAACACGGCATTTAATGAGCAGCCATATTTGTTAAATCATAACAGACAGAGAGAAAAAAACATTGACGATTATACGATATATTTGCGTAGAAAATGATAAAATCGTGCACAGAGGACTAAGTTTATGATATATACATGCATTGGTTCAAGAATTGGATGAACATTATTTTTCACCACTCACTGGTTTCATATGACTTTAACTACAATTAATCATTTTATAGATGAACATGACAAAAATTAAAACATGATTCAAAACTAGGCTTGATTAGCCTTTTCAGTTTAAAATGCCTATGTTGCCTCTATAATTTAAAATGCCTATGTTGCCTCTATGATTTAAAATGCATATGTTGGCTCTTGAATATCAAATGCCTATATGTTGCCACTTTAATGTCAAAAGTATACAATGATCACTTGTTTTTAATTTCACTGCTTTTTATCGTACTTTAACTCTATATAAGACAGATCAGATTATTTTCAAAATATTCTTAAAATCTAATTTTAATTGTACTTTTCTTGGATGAAATACACGTAAATGAAAATGTTGGGTCTAGCAGTATCTTGCTTTAGAAGCATAAAACACTTTTTAATTCTAGTCATTTGACGGAAAGTCTTCAATAATAATTTTAGATTATGTCCCTCAACATTCAACATAAGTATGAAAACGTTATATAATATTCTTTCAACAGCACATGGCATTGATGCTGTTTATGAGAAGCTGTCTGAATTTCCGAATTCGAAAAATATAAATAATGGGATTGATAATAGACGGGAAAGCAGCGAATATAAATGCTGCATTCCTAACAAACTGTGGTTGCGATTCAACTAGTGGTTCGTAAATCCTTATTATAACCCAAGGCAAATGTAGAACGGTACAAACTGCACTAATTATAGTAACTGTTATACAAAGACGTATGTTATCTGGGCCTTCTTTTCGTAAATTCAATTTCTGCATTTGACGAACATGTCGAAAAAGAAATATAGCTAATATCGTAATATTAATTATTGTTCCGACTTAGAAAGTTATAGCCATTAGATAGACATATGGAAATTCGTTTGAAGCAAGCCGACTCAACGGACATTCTCTTTCACCATTGTCTTTTGGTCCTAATATTATAACAAGGGCAACAAATGCACCTGAAAATGTCCAAGATAAGATAACACTTAAAAATGAACACATTTTCCTGTTCTCTGTAAAAATGTTCAATTTAAGGCATATTTCGCAAACTCGTTCAAAAGAAATACAAAACACGTGTATGTTTGATACCGAATATGAAACGGATGCAATGATGTACCTCCACAAACATTCATTGTAAGAAATCCCATCACTTTTAAGATTGCTATTTATGCCAACAACACAGCACACACCAAAGAACATATCTGTTATACTTAAACTTAAGAGCATCTGGGAATTCTTCAGGTCAATGTTCCTACAAAGTGAAACATTTAGAATAAATACTGATGGTACATTCATCACAATGATCATTGTGAAAAATGAATAAAAAAAGGCAATCACATAAGAAGGATAAATGTTCTCCATGTCAGTAACAATTTCAGTCACATTGGCTGCATTAGATGTTACATAATCTGCAGTAGAAGTCACATTGGCTACAATAGAAGTCACATTAGTTACAGTAGAAGTCACATTAGCTGCAGTGGATGTCGCATTAACTACAGAAGAAATTAAATTGACAACAGTGGAAATACCGTTGGCTCCCGTGGAAGACACATTTGCCACATCGTTTAAGGGTATCATGCGGGTAACGTTCTTCATCGCTTTGATAAACGCTGTCGTAGCATCTTGTGTGAAAGTTTCGTTGTCTTTGTAAATGTTTTAAATTAATCGTTCAACTGAAATAAAATGTGCCAGTAGCTCTTCCAATGAAATATAAAATAAATGTTATGTTACAACGTATTTCAAATTTAAGAATAGCACTTTACAATTTTTCAGGATTTACCTCCATTTTTTGTCTCTACACTTTCTAAATTCAATTATATTTGCCTTATGAATATGTATAGAGATTGGTAATGGTTGATAAAGATAAATCAACCATTAGAATTGCATGAAATAATTTCCAATCCATATATTGTAGGAAACCAATCAGCGATGAGACTCGCCTATATCGCTAATTAATTGTTGAAAGTGCTTATGTTTGTATGGTTTTTTTCCCATTTGTTCTATACGACGCTAAATAATTGTTGAAAATGCTTATGCAAGTATGTTTTTTTCATTTGTTCTATAGGATGCATTTTAGATAATATAAAATTATACCTTTTTCGTTCGAAAGTAATTATTAATTTACAGCTTCATATGTTGAAAATATTACCCTTGAAAAAATTGAAAACAAACAGCAAAACAAATTGAATGTTGGACGTTGAAAAAAAGTTGAATGTTGGAAACGAATAATGAATACTGAAATCGAATATTGAATGTTGAATATGTATTACTCTCAGTGAAGAGACGCGAAGGATACATAAAGGATATTCAAACTCATGAATTGAAAATGAACTGACAATGCAGCCATAAAAACAATGCATCGGTAAAAACACAAAAAAAGATCAAAAGACAAACAGCAGTATACAAATCACAACTTAGAAAACCTGAAATTGAAGTTCTCGAACCTCACCAAAAACTGAAGGTGAAATCAGGGGCTCCGGAAGGGTAAGCAGTATTTTATAAAAGGGGTATATAATTATCTCGACATGAAATATTTGTAAGCTCGTGTTATTTTTATGTTGATACGTGTATAATAGGAAAAATAACAAAAATACCGAATTCAAGTCCCTTATCAAATGTCAAAATCCAAAGTTCAAACACCTCAAACGAATGGAAAACAACTGTCATATTACTGAAATGGTACATGCATTTTCTTATGTAGAAAAGGTCCGATTAAACCTGGTTTTATAGCTAGCTAAACTTCTCACTTGTCCGACAAAAATATACCAATATATTAACAACAATGTGTAAACAAAACAAACAGACATGATGATGTAATTATATTTCAATCTTTTTCACTAGCGCTCTCAATTTTAAAATTACAATATTAAAACAGTTAATAGCAGAGTGTTTGTTATTCAAAACTAGGAGTATGTCTTTATGGTTCCGACTATGATTAAAATAGAAATAAGAAGATGTGGTAAGAGTATTAATGAGACAATTCTCCATCCAAGTCAAAATGTATTAAAAAAAGTAAATAAGTTAAGTCTTGTTGTACTGTTTCACCACCGAGAAACAAGAAACATTTATGAACCACGTCAACAAACGACAACCACTGAACAACAGGCTCCTGACTTAGGACTGGTGTAAGCAAATGCAGCGGGTTTAAACGTTTCAACAGGCACCAGCCTTCACCCTTACCTTGAACAATAGTATAACATTACAACATAGAAATACACACTATAAAATGTCAATAAAAATGGCTTAACTCAATCAAAAAGAACATTTAAACAAAAACAAGTAAACATTCACCGGCATTCACAAGGCAAATATAATTGAATTTAGAAAGTGTAGAGACAATAAATGGAGGTAAATCCTGAAAAATTGTAAAGTGCTATTCTTAAATTTGAAATGCTACGACAGCGTTGAAGAACGTTACCCGCATGATACCCTTAAACGATGTGGCAAATGTGTCTTCCACGGGAGCCAACGGTATTTCCACTGTTGTCAATTTAATTTCTTCTGTAGTTAATGCGACATCCACTGCAGCTAATGTGACTTCTACTGTAACTAATGTGACTTCTATTGTAGCCAATGTGACTTCTACTGCAGATTATGTAACATCTAATGCAGCCAATGTGACTGAAATTGTTACTGACATGGAGAACATTTATCCTTCTTATGTGATTGCCTTTTTTTATTCATTTTTCACAATGATCATTGTGATGAATGTACCATCAGTATTTATTCTAAATGTTTCACTTTGTAGGAACATTGACCTGAAGAATTCCCAGATGCTCTTAAGTTTAAGTATAACAGATATGTTCTTTGGTGTGTGCTGTGTTGTTGGCATAAATAGCAATCTTAAAAGTGATGGGATTTCTTACAATGAATGTTTGTGGAGGTACATCATTGCATCCGTTTCATATTCGGTATCAAACATACACGTGTTTTGTATTTCATTTGAACGAGTTTGCGAAATATGCCTTAAATTGAACATTTTTACAGAGAACAGGAAAATGTGTTCATTTTTAAGTGTTATCTTATCTTGGACATTTTCAGGTGCATTTGTTGCCCTTGTTATAATATTAGGACCAAAAGACAATGGTGAAAGAGAATGTCCGTTGAGTCGGCTTGCTTCAAACGAATTTCCATATGTCTATCTAATGGCTATAACTTTCCAAGTCGGAACAATAATTAATATTACGATATTAGCTATATTTCTTTTTCGACATGTTCGTCAAATGCAGAAATTGAATTTACGAAAAGAAGGCCCAGATAACATACGTCTTTGTATAACAGTTACTATAATTAGTGCAGTTTGTACCGTTCTACATTTGGCTTGGGTTATAATAAAGATTTACGAACCACTAGTTGAATCGCAACCACAGTTTGTTAGGAATGCAGCATTTATATTCGCTGCTTTCCCGTCTATTATCAATCCCATTATTTATATTTTTCGAATTCGGAAATTCAGACAGCTTCTCATAAACAGCATCAATGCCATGTGCTGTTGAAAAAATATTATATAACGTTTTCATACTTATGTTGAATGTTGAGGGACATAATCTAAAATTATTATTGAAGACTTTCCGTCAAATGACTAGAATTAAAAAGTGTTTTATGCTTCTAAAGCAAGATACTGCTAGACCCAACATTTTCATTTACGTGCATTTCATCCAAGAAAAGTACAATTAAAAATTAGATTTTAAGAATATTTTGAAAATAATCTGATCTGTCTTATATAGAGTTAAAGTACGATAAAAAGCAGTGAAATTAAAAACAAGTGATCATTGTATACTTTTGACATTAAAGTGGCAACATATAGGCATTTGATATTCAAGAGCCAACATATGCATTTTAAATCATAGAGGCAACATAGGCATTTTAAATTATAGAGGCAACATAGGCATTTTAAACTGAAAAGGCTAATCAAGCCTAGTTTTGAATCATGTTTTAATTTTTGTCATGTTCATCTATAAAATGATTAATTGTAGTTAAAGTCATATGAAACCAGTGAGTGGTGAAAATAATGTTTATCCAATTCTTGAACCAATGCATGTATATATCATAAACTTAGTCCTCTGTGCACGATTTTATCATTTTCTACGCAAATATATCGTATAATCGTCAATGTTTTTTCTCTCTGTCTGTTATGATTTAACAAATATGGCTGCTCATTAAATGCCGTGTTTTGAAGCCCACGTTTACCGATTGTCACCTTATAGTAAACAAATAACAAAAAGCATGGGTATTGAGCACGTGTTTAACATGTACAATCAGATAATTGTTTATTCTAATGACAGATTCATGCGTATTGCGATCATCGGATTTTTACGAGGAGGGTTACGCTCAGGTCACTATGCATACGGAAAATATGTCGGCGAATTGCTTCCTGGAAGCAAGCAATTAAAAATAAGTAAACTTCTTCTAAATGTGGACAAATTAAAGAACTTTCCTCAGAAAAAAGTATATGTACATAAGTTGTAAAAATGAAAACTATCCATTTAGTTATAAAAAACATATGCATAAATTTTTTTTAATTTGAGGTTTCTTATGACTTTAAATAAATAAAATGTATTGTAAAATGTTTTTTCTTTCTCTCTACTCATGTAACATGTTTGTTATTCTGCCCTTAACGGGCGCCTTACTTGTCAATAAAAGTTGTATTGTAGCTTTAATTCATAATTCTATTTTGCTTTATGGAAAGTCTTAATTGAAACATATATATGGCACAGAAAGGCCTTTAACAATGTGCAAAACCCCGTACCCCATATATAAAGGCCCCGAATTCACAAACGCTAACTAATTCAAATGAGAAACGACCTGATTTATAATAATCGAAAACAAATATAATATACAACAAACGACAACTAACAACAGAATAACAGGCACAGGCACGTTCATAGTGTGGCGAGGTTGAACTAGTTTGCTGTTTGAAAACATTCCCAAAAGCCTAAAAAAAGTTCTGTAACAGCACGCCATAAAAATAAACTACAAAAATAAGGTGATACATGTAATAGCTAAACTCATCAGATGGATACAAAGCACATGAAAACACAAAACACAAAGCACAGGTCCTTATATTTACTGAGAGCTAGCTCAATGACAATGACAGCTAATAAATAATTTTGTGTCTAAGATTGAAAGTAATGAAGGAAAAAACAACAACCAAAAAAAAACTAAAACTTATCGTTCAATTTGAACTTTTATCAATTTATTTTTATTTTTTGGGAACTTTCTATTTCAACATTTCTTACAATTTCAGGATCAAACATTCGTCCTTACTATTCAACGTTTGAATTCAAAAAGTAAAATCACAATAATAATGAACTCCGAAGAAAATTCAAAACGGATAGTCCCGAATCAAATGGCAAAATCAAATGATAAAACACATCAAACGAATGGACAACAACTGTCATATTCCTGACTTGGTACAGGCATTTTCAAACGTAGAAAATGGTTGATTGAACCTGGTGTTATAGTGCTAAACCTCTCACTTGTATGACAGTCGCATCAAACTCCATTATATATAAAACGATGTCTGAACAAAACAATCGGACATATTTGAAAAATTATAGCGGATGTGCATTATTCAACATTCAACATTTAAACTTTTTGTTATAATCAAAACGTATTTGCTCTTCTATTTTTCTATTTCTTTTTCTTTTTCTACATTTTTGAAAAAAATTATTAAAACAATTTTCAAGTTTCGATTTCAGCATTCAAATTTCAATTTCAACATAGTCTATTTTTGGTAATATCCTTGTTGGATGGATCGGTATTTATACATACCGCAATTGTGTTAATTTGATTTGGGCATATTTTTTTGTATTCTTGTCTTTCAGTTTTTGCTTATGTGCTTTGTCCATGGAGTGTTGATATACCATTTTATGTTTCTTTGTTGACAAATTTTAAATAGTTGTTTATTTTTATAGTGGTTACGATTTGAACACAACGTTAACTGCTGCACCTCAATTTTTGACTCTTATACATATCATGTCTTGGTTTGTTTTACTAATTGTTCCGGCTGTCATACACGTGAGGGGTTTAGCTTGTTATAAAACAATATCCAACAATCATTTTTTTTTCAAACTTTATTTTTATTTTTTCATCATTCTACAGTCCACATGTAATTTTTGACCATTTAACTTTCAATTTCAATACTAGTATTCAACATTTATTTTTCAACTTTTTTTAAACATTTATTATTCGTTTTATAACATTCAAATTTCGATTTCATCAATTAACATTCAACAATCAAAATTTCTTTCCGTTTTTTGTCATCATTTAACATTCTTTCAATTTTCAATTTTCAGCATTCAACATTCGATTTCAATATTCAACACTCGTTTTTCGATATTGAACGTTTCATTTTCAAAATATCCATTTGACATCCAAGTTTTTTCCCACAGGCACTTGTCTCAGAAAAAAAATCTCCTATACCTTAGTATAACATAATTATATATTAAAAAAAAAATCTGAGACAAGTGCCATTTTTTCCTTTTTTTAATTTTATTTCAACATTCGATTTCAATATTCAACAATCCTTTTCCACAATTGGATTTAAAACTTAAGTCGCATATGCAACACAATTGGAAACAAATGAAGTTGAAGAAAAAAAGAAAGAAAGTCAGTTCAATATTTAACATTTGTGCTATTCAAATATTTCTTAAAACATTTAGAAAAACCAAAAAATTGTATAGCGATAATAATTTTTATTAGAGGATTTTGTTGGCAATTTTTTTTACATTTCTTTTCGACATTCATCATTCGATTTCGATACTCACGTAAGTTTTTCAACATTCGATTTCAATACTTAAAATATACATTTTTTCAACATTCAGCATTCGTTTTCATTATTCCCAAAAATGTTTAAAGTAAGGTTGTATGATGGAATGTTAATGATGAAATACAAATATTGAATGTGAAAAATATAATTTGAATGTGATTTGTTGAAATTGAATGTTGTGTGAATTTTTTTTATTTAACGTTGAATGTTGAACGATCGAAATAAAATTTCAATGTTGAACTCGAACAGTGAATGATCGAAATAAAATTTCACTGTTGAAATCGAATGTTGAATGATCGAAATAAAATGTTCAATGTTGAAAATATTTTATTTTTGAAATTGAAAAAATTGAGAATAAGTAAAAAATAATGAACATCGAATTTTCAAATCAAATGTTTAAAAGAAATAAGGGGGAAAAAGGTGAGAGAAAAAAAACAAAAAACAAATTATAATAATAAAACTAAAGGCTCCCAAGAGCCTGTGCTTGCTCACCAGATTCTGCTTTGGTTTTGAAAATCATGTAAAAATAGAAAAAAATCCTAAAAGAAAGCCTTATACTGTACTTATACACCCCGTCATTGTAGATTTGTGTTTTATTGTATTTTTAAAATTCTTGCTTATATACTCGGTCTATATGCCATTTTGTGCTTCTTTGTTATATATATATATTTTTTGGTGATTAAGTGTATAACACAATAATTTAATTTTGGATGTAACACGTCTTCTGATTGGCTGACAGTGTTATGTTTATAAGCTCATAGACATAATTTTGTCATGTGACTTTGACGTCATCAACGTTTTTTCATGATTTACTCCGTATTATAATAGAATTTTGAATCAAATTATAAAGAACGACTGTAATATTTTCCCTGCCTATTCGAAATAACATAAAAAAAAGTGGTGCACACTTTAAAATAACAGGTTATTCAGTGTGCACCACATTTTTTATGTTATTTCTTCATAGACAGAAAAAAATATTACAGTCATTCTTTAAATTTTGACTGCTGTATTTTTAACATTTTTACCTATTATGTCTGTTTGCTTTGTTCACACATCGATATAATGGAATTTGATGCTTCTATCATACAAGTGGGCTATAAAACCGGGTTTTCTACATAAAAAAATGTCTGTACCAAGTCAGGAATATGACAGTAGTTATTCATTCGTTTGATGTGTTTGAGCTTTTGATTTTACCATTTGATTAGGGAATTCCAGTGTAGAATTTTCCTCGGAGTTCTGGTTTTTGTAATTATACTTTTTTTGTGTATATATTTCACATCGGGTCCTTTATTAGACTGAGTCCCCTGTTGGCAGTCATTTTGGTTGAAGGATTTGCTACAAAGTTATAACACCTGGTTAGCACCTCAAAAGGAACATTCATGTCGTGTTTGGTTTTATTCCATTCAGTGGTTCTTCATAAACATGTGTATGTATTTCACAAAGGTTCCTTTGATAAAGTGAGTTCCCTGCTGGTAGCCATCTTAGCTGATTGATTAGCTGCAAAGTGACAACACTTAGCCAGCATCTCATTAGGAACATTTATGCCATGACTGGCGACCATCTTGGATGATTGATCGTCTACAAAGTTACAATACTTGGTAAGAAACTCCATATGGAACAGTTGTGCCATGTTTTATTTCATTCCATTTAGTGGTTCTAAAAAGGGAAACATTTGTATGTATTTCCCTAAGGAACACATGTTAAACTAAGTCCCCCTCTGGCAGCCATCATGGATGCTTGATCGGCTTTAAAGTATCAACACTTGGTCAGCACCTCATTAGTAACAATTATGCTATGTTTTGTTCAATTCCATTTAGTGATTCTCTAAAAGAAGACATTTATAAGTATTGTCCAGAGGGTCCTATGTTAGACTAAGTGCACCTCCGGCGGATAATTGGTCGGCTTCAAATTAACAACAATTATTGATAAGCACCTCATAAGGAACAATCATGCCATGTTTGGTTTAATACCATTTAGTGGTTCTCTAAAAGAAGACATGTGAATGTATTGTCCATAGGGTCATATGTTTAACTAAGTCCCCCGTTGGCAGCCATCTTGGATGATGGATCGGCTACAAAGTAACAACACTTGGTCAGCACCTCATAAGGAACATTCATGCCATGTTTGGTTGCATTCCATTTAGTGGTTTGTAGAAGACGTTTAAAATGTAAACTAGAGGTTCACAAGAGTCTGTGTCACTCATCTGTGTCTACTGTGGTTTTCGAAATCATGTAAAATCATGTAAAAAGTATTGGATACCCCAATAATGATTGAGACCAAGTTTGGTTTAATTTGGCCAAGATAATATACAAAACTTGCATTTAACCCCCTATGTTCTATTTTTAGGTATGTTGGCCATGTTGGTTGGCAGGCCGGGTTGTTGGGAAACATTTTTACAACAAAATACCCTAATGATGATTATGGCCATGTTTGGTTAAATTTGTCTCAATAGTTTTAGAGGACATTTTTGTCGAGCCTGTGACTTTTATCACAGAAAACTTAACATAGGGATTGTTAGATTTGAAATGTCATTCCAAATTGTTGGGTTTCTTCTATTTATTATTACTGAATTTATTTATTTTATTTATAATACTTGTAGATACTATTTTTGGGTATTTGCGCATATGTAACGTTGCACTCATGAACATTGTAATATTTCCCGTTTTTTAAGTTTTATGACGTTTCGCTTTTGACATACGTTTCGTTGTCTAGTTTTTATTAATTGCAAGTTATTTGATATTCAGAGACGTATTATTTAATAGAGAGATCATAATCGGTAAGATATATTTATGTACCTTTTTATTAAGAACAATATTTATTTAAAGAAGAAATATTAAGAATTGTTAAAGAAACTTATAAATTACCTAAACTACATAAGTGTCCTTACAAACAACGGTATATTGCTGGGTCTTCCAAGTGCTCCACGAATCCTCTTTCTAAATTATTAACATCTATTTTATCAGCAATCAAAGACGGGCTTCAAAGTTATTGTGAAACTGCCCATTCTAGAGGTGGCGTGAATCAGATGTGGATACTTAAAAATTCCAAAGATCTTTTAGAGTACATACAATCTAACTCTCTTTCATCTTGTAACAGTATTAAAACATTTGACTTTTCTACTCTTTACACAAGTATTCCACATTCCAAACTAAAAGACAAATTGAAAGAGTTGGTATTACTTTGCTTCATAAAAAAGAATGGCCAACGTAGATACAAGTATCTTGTCTTAGAGAGGGATAAATCATACTTTGTAAAGAATCACTCTGATTCAAACAAAAAATTCTCTGAAACCGATATTATTGATTTCTTGATTGACAACATATTTGTAACGTTCGGAGGACGTGTTTTTCAACAGACTGTCGGCATCCCAATGGGAACAAACTGTGCCCCTCTACTTGCCGACTTGTTTCTTTATTATTATGAGACTTCATGCAGGAACTTCTTAGGAAGAAAGATAAGAAGTAAACAATATCCTTTAACTCTACTTTCCGCTATATAGATGACGTTCTTTCACTAAACAATTCAAAATTTGGTGACTATGTGGAACGCATCTATCCCATCGAATTGGAGACAAAGAATACTACAGATACAGTTAAGTCGGCTTCATATCTTGACTTACATCTAGAAATTGACAATGAGGGTCGGTTGAAAACAAAACTTTACGACAAAAGAGATGATTTCAGCTTTCCAATTGTGAACTTTCCATTTCTAAGTAGCAACATTCAAGCAGCACCTGCATACGGGGTATATATCTCCCAATTGATACGATATTCCCGTGCTTGCATTTCCTATCATGATTTTATTGATAGTGGGTTACTGCTCACAAGGAAGCTATTAAACCAAGAGTTCCAAATGGTGAATTTGAAATCATCCCTTCGTAAATTTTACGGACGCCATCACGAGTTGGTTGACCGTTATGGAATAACTGTTTCACAAATGATATCGGATATGTTCTTTACGTCGTAACTACAATCCCCTTCCCTTTCATGAATGTGACCTACCGAATTATACTATTTACCGGATTTGTAATCACATAAGCAACACGACGGGTGCCACATGTGGAGCAGGATCTGCTTACCCTTCCGGAGCACCTGAGATCACCCCTAGTTTTTGGTGGGGTTCGTGTTGTTTATTCTTTAGTTTTCTATGTTGTGTCATGTGTACTATTGTTTTTCTGTTTGTCTTTTTCATTTTTAGCCATGGTGTTGTCAGTTTGTTTTAGATTTATGAGTTTGACTGTCCCTTTGGTATCTTTCGTCCCTCTTTTAATATTTATTTCAATTAACTTTTGATTTAACAAGTCATTTATGAAGGGTGAAAGAAAGTGATTCCTAATGTTTGTTTATAATTATGTTTTAGTGTTTTCATTTATAATTTTACTTACGATGTATTTTAATGTGTATTTGTATTTACTGTAGAGAATCGGTTGTTAGGATATAGTATATGAAGCCCAAATTATATGTAGTTTTGAAGAATAAGGATACTTATATAGACCGCATACTCGACTTATCGCCTTATTTGATGTCTTTGATGTGATCCATTACAGGGATAGTGACCCGCGGCAGCGTTAGCTAACTTCTTAAAAGCTTATTGTTTTAGGTGGAAGACCTGGATGCTTCATTCTTTGTATATAGATGCCTCATATTACGAAGTTTCCGTCTGTCACATGTCCATTGTCCTTAACCTCATTTTCATGGACAACGATGGTTTAGTGACTACTTAAAAAAAAGTTGTAATTTTTTGTAATGTTTATTTTTCTCTTATTAGTAGTAATAAGATAACTATATTTGCTTTGTGCGTACCTTGCAAGGACCTAATGCCTGTTAGACAGTTTTTACTTGACCTCGACCTCATTATAGGGATCAGTGAACAAGATTAAGTTTTGGTGGTCAAGTCCATATCTCAAATACTATAAGCTATAGGTCGAGTATATTCGGTGTATGGAATGATTGTAAGGTGAACATGTCCAACTGGCAGGCGTCATCTGACCATGATCTCATTTTTCATGGTTCAGTGGTTATAGTTTTTGTGTTTTGGTCTGTTTTTTCTTATACTGTATGCAATAGATTTACTATATTTGGTGTATGGAATTATTGTAAGGTGTACATGTCTAGCTGGCAGGTGTCATCTGACCTTGACCTCATTTTCATGGTTCAGTGGTCAAAGTTAAGTTTTTGAGATTTGGTCTTTTTTTCTAACACTATGCAATAGGTCAACTATATTTGGCGTTTGGAAATATTTGATGATGTTCATGTCAGTCTCACAGGTTTTATTTGACCGTGATGTCATTTTCACGGTTTATTGCTCAGTGTTCAGTTTTTGTGTTTTGGTCTGTTTTTCTTAAACTATAAGCAATAGGTCAACTATATTTGTTGTATTGAATGATTGTAAGGTTCACATGTATTTCTTGTTTCGTTTATATGATCTTGATCTCATTTTCTTGGATCATGTTAAGTTTATGTGATAGTTGTAGTAAAGCTTTATATTTAGGACTATCAACAAACATAATATCAATGATTAGCAAAGAAGGCGAGACATTTCAGCGTGTGCATTCTTGTTGAAAAAGATTACAAATGGTTTTTTTTAAGGGCAATAACTCCTTTAGAGGTCAATTGACAGTTTTGGTCATGTGGAATTATTTGTAGATCTTACTTTGCTGAACATTACTGCTGTTTATATCTATCTATAATTATATTGCAGATAATAACTAAAGACTGAAAACTTCCTAAAAATTCAGGGACAGCAAATCAACAACTGTTTGTCTGAATTACTTTCAATGTTTTCCTTTTAAAAAGCAGAAAACAGCAAGTTCATACGTAACCCTCTATAGCTAAAAGGATAGATTGAAAGTCACATGAATACAGAATTAATGAACTTGCCAGTAAATCATTGATTAGAGATGCTTCTTTCCTTTTTTTGACAAAATTGAACAAACTGGTTGCTAAAAGCGAATTTTTAACATTTTTGAATTGAGTGCACTGATGAAGTTTTTTTTGCAGATGAGACAGGCAACTTGTGTACAAAATTTAAATCTGGAATGTAATGAGTTTAAAATGCCACATTCTGTTTGTTATATAACATGATATGGAAATTATGCCACATTCGATCATTCTAATATACAAATACAAGTATATAGATACCACTAAGCGTCAAATTTATAGTAAACGGTTATGTTCATATTACTTTTTACGTTACAGTTCAACTGGGGTCCTCATTGCAGCTATTGTTTAAAATTAAGTCATAATGATTTCATTCATTGGTTTGAATGTTAAAAGAAAACTTTAATTTAAAGCGCAATGTTCAATTGCAGAATAAAAACAGTATTCCTAAAGTGTATGAAAACATAAAATTTATTTGTACTTGCTACAAAACAGTAGAAAACATAAGTGAGCCTCACTTTTCTCTGTTTCTAAAACTCATACCAATAAATATGATTTTTCCTACGGTGCATGAATATTTTATAACTAACCATACATTTGCAGATGAATTAAATAAAACCCTCACAGTGACATTATTGTTGTAACTGTTGAAGCAAATAGCAAAGGAAAACAACAATATAAAAGATATCACAATTTATTACACTAAAATTAAAATTTGGTATGGCAGGTGCCTGTGTAATAAAATATATACAATACTTTGTTACTACCAAATAAAAATATCTTTTGAACAGATCATTAACAAACTTAACAAGACATTATGCAATGGCGTAGGCTGTTTATTTTGTTTTTTTCTAACTTAGTACTGACATATAAAATAATACTGCAACTATCTATCTAATGCTTATAATCTATATACTTGTGAATGGTACTGACCGAAAAGTAGAAGAAAATTGGTCAATTTATGAAGAGACATCTTGTCAAAATAAAGTATCAATATATTCTTTTAGTAATTATACTTACATATGAAAAGAATTAAGAAAAAAAAAAGGGATAGGACAAAACTAAGAATCAATCAAGTATGGATGTTCATACTAAAAAAGGAAAATTATATTTAATATAAATAATTATTTTAACTACTATTGAACACTTAAATGCAAGTATTTTAACATTAATCATAATATCAAAAAATATTTAAGCAAAAAATTTAATTGTTTTCCCCAAACAAAATAAATTTTCGCTTTTTCAACAGTTTAAAAAAATACTATAAGCATATTGTGAGTAACTTTCAAAACACATCATAGGAGAAGCAGTTTTCTTGCTAAAAAATTGACAAGAGAATATTTATTGGAATTCTGGATTCCAAGATATAATGTAAGGAGAGCAATGTACTGTAACTGTTTCTATGTCTTATTTTCACTTGGAAACTTGATGTATGGCATTAGCTACATAGTCAACATTTCCTGATGTTACACCAGCGACTGATATTCTGCCATCTTTTGTCAGGTAAATATGGAATTCATTTATCATTCTGTCCACCTAAAAAAAACAAACAATATAGGATTATATGAAACATGGTTAAACTGACCATAAAGTAAATGACTTACTTTTACATACAGTAATCATGAACAATGTAGTTTGCTCTAGATTCTGTTTTACCTATTTTCTCTATTGATGGGGAGGTGCCCCTCACTATGAGGGTTATTCCTGGCTATTTATATTTATTGTCCTTGAATTGCTCTAAATATAGGCAAGAATGACCAAGAATCTCTTGCATTTAAATTCCATTTTCTTTTTGAATGAACTAGTTTCACTATATCATGCACAAGTCCATACCAACTTTAATGACAGTTGCAAGTATTTAATTAAAAATGTCTTTCATCAAGTTTTCAGTTTAAGTGGAAAATTAGGAAAAAGGCAAAAGAAATTAATGTTAATGTGATTGAATTACAAATGCCAGTTTAAAGTAGTTACAAAGTTTAATGTTTGATTTAAAGTATTTCTTATTTACAGACACAAAAACATAAGCAATAGCTAGTAAACCAAAATATAATTGACTCTCATTATTTCGAAGTCAATTATATCAGAGAAATATTTTGAGAAACATGTAGTTATACACAAACCAATACTGGTAGTTTGACAGAAAAAGGGACAGAACTCATGGATAACTTGATAATTTTTTAAGTAGATTTTGGCCAAATGAATAATTTGACATTGATTCAAATGTATGTTATAAGAAAACAATATAAATCGTATTATCATTCACAAATAAATAAATTCTATGATTTTAGATTTTTTTTTTTTTTTATCTTCTTTTTATTTCGATCTTTTCCAGCAGAAGAATACAAAATATTAAAGACCCTAATTGAGTAGTTTTTAGTTGCTCACTTTATCCTTACTTTATGCACAACCTGAAGCTCATTAATGAATGAAAACAATACATTGATATTTTATCTTTAAAAAAAATGCATATTCTGCAACAATGTATCACAAATCATTTATTATTTTGATCAACGAAAATCTAAGGTAAACACTCTCTTGAAAAGAACGTCATAAATCAAAACAGATGTCAATTTCCTGAATTAAATTACAGGTGAGTTTCAGATAAACTTGTTAATCCATTTCTATCCCAGAGGTCATAAGCTGACATATCTACATAGTGAATGCTATAAAATATGCTTTGTTTAACTTTGGACTGTAACTTTGGTTCAAAACAACCAAAATTTCAACTCATCAGGCCAAGGATCCGGAAATTTTTTCACCTAATTTCGGTCATTTTCATACAACTTAAAAGTTGATGCCCCTTTTCAAAAAATGATTGTCAAAATCACATTACTGCATGAGACTCATTTTGAGTATGCTCATACTCGATCGTCATGTTCGTAGCATCAACAAACTTGTTTCACTGTTGCATCGCATTTACTTCATGATTTGTCCTACCATTTTCCAAAAATCGTTCAAGAGCAATTAAGGGAAGGCAACAGTTTATAAATAAAATGATTTTAATGACTCAAAACGATAATATTCTCAGTTATTGCTTACGTTTCCTTTGATTCTGAAGTCAAAATTCAAACCGGATGTACTGCGACAATACTAAAATGAACAATTCCGGACTCATTTCCGGGATTAGTTTTGTTTATCCAAATCACAGGAAATCATCGGCTTTTTAATATTTTACCTTTAATAGTGTAAGAATATTAATTAAAATAGTTGCACTAGCTTTATTTAGGATGAAATTATTTTATATTTACAATTAATTGTCTAAATCTGTGGAAGAGAATTTCAAACATGCGTATTACATAGTAAACAAAGCACGTGTGTTAGAAGTAAAAAAATATTTTTTTCTATGAAATTTAACCAAGTTTTTATTTAATTTTAAATCATAATTGACAATTGTCTGACCTGTTGAGTAATTAAATAATGAAGCCAGTTGGTATGGAATTTTTATTTCTTTATAATAATAGTTTGGAGCTTGTGATTAATTGCCAGGTGTGAATTAAAAACACAGGTAAAGAGATTAGCAATCATTAGCCAATAGCTCCCCGAGGCATTAATATAGTTATTAGGAGGGCCCTCAGGATTATAACACTATAATGAAGTGGCAGTTTAATTACAGGAAGTCGATAACAAACAAAAATATGTTCAAAATGGCGATTTTGAAAGTCGATCTCAACGAAATGACCGAAATTATTACGGTTGAAAAATAAAATTTGACCTAAATCCCAATTAAAAGTTTAGGACATTATAGTTTCAGTTTAGGACATGACTGGCAAATATGACCGTTTCCGGACCCTTGCATCAGGCGTCAAAATACATATATTGGTATGGAACAAAATTCAGGACCACAGCCTGTCTTCAAGAAAATTTCGACTCTTCCAAAATTTGAAGTCATCAGTGTTTCAGACAATCAGAGTAAAGAGTTAACAGCAGCTAAAGTCAATAAACTCAGTCTAAATATTTTGCATAAAAATTGTCAACGCCAAATGTAAACAGACTGAGTAATTCTTTATATGTGTTACCTGTTCAGGTTTTAAACCAGTAAAACAGAACATTCCTATTTGATCAGTAATATGTTGCCAGTTATGACTTGATCCTTCACGGGCCAGCCCATCTTTCAATTTCTGTCTCATAGAGATAATACGATCAGCCATGCCTTTCACTTCTCCTAACCTGGTTATAAAAAAAAAGAAAGAAATTGTGTTAGCTAAACACATTAAACAGATTTAATTATTGTAAATTCAGAAATTATTACAAGGTTTTTATTATTGTGAAGAATGCGACAGAGTTGAAAATGCAATAATTTAAACTCGCATTTTGAAATATTTTATATAAATTAAACAGGATTTTTCTCAAAATCATAAAAATGTAAAATCTGATTTAAGTCTAAAATGACAAAATCACAATAATAAATGCACGCAATAATTTCTAAATTTACAGTATAATAATGTAAGAATGAATAACTTACATGCAATATTACATTAAAAGATGTGGTATGATTGTCAATAAGACAACTCTCCATCAGAGTTCAAATTATGAAGAAGTTGATAACTATAGGCTGGAATATTGTTTTTTTACAGTGAGAACATTTTAAAAGTCTATTACAACTTTCTAAATATTTCATCATTTTGTTGAATTGTATACGAATCCTCAGATTATTTCCGTGAGTGACATATATAAACTATACACCCGGTTCAATTAAATTTTGTCAAATCGTTTTGATTATATTCAAAAGTTTTTTCCTAAGTAGGATAAAACAAATAAGTACCGATTATCAGGTTATCTGCATGTTGATATCGTAAAATATCAGCTGCGAGACATAATATGAAGCTTTTTGTCGAGTGAGCGTAGCAAACGAGATCAAAAAGCCTTCATATAATGTCAAGCAGCTGATATTTTACAATATCAAAATGCAGATAATCTGATAATCGATTTATCGGGCTATATTTGCGTGTTTCAAAAGTGTTTTCTTTGTTTCACCAGCACACAAAAGATGACTTGATAAGTTCGGGTCAAAGTTATTAACGTCGGTTCAAACATTATGACGTCGCTGATATGTCCGGGTCAAAGTTATTAAGGCCGGGTCAACGTATTTGACGTCACAAAGACATGATACGGAATAATATTAAGAGCTGAACAGACTAACAGAGTGATATAGACAGTGGGACGACCGATAATGCAAAATATCTAAAGATGCCATTCACAAGAGAGATAATTTCTATGTACATTTCACAGGGGAAATAATTTCTATTTATCATATACTTAGACTAAATAACATATGTTTTTTACTGTATGATAATAGCATAAAATTAACATAAATTCCATATTTTTCAATTGGTGCTTAGCGGGCTGATATGAAAATTTATCAAATGCTTCGAATATGATCACATGCCTTTCCGTATCGTTATCACATGGCATTCTGATGATACTCAGCAAATTCGGGAAATACACATCAATGGTACTTTAAGTAATAAACATTACAAAGAAGGGAACAAATTAAAACAATTATTTGGATACAGGAAAGTATATTGTGTAAAATTCAATAAAAAAACCCAGACCAACAAACAAATGATAAAATAAACGCCTTTAAAAAAAAATCCAATGTGCTTAGAAAGTTACTTTAAAATGATGACTTTTCCAATTAGTGTGTATTATGTTTATTGTTGAATTATTTTTTAATCGTCCACATAAGAATAGATCATACTGTTGTTTTTCCTCTCTGTTGATGCATTTTATACAAAGATTTCATTTTGGATGTACTACCTTCAGGGTCCAACATCTGTAAACTTTTCACTCTTTGAGAGCTTCTATTTGAGAACCACTTAAAAGGATTTATATATTAATCTGTTATTTTTCTCCATTGTTGAAGCATATGATAATCATAGAATGTCATTTTTCATATCGCAGTATTATCAGCCCTTGGTCAATAACAGCCCTTGAGCCATGCGTCTCTTGGACTGATATTGAACCTAGGGCTGATAAGACATAATATGAAAAATGCCATGCAATAATCTGATAGTATATTTCAAAGGGGAGATAATGTCCATGTACATTTAACAGGGGAGATAATCTCTTATATATTTTACAGGTGCACTTTTCCATACTTCAAAGTTTTCAAGTATTAAACAATGGCAGTGTGAATGAGTCCAGAAAATATATTTGGTAAACAAATGTCCCAGACCTTTCTGAAAATAGATGAAACAAAAGATAATACATTGAAATATCTCTTCTGCTATACTGATCATCATTGTTTTTATGTTGACAGCCTTTGAGTAACCCATAAAGTTAAGAATAATCAATAATCCACTTAAATAAGGTCAAGGTCAGATGGGCCCTGCCATGTGGACATGTACACTGTCCAATTCTTCCATACACCAAATATAATAACTGAGAACCAAACTTAACCATGAAATCTTAATATTGACAATGACCTATTACTAAGGGCTATTCCAGAAAAAAATGTATGGTGGGGGGGGTTGTTGTTGTAAGGCAGTTTTTGTCAGCACCCGCCACCCAGACAATTGTAATTGAGAATCATAGTGCATTGTAGTGTGAAAAGTTGCTCTGATACCCATCACCCATGTATTATTAATATAATGTGCCTTCCAACCCCCCAATACAATTTTTTTCTGGAATAGCCCTAATACAATGTAGTGACAAAGGAATGAACTTGATCATAAATACTTTAGCACTGATCCATGAAATGAGGTTCTTCCAAACATCAAATTCACCAAGCTTTCATTTCATCTGACCAAATAGTTTCACGGTCGATGATGAAAATGAAATTTTAAAATGTTTTTCACTTTACATTATGATGTGAAGGGAATGTAACAAAAATTTGCCTAGCTTTAAAAACTCCCCAACATTTTTTTCTGGAATGGTCACCATTTTTATTGACTAACATACCACATATTTCTGAGTTCTGGGGAATTGAGTACTCTGTCTACAATCCTTGCTCCGTGTATAGGAGGACTGGAATACATAGCTCTGATGAGGATTTTTATTTGTGACATTACTCTATCTGCTTCCTCTTTTGAGGAACACACAAGTGTGAAAGCACCAGCTCTCTCGCCTACAAAGGTACATGTACATATTAGTCAATATTACAAAAAAGATTAATTATTTCATTCTATAGATTTCTCCATGGTAAAATCCAGGGTTTGACAATATTATATTAAAGTCTTTAAAAATAATTCACTAATTATTCTCTTTCAGTATGCAACATTATAATGTGTAGGAAACACTGTACATACAATTGATTTTTCTAAACTTTGCTGAATTTCAATTGAAAGAATTTCAATTTTTTTTTTTAAAATAAAACATTGTCTTGCTTATATTAAAGTAGAAATGACAACAATCCATATCATTAATATAAACATTAAATACTTAACTGATCCTTAAATAGTTGCATACTGTTACAAATGATATTGTAATTTTTGTAATTTTGAGATATGTGCAGATTGAGAAGATTTCAAACAAATAATATAATACATCAGGCTCAAAATTTGTAAATTTTGTAAATAACATAGACAAATTAGTTTTATTGAAAAGCTGTGTTTAAATGAATTACAGAAAAATAAATAATATTTACTGTAATTCTTTATTACTTAAAACAATACAGTTCATCAGTATAGTATGCATAAAATACAATTTACAAGTGTATAGCGTTAACAAACACTAAAAATAAACGTCAGAAATATCAGTCACAGAGTTTCAGACTATATATAACATAAATGTGTCTTAAATATTGTTTCTGCACTTACATGCATAGAGTAAGTACTTTCCAAAATTACAAAGTTCCTTAGTGTTTTCATCAGAAAGTAATTGTACTAATTTATAATATGGAGGTCTAGTCCAACATTTCTTCTCTATAAACACCTTGTTTTATTAGTAAACTTGTTTATATATTTGAAATAGAAGTCAAAATATGCTGAATTTGTTGTCTTTACACAGTGTTCTCCCCAGAAATTTTGGATAGCATCACATTTTGCGTAAATAAAAATAACTGTATTTTTTTTAATTTCGTTTGTTGCGTCGCGTTGATGCTCTATTTTTTTAATATGTTTTAGTTCAATTCATAACTGAGAATACAATTAAACTATAACCACAAAAACAGTTGTTTCAGTTTATGTTTTCTTTATTCATTTATAGTTACAGAATTATTTTTTTCCTCTTGTGCCAAATAAAAATAAATATGTGGTTTCAGTTACCCAACAATAAGTCAAATGAATGAATGGTTCATTATAGATCAACCTGTATATACACAAAACTAAATATCTAGTACACAAAATTAACTATTTTTTATAGTATATCAAGTAAAGATAAAGTAGCAAAAGTAGCAAAAAAAAATCAATTTAAAAACTTTTTTTTATCATGTTTATGAAATTCATTGTTTCATGGCACTTAATGAATTAGTTCCAGTTGTTTCTTATTTTTACATTAAAATGATATGTATTTTTAACAAAGTTATTTAACAAATAGTCTGTTAAAGCGTAGTTTTCTCTCTTGGTATATTGTTTCTGTCTACTGTCCATCTGTTGTGATTATCGTGAAAATGTGGATATTTGTCATATCTGGTCCGGTTCCGATCTGTAGTTTACACAAAAATGTGCAATGGCGGCCGTAGAAAAATTTACGAAAATGAGTCCGAGAATAAACATTGTTTGACAAGAGATTGTGAATGAATAAGACGCTTTTAATGCATTAAATGGATTAAACATAAACTTAAGCCAATTATGATAACTTTTTAAAGAAGTTTTAAACTTATTTTAGCTATAAACCAAAATTCTCGCTCTCGTATTACCAGAAGAGAAAGAAAGTAATTTTTGGAGAGTTGCACAAATAAACGACCTTTTAAAAAAAAATAAAAATGGTTTCAATCTTTGAAGTTTCGTAATACAAAACGTAGATTTCGAATTGTTTTGTGATTGCATTTTTCCATGTCGAAATTGGTTATTGCAGACACGTGGTATTAGTCGTGTCTCAAGTTTCAGCTTGGGATATTCGCATCCAAACAGTTATCACCCTGAGGGCAATTAACACCTAGCTATTTAATCTCTTAATTGCCTTAAGTGTCCGACTTAAAGGGATTACAATTAAAGGTGATATAATTTTTATGATCATAATCGATAATAGATGAAAGTTCAAAAGTGAGGACAAGTAAAATAGCATCTTCAAAATAATTATAGCGTCGCAGGAATAATTATAGCGTCGCGGGAATTATTATAGCATCACGGTGAAAAAATATAGCGTCGCGGTACCGTGACGCTAAAACGGCCTGGGGAGAACACTGCTTTACAAACCTATCAATTCTGATTCATTCAGAAGACTGTTCTTTTGTAACTCATTTCACATTTGAAGGGAAATTTTGCACAAATTTTTTCTCAACTATGATTTGATTTCAGATTTATAATGTCATCATAATAATTAGTAGCATCAACAGAAAATTAAAAGTTTGTTATAGTATAAAAATTTATCTCCCCTGAAATTGTTAAATCCCCATAAATAAACAGTAAACTAACATATTTGAAAGTCTGAGAAAGTACAAATTTTCCATAGACTTGTTTTCAGACTTTGGTAAACATAAACAAAAAATATGTGTATAATCCAAGGAATAATAAATCAAATATTGATTGGACAATGCCAGTACTTTAGTATGATTGAAAAAAAAAGTATCGAAAGTTGTAAATCATATATAAATATCAACCTTAATACTAGTCCAAATAATTATGACGTCTTGAAAGGCTATTATAATTTTTTTCTTTGACGCCTTACATCGAGTCGATGTAAGGCGTCAAAGAAAAAAATTATAATAGCCTTTCAAGACGTCATAATTATTTGGACTACCTTAATACATAAATATTTTTAATAAACAAGGCAATTATTCTCACCATAGAGTCCCATATTTTTGGCATATGACTGACAGAGAGCTATTTCATGTCCATCAGCAAGAAAATGTCTAACTGCAAAGGCATCTTTGTTAATATCCCCACTGGCAAATCCTTGGTAAGCCATGTCAAAGAAAGGGTATAACTTTTTCTGCTTCATCACACTGCTAATTTCCTTCCATTGTTCTGGCTATAAATACATTAGTTACGTTTAATCATAAAGCTTCATATCATGGGAATCTTAAAATATTTTAGTGAGATTTATACATGCTTAATGAGAAATTATATTTTCGTTACATTTTTCAAATATTAAATGAGAAATATTTTGGTTCGATTCATACATGTGAGATCACCCCTAGTTTTTGGTGGGGTTCGTGTTGTTTATTCTTTAGTTTTCTATGTTGTGTCATGTGTACTATTGTTTTTCTGTTTGTTTTTTTCATTTTTAGCCATGGCGTTTTCAGTTTGTATTAGATTTATGAGTTTGACTGTCCCTTTGGTATCTTTCGTCCCTCCTTTAAATGAGAAAGCATATTGGTTAGCTTTATGCATGTTTGTTTTTATTGATGTAAGATTTTTTAATGTTTATTTTCAATTAAATCATAACGTGTTGTATAGACTGATCTTACCTTAGGGTCTACACCTGTGGGGTTATGAGCACAAGCATCAAGCTGATCTTACCTTAGGGTCTACACCTGTGGGGTTATGAGCACAAGCATCAAGCTGATCTTACCTTAGGGTCTACACCTGTGGGGTTATGAGCACAAGCATCAAGCTGATCTTACCTTAGGGTCTACACCTGTGGGGTTATGAGCACAAGCATCAAACTGATCTTACCTTAGGGTCTACACCTGTGGGGTTATGAGCACAAGCATCAAGCTGATCTTACCTTAGGGTCTACACCTGTGGGGTTATGAGCACAAGCATGAAGCTGATCTTACCTTAGGGTCTACACCTGTGGGGTTATGAGCACAAGCATGAAGCTGATCTTACCTTAGGGTCTACACCTGTGGGGTTATGAGCACAAGCATCAAGCTGATCTTACCTTAGGGTCTACACCTGTGGGGTTATGAGCACAAGCATGAAGAACAACTACACCACCCTCTGGAATTTTCTGAAGAAAAAAAAATGAATAGTTAGTTTTTAGCCATTATACTAAATACAAGATCACAAAAGTTCAAGAATGTTAAAACGAACTATGTATCTTAATAACACTCATTTTTTACAAAGAAAAGGCTCAAAAACATTATGACCTCAGATATATCTATTCCCTTATTTTTATAAATTTGGATTTTAATCTGTCTTGTATACATTCCAATCAAATTCAATCCAGGCTATTCCAGAAAAAAATATAGTGAGGGTTGAAAGGCACTTGAACTATCATTGTATGGGTGGGGGTAGGTCACTAAGTTCAAATTGTGTGGTTATGTATGTAAATGAATATGTAATTCTATGGGTAACAGCCATAAAGAAAAGTGCCTTCCACCTTTATAAAGGTTACTTGCAAATACCTGAATTAGATATGTTTCCCTTTAAAAATCATAAAAACAATGAAGAAATACAAAATTAAAGATAAAAAAAAATCAAATTAATTTCTTTCAACAGTTTAAAACTCACAGAAATATCTTCTAATGCTCCATTAAAATCGAAGCCACAGGTTTTCGGATCATAATATCTGTAGGATTGAACATCCATACCAGCATGTCTGAAATTATAAATAATTATTTTTTTAAAAGATATTCACTACTATTAACTTCAAATCTTTTCAGTATTTTCACAATAAGCAATTAAGCATGAAATACTCACATCTCAATCTCTGCAACTGGCTTTAAACAAGAAAATTCTCACTTTTTTTGTGAAGAGTAACAAATTCAGGATATTCCAATAATTGTAAAACTTGCTTAAGTCCCCAATGTCTTCACTGTTTATTTATTATGGTTTCAACATAAATGAGAAAGCAACCTTTGGAAAAAAAAGTTTCAAAAGACACCACCACCAGTGCCACTAGGGGAAAAGGAACTACCAGGTTTTCCAGTGCACTTCATTTCCCAACTACATTCAACCTGGAATTCCACTATATATTTTGTCAGTCTTTTAACATTTTTTTCTTTCAGCCATGTTGTTGTGAAATTCGACAATTAAATTAATGGATATTCAAATGCCCCTTTTTATCTTCACACCATTTTAAGACTTAATGTACTTACTTGAAGATTGGAATATGGTTTCCCCAGGTTGGTGTTGGTGTATAAAATGCTTTACTTTTTGTATAGAATTTTGACTGCAAAGGGAAAAAAAGTTAAAATATTAATTCTACAAGCTGAGTCAGTAAGATAATGAATTTAGATGTTCATGATGTTTTTGGTTACATAGTAAATGATCATATAAATCATGATTGTTTCCATATAATATATACAATGTATAATTATTATGGGTAATGTTCTGTAAGCATGGCACTAACAGCAATGCTGACTTATAATAAATGTTCAATTTAGCTCATTAATTCTTATAAGAGGCACCCAGAGAAGAGACACAAGATATCGATACTTTTTTTAAGTATAAGAATTAATAGATACAGTACAAATTTCGCGAAACCCATCCCAAACTCCAAACCCCAAGTTTTTTCCTGGTGTGACACCAGGAAACTCCGACATCCCTCCCTAAATTCTCAGAGAAATTTGGGAGTATTCCTTCCGACTTCCGCGTAAATCCGCTACCTTTTGTTTATTGTATTAGCGACATCTCTCCCAGTTCGGTGTGACGTGGTGTCACACCAGGTAATTAATTGCCTTTATCCTTAGGGCCATTACAGACTTCCTCGACCATTATTACAGACCTTGGACATATAACAGGGCCATTATAAAAACACCCATTCATTAATACTATAATAATATTGAACAACTTATGAACCAGATATTGCGTACTGAGTAGGTCATAAAAGATTCTAATTGTGGTAAAATCGTCTTTGTTGAAAAAACAAAAATTATGACCTGATCGGACTATAATAAAAATACAAAATAAGTGTTTTATTTATATTTTTATACGTTTGACATTTTATTTCAAATGACAATGACATGCATATGGGGCATATACATACAAGAATAATTATCTTATTTTGAATGAAAATGTCACATTTATCTGACAAAGAAAGGACATTTTATTAACGTATTTTAAAGCACACAGGTGCAATCAAGATCGATTAAATGTATAAAGGTAATAAATCTGGCTAATCCAATTATGTTGTCATGCGTCATTAATTTTCAGTACATCCGATGGGCAATAACCAATTAACAGCCACTCCGTGTTGGGAGAGAATCTTTGAAGGGAATTGGGAGTATAATCCGTGATTTATGGTGTCACACCGCTACACTCCGAAATCCGTGATAAGAGTTTGCGATTACAAACTCTCTGTGCGTACTGTATACATATATATTTCATTTCTCTCAGCGCCTCTAACAAGACTAGCCTAGACCTTGGTAATTTAAATTAGAGACTTAGAAAATAACTTTACTTACAAAAAAGGCACCGCCAAGTCGTAAAGATCCAGTTCCAGAAATGCCTTGAACTGTAACATTCTGTAACAAACATCATAATCAACATATAAAAGTTCTGCATGTACAAAATATTGATACTCAAATATACCTAGTTTTAACTCATGTTATATTAAAATATATTCTAATTGTTTCTGTTGTTAGAAATTTACCAAATCATGGCAAATCATGACAAATCTAAAGATGGACTTATAAACATATAATGCTATAATGGTTTACTTTCACAAATTGAGACTTTGATGGAGAGTTGTCTCATTCAGTCATTGGCACTCATACCACATCTTCTTATCTCTATGACATATAAACATAATGTGCTTATTTCTTTTTAGACTTGTGAAATGAATTAAAAAATACTTGATTAAACCCCTCACATTTGTGTCTGAGCCATGTGAACCATGTTCACTGTTATGGTTCACTGTTGTCTGTCATTGTGTGTACTTATATCTTAAGTAAGATGAGTCCTTTAAGAGTTGGTCTGGTCAGCTGTATTGTCATCTATAGTTTTTTGCAATTCCAGATTTTTTTTTAATGTTTTATTGTGACTATTTTTATAAATCTTTGGCAATGACCATGAAAACTATTTCTCTTTCTTACATATCATGTTAGTTATTTATTTTTTTTACTTTTTCTAATTCTGAGTGATCTTTCTTCATTTAAGATGGTATTGTCCTATCTCATGGCAGTTATCAGTACTAAGTAGGATCACATCATTTCAACAAATCAAAATATTTGTAATATCAGTAGGTTTCTATTCCTTACAATTCTTTCTATACGAAACCATGAACTGTTCTAATAAAACTCATCTTAGATACCAGGATTGAAATTTTGTATTTGCGCTAGATGCAGTACTGCATTTCCTCTACAAAAGACTTATCAGTGACACTTGAATAAGCAAAAGTTTAAAAAAAGGCCAAATAAAGTATGAAGTTGAAGACAGACGACTTATTATGACTTACAAGACCATCTTTGACAACCGAGCTGTCAGCACCAAATGCTAATTCAGCAGACGCTTTACAAAAGGTTGGAGGACCACTGATTGGTGCATACTCATGATCAACGTTCTCATCCATCATTTGTTTCTCTGCCTAAAATATATAAACATAATAATTTGGATTATAAACCTCAATAAGACATTTTTATGGGTACATCATATTTTAATCTTATAAACAAATTAAGGTGGTAAATCACACTACAGGGAGATAACTCTGTAAAAATCAGCTGAATGTTTTAATCACATTCTATTGTATATTATATCTGTAACATTGTAATTTACATCATGATTTAATTAACTTTAGAATTACAAGTATAAAAAATCGTTTTGTCAATTTTTACCTAATTGTAACAAGTATAATGTCTTGTAAACATACTAAGTTTCTGGTGTCAAATGAGGAACATACTATCCATGTATGTATTCATATGTATTCATTTGAACAACTTTTGTCACGTCATGTAAATTTTTATTAAAGAAAACACCTTGAGGTGCAAAGTGCAAATCAAAAACCAGTTCCAAACTTACAAAAAAAAAATCAGCTTTTACCATTTATTGTAACACAAGAGTGCACACACTGAAATGTCTTGCCTTCTTTACTAATCATTGATATTATGTTGATAGTCCTAAAATAAAGCTTTATTACAACTGTCATATAAACTTAACATTAACCAAGAAAACTAAACATTGACCTTTGAACCATGAAAATAAGGTCAAGGTAAGATGAACCATGCCAGGCAGGCATGTACAGCTAACAATTCCATACAACAAATATAGTTGACCTATTGCTTATAGACCAAAACACTAAAACTTAACACTGTGCAATGAACCATGAACATGAGGTCAAGGTCAAATAAAAGCAGCGCAACTGACATATAGATCATAATATATTTCCAAACACCAAATATAGTTGACCTATTGCATACAGTATTAGAAAAAAGACCAAAATTTAAAAACTTAACTTTAACCACTGAACCATGAAAATGAGGTCAAGGTCAGATGACACCTGCAAGCTAGACATGTACACCTTACAATGATTCCATACATCAAATATAGTAGACCTATTTTATTCAGTATAAGAAAAACAGACCAAAACACAAAAACTTAACTATAACCACTGAAGCATGAAAATGAGGTCAAGGTCAGATGACACCTGTCAGTTGGACATGTACAGTGCTTCAATACACTTAATATACTAAACCTATTGCTTATAGTATCTGAGATATGAACTTGACCACCAAAACTTAACCTTGTTCACTGAACCATGAAAATGAGGTCAAGGACATTGGACATGTGACTGACGGAAACTTCGTAACATGAGGCATCCATATAAAATGTATGAAGCATCAAGATCTTCTACCTTCTAAAATATAAAGCTTTTAAGAAGTTAGCTATCGCCGCCAGATCACTATCCCTATGTCAAACTTTCTAAGACAAAAGTCACAGGCTCGACACTAATCAAAGAGCTGAAAGCTCTGAAGAAAAATGACGCCACTGTCTCTAATATTGGGATAGTTTTTATGCAAGTCTTGATTTTCACATACCGTAATTAGTTTAACAATGCAACATGTCTCGTAAGCATATAATTGATATTCGTATATGTGTGTGTGTGAAGTGAAGGTGCCAACTGGCTGGGTTTTTTTAAAGACAAATGAATAGGTCAAGACTACCTGAATTGTACAAATAAATACCGTAGAAAGGCTTCTATATTTCTCACTGGTACATAGGCTGAATCCGGGTCCGTTCGCGCCCATTCACCTTTGCGCCAACTCATGTTCGCCCCCTTTCACTTTCACACCCTACATGTTCGCAACTAATCTTAATTGGTTTTGTGTTTAATAACTCTGTAAGCAAGTGTTTTCTTATAAGTATAATTGTTGTCATTGTCTCAAAATAAAGTGAGACAGCATTTTTTTTTGTGTTGAATAAATCTTAATCATGTTTTGGATAGCGTATTGTTAAAGATAATAATAATCCTTTCTAAATAAAGTGGTATTTTGTCAACGTTTTATTTAGCGTTGAATAACTCTTAATCATGTTTTGGTTAGTGTATTGCTATACTTTGTTTCATTGACCTCTTTCATAATGAAGTGAGATTCTGACTATTTATTTTTCTGTGTGTTGAATAAATTTTATCATGTTTTGGTTATAATAGTGGATTGCTATATTTTGGTTCCTATATTTTATTGTTTCGTTGTTTCAGATCAAAGGGCTTAAAAACAATTATCTTTTGTGTTTTTCCTTTAAAATCTTCAATGTTTTACTCATACCAAGCTATAAATACATTCAGAATTCACACCAAAGCAATTTAAAACAACAATCATGATTTTCCAATTATTCAACTTGAATTTGAATTAAAATTGGGCGCGAATGAGTAGAGTGCGAACGGACCTTGGGTGTGAACGTGCGAGGTGCGAAAGTGTATTGGGCGCAAACAGACCTGATACCACATAGTCTGAACCCCCTTCTCCCACAAAATATGAAGTAAATTAAAAACAAATTGTTCAGAGAACAATTGAAGTCTTTCCACTAGAAAAGATCTATTTTTATATTGAAATATGAAAAATCAGTTTAAAATGTTAGTTCCTATGGCTTTATGACGTCCTATTAACCTCTGACCTTGAACTCAATTTCAAGGTCACAAACCATGGACCTTGAATCAAAATATCCTAGGTCTTTAATATGTTTGGTTAATGAGTACTACCACTTGACGCGTAATTTTAAATGTAAGATGGACAAAAACTCCCTTTTATTGTATGCACAGCCTTTCAACCAAAATATACAAGTAAGGACATGTCGCAACTAATAATTTATGAAAAATTATTTGTCAAAATGTCATACAGTATTTGAAAAGAAGTGAAAATAAGCAAAAATCAAAATTTATAATATGACCTTGACCTTTGACATTGACCTCATTTTCATTTTTAGTACCAATGACCTCATGAAGACCCTAGGTCTCTATCAGTTATGGTTTACCAGTTGAAAATGCATATCGCTTGAATCAAATTAAAAAGGGGGAATAAGTCTCATATGGAGTCCCCATAGAGCTATGGTTCAAACGAATATTCTTATCCTAAATATGTAACGAGCAATTTGGTAAAATAAAATCTTTTACGGTTACGAAGGAGAGGTGGCCACAAGAAAAACAGTGTTTGGGGAGATAACTCTTACAACGTAATGTATTTTGTTATAATTACATTTGATATATGTTTCATTATAATACTTTATTCTGATTGGCTAACTGCACATCACATGTTATTCCTCAAGCAATTGCATCACTCAATAAAACTTTTCATTCATGATAACACGTGGTCCCACAATAAAGTGCACAGATGAATTGAATAAAAAAGTTATAAAATTCGTGTTTTCATGATCCTAGCTAAAAAAAGTAATTATAAGTATTGAATGTTTCTTTTTGTAACCTCATAGGGTTGCAAAAGCGTTGACCGTGTGCACATTTTTAGAATGAAGCGCTTACGCTTACGCGCTTCATACAAAAAGTACTTCGGTCAACGCTTTTACACCTCAATGAATTTACAAAAAAAAGCATTCAATACTTAAATGCAGTTGTAAATTTTTAAAGCAAAAAGAGTTAATACTACATGTAACTTTCACTTTTTTGGATGTTCATGTACATTTTGTATGTATTTATTTTTCTCAACTACATGAATTTTTTGGTGTATTTTTAATGATATATATGAGTAGTCCAAATAATTATTACGTCTGGCAAGGCTTTTTAAATTTTATTCTGGGACGCCTTCTTAGGATGCCTTCCTACGAACGTCTTAGGAAGGCGTCCCAGAAAAAAATAAAAAAGACTTGTCAGACGTCATTATTATTTGGACTAATACATGAGATATTGGATATTTTTATGCATTATTTAACCAGTTGAGTCTTTTACATGATTGTTTGTTTAATGCTGTTTAAACATTACTGAAAAAAAAACCACCTTAAATTTGCTAATTATTTGCCATGAAAGTTTGATTTATTGAAAGGGACTCATAGTTTTCCATTTAATTTTAATAATTGTCTAATGGTTAAAACAATAGCTTCGTTGTTTACTTTTATACACAACAACATATTCACTTTGGTTTCGTTGTTTACCTAATATTCACTATGTACTTGGTAACAGTTATTAATTAATTGAATAGAAAATATTATAATAAATATTATTGGAAGCCGAATTGACGTCAAATAGGTGCCGATTTGACTAGATGCCAATTTAACCAGGTGCCGACTTGACTTGTACGTTTCAATTCCTCTGCGATCGTTTGCGGTATTTTCTTGAGAAAACCTATTTTCCATCATCAAAGAGAAGAAGAAACTGCTTGAAATGATTCCCGAACGCTTCGTGATTGTTAAAATAAGTTTAATTCACTCAAAAAACAATTTTAAAACTTGCGATGTTTAAACAGGAAGTTTCAAAAGCACGTGTAAAAGAAGAAATTAACCGGTGAGAGTGGAAATCCGTACATAACATATATCACTTTAGTACGACTTTTAAAGCAAAACAGTTTCATCCTTTTGTAAAACAGTCTTTGATATACCTATCACATTAATGTTTGAAGGGTCTTAAGCTTATTCAAACCATATAAGTCGGTATGAAACAACAAAACGGAATGATAATAACCGATTACGTTTTGTAGTTTACAAAATTCTGAACTGGTTCCTGTCAAACTACAACACTTTGTTCGACTGTAGTGGAATACAAACAGAAACCAGTTAGTTTGTAAACTGGTTCCTGGCTGATTACTACACAATGCTCATGCATAATGATAACACAAGCATATTCCAGTTTGTTTTGAAATTAGTAAATACGAAACCAAGCGCGGTAGGCAGAGAAATCAGGTCGGCAGTTATGGAACAATGACTGCGTCATTTTCCAAAAATTGTGAAATCAATATATTCTAAAAATTATGTCATTTATAAAGGAACAATACCACAACAGCTTTTACATTCGTTTTTCTTTCTTTTAAAGGGGCACTAGCTATGAGACACATAAAAAAATTTAATTATGATTTTTTTGGTTCAATCATTAATTAAAGTGAAATAGTGAAATATTTGCTATTAGCAGGCAGTATGTTTTCTGTCAGAATAAGATAAGAAACATTGATGATGAATTATTTACTTGCAAGTGAATCCATATTCATGTAAACTTTAATTCAACTCTGTATACGTAGCTAGAGATGGATTATGCATGATTGATAAATGTTAGGATATCAAAAGAAAAGAAATTCCATCACAAGTATTTTTCTGCAAGTATTTGTGTACTTACTGTTTTGACACATTGTAGAATAAATGGTTTCCCTTGGTCATCTCTGTAAGCACCTGCTCCAAGGCTAACTTTTTTGGGATTTGTATCTTTCTTGAAAGCCTCTGTTAAACCTAAAATAGCATCTGGTGGTCCCATTTCTACATTGCCCCATGTTGAACTGAATTAGAAAATTAATGATACAAATATTTATTTTCAAGTTGGAATAATATTCATCTATTTTACAAACAAAAGGTGAACCAACGCCTGGTGAATCTGTAGTACGATAGAGTCCCTAAAGGGGATACCTCGGGTATGCAGGGTCAATATGATAAAAAGCATAATATGTAGAGAGTCGTATAACATGTAGAGAGTCGTATAACAACACTTTAGGGACTGCTGTAGAATTTTTATTGATTGACATGTTTCGGTGCCTAGGGCACAGTCATCATTTCCTAAAATAATACATAAAAGCATGCTGAAGTACAAAATCGGGTGGTAAAAATTTAAACGTCACAATGTTACTTTGGTAAGTAACGTTATAAATAGCAACTAAAAGTGAAAGTTCATTGTAAGTATAAAATTGAGAATGGAAATGGGGAATGTGTCAAAGAGACAACAACCCGACCATATAACAGACAACAGCAGAAGGTCACCATTGATAGGTCTTCAATGCAGCGAGAAATTCCCGCACCCTGAGGCTTCCTTCAGCTGGCCCCTAAATAAATATATATGTAAGTAAACTACAAACATGATAAAAAGAAATTAAAATAAAATGTTTGTTAAAATTATTCTGCCAAGATGTATTTGTCCTCTTGCACAGTGGAACGAATTATACAATAAGTTGTCAGGCTGTGTATAGGTTGTGTGTTCATTTAACTTTCTTCACCAAAATAGTTTGATGAATGAACACACAGTTAAAATTCAGCATAGACTAGTTGCTACAGGCATGAATCCTGCAAAATATCAGTAATTGTCAACAGGGACTCCTGAGTTCCTGCACACAAAAAAACAACCAAAAATCAACCAATTAATATACATTTGAATTGTTGATAATGATTAATTTATGATAAATGAAGAAAAAAATGTATTTAAATAATATTTGATATTTGTTTTAATATAGAATATATATTTACAATTATCTAATTATGATATTTTATCTGGTCATGCTAATAGCAGGAATAGTACAATGCATGAGGTTAGTGTCACACTTTCTTAGACATGTATACGTTTTTTAATTTAAACAAGGATAAATATTGAAAATAAAGGATGTTGTTTTAGTGTAACTATATTTGTATTTACCAAATAATTATGTTTGTACAAAATGTAAGTCTGTGGGACAGGATATAGGTTATGTCATTTTGTTAAGGCTCATCACGTTTATATAACATTTATCCTGTTTTAACTATTCTTGACAAATGTCATTAATGTCACTTGATCTTTTGTTTAATTCAGTGCAATAACAAAATTTTTAATGCAAGTTTCTTCTCTATGAATTTATATACATGTATATGTTGCCAATAGGCCACTTTTGAGTTAATTGCATTTCCATCAAAAATTTTCATTTTAGTGATCATCATTTGTCCATTATGAGGCATTGTTACTTCTTTTCCATGTTGAACAACGGTTGATAAATATGATGCTACAATGTACATGTATCATTGTATATTGCACAAACTATTTTGCAAATTCAATTCTTATTATTGATAATCAGCACTGTCATTAGAGAATCCTGATTAAGTACCTAAGGAATAAACATTATTTATTATTCTACAAAATGATGATCCTGAAGACCTAAGATAAACTATAATTGTGCAGGGATACAAATTTAAACAGTGCCCAGTTTCTGGCTAAATAACATGAATAATGACTTCAAAAAGACCTGCATAATTGGAGAATCTTTTCTGTGAAGGACACTACAAAGTGGTCTATTTCATTTGATTTTTTTTTTCAACACCTCATACATGTACATGTTCCTTGATCCTATTTTTACAAATTACATAAGCACTTTACATGTATTTACTTTTTAAAATTTCAAAGAAAATTCAACCTTACAATAAATCTCATCAACAAGATAGTGGTAAATCATAAGTATTTATTGTTTTTTTTTTTATAAATGACCCCACTGATGATGATCTTTCTGCTGTTTCTATTCAATCGAGACCAGACTTGGGGTAATTGTAATTGTAATCGTTAATCAGCTGTAATTGATTACAATTTTTCAAGTAATCATTGTAATCATTAATCAGCCAAAAATCTGATTACATGTAATTTAATTTAATCAATTACTTTTCAAAATGCCCTGTAATTCTGATTATATTTTGATTACATTCTGATTACAATGAAAAAAATCTTGAATTGTGTTTATGGTCAATAAATAAACCTTTTTGTTATTCTTATATAATAGATATTTAACAAGTTAAGATAGTTTAGTTTACTTTATCAAGCATGTTATTTGATTTGTATACTTCAGTAAAAAATAAACTGTTACAATATTAAAAAAGCCATCATTAGCCTAAGAAGGCCTTAGTAAAAGATATTGTACATATATTCACAATTAAAAGATTTGCATATATATATTTGAAAAAAAAAACCTGTTATATTTAAGCAATATTATAATTTTCTTTAACCCTGAATTATAATCTTTTCTTAATATTGTGATTATTGTAAACTTTGAATTGACAGGTAGGAAACTAATTAAGGTTTGTTTTTATTGCAATTTCCAATTGAGTATAGCTGTAGGACAATATAAATGATAAAAGATTAATCAGACATGTGAAAATTTATCTAATTAGCACAAACTAAATTAAAAGTTGGACAAATATCTTGTTTACTATAAGCAAATTTTTGTATGTACTTGGACTGGACATGTAAATTGCATTGACTTATAGTACTTGTAATTTGTTTACAATTTGTTTAAGCAATTCTATTAATTTTTTTCATAATTTTTATCTGTTAACTTTATTTCATCGATATTATAACTACCAAAAACTGCACCTTGAAATACATATAAAGTCTGGAAGAGGTCAGAAGACAAACAGCAAACTCTTTATAAAGCCATATTCAATTGAAGTCAAAATGATTCAGATATCAATGAATTGATGATAAAGTGTAATAGGTGACACAATGTTCATGTATGTCTGTAGTGAACTTTTGTGGTTTATTAAATAGATGAAGTTTGAAGTTATCAGTTTAAAATATATAAAACAATTTTTTTTCTAAAAAGAACTAACGTTATATTAAACGTTAATTCATTCTCATCATTCAAAATGTTTTGTTTTTTTTAATTCATTGTAATCAGATGTAATCATGATTACTTTGCCAATGTAATCATTAATTTAATCAGACACTTTCAGAAATGAAGTAATCATTAGTTTAATTTAATCGTACAAATAACAAAGTAATTGTAATTTAATCAATTACATTGAAAGTAATCGGACCCATCTCTGAGATTCGAGACAGATTTCCAATTAGCATTAAGGTGTATAATCCACCTATTCAGTAGCGTGGTAATTCCCTTTACCATGTTCACCGTCAGACATCAAATATTTTCTGAAATTTTCGGCTACCTTTAGCGTCAAATTAGTTAAAATTTTACCGGTCAAATGTCTCAAATAATTATCGTGTATTGACTGTTATTTTTGGAGAAAAAAAACCATGATTCATCAAAGTCAGCTGATTTTTATCTTCTAAAAGAAAGTGAACATTTTATCGTCATGCACTAAAAATTACATTACCGTTCAACTTTATTTGCCAAGAATTTTTATCGTTGTACATGTTGTACGTCATGAAGGTACCCATGATTACTACTCTCATTCAGCCCCGCATGTAATTGCACATTACAAAAAGTTGTATCAGACTGGTATATGAATATAAATAAATAGTCAAAATTTCTGCACAAAAAAATAATGATAAATCATTAAATGAATAGAAAAAAATCCCATACATAATAAATAGAAATATGTGCACGTACCTTTGCTTCACATTTGTAGCTGATGCATATTGTGGTAGAAACCGAATAATATTTGACGATTTAACGGCTTGACGGAGTGCCATGATCAAGAGATGTTGCGGCTTCAAGGTCAGAATTCGTGGTGTAAAGGGAAGAAACTCTAAACTGCTAATGTCACTCTAGGTTATGAGAAACATATAAACAAGAATCTGACCCGAGCTTAATATGAAATAAAAACTTTATAAGGAAATAAAGTAATATATTTTCCCACAAATATATCAGATTTATTTTAATTAATTTTTCATCGGTACATCAGTATAAAATTATCTAGCAGTTGGTAAAATTTTAATTAAAATTAGGCATTTGTGTCTTGGTCTGTCAAGTCATGTTTTAGGTATTAAAATAATAAACAAGGAAGCTGCTTCAGAAAAAAGGAAGAAGATGTCTGTTTCAAATGACAATTTCATCATGTGATTGATTGAACAACAGTTTACATACAGACATTTTAATTTAACAGAATTCCTATTTTTTCCTACCAAAGCCAAGGTTAAAATGTCTCAATCAGATCTCAGTCTCAGAACAACTAAAGTATTGAGTCCAAACAGGGCCTCCACTCTATCAACCACAAGCTCTAGGAGTCAACAAGATAATGTCAAGAAAATAGCCATTACAGCAGATGGAAAACTTCCATTATTGAGAGGAATTGATCAGGTTTGTAAACAGCTGCTAGGGTCAAATGAGATCTAAATTAAATTTGATTTATGATTATCTTTGTCGCATGGGTTTTCATGCTTTTCAGAATTGCAATTTCTAGGGCTCACACTAGCACGCGACTAGGTTGTTAAAATAGTTGCTTTCCACTCTGTCACTTGCTTTGCTTGACCGTGAAAAGCAAAATCAAGTCGTTCACATGTACATGCCATACATGCCATTCATGTAGTATGATGTATTTGCTTTCAGTTGCTTATTCACTAGAAATGACTAAACTGGTCCGCCGTTTTATCTATAGGTTCGCACTGAAGGAACGGGTTGGAGCTATTGGCATTAATTGGACGAGTCGTACAAATTCAACGATTCGCTCAGTCTGCACGGTTAGCCACTAGTCCGATGCCCCAGACTAGTAAAATTTCATTCGGACTAGTAAGTTTTTGCAAAATTTTGTTTGGACCAATAAGAAAAATGTCAGGATATTGGTCTTCGGGCTAGTAGTTGAAACAGTTTTTGGTGCAGACTGGCGATTCGCTAATAAAATTGGCCAATTAAGGTGATAGGAAATTGACCTCAAATGTTAATACAGCGATGCCGCAAAATAAACAAGTATCTGTTAATTAACCCCATGGTGGTAGCGCAGATAAATGACCAATGGGCGTGTTAACATGTTCTTGACCGGCAAACTGAGCTGGTATCTTTCATTCCCTTAAGAACTCAGTAGGGTTATAAATGTGCTAATTTCTCTTTGATTTGCTATCAGTATATACATAATCAAACAAAGCACATGATGTACTAGTCTCTTCGAATTATTAAATCCTGTGGTCAGAATTCTGACGACAGGATTTAGGCCATACCTGTTGTCAGTGTAGCGAGAAGTGAACACAAGAGGGGTCCAGTTTATAGTAATAATAATAGATCATTTATCATTTTTTATTGCCAGTTTGTAATTATAAATAAGCTTTGGACAGTTTGCAAATTAACTTTTATTTAATACTTTATATATACTTAATTTTACAGAATAGACCACTGGCTGCCATCATTCAAGACATTGCATCAGAGTAAGTACTGTCAGTCAGGGGCACTACTTCAAAGTCCCATTTGTCTGTAAGCTCATTTACAAACCCCAAGGAGCAATATTTGAAGGCCTTGACTTGAGCAGGGGAAAATTATTAAATGCATGTTTTTACATCTTAAAACTTGAGAATTTTTGGTGGATTGTAAAAATAATTCACTTTTTGAGAAAATTTAGGGGAGATTATCAAAGATTATTATTAACTTGTACATGTGTTGTCGAGTGGTTTTCTTGGCTTTAAACACAAATAAAACACTCCTCAGGTTTTGGATTCTTTATTATGATAACGAAAGGGTTGTAAACAAAAGACCCTGTAATTAAATATAAAATTATAACCAATGGTTCAAAAATGATAAGTATAATTTTGTTTTACTTCTTCAAGTAAATAAAGATGACTTGTACAAGTAATACCCCTGTCAGAATGACTGTATATATAGCCTGCTAATTAAAATAGTGTTCATTTTTGTCATGGATGTTTAATCAGTTCTAATGATGATAAAGATATACATTATATAGATGGTTTAACATGATCATATTAGTCAGTTTATAAAAAGTCATAAGTTTGCAAATAAAATCCTATGATGTTTCTTTTATAAAGTTAAATGTATAATGGAAGATCAAATCATCAACTCATATTGCCTTTTTCACTTACATTTTATAAAATAGATTCAGCATTTCTAGGCTCTGGTCAGTCAGCAAATCTGCTCTATGATCTAATGAAAAAAAATTGTATTGCCTAAAATATGATATTTTCTCCATGTGTACATGTATATATACTACATGTGATGGCAAGAGATTGGGAGGTCAATCTACTACCAGTTCCATTTAAAGACATTATAATAAGTGACATGCTTTTCTCCAGGCATGTTGTATTTAGGAGTTAGAGCAAAGACTACAGTTGTAGGTGACTCAGAGTGAGAATAATATGTGTAGGGAGGATAATATGTCTATAATATTACCCTGTGAGCTAGAACATTTAAAATCAGGCTCAGTATGATGGTCTAGTACAAAGCAAAGTATGCTATACATTAGGTAAATTTGTCTATTGCCCTGTGAGCTACAATGTACTGTAGAACATTTAAAATCTGGCTCAGTACCATGGTTTAGTACAAAGCAAGGTATGCTATACATCAGGTGTAGTTGTGTATGTTTTCATTTCTTCTTCGTTATCTTGTTGCATAATTTCAAAAAGTTATGTGCTATTTTGAACAGGATTTTTGATGACAAAATTGGTTATTGCTTTTTCATACAACTGCAAGTTTATTTTTGTGTTCAAATAATGCTATGATGTAGTTGTCTGCGTCGTCTGAAGACATTTGGTTTTTAGACTTATTTATTTGAAGTGATTGGTTCTCTATGAAATTTATCAAAAGGTTCAATACCACAAAAGGAAAGTTGGGAATGTATTTTTGGGTGATGGGCCTTACCATTTTGGAATTTGAGGCAAAGAAGGGGCCCAAAAACAAGCATTTTTCTAGTTGAAGGACATTAACTTGTGTATAATATTTTGATTGCTCTGAAATTGTACCACAAGGTTCAATGCCACAAGATAGTTGAAGGTTGGGATTCATTTTTGGGGGTAAGTACCAAAATTGTTCAGATTTTTTCCCTCAAGCTATAAGAAATTATTAATTTTTCCAATAGTCGAGGAACAAATATACTTAGTATTGTGCAAAAGCACAGTGTATTGCACAAATGTAAAAATTCTTCAATTGATTACAAATTGAAATCTTTTAACCAATTTCAAGTTCTTTGACAACATTTATTCTGTGTCAGAAACCTAAAAGGTGTCAAATATTTCATTACAATCCAAATTCAGACCTGTATCAAGCATGCATATTTTGTCCATTTTTTCCCCAACTGTTAGAGTTGGACATCTGCAATCTTGTCTAGCTGCGCCCGGCAAAGCAATTTATTCTCATTAAAGTCATATGAAACGAGTGACTGTTGAAAAATAATGTTTATCCAATTCTTGAACCAATACATGTATATATCATAAACTTAGTCTTCTGTGCACAATTTTAACATTTTTTATGCATCCATATCTTAAATCGTCAAAAAAAAAAATTCTCAGTCTGTTATGATGTGAAAATATGGCAGCTAATTCATTGTCGTGTTTTGCAGAAGTTTACCCATTTTCATCTTTGTAAACAATCAACTCAGAAGCATGGATATTGAGCACATTTTGATGACAAATAAATGCGTACTGCAATCACCGAATTTTTAGGAGAAAGGTCACGCTGAATTCACTGCAAATGGGAAAAGTATTGGCAATTTTTTTTTCTGGAAGCAAACAATTAAAAAAAAAAAATCTTCTAAATTTTGACAAATTAGAGAATTTTCTTGAGAAAAAGTATATGTACATAAGTTTTATAATAACAACTAGCTATTTAGTTATAAAAACATATGCTTCATTTTTTTTAATTTGAAGTTTCATATGACTTTAAATCAGGGTATAAATACTGAATTGAAAGAAATTTCATCACCCTGTAAAGGTATATATATATATTATTTACCTTTGAAGTTTGAAGCAATATGCCATCAATCAATATTTTACTATATACATGTACAGTATATTGAGTTTATTGCTGTTGTACAACATACAGTTTATTTAGTTTTTTGTTGTTATACAATATAAGACATTTTAAAATTTATGGTGTATTACAGATGGGACTTGGCAAATGCAGCAGATTATGCATTACAGTTTACAGAACCAAACAGACAAGTTTATATCACAGAAAGGGTATCTACACAATTAGATATAGATTGGCTTATTTGTCACTATTTATAGTTTAGAAAATGCATTTATCATTGCTTATCTTAAACAACTGACCATCATGCAAGTCTTCTGTGATTTTTAATTTTAGTTTATTTATATGTTTTGAAGTTTAGTTTGACATCCATTTTCACTGAACTAGTACACATTTTTGTCTCGCTTGACAGAGTTAAAAAAAACAAGACAGGTATGCAGTGTTTCCGGTTGCAACGACGGCGGTGTCAACAATATATTAGTTTGTGATAAGGTATAGTTTGTGGTGAACGACAAGTTGTAGGTCAATCATATTTGGTATGCAGTTGTAAGAGCATTGGCACATCTCATTTTCCATGGAGATTATTTGACTGCACCCCCATAGTCATGGTCTATTGACTTTGAAAATTTTGCTTAGTGAACATGTAGTAGTTTGAGATTAGGTCAGTTAAAGGGGAACCATTTGTGGTAGGCCAATGTTTATTGGTATTCAGTTGTATAACCATTAGCACATTTCCTTTCCTTTGAGAATACCCCAGTCAAGGTCTATCGACTTGAAACTTTTGCTTAGTTTACATGTATTAGTTTGTGATTAGATCAGTTTAAGATGAACTGCTAATGTTACGTCAATGATATTTGGTATGCAAATTTATTGGCATTTACAACATGTTTAAGTATTGTTTCCATGGAGATTTTATAGCTCCACCCCCTCTTCATGGTTCATTGACTTTGACACTTTTACATAGTTTACAAGTTAATGTTTGTGTTTAGGTTTATTTCAAGGGAACAACTTATAATAAGTCAATGATATTTGGTATGCAGTTGTATTAGCATTGGCACATCTCATTTACATGGAGATTGTTTAGCCATGTACCTCAGTCATGGTTCGTTGACTTTGAATATTTGCCTAACTAATGAAATATGGTATTGCTTTTTAATGTCAACATTTGCATAATCAAAATTATCAAAAAAACAATAACCGTTTATTGTATAGAAGCCAGCTGAAGCCGCCTCCTGTCAGGTGCCAGATTTTCTTGCTGTGTTGAAGACCCATTGGTGGATCCAGCTGTTTTTCTACTCTTTGGTCGGGTTGTTGTCTCTTTGACAAATTCCCTATTTCCATTCTCAATTTTAAGATTAATTAATGGAATTTTTGTATTTTATGTACTAATATTTGTAGTAGAGTTGTACAGTAAGTAATTAGATTTTTATGAGGGAATTTTAAGTTTGCTGTACAGAAGTTTAGTTAAGCGAAATTTGATATTTAAATATATCACTAAACCGGTATGCATGAGAACTTTGGAATTATTGTAAGAAGCAAATTTTCTTGATCTTACAGTCTTCAAGATAAACTTTCGAATCTACAGGCCTAGAGCTTAATTTTGTAAATTTTAGTTATATGAATGCTGTTGGCCTTAGTAGAGATGATTTAACAATGTTGACAGCAATTTTACAAGCTTTGGTTATTGGGACTGAGGTTAAGCAGGAAGAATGATCTAAGTTATATATGAATACTTTTTTTGCAAAAAAATTTCTTAACAATGTAAATTTTGTGTAATAAATGATTTTTTTATTGGCTTTTTAAATTCCAAATTTTCTTTTATTTTTTAAATATTGCAGGTTGAACATAGAAACAAATAGGTTTTACTAATAATTAAAAGATTAGCTAATTTTTGTGTGGTTGTTTTTCCAAGAAATTGGAATTAGGTATACTCAGTTTCCAAGGATCAAAAGACAAGGATCTATGGTCATCTATTGGTCTGTTGGTGATTAATGGTGTTCAACAATGAATGAAACTGTTGAATACATTAAAGGGTCCCTGCATGACATAATATGAAACAATTTTAAAGAGTGAAAAGAAAGCCTGATTCATCTTTAAACAATTTACCTATCTTTATTTTTGAGGAAAATCGCATGATACACTAGATTTATATATATGTTTATTTTATTTTCAGAACCGTATAGAACTACAGAACGGCAATGTTTTAAGTTTAACTTGGTCACCTGTAAGTTTAAATTTTCATTTTAATTGTATTTATATCTTTATACTACATTATAGTCATCAGATGCTTTTGTGCTTGACCTAAAATAAGAACCAGATTTAATGAACCAGATTGACAAAAGACAAATACTCTCTTCATCATAAATGATACTTAATACATGCATATACATATTAAAACTTATTCATTTTAAGATCATATAAGTTAAAACAAAAATGGACAAACCTTTTGAAATAATTGTTTTCTCAATGTCTATATTTGTTGGTTGTTTATTTGTAAAATTTGCCCTTTCAGATTCTAATGCATTCTGGGTAGTATTTTTAAAAGCATACACCAAAACGTTGTGAATGGTTAAAAATGTTCTAACCAATTGAAATTCAACCAATGACATGACGTTATATTCATTTTGTTGTACGAACAATGAGATTACCCATAATCCTATAGATTCTGAAAAGACATATATTTCTAGAAAGTTTGCTATAGCAACACTTTTTTAAGGCATTGGCCTCAAACCGGCTTTTTAATGGGTTAATCAGGAACAATACAATTGACTAAAAACAAATATAAAAGACCTCAATCAAGAAAAAAATACTAAAATCACAGGCCCTTGACATGGCATGGGCACATAAAGAAATTAACAGAGCTTTCTGTATATATTTCATTATTTCAGGTCTACAGTTTAAGGTTGCAATAGAAAATATTACAATTTTATGTGACAAACATGAAAAAACTATTTTTTTATAATTCCTGAAGAGACAATGGTTTAGTTAAAAATATCAAAGCTGTGATTAAATACATATTTGAAATAATACACATCTATAACCTATTTGAAATAATACACATCTACAGTTGCAAACTTTTCAGATGTGCTATCCAGCACTTTGATTAATTGTTTCCTGCCAATTTATTCAAACCTGGTCAGCTCCTTGTTTTAGGATGTTAGATTCACATTTTTTTAATTTTCTATTTTAAAGCATTTATAAAGTGTGTAATTTTTTTTCTAAAGGAAAAAAGTGCCAGAGATTTATATGCAAACTTAACAGGTCCTAATGCGGAATTGAGATTAGAATCTTTAAAAAGACTACAGAAACTAGCTACAGATAGTACATTTGCTCATGAGTTCATCAACATGCAAGGTCATATGCTGATTATAAAGTATGTCATCGATGGAAAAAGGTAAGTCAAATCTATGGCAGTTACAAAACTATTAACATACAGTACGCCCAGAGAGTTTGTAATCGCGAACTTTTATCACCGATTTCCGAGTGTAGCGGTGTGACACCGCGAATCACGGATTCTACTCCTAATTTCCTCCAAAGATTCTCTCCCAACACCGCGTGGCTGTTAATTGGTTTATTGCCCATCGGATGAACTGAAAATTAATGACGCGTGACAACATAATCGGATTAGCCAGATTTATTACCTTTGTACATTTAATCGATCTTGATTGCACCTGTGTGCTTTAAAATACGTTATTTAAATGTCCATTCATTGTCAGATAAAAGTGTGACATTTTTATTTAAAATAAGATAATTATTCTTGTATGTATATGCCCATGTCATTCTCATATTAAATAAAACATAAAAACGTATAAAAATACGAATAAAACACTTATTTAGTATTTTCATTATAGTCCGATCAGGTCATAATTTTTGTTTTTTCAACAAAGTTTCAACAAAGATGATTTTACCACAATTAGAACCTTTTATGACCTACTCAGTGAATATCCGGTTCATTAATAGTTCAATATTATATAATTAATATCAACTGGCTTAAAACAAAATGTTGTTTTTACGGTAATTTGTCCAATCTAAATCAAACCCTAGAGTTAATTTATCGGACCAACAAGTGAACTCTGTTACTTTCAATTTATTTTGAAATGTAAAATATTATGTTTCACTACCTCGGTAGATTACCGACTTGAAATATTTGAATTTAAAAAAGAAACTGTAAAGTGACAAATAGTTTTGTATGCAATGTGGCAGCCCTATATTCATAAATACTGAGATAATTCCCCGCCCAGACACAACACAATAATCACAACCTTATTTAATTATATGAAGAAATAAAATCATGTGTTTTTTATCTGTTATGATCTGTTATTGATCTTTTATTATTTAAAATAAAATTGGATTGGCGCAATCCGTATTTTACTGCTGTTAAAAGTCCTCAGCGAAATATAAAAAGAAGTATTTCAACAATTTATACTATAGAATATTAAAATGAAATTATATCGTACAAGAAAGAAATATGTAAAAAAAATGTGGATCGGATTTTTACGATCGACACATTTTCACAGAGGATCTCTACCAACGCCCATCAGGAACTGAACGACATGCATCCGGTTTTCATCTACCATTAATGTATAGTGTTGACTATGGAAGTATAAATAATGTCCAGGTTTATGTCCTCTGTTGACTGAGAAACGTATAAATAAAAGGCTGATGTTCGTTTATTCAGAAAAGGAATAAAATTTAGAATCCGGTTAATCAATTGTAAAAGGACCTTCTAGAGCCTCAATCTTAACGCACACAAATGTCAATCATTACATGAATTTTCCCACGGTTATCCAGAAAGGTCACCTGAGTTTACTGTTTCATGATACTATTTCCCGCCAAATAAAAATCTCGTGGACAAAATTGATGTCACTATTTTTAGCATTCAATATTGTGAGCGAAGTCAAGTTCAAGTTCAACCACGCACTGTTGATCACTGAGATGCGTGTCGTCTTCCCACGGCAATTAATTGTTTTAAAAATATTTAAAGATAACTGTTCTAAATACAACACAAAGGTTTACATTCATTGTGCGTAAATGAATATTATGCAACGACGAGTTGATGCAGCTATAGAAGTATTCCTGTTGTAGCCGAAATGTATTATATCCTAAAGTAATGCTAATCGTGAAGAGAAAATGCCGTAGACTTATTAAGCATAACGAATGGTGAATAGTATTTTCTTTTTTACTTGCATATACAAGTTTTAAGACACGTAATTTTCTTTAAACTCACTGCTCACATTTTATACCTTCAGCGTTAGTTTCCGTTTATTTTCACGCAAGTATGTCTCTTTTCGTAAGTTATATCAATTACCGATAAATAAAAAACGAGGTCATAATCAAGTATAGATTTTTTTTATAAAACTTTAATGCAATTGAAAGCATTAACAACAACGTTTTGGATTTTAAAACTTTTATTTTGTAATCGTAAAATGGAAATGGCGTAGAATTATTAGCATAACAGATAAGGAATAATATTTTCTTTTTTACTTGTAGTATAAAAAACTTTGAGACGTGTAATTTTTCTTTAAACTGCCCTCATTTATTCAGCGTTAGTCTCCGTTTATTGTTGCACAATTATATCTCTTTCAGTAAATTAAATATTTATTTACTGATAAAAAAACGGAAGTCAAAATCAAATATAGTTGTTTAAAAACTTGATTAAAATGTACAGAGTAATTTGAGGAATTAACAACAACGTTTTGCTTTTTATTTTAATCTTTCATTTGTTTCAAGCAATCAGATATAACCTGATAATCAAAAGACAGGAAATACAATTGTTTAATTACATTAGAAATCTCACATACCTTGACTGTCGCGTGCCGGCATAGATCAGACGGATTAGGGCAATTAATTACCTGGTGTCACACCGCGTCACACCAGACTGGGAGAGATGTCGCTAATACAATAAACAAAAGGTAGCGGATTTACGCGGAAGTCGGAGGGAATACTCCCAAATTTCTCCGAGAATTTTGGGAGGGATGTCGGAGTTTCCTGGTGTTACACCAGGAAAAATATCGGAGTATGGAGTTTGGGATTACAAACTCCTTGGGTGTACTGTATTGTGTTGTATCAAAGAATTCTAGGAGGTAAAGGCATGCTATTTCCAGTACCTTGGTTGGGACATCCATAATTGTTGCAGTAAAAATTCCTACCATAGAGAACCTTCTTTGTTGAATTAATTGTTAATTTGTTCTCATCCTGAAAATTTGTTCCTGGGGATTATGCAAACAACAATTAATGAATCAATCATATTTAGCCTACATGTTAAAAACTGTGATTAAGTCAGTTAGAAAGGAACCATTTAGGGTAAGTCAATAATAATTGATTGGCAGTTGTTTCAGCATTGATACATCTAATTTCCATGGAGTTAATATTAACCTGCCCCTCAGCCAATGTCTATTGACTTTCAAACCCAGACATAGTTTACAAGTTAAAATTTTAACATTTGCATTATACTATCAAAATAGCATACAGAGGAAACAAATCGTTGCTGCCTACAGTTAATGTAACATTCTAATATGACATTTTTATGCCCCACCTACGATAGTAGAGGGGCATTATGTTTTCTGGTCTGTGCGTCCGTCCGTCCGTCCGTTCGTTCGTCCGTCCGTCCCGCTTCAGGTTAAAGTTTTTGGTCGAGGTAGTTTTTGATGAAGTTGAAGTCCAATCGACTTCAAACTTGGTACACATGTTCCCTATGATATGATCTTTCTAATTTTAATGCCAAATTAGAGATTTTACCCCAATTTCACGGTCCACTGAACATAGAAAATGATAGTGCGAGTGGGGCATTCGTGTACTGAGGACACATTCTTGTTATGAATGAGTTAGCTGGTTTTTTTTGGTGTAAATGGAGTCATTGAACATCAGCTCTAACTGTGGCTTCAGAACATAAGCAGCCTACCTGGTACAGTGTTATGACAGTACAAGTGAAGTTTTCCATTATTTCTATATTTTTAAATAATACAAATGTAACTACAATTTTTAAAAAAATATTTATATTCCAGCCAAGGAGATCCAATGGCATATCAGCTGAAGTCTTTTATGGCCTTAATGGAACATGGTGTTGTTGACTGGGATATAATAGTGCCAGATTTTACTAAAAGGGTGGGTAATTTAATTTTTATACGACCGCAAAATTTGAAAAAATTTTCGTCGTATATTGCTATCACGTTGGCGTCGTCGTCGTCGTCGCCTTCGTCGTCGTCGTCCGAATACTTTTAGTTTTCGCACTCTAACTTTAGTAAAAGTGAATGGAAATCTATGAAATTTTAACACAAGGTTTATGACCACAAAAGGAAGGTTGGTATTGATTTTGGGAGTTTTGGTCCCAACATTTTAGGAATTAGGGGCCAAAAAGGGCCCAAATAAGCATTTTCTTGGTTTTCGCACTATAACTTTAGTTTAAGTTAATAGAAATCTATGAAATTTTGACACAAGGTTTATGACCACAAAAGAACGGTTGGGATTGATTTTGGGAGTTTTGGTTTCAACAGTTTAAGAATTAGGGGCCAAAAAAGGGCCCAAATAAGCATTATTCTTGGTTTTCGCACAATAACTTTAGTTTAAGTAAATAGAAATCGATGAAATTTAAACACAATGTTAATGACTACAAAAGGAAGGTTGGTATTGATTTTTGGAGTTAAGGTCCCAACAGTTTAGGAATTAGGGGCCAAAAAGGGACCCAAATAAGCATTTTTCTTGGTTTTCGCACCATAACGTTAGTATAAGTAAATAGAAATCTATGAAATTTAAATACAAGGTTTATGACCATAAAAGGAAGGTTGGTATTGATTTTGGGAGTTTTGGTCCCAACAGAATAAGGGGCCCAAAGGGTCCAAAATTAAACTTTGTTTGATTTCATCAAAATTGAATAATTGGGGTTCTTTGATATGCTGAATCTAACTGTCATGACTGTGTATGTAGATTCTTAACTTTTGGTCCCGTTTTCTAATTTGTCTACATTAAGGTCCAAAGGGTCCAAAATTAAACTTAGATTGATTTTGACAAAAAATGAATCAGTTAGGTTCTTTGATATGCTGAATCTAAAAATGTACTTAGATTCTTGATTATTGGCCCAGTTTTCAAGTTGGTCCAAATCGGGGTCCAAAATTAAACTTTGTTTGATTTCATCAAAAATTGAAAAAATGGGGTTCTTTGATGTACCAAATCTAACTGTGTATGTAGATTCTTCATTTTTGGTCCTGTTTTCAAATTGGTCTACACTAAAGTCCAAAGGGTCCAAAATTAAACTTAGTTTGATTTTAACAAAAATTGAAATCTTGGGGTTCTTTGATATGCTGAATCCAAAAATGTACTTAGATTTTTTATTATGGGCCCAGTTTTCAAGTTGGTCCAAATCAGGATCTAAAATTATTATATTAAGTATTGTGCAATAGCAAGTCTTTTCAATTGCATAGTATTGCGCAATGGCAAGAAATATCTAATTGCACAATATTGTGAAATAGCAAATTTTTTTTTAATTAGAGTTATCTTTCTTTGTCCAGAATAGTAAGCAAGAAATATCTAATTGCAAAATATTGTGCAATAGCAAGATTTTTTTTTTAATTGGAGTTATCTTTCTTTGTCCAGAATCAACTTAAATCTTTGTTATATACAATATACAATGTATATTCACTTTTTACTACCAACTGATAAATTAAAATAATCTTTACCATTCAGTGATAACAAGCAGTTTTTTTACATCTTAATATTTTATGATGTATTTAAATGAGTATTTATTGTTGCAAACTCCATTAGAAATTTTAATTGAGATTAGTTTTGGAATAAGGGAAAGGGGGATGTGATTAAAAAAATTGGGTTCAATTTTTCTCATTTGAAATTTCATAAATAAAAAAGAAAATTTCTTCAAACATTTTTTTGAGAGGATTAATATTCAACAGCATAGTGAATTGCTCTAAGAGAAAAGAAAAAATTTAAGTTCATTAGAACACATTCATTCTGTGTCAGAAACCTATACTGTGTCAACTATTTAATCACAATCCAAATTTAGAGCTGAATCCAGCTTGAATGTTGTGTCCATACTTGCCCCAACTGTTCAGGGTTCAACCTCTGCGGTCGTATAAAGCTACGCCCTGCGGAGCATCTGGTCTATATTCAGAAAGACTTGAAGACATATAAGATATTCTTTAATTAAATGTAGTCCATGTAGTTAATGGTAGATAACTGTAAGCATGACAATGAAAGTTTGATGTACCATTTTTGGAAAGATTGGAATTGTTCCAATTCTTACTAAAGGTACAAGCCTCCACAACAGAAAGATGTTAAATTTACCACTAAATCAGGAACTAATTCTATACACACTGACATATAGTTCCCAATTCTTCTGATGTCTGTATTCAAAGGCAGAAATGAAATTTTCGAATTTAGTAACCTCTTAAATAAGAAAATTTTTGTCTGGCTTGACAGAGTCAAAAAGCGAGACGTAGACATGCTGTTTCCGGTGGCGACAATGATGGCGTCAGCGTCATTAATGTATTAGTTTGTGATAAGGTCTAGTTTATGGTGAACCACTAGCAGTAAGTCAAAGATATTTGGTATGCAGTTGTATTAGTTTTGGAACATCTCATTACCATGGAGATTATTTGGCTCGCCCCCTCAGTTATGCTCTATTGACTTTGAAACTTTTGCTTAGTTATCATGTATAAGTTTGTGATTAGGTCAGTTTATGGGGAACCACTAGTAGTAAGTTAATGATAATTGGTATGCAGTTGTATAAGTGTTGGCATATCTCATTTCCATGAAGATTATTTGGCCCCACCCCCTCAGTCATGGTCTATTGACTTTGAAATTTTTTCTTAGTTATCATGTATTAGTTTGTGATTAAGTCAGTTTATGGGGAACCACTAGTGGTAAGTTAATGATGATGTGGCTTTTAAGGTCCAGCTATCCTGTCTGGATATTGAGGACTGATATACCTATTTACAGATTAAGGTCTGTCTGTCGTTTGGCTTTCATCATACTCCGACTGCAATGTTGTGGCTGTTACGGAGTATCAGACCGTTCTGCTAAGATGGCTGCTTGCATTGCCTCTTTTGATTCTATGCTGACAGGCGATGTATGTGGTGGTGTGCGCAGTAGGTCTGAGTTGTTGGTGTCAAATCCTTCATCAAAATCGATCCTACTGGGCTTGCCTCTGTCTGTTGTGGTGGTGTAGTAAGACAATGACAGGCCTTGTTGGGGTTATAGGGACTGGTGACAATATCCCTGTTTATTGTAAATTGCAGGATATTAACAATAAACTTACATTGGTGGATAATATAAAATTTAATTAGACTCGCAACAAAACAGGAGAAAAGCTCTGGGAGCATTGCTTTTTGTCCTGCTTCTAAAGCTCATACAAATAAATTTTATATGTTCCGACAAGTTGGTTTACTGAAATTTAATGACAAAATGAAACTATACCCAAACAAAATGGGTGCTTTTTTATGAAATTTATACTCTTAGTGTGAACCCAAAAAAGTACATGTATATATACAAAATAATTTTGTATATTGTCGGAACATATGAAATTTATTTTGTATATATACATGTACTTTTTTGGGTTCACACTAAGAGTATAAATTTCATAAAAATAGCACACATTTTGTTTGGGTATAGTTTCATTTTGTCATTAAATTTCAGTAAACCAACTAATCAATAAACTAATACATTATGCCTCTAATTTGAATATAGTTCCTACCGTGCCTGCAGAACAATAATGTTCGGGTTTTTACTTTTCATTAAAGATAAGTTTTTTTTTATTATAACTAAATCATTTCAAAATATACAAGTCAGTCAATTCTGCTGGTCTTTTGTATAAGAAAACAAAAGTTATGAAGGACGGACGGACCGATTGATATTGATATAATTTATTAAGTCTGTGTGGTATTATAAGATATTTAGATCCACTGTCATTGCACGATTATAGCCCTATTCAGCAACAAAAGAGAGCTGTGTCAGACATGCCAATCTAGTTTTTGTCTCACCTTGATGGAGTCAAAATGCAAGACATAGGTATGCTGTTGCCGGCTGCGGCGTCCACAATGTATTAGTTTGCGTGATTAGGTCTAGTTTATGGTGAACCACAAGTGGTAGGTCAATCATATTTGGTATGAAGTTGTATAAGCATTGGCACATCTCCTTTCCATGGAGATTATATGACCCTGCCCCCTCAGTCATGGTCTATTGACTTCGAAACTTTCGCTTATTTTACATGTATTAGTTTGTGATTGGGTCAGTTTATGGGGAACCACAAGTGGTAGGTCAATGATGTATGGTACACAGTTGTGTAAGCATCGGGATTCAGCATACCTCATTTCCATGGAGATAATTTAGCTCCTCCCCCTTAGTCATGGTCTATTGACTTTGAAACTTTTGCTTATTTTACATGTATTAGTTTTTGATTAGGTCAGTTTATGGGGAACCACAAGTGGTAGATCAATGATACTGGTATGTAGTTTTGTAAGCATCGGCATATCTCATTTCCATTGAGATAATTTGGCTCCGCCCCCTTAGTCATGGTCTATTGACTCTGAAAATTTTTCTGAGTTATCATGTATAAGTTTGTGATTAGGTCAATTCAAGGGGAACCATAAGTGGTAGGTCAATGTTAATTGGTATTCAGTTGTATAAGCATTGGCACATCATCATTTGCAAATATCTTTTCCATGGAGATTATATAGCCCCACCTCCTCTTATTGATTTTGAAACTTTTCTATAGTTTACTAGTTAATGTTTGTATTTAGATTTGGGAACAACTTATGATAAGTCAATTGTCATGATGGTATTTTGTATGCAGTTGTATAAGCATTGGCACATCTCATTTGCATGGAGATAGTTGCCATGTAACTCAGTCATAGTTTGTTGACTTTGAATATTTTCATAACTTGTGTAAGATGTTAAAGTATTGCTATTTTGATTTCAACATTTGCATAATCAAAATTACAAAAAGGCGAGACATATCTCTGTGATAACAGTTTATTTTCTGTACCAATAACAAATATAAATTATCATATAATTGAAGAATAATTTGAACGTCTTCATAGCATCAGATCTTTCACGGTCTTCAAAAAGCTGTACATGATCTTTCACGATCCAAAATGTCAATTTTGTGTAAATATTTCTTTTTTTGACCAAGTTTCAGATGATGTTTATACAAAATAACTTATGTGAACCATTTTATTCATTCAAATAGAATGCCCTTTTTGGACAAAAATAGTTTATGTTATTCGAATTTGTGAATAAATCATGTTTACATTTTTGATGACATTGAAATGTTGAGGAGCAATCTGCCTTTTGTTGTTTTGTTAAAACTATGTACTATTAAAACTGGATTTTCTCACATGCTCAGCACACTGTTGAAACATTTTGACAGACAGTTTTATTTTGTTGAAAATTTGTCCGTTTAATTAATAAAATTAGATTATTTACTGACATTTCATATATGTCTTCTCGATTAGATTTCTTTCACAATCCAGTACCAGAGCTTTCACAATGGTCTCGCAATACTTGACCACCGTTAGATATTCTTTCACAATCATTTCTCTCGATAAACTGAATGACACCTGTATCCTTGGTTACAAAATGTCAATAGTTAATATGACGGTATCCTTTTGAGAAAAAAATGTTAATTAGAAATGACAAATGTTGGGTTTGAGAATTAAACAAATCAATCACATTTTTCTAGCATTTATTCAAGAAATGCTTTCTTAACTACTATATTTTACTGGAACTCTGAATTTGTGTATTATTTATTTGACAGATAGTAGATTGCATCATTAGTCCAAAGTCAGGAATCAGCCCACTGCAGTCAGCTTTAGAAATTCTGGAGAATGTTGTGTTGCATTGGTATGAGAAACAGTTTAAAAGAAACATCTAGATTTAAACACCTTTAGATATATGGAAAATGCTTTTCCTAGTGCTATAATGCTTTGATTAAATTTTTTGTCTATTATTTTGAAAAATTAGTGACAAAGAAACTTTTTTTTAGAAAAATGATAATCAATGATTTTGTTGTTTTTACTATCTTCCCTAGGAATTCATAATGTTTTTTTGAAATATATGATTTAAGTCAAAATATATATAAATATTTTCTGAATACTTTTTTCAGCAGTGACATTACAAAACATCCAGTGATAGAGCAGCATATGACTCCAGAAAAGATACAGACACATTTACAAAGGTAGTGTACCAGATAGGGACTGGTTTAATTAATAGCTTACTTATGAGCTCATATAATGTCTTTCTGGTGTTGGAATAAATAAATTATAGCTATATATAAACCCTTTACAAACTTTTTCTTTGATTCCAAACAAACTTCCTGAAAAGAAGAGTTTTTTTACCCTTGAAAATTGAAAAAATTCAAAGTATTATAAATCTGCCAATTAAGATCCTTCAGGTTTTGATAAGATATTAGCTTGTCAGATACCAATATTTATTTGGCATTCTCCTTTGTTTAGGCCTTGGCTGAAATATTATCATGTATATCAAACTGGTCATTTTTCAATAAAATTGATATAATTTTGAAAGGTATATCAAGGGCCAAATAAGGGTTCTTATCATGCCACTCCTTCTTCAGTTTTAAGGCTAGATGTATATGGGTATAAGGAAGATGTTCATACATGAATAAACATTGTAAACTTTCAGGAATTACTGTCATATTTTCAGAAGATTAATGAACGGCTTTTTTTATACAACCGCAAAAATTGAAAATATTTTGGTCGTATATTGGTATGACGTTGGCGTCGTCGTCATCGTCCAAAGACATTTGGTTTTTGCACTATAACTTTAGTATAAGTAATCAGAAATCTATGAAATTTTAATATAAGGTTTATGACCATAAAAGGAAGGTTTGGATTGATTTTGGGAGTTTTAGTCCCAACCAACAGTTTAGGAATTAGGGGCCAAAAAAAGGTCCCAAATAAGCATTTTTCTTGGTTTTTGCACAATAACTTTAGTAAAAGTAAATAGAAATCTATGAAATTTTAACACAAGGTTTATGACCACAAAAGGAAGGTTTGGATTGATTTTGGGAGTTTTGGTCCCAACAGTTTAGGAATTAGGGTCCAAAAGGGTCCAAAATTAAACTTTGTTTGATTTCATCAAAAAATGAATTTTGGGGTTCTTTGATATGCCAAATCTAACCGTGTATTTAGATTCTTAATTTTTGGTCCTGTTTTCAAATTGGTCTACATTAAGGTCCAAAGGGTCCAAAATTAAACTTAGTTTGATTTTAACAAAAATTGAATTCTTGGGGTTCTTTGATATGCTGAATCTAAACATGTACTCAGATTTTTTATTATGGGCCCAGTTTTCAAGTTGGTCCAAATCGGGGTCCAAAATTAAACTTTGTTTGATTTCAACAAAAATTGAATATATGGGGTTCTTTAATATGCTGAATCTAACCATGTATTTAGATTTTTATCAAATTGGTCCACATTGAGGTTTAAAGGGTCTAAAATTGAACATTATTTGATTTCATCAAAAGTTGAATTCTTGGGGTTCTATGATATGCTGAATCTAACCATGTATTTAGATTTCGGATATTGGACCTTAATAGGTAAATGTCCAATTTAAAATTTTTAAGTTTTTAAGTTTAAGTTCTTAGACCACATTCATTCTGTGTCAGAAACCTATGTTGTGTCAACTATTTAATCACAATCCAAATTCAGATCTGTATCAAGCTTAAATGTTGTGTCCATACTTGCCCCAACTGTTCAGGATTCGACCTCTGCGGTCGTATAAAGCTGCACCCTGCGGAGCATCTGGTTCTTTTTTAACTTGTTGAATTTCAAACAGAAAAATAAAATGAAAATTTATTAGTCCCATTGAAAACTATTAGGAATTAAGAAATATTAGGGGTTAATGTCTCTTTTTGATCATATAAATTTCAATTAAAATTTTATTTTTGGTACTGAAAGAGTACTCAAGACTTAATGTTTTTATCTCAGTGATAAGCATGATTTTATATTTACTTTTACCTTTAATATATTCAAGGTTTTAGAATTACATACATTGTTAATTTTTTAACTTTCCTCAATATGTCATTCAATTTTAATTATTATCTTAAATCCTTCCATTCCTTAGTCTCAGTCTCTTATTTTGTTCTAATATAATAAACATCTATTCATTGATATTACTAGCTTATTGAATGCTTTTATATTAATTCCATTTTGTTTGTTTATAATTATTTTATTCTTGTATTTATTTTCCAGCATGATTTTAAATAATCTAGTAGCGTATATTGGATTATTTTCGCGTCTAGTTTTGTTTGGGGATTGGGCTTAAGATGGGACAGTCAAATATTCACTGTCTTCAGTCTTGTGCCACACATTCAAATGAACAGTGAATGTTCTACTTGGGTGAATTTCTATTTTGAAAAAAATATCCAGGAAAATAAGACACATGAAAATATTCCGATGTACGTGATAATTCCATTTATTTTGGTTTTTATATATGAGCCTTATGGTTTCAGAATTATTCTTGCACAGAGGTTTGTACATTTCTTTCTGGCTGTTAGCTTGTCTAACATGGGTAAAAAATACTAGCTGCCTGTCAAAACCCTTGTATATCATATATATTCTAGTCCTAGGTCAGATTATTGACAGGTGACCATAGGTTGCATTGAGAAAACATATGTAGGTGTGGTATAGAGACAAAAACGTATTGCTTTGAGAGTAAATTATGTGTATCTATATAATCTGCAACAAAGGTAGTCTAAAAATAGAGTGGTAAAGTGCATGTATAAGAAATACCCCGATCAACGAGTAGCCTAAAAATAGACTGGCACTATGCATGGGTAAGGAATATCTAGAAATCAGCTAGGCTATGCATATCCAGTATTAGCATATATTGTGTTGAACATTTACATGTTGTAGGAAGTTTTGTGTTTTCAGTCAAATCTAAATAATACAAAATACTACAATACAATGCTTTGACAGGCATTGAAATGCATTAAAATAGCACCAAGCAAACTTTCAATTTTTGACACAGAAAATAACATCATAGTAATTAGACATTTTGAAAATAGTAATATCACATATTGAATAGCTTAGTTTTTGCACTGCTAAAGACTAGAGTTGAAAAGCCTTTTGTCAAGTTAAATAAGGCATGCATACTTATGTTCAATTTGTTATGCTATAAACGCAGAAAAAAAGATCAGAAGTATTTGTCAGGCTTATTAATAAGGGGAAGGGGAATTGTCTGTCAGACAGGGTTCACTTGACATCGATCTCATTTTTTAAAGGTTAATTGATCAACATTAAGATCTGCTATAACGGGTAGTATAAAACTGATATGTGGTTTGATTGCCAATAAGTCAACTATCCAGCAGACCAAATTACCGTGATGTAAAGAACTATAGGTCATCATACATCCTTCAACCAAACACCAACGCCAGATTCTTGCAAAAAAAATCTCAACTCCTATACATCCAAATAAAGAGAAACAGCAACTAACAACATGCTTTAGATAAGCTGACTTGGCATAGGCACCAAATGTAATGGGTGTTACTATATTTTGTGTATAGAATAATTATAAGGTGTACAAGTCCACATTTATATGTCCATCTGGCAGGGATTCTCTTACCTTGACCTTATTTTTTATGGTTCAGTGATCACTGTTGCTATCCATTTTGCAGATACTATATGTAGTAGCTCAACTATATTTGCTTTATAGTACAATTGTTAATCATACATATCCATCTGGCTGGGGTTATTTACATCTAACCTTGACCTCATTTTCTTTGTTCATTGTTCAATGTTAACTTTTCCTAATAAGATTAGTTTCTCAGATACAATAAGGCATAGGTCAACTATATTTTCTATATAAAAAGATAAAAAGGAGTAAACATGTCTGTCACCTAGGTTTCATCTGACCAGGTTCATCTGACCTTGACCTCACTTTTATTAATAGTGTATTATACTTTTAGTATAAAATTCAATTATGTGATTTTACTCTTTTCTTATACTAGTACATTTCAAAATAATTACAAATGACAGTTTTGTATAATTGTAACAGGAAGGTAGATGTTAGAAAACCAGAAAAAATAAGTTCTCCAAGGTCTGTATAGAAACCAGTCTAGATCACATGAATTTCATCTTAATCAATTGTTTCATTATTTAAATGGTCAGAAATAAAAAAACTATTTTCTTCCAATGGGGATTTTTAAAGTTAAAATATTATCTCCCTTTAAATTTTAATGGTAAGAATATTATCTCCCTTTAAATTTTAATGGTAAGAATATTATCTCCCTTTAAATTTTAATGGTAAGAATATTATCTCCCTTTAAAGTTGGCTCATTAAGGTTTGTCATGTACTCCACAATGACACTGTTAATTATTGGTCGCTAAAAGAATTGATAAATTAAATAAAATTAAATTAAATTAAAAAAATATATCATGTTGTCTGTAATATGAATTTTCCATTAAGGAGTAATTGTTCCCCTATTAGTCTGTTAAATTGGCACTTTTAAACAAAATGTGCAGAAGATATCTTTGTTTCAAAAAAGAAATACTTGGCATGAGTGAAGTTTTATTCTGCCCAGTACGTGAATTTTTTTATCCCATTTAAAGGATCATTTCTACTGTTCTTGATTTAAAAGTAGTAGTCACAATGTTTTCTAAGTGCCACGAAATAATTATTCAGTTTATTTTTAGGTTTATATTTACTAAACTTTTTTTTTGTGATCGGTTAAAATTTAATGAAAGTGATCTGATTGACATATTACACTCATTGATAATAAATTCAAGTAACGTTTTGCCTGTCTTGAATTCATTAATTGTTGTGGATTAATATAACTTATTTGGAGGATTTTTTTTTTATTTCCAAAAGTTTTATGTCTTAAAATGTGATCTAGACTAAATAGTGATTGTATTCTTCAGTAGTATTGCCAGTTCTGTCATTTCTTTGCAAATATTGAAAAAAGCCATTTCTTGCTAGCATTAGGATTTTATCATGTTTAGTTTTGGAATTATTTTTGCAGCCAACATTAGTTGAGATATTTGATCAGTTATTGTCATATAGTCAATGATTTTTAAACTTATCTTGATCATGATATAAATGAAAATTTCCAACTTTACCTTATAAAGTTACAAATACCCCCAAAACTCACACAATTACAAACACAAAAAGAATGATATTTATACATGCACACTTATTCTTTACACATAATTTTAAGTTTTTCTGGGTTAAGCACACCCATTTCATATTACTTTTTTGTACTCCATTTGCACAACACATAGATTATCCCATTGTGAAAAATTCAGTTGAATTATTTCTTTGTTAACCAATTATTTGTTAGTTTGAACTTGTAGGATATAAATTTATGATTGATGTGTATTAATACTATATGCAGTTAATATTATGCATCATATTGTATACATTTTGAAGCAGGTTATGTATTGAATTTGATGGAGTTTTTCATTTTTACAAGTATTTTGGTTACCAGTACATTTTTCTTTATGTTTTTAATGATAGTCTGGTAACTGGTTGGATGTATTTTTTGGTTAACTTAAATAAGTTTTCTAGTATGATTATACAGAACTTTTATTGCTGATCTACATCTGAACATGACAATAATAGTAAAATGTATGTCCAGTAGTGGAATTAGAAATGATAGTTTATATTGAAGAAAAAAAGAATAAAATGTTATATATATTTTAGAACTGATTTGTATATTTTTTATCCATGTTAAAAACTTGCAGTCTCAGCAAATGTTATGTCCAAATACTTTTTCTACTTTTCAACAAGGATTTGTATCTCACTATACAAATCTGTGATACAAAAGACCATTGTTTTCTTATAAAACCATGCTATTTCAAACTAAGCATGATTTTATCTCATGGTTATCCCTCGTCTAAGGAACTATACTTTTAGAAAAAAAGAATTGTGGATATAAACTTCTATAGATCGCAAATAGCTACATAAATCAGGTTTACAGGGAAATGGTTCATTTTGCCATCTTCAGTAACCTGACAAGCATGCTTTCATATCATTGTGAAAGGTCTTTTGATCTGTTCTAGTTTCTTTTCTGGTAGAATTGACATAGATGCTTCTTAACAGTATTATATAAAAATATATGTATTTACTTGAGTTTTGGTATCATCAAATTCCACTCACAAACACTCTTGGAGAGATTAATAATAAAAGAATACAGATTATAATTTGATATAGCGAGGTAAAAGTACAAACATAGTCTCTACAGATTTGAAAGTTTTCAGCTGGCTCAGAGTCCCTTATTGTGAGATTGTCTAAATCATAATGAGATAAAATTTCCCCCAAAAAATTTGGCTTATGTCAAAATGTTTTCAATTGCATGAGCAAAAAAATCTTAGGATTTCACATCTACTGCCTAGAGATTCTTATAACCTGTAAAATAATTTTGAAAACAATATATAGGTCATTCAAATATTAGTAATTTTTTGAAATAAGAATGATTATATTCTGTAAGCTTTAAATCAGTAAAATATTCTGTCTTCTCTTTAAATCAGTGCATTTTCTTATTGCTAAAGCTTAGAGTAAAATTGTAGCAAGAATATAATTGACAGCTTTATGTGTGAAAGCAAAAATTGGAGATACATGTTAAATGTAATGTCAAATTGTCATTCAGTTATATTACAGAAAGTCTTGGAAGTTATGATCCCAGTTTTGTTTAAGATATTTATTTGAATGGGTACCGCAAGTTTTTAGTAAAGTTAAATTTGATTGTTTGATAGGTTAACCATATAATCATTATTATATTTGTTTACTGCCTAAGTTAGGAGTAAAAGTTGTCATTGTTGGTAATTCAAATCATGCTAAAAGTAGAATCACACAAATACTAAACTCCGAGGAAAATTCATAAAAGGAAAGTCCCTATAATCAAATGCAAAACCAAAAGCTCAAACTATTCAAACGAATGAATAACAAATGTCATACTCCTGACTTGGTACAGGTGTTTTCTTCTGTAGAAAAATGGTGGATTAAACCTAGTTTTATAGCTAGCTAAACATCTCACTTGTATGACAGTCGCATCAAATTCTATTATATTGACAACGATGTGTGAACTTGTAACAATTAAAAGCCTACTTGACTGAGACTAGGTCAATCTTAACTTAGTAAGGAAATTTGAATTCTGTTTACTGATATAAACATGTTGTAATTTTATAAGAGTAATGTAATTTCTTACCATGGCAAGTCATAAATGAAATACGAAATTTCATGAAATAAATTTATTAGTCATTTAAGATGATTAACTGAAATGAGATAAATTTCATTAAAATAAAATGGGATGAAAAACATTAGATAAGGTAGCAAGTGAATTATATAATGCCATTCTATTTAAAGATTTAATATTTGTGTGCAAAAACCAGTGTATTTAGTTTAGCATAATGAATTTAGAAAAACAAAAGTGTTAAGGATACATGTAAATATATTGTAAATAAAAATAATTGAGCTTTTTTTTTAATAAAGAAGTAATATACATCTTTATTTACAGTAATGAAGTACAGAAGAATGCCATAGCTTTGTTAAATGCATTGTTTATAAAGGCTGGACCAGAGAAGAGAAAGGTGGGTAAAAATAATACTCAAAATCAATAAAAGTGAAAAAGGGGTGTGTGTAGGGGGGGCTGAGGGACGAGAAAAACTTGATAAGACAGCAACCCAATAACAACAGACATCTCTAGCACAAAGTACTGTGTACTTGTGTATTGTATTAAAAGCTCTTATCATTCTTATTGTAAAATTCACAGCTTTCTCTTTGTGGTAAAATGATTGGCATTACCATGAAAAACGATTGAATCATGTGAAAGAACAGATCGTAATTATAGTGAAAAATGCAATTTCAGGCATATCCTAAAAAATTAGTAGGTAGGGCAACCATTGGTAAATGTTTCCACTTTAAATAAAACTATCATGAATAGTGAGTTATTCATTATGTACATGTACTCACTAATTAATCTAGACAATAAAATTATAATGCTTTCTTTTTGTAATTGATATGGAACTTATGGAAGGTGTTTATATTCAAAGTGGTCAAAGATAAGTATTTGCATCCTAAGGAAAAATACATTCACAGTCCTTAGATACATTCAGATTACTTTTCTTGGATTTTTACAAGCACATATTTTTATCCAACTAATGTACTCTTGCCATCTAAGGGCAGTTTGTCTGATCGATGCAGTTGATAATTCAATTGACAGTTTTTAATCCTGCAAAACTTGAAGTATTGGTTTATGAGTTTATTCTTGATTGTTGCTTCTAAAGTAAATATTTTTATTATTTTAGAAATTAGCAGACAGTGTGCAGAGCAGAACTTTCAGAAATGTGTTGATGACTGTATGTATATTACATTTTTTATATATTTTGTATGTTCAAATAGCCTTTTTGTTAAATGCTTGTTTGTAATTATTATGTATTTCTGTCACCATACTATTAGCATATTTCTGCTGATATAGACAAAGGAAAACTTGAATGTTTTTACTAACCCCAGGTCATGTCAAGGTCAGTCATCCCTGTCATAAAGGTCATGATATTGAAAAAAAATTATTGGATAAATTTTAAAATGAGGTATGTCACCACTCCCACCAGATGACTTTTCTTCACCGGGATCATAAATTTTTGCAGTTCTAATACATAATACATTTTGGGGGTATTTCATATGAAAATACAATAACAAAGGACACCTTTTGTTTTCATATCTTTTATTTAAAAAATGAATAAATTGAAAAGTTATTATTTTAATTCATTGAAACCCCTCCACCTCTTCCCCCCAAAAGTAACTCATAAGTGATTCCTTTTCTCACCAATATTTTTCAGTCTGTGTTTGGAGGTAAACTTGGATCAGAGATGGCTCATCAGCTGTATAAACTACAGACATTGTTATTAAATATGTATGAGGAAAAAATGTTGACAGCGGCTGATCCTAATTCACAGGTAAATCTACAGGGTTATTTGATATCAAGGAAAAGGCATGACACAGTCAAACATTAAAAATGGTTTTTGATCTTGAAGGTGTTAGGACTATATGAAGTGAAAACAGAAAGTAGGAAAATTAGTTTGACTTCATGTTTTCATATTTATTTGTTGGATACACAGGTGAATCATGAATTTAAATACTCAACACATTACAAATAGTCTAAAGGAAAAGAGGAATGAAAGATACTCTGGGAATTCATGTTGAAAATAAACAACAGACAATGCCATGGCTAAAAAAGAAAAAGACCAATAGACAAACAATAGTACACAAAACACAACATAGAAAACTAAAGACTGAACCCACAAACCCCACCAAAAGCTGGGAGTGATCTCAGGTGCACCTGAAGGGTAAGCAGAATTGGTATCCATGATATAAAAGAATGCAGAGAACTTTGTTTTCAAGTTTGATTATTTCATGTTTAATACATGTGGTTTGGTGAAGGATAGCTCTTAAGCATTGCATTCATTCATAAAACATTATAATATTGATTTTGTTAAAATTAAATTTATCAAAATTTAGTCATGCTAGTATTATCCTTTAGTGAATATTTACTTTCAATAGTTAAGATTTTTGTACATATTCATAATAAATTGGTTGATAAAGACTTCAGTTCAACCAATTCTTCTATTGTGAAGACTGGCAAAGGTAACCTAAATGGTTTTATATTTAATAATATCTTGGCTAGTTCTTGAAGTAGTCAAAATTTTGTATGACATCCACATTGATTTATTGGTAAAGTCTTGTGTAGATGCTTTCTCTTAGGTACTTGTCAATGTTTGTATATAAATTACTGTCTTTTGTTAGGAAAGTCTTTGTTTACTCATTAATTGATTAGATAATTTCTGGACACACTTCAAATAACTTTAAATTACCATAGCCAAGTGAAGTAACTTCAACTTTTATATGCTTTCTCTTTATATACTTGCTATATTTATAGCCAATGTTTGCAGGTTTTGAGTTACTCAACATATCTCTGTTTTATTCCAGAATGTCACATCGATCATTGAAACCCTGAGAAAACCTGTACTGGATATAGAAGCAGATTCTAATCAACTAGGAAATAGAAAATCTAATGTCTATAAGAAATTGGGATTTGAGGTAAATTATAATGAACTTAAAAAAACTGCTCTCAAAATCAGATTCAGGGTCCAGTGTTCTAATTATTGTTTTTATATCTCACTGTATTATATAATATTTTGTGAAAAACACATGTCACTATGATAAATAATTTACTTACTTACTTACTTATATTGTAAATTATCAGTTTAAAATATACACATTTTAATACTATTTTTTTTTCTAATTCTTTATTTGAAAGACAATTTTTTTTAGATTATGTGGTTATAGCATCAGTTGATATTTTTAGTACTGTAAATTTTATAGAATGTGTGCATTTATTATTGTAAATCCTTTGGCAAAAATGTGAAACCTAATTAATGTAATTGACAAAAATTAATGAAGGAAAATTACTACTGAAATTAGGACTGCAAATTTTTTCATATTAATAAAAACAAAACAATAATTTCTGAATCAACAGTAAAGTTATTTAGAGACATCATAAAATACACTTATTACAGAAATATTTAAGAATGTCTAAATTATTTTACAGGACTCCTCCCACCCAGCACAGGATTTTGTAAGGCATACTCCCCCAGGAATCCTGGCATTAGACAATGTTCATTATTTTGCTCAAAACCAGTCAGAAAATTATATAAAGGTAATAATCTTATGTTCTTTTCTCATATACATGCATTTGAAAGTAATTTTAACGAAGTAGCATCAAATCTACATTCTAAGGGGTTATTTACCTCTAACAGACTTTTTGAAGAAAAAGGGGAATTTTGTGTATTGTAATTGAAAAGGAGTGATATATTGTATTGATGCATGACATAAAATGTAATCATTTTTTTTTACACAAAGGTTAGAAATATGAATATCTTGGCTGAGTTCAGTTTCAACAACTCACATGTGTGGATAAATCATACTTTATTGGAGAGAAAGTTAGACATTGAGAGTTTAGACTTGTTTCATATATACATATATAGTGAAATAATTAGTTAAGGATAGATATCATTGCAGAAAAAGCTCTTTAATCTATTATACAGGTATTATCTGATTTCATTTGTAGGTGGTGTTGGAAAATTCCTGTAGAGAAGATAAACATGACTGTCCATTTATACGTTCCAGTATAATGTTAACAAGAGTCCTGTGTGATATACTCAAAATAGGAGAACCGCGTAAGTCATCTAATTATTGTGGAAACAGATACAAATGAGGATTTACTATTTTACAGATGGCAGTCATAGGATAAATTTTGTATGGTAAACTTAAAAAATAAATTTAAAAGCATAATGTGATCGCTTTATATATAAGTCTATTTGTTCCCAACTAAATGTTTCTGGAATATCCTTGTCTTGATTGATATTAATATTTACACATTGAAGCTATAGGAAAGGGGAATAAGCATAAATTTTTGGGGTAAATAGGTTTAAGGTCTCGTCTTGTTTAAAAGAATGATTTAGTATTTGATCAAAAACTTTATAATATTGAATTAAACTATTGTATCAATTATCAGATCTAGGCATTCACTACCTGTGAAATGCCTAAAAACTCAAAACTTTGAAATTTTATTATATGAAGTCCCCAACAGTGCTCCAGCTAGAATTCAAAAGGGGCAGGGTGCCAGTGGAGGGCAGGGCACTTTTTATGATAGGAGAAGGCACTGCTCATTTCTAATGTCTACGTCCCTGCGTCACGGTATCACAAGTTCACATATTTTTTTACTGTATATATTGTCAATAAAGATGCATAAGTTGTTGTTATGATTATTTATTCTATAAAATTTGCATAAGAAAAGTCATTCATACTACATGTTCATATAACATGGCAATACACATTCATACTATTAACCAAAAGAGGAAAAATAAACTTACTATTCTCCCCCACCCCCTCTCCTTCCAAAAAGAAAGAACATAAACTAAACATCTCATAGTTTACCATACATGTACATGACAGAGTAGTTGTATTTCTAAATTTTCATCTAGAGCTTGGCCCTCAAAACCTTTTTTATTGTTTGTGTTTAGGAATATATTATTTAGTGTAGCTTCATCATGTTGATTTGTGATGAGAGTTTAACTACACACTTCCATTTTTGTAAGACCCTGTTCACACTAGCATTTTTTTTTTATCAATCTAATTTGAATCGATCTAAATAAAACCAGTTAGCGTTCACATTATCTTTAATCATATCGATCTCTATCGGTCTAATATGAACCACTGCGTTCACACTACAATTAAAAACGCAATCGATCTAACCTTGTTACCCGTAAAACTGTAAACACTGTGTATAAATAGAACTGATTTATCAAATTCACGTGCTGATACACTGATACACACACTTGGGAAAAAAAATGGATAAAGTTATTGTTTCTCTTGAATCACGATTTAAAATTTTGATACTTGTGTTTTCTTTAATTTTGAAAAAAATGACTGTAGCAACGAAGTTACAACACGACGCCGGAAATACTGCGGTTCCTGCAAAGAAAAAAATCAACATAGAAGACACAGATTTCGCAAATCTACACTATGGCGAAGACAACATGTTTACAGTTTGTTTTAAAGGTCTTTTAACAGAGAAATAACGAACCTCTGAGATAGTTTTGCCGCTATACATGCGCATACGTTATTTTCGATTCAATCGTACTAGTTTAAACCGATCTCTGCGTTCACATCTAAAGTAAGATCGGTTTACTTTAGATCGATTCAAACTAAACTACCTCTTTTGGTGTTTTAGTTTAAACCGATTGAAGATCGATTCAATGCGTTCACATTAGCCCTTTAACCGATCTAAAGTGAACCGGTCTAGTTCAAATCGATAAAAATGTCCTAGTATGAACGGGGTCTAAGTTGATAGCTTGACATCATTCAAACAATTAATTTATTCATATTTCTTAATTGAGAATGTATAAAACATGGATTGCCAAAAGTATGATTATCAAAAATTAATTGCAATATATTTTTTTGTATGTTCAAAGACAGTTAGTATCCTTAAGGTAACATTCTTATATAATTTTGTATTCAATTGGTTATTTTTCCTATTTTTAGTGCTAGATAATATTTTAGGAGCACAAATTTGTAATAAGCTTTTTCAGGGGAAGTAACTCCAAAATTGATTTCCAACATTTTTACGTCTGCTTGTCGCTCACAAGTTGAGATGGACGATGTTTCTGTGAAGGCAAAGTTGATTACTTCAATTCAATTCTAAATTCATGAACGTCTTCATTCATACACTCTTCCATTGTGACTTGGAGATCGAAAAGAAAATCTTCAAGATATAAAAGAAATGCGATCTGATTACCAATAGGACAATTGTCTACCAAAAACCAAAGGATGAGGATGTCAATAATTATAGGGCCTTATGCATGAGCACTGAGCATGGAATAATTTGCCATTGTCTAATAATAAGTGGGGTATACTTTGCATGACTTTGTATGTAAATCTTGCTAGGGCTGTTCCATGAGAACATACATAGGAATGAGGAAAGGCACTTTGAAATCCATACACAAGATAGGTGTGAAGAACAATAGAAATTTTAATGAAACTTTATATTTGCCTCTTTAAGTTGTTACTGCATTTTCAAAGTCCCTAGGTACAATGTATTTTTAATAGGAACATGTCTTATATCTATTAGTGAAATATTTGACACTTTATTTTTTATAGCTTCTGACGATGGGAAAACCTATTACCCTATGTTTTTCAATGATGACAAACCATTTGAGAAATTATTTTGTATATGTATACAGCTTCTTAATAAAACATGGAGAGAAATGAGAGCCTCAGAGGAAGATTTTCCTAAGGTAGATAAAACTTGATCAAAGGAGTAAGTTCGGTAAGGGCCATATTTGACCCCAAATATAAAGTTCATAGTTACAAGACAACAAATGGTTTAAGTTGCCTTAAAGACATGTGAGAAAGTTAAACAGAAGTTTAATTCTAACACGTTGATTTTTACATCCCAAAAAGGTCAAGATAAGGGATTTTGGTGAAATTTGACAAAATCAGCTTGATTTCAACCAAATTAAGGACCAGGAAACACAGAGCGCAGGCGTCAACAAACTTAATATTCAAATAAGACATGTGAAATGTCTTCACAAACATCATTTAAAAGATCTTTGTTGTCGACATATGCGCTCTATGTTTCTTATTCAATCTTCTATGGAAATTTACCCATTTTCATTGATTTTTTCGTGAAAAATGAATATGAGTTCAAATTATGACGTCATAATGAAACGCAGAAATGTAAAATTTTCAACAAAATTGCTTATTTCCTATCTAGTCACTGTATTAGCTATAATTTATTGTGATATATGTTATTAAATCCAAATTTGAAATTTACGCAAAAAAAGGGGGCCATTTTAGGACCTTACCGAACATACTCCTTTACATGTTTTAATATGATAGTGTGTTAATGTTGTTTTTATGATGTTTTAATGATTTTCCCTTAACATTTGTATCCTTTTGGGGTTTTTTTTGTAAGCAATTTATTTTAAAATGTTCTAGGATGTATTTACATTGAAGATGTGCACCATACTTCTTTAAGATCTGTGTCCTGTTTTAGCTTATATCTCATGGGAGAATGCAGTCTTCCCTAATTTTGTTAGAATTCAATGAACGTTTTATACTAGCATTCAAGAAGATGTTTACTAAAGCATGCTAAATAATTTTTTTATACAAGAGTTATTACTATTTATGTAATCTTTCAAATCACGTACCGTAGTAATTACAACCCAATCATTTGCGATGGATATTGCTCGTGCTTTGGACATATAAGGGACAGTTGAATCTTCTTCATTTATCCCATTTCATGACCTTTTACAAGAATTTGAATGAAAAGGGAAATGTTTTCATAGGGTGATTTTTTTGGTAAAATGTCTACTGTGAATAATTAGACATGTGCAAAATTTTTTATATATTTTTTCTTTTCAGGTACTTGGTGTAGTAAAAGAACAAATAACTAGAGCATTGCAAGTACAACCAAGGTCATTTGAAGTGTTAAAAACTCGTCTTCAGACACTAACATACCAAGACATTCTGAAACTCTGGGCAGAAGATCGACAGAAAAAGGAAGACTGGGAATCTCAGGCTAAACCTATCATGTTAGTTCTTAAACTATTACTGTGTAGCGGGTTATTTTTCGTAGGTGTAAATTTTGGGATTTTCATTAAAAAGGGTATACAAAATTTTTTGGCGGTTATTATTTGGTATATTCAAAACTTTATCAATACCTTTGCATATACACTCTTAATTTGGAGAAATTTATTTTGGCGATTTTGTTTTATCCTAAAAAATAAGTGAAAATCTACATCCCACAAAAGTAACCTGCTATATGGTATTTTAAGTCTTAGTGGAAGGGTGTTGTGAGTTGTACATCTATTATATCACTAGCCTGTCAACAGGCTAAACCTTTTATGTTAGTTCTATAACTATTATTCTAAGTGTTGCCTCAGTGAAAAGGTGGTGTGAGTTGTACATATTATATATCATTAGCCTTAAACCTATTATGTTAGTTCTAAAACTATAAGTCTAAGTGTGGCCTCACATTCTTGTTTTGTTATAAATCTTTAGGTACATTGCAAAGCTGTCTATTGTCTAAAGATAGTGATAAAAGTACCACTATCAATGCATGTAAGTATTTTAAAACACATGTAGAAGATTCTGAATATCAGACAGGAAGTCTAAAACAGAGTAGCAAACATCCTTAATTATTGCAATTACAGAAAATGGTGCATACAAACAAGGCAAACAAAATTTGAAATTGCATTTTTGTATTTTTGCAAAACTTATCCTATTATTATTTTTTGCAATAATAAAAATTAAATTTGATGTCTATGATGAGTACAATGTACATTCATAAATAATTAATGCATAAATTACAATTTATTTAATGTGATACTATTCTATTTCAGTGAACTTAGACAGCACATTACACCAGACATGTTAAACTTAATCAAACAGCAAAGAATTAATTTTCTCATGGAAGGGACAAATTTTCAAAAATTTAACTACAAAGGGAAAATAAGAGGTAAGCTGGAAGCATTTAGGTTACATTACATGAAGATGTTAATTTCTGATGCATGTACAGTGTTGGCAACATAGAATTAATTCATACTTGCTGAAAAGAGGAGAAAAGCATAGAAAGCTTGTTTTTCGGTCCTGATCTTAAAAAGCTGGTACAAATAAATCTCATATATTAATTCTTTGTTCACGAATTATATAATTACAGATAAGTATTGGTTTTGGAGACTTGCACCTAACTCTAAATCATTCCTGTATGCTGACTGTTCAGAGAATAGTGAGGTGGCACTGGATGATCTCACCAATAAATGTAAGTGTTTTAGAGCTAATTTCCCAGTGCATGAAAGCAAGACTTTGGTAACTCGTGTGCTTTGTTTGTATATTATACAATTATGGCCCGTTGAAAAGGTGAATATCCAAAATTGTCAACACGAGAAGGTTATTTCATTGAGGGCGCAGCCCGAAGTGAAATAACTTTTGAGGGTTGACAATTTTGGATTTTCATTGAATCTAAGGGGCCACAATTGTTTTATTATACCGAACTAACAGTGGAAGGGCATTCCCAACACTTACAGTTACTAGTCTATATTTTTAACATATTATCATAACACAGACTGACGTTTGAAAATGCATTTGTGTTCGATTTTCTCGAATTTACAACAAAAAAAGAATCTTTTTGTAAAATATTGATGGATTATTTATTACAAATATTTTACCCTGAGCGATTGCGAGGGGTTAAATATCAGCATAAAGGGACAACCTGTGGTAAAATCACGATATATTCAAGCCCCCATAAATTATTTCGATTCTTTAAGACAAATACAGAAATTCTTTTGGATCAAAGCGCTTTAGGTGGAGGCAAACATCTACCATACTCATAAATACATGCACTATTAAATTGGTGTAAAAGACATACATGTCCAAGACCAAACAAGATGTTGATATCGAATCGATATCGACAAACGAATACAATGTGAGAAAACTCACTGTTGATATCGACAATTTTGGTACGATATCGACAATTTCGGTACGATATCGACGAATAAAGTTTAATTAAAGCATTTTTCCTTTTAATGTTATACATGACGTTTGTTAATGTGGTTTGAAGTATTTCTCGTTTCTCGTCTTTTATACAGATTAGACCATTGTTTTTTCTCTTTAAATGACTTTATAATGGTTACGTCTGCAGCCCTTTATAGCTTGTTGATTGGTGTGAGCCAAAGCTGCGTATTGTTGTCCATGCTTTGACCAGTCATTGTTTACCTATGCAAATTGTGACCTGGATGGAGAGTTGTCACCTTGGCACTCATACTACATCTTATATCTATGACATCACTGAGTCAGCTGAACACCTGACAATTTTTTTGGAACAGTCCCCTTTGTTTATCAAATGTTCATTGCCACTTGGCTATATGAGTTTTTGATCCATTTCTTTTTATAAATAGAATTACAATGTATAATTACATTAGTTGCAATGAATTATATTGATTTCCCATTTAAATAAAATCCAATAATTTCACATGTGAAATAAACGTGGTTATTTCACTCTCTGACGTCATGCAACAATAGGCATTGTAAAGACGTCGATAATGGGGGATCAAAACAAATTGTGAATGCGTAGAAAAAAGATATAGTTCCTTTAAAATATGTTTTTACATTAATTTCTTTAAAAAAAGCCATTTGCCAATGTAATAAAAATAATAACTAATTATAAAATTCAAATATCAAAAAATATTCAACTCGTGACCGAACAACACTGATAATTAACTCATGCCCTACGCGCATTTGTGAATTAATGTGTTGTTCAGTCACTTGTTGAATACTTTTCTCTATTTGAATTCTTCGATTAGTAGTATTCTATAATTATTTTCAGTGACAATAAGTGAAATGAAGAGTGTACTTGTGGGAAAGGATTGCCAACATGCAAAGAAAGCCAAAGGTGTAAGTAAACTCAGCGTCTTTTTGCTGCTATTTTTGCTCTTGTTTCAAAAATTCCAGTAGGGAAAATATATTACATTATTGTAGTAATAAACCATTATCTAAGACATTAGAAGGTCAATGTCCAAAATGTGTTAAAACTTAAATAATGGTTTATAAATACAATAATGTTATTTTTGGGAAAAATATTTTGGTCTTGTTTTCAGATTATACTTGGTCATTCCTTTCTGAACATGTTTTTCTTTACATGTTAATAAATTGAGTGACACAGAAATTATGGGTCAGCAAATAAAAGCATAACAATCAAATGATGCATCTTTTGGCCATTAAAAAACCCAGCATTTGTATGAATTGCAGACTTACTGAAAATATATGATGTTAGTCTCATTATCCCTTTACTCCATGGAAATTATTTTTTTAACATACTTCATTCACATAAGATTTTTCAATAAAAAAAAATCATCAGGTTTAAAGTATTAAAATGCATTGTTAAAACTAATATTTCATCAATGAAATTCCAGTCAGATATTCTCATGAATAACCTGTTTATATTAGATACAACTTTTATTAAGTCTGATTCTCATTTGTCTTAGGCAAGACAATTTAACTGAGGCACTACACAGGTGTCAAAAGGCGTCATTATGGAGTAAAGGGGATGGCGCCAAAAAGCGTCATTATGGAGGAAAGGGTTAAAGTACAATCAGCCAAAAATGATAGAGTATATTTTATTGATGAAATAATACATGACATAAGGATTCAGCCTATATATAGAAATGAAAACACAGGGTGTTGAAATTTGAAACTTCCAAAAACAAACTAGCCTAGGCTCTGTGTTGAAGACCATATACCTTGACCTATAATGGTTTACTTTCATAAATTGTGACTTGGATAGAGAGTTGTCTCATTGACACTCATACCACATCTTCTTATATCTATTAACCAATAAAGAAAATAAGAGGTGCACTTACATATTATGGTTTATATCATTTTTAGAGTTATCAATACAATATACTAGCACATATACAAAGTAATCTATAAGTTTTATGGAAATGCTTTATGAAAGAATGTTTTTACTATGAATGAACTGATTTACTCGATTAAGGATCACTATATACTAGCTTGGTTATAAAAATTACTATGTTTATATTTCTTAATTAGTTCATTCTATATTTCAGGCAATCAACCTTTACTTTGCTATACAGCCCCAACCCTCCTCCAGTGAGAACCCTGAGAATTTTTGTTTTGTTGCCAAAGATGAGACAGAATTAGATATGTGGGTGGATGGTTTAAATGTATTATTAGGAAATGAGGTATGTTAGAGGTTAAATACTGAAATATTATGGTATAAGTACATCTTATTTTATTTCTAACTTGCAATCATTACATAAAAAAAAATATTTTGGTATGATGCACTTAAGGTATGGATGTTAAAATTGAGAATAGAAATGGGGAATATGTCAAAGAGACAACAACCCAATCAAAAAGTAGACATTAGCCGACAGCCACCAATGGGTCTCAAAGCTGCGAGAAAATATGGCACCTAGAGGTGGTCCTCAGCTGGCCCCAAAATTGAAATTGTGTACTAGTTCAGTGAAAATAGACGTCACACTGAACTCCAAAACATATAATTGAACTAGAAAATAAAAAACATACAAGATTAACAAAGGCCAGAGGCTCCTGACTTGAGACATGCACACAAATGTGGCAAGATTAAACACATACCTCTAGCTAAAGTAGAATAAAGAAACACATAGCAGTATGTATCATATTTGCTTTTTTGTTTTCCCTACATCACCAAAAAGTTCAGGTGCTTGATATTTTTGTCATTGGGCAATATTGAAGTTCTTGTAATATTGAGTATTTTATTCTAAATTACACATAGCTGCTGACAGCGTCTCAATCCAATTATCAAACTTCAATGTAACATGTTGTCATTAATTCATAATAATTATGTATTAGTTGTAAGATTCTTGTGTTTTGTATTCTTATAGATGGATAGTAGTCAGAAAAATAAAGATTTGGAACTTTTACTGAACATGGAGACAAAGATCCACCTGCTTGACATTGAAGGAATAACAATACCTTCTGAACCACCACAAATACCACCAGAACCAAACAACTTTGATTTTGTTTATACAAACTTTTAGTCAAACCAATACTTTGACCAGAAAAATAACTTTAATATACTTTTGATAAGAGAAAAGTGCTTCTGCTTCAAAAAGATCTTGCACAAGAAAGATTTAAATTTTTTTTTAAATCTGTGTCAAATATTATCATGGTTTTAGTTATAATAAGTTGTAACGTGCTTGCCAACTGGGAATAAAAATAATTTATAATCAAATGTACAACAGTTTCAAGTCTTCAATGCTCGAGTCTGTCCATATAACAAAACCAAAATCTTTCTAATACCAAAGGAATAAGAATAGTGCCACTTAATATATAGTACCTTTGTTTTAAAAATGTAAACACATGATGAAAATTATATAGCCAAATAAATAACCATTCTTTTTTTATTTGAGCAAAACCAGAACAATGAAAAACCAATATTAAAAAAGGAAATAAATTTCTGTAGTATTTAAATAACAGCTGCTTTCAACTTTATTAAAATTTTAAAGTTTCTAATTCCTTCCACAATATATGTTGTAACATATTCTATGCTTTATTCATTGTCATTTTAACAAATTTTAACAAGCATCATTTTTTATTGGCAATGTTCTGTCACTTATTTATATGTACTTCACTACTCGATAGTAATCTCATCTTTTTGATAGGTCATTTACAGTATACAACAAATTGAAGATTTTAACGACCTTGACTAGCTATACAGCCCTTGCAAGGTCGGAAAAAATGTAAATATATATATAGCTGCTTTTTTTACTGCTGAAAATTATTTTGACTGGTGCTATGTCTTTTTTACATGTAAATGTATTTTGTTTCATAAATATTAGGGACCACTAACACATATTATTATATTGTTGTGTGTACAAATTCATTTAAGATCTTATATATATTGTCTTATTAAAAAGACAATTTATCTCAAATCTGAATGTTTTTATATCATTTTGTGTATGAAAGAATTTAATATTTACTTTCATAATTTGTTGTGCAATATATTTTTAGATATTCTTAGTTGAAAGTGGATAAAAAAAAATTGCTGCCTAGTGGTGACTTCCTGTTTCAGAAGCTAATGCATGCTGGAAAATATTTCAAAAGTGTACATTAAAGCATCATGATTGGTTATAAACACCTGAAACAATTGAAATTCAATTAATGATGTGACGTTATTTTCATTTTTGGGTATGAACAATTGAATTACACATAGTACTTCAGATTCATAAACGGTCAATTGGACAAGAAGTTTTTGCATTGCCAAGTTTAAGAATTTGATGTTTAAAATTGCAAGAAATCATTTGCATTAGTTTCTCTAACAACAATTTATTTTTGTACAGTTGATGACAATACCATGAAACTTGTTTTATGCATATTGGCTGCACATGTTGATCTGTCTTTTGAAACCAGTTCTCAAAGTCTGTCATCTTCTTTGAAGCTAACCATTTACATTTCTTAAGTTGTTTATCATGTTTTATTCTGATTGTTAAGTATGATATAGTGTATCAACATGACATTATGTATATTATTCAGTAAATGTTTCAATACACAAGTACAAAATGTGTTTACAGTTAGTTTGTTTTTACTTTTGGGCAAATTTATATACAGAGCCATTGTCAACACCTATTTGAAAAGTTTCTGCTATTGGTGTTAAGCAAGATACAAGTTTATAAGTGAAACATTGATGGTGCCGTCAAGTTATAAACTGGACCCCTGTTGTGTTCACTTATTGCTACACGGACAACAGGTACGGCCTTAATCCCGTGGTCAGAATTCTGACCACAGGATTTAATAATTCGATGAGACTAGTACATTATGTGCTATGTTTATTATATATTATACTGATAGGAAATAAAACGAGAAATTAGCACATGTATAACCCTACTGAGTTCTTAAGGGGATGAAAGATACTGGCTCATTTTGTCAAGAACATGATAACATGCTTGTTGGTCCTTTACATGCGCTACCACCATGGGGTTAATTAACAGATACTTGTTTATTTTGCAGAATCACAGTATTAACAATTGATGTCAATTTCCTATCACTATAATTGGTCTATTTTATTAGCGAATTGTTGAATTGGTACGACTCGTCCAATTAATGCCAATGTGACAACGGCTCCAAACTGTTCCTTCGGTGCGAAGCTATAGATAGAACGGTGGACCAGTTTAGTCAAGTTATAGAGCATGTTAGAATTTCGTTACATTACAATGAATTTTTAACCAGTAGGGGACTATGTATTGCAATGCAATACTCACAGAATGCTTGTCTGATAATGCATGTTTTACCCTGCAACATTCTTTATGTCCATGTCCGGAATAAAGAGACAGTAAGTCAGTGGTTGTCATATGTTGCTGTCTGTTAAATTTCTTTATTATTTATTGTTTAAGAATAAATAAGGCAGTTGAATTTCCTGTTTGAATTGTTTCACATTTTTCAATAAGGGACCTTTTATAGCTGACTTTATGGTTTTTGCGTGTTTTTGAAGGCGGTGCAGGGACATGCAGTTGCTGAACATCCAAGTCATATAGACTCTGATGGATAGTTGCCTCAATTGGCGATCATACCACTTCTCCTTATTTTTATGCCCCACCTACGATAGTAGAGGGGCATTATGTTTTCTGGTCTGTGCATCCGTTCGTCCGTTCGTTCGTCTGTCCACTCGACTTCAAACTTGGTATACATGTTCCCTATGATATGATCTTTTTAATTTTAATGCCAAATTAGAGGGTTTACCCCAATTTCACGGTCCACTGAACATAGAAAATGATAGTGCGAGTGGGGCATTCGTGTACTGGGGACATATTCTTGTTATATGTATAAAGATCATACTCACAAAGAGTAAGAAGATAAAATCCATCTTTCTCATTACAGTAATTCTTTAATATTTACATTCTTCAAATTTTCTAAGATGAGATGTTCTTATAAAGAACAACTGGAATCAGACTATGTGTGTCACTCAGTACTGTTTTGGTGGAAGGATGCAAAATAGTTTATTTGGCTTCCTAGAACCCTTCCAAAAACACAGTCACTAAATCTTGTATTTTGATAAGTGGTTAGTTAAACCATGAATGAATGAAACTACATCATATGAGATCAATTAAATAATTTATTTTCTGATAAGGTACATGTCATGTAAACATAATATATTTAAAATATTGCAAAAGTTCAAAAGTTTAAAATCTGTTGTCTTTGCTGGTAAATTGTATTCTAAAATGAACCTACAAAATAAAAAGGATCTGTCAAAGAAAAGAAATGGTGAAAAGGTAAGCTGTTGATATCTATAATTGCTTACATGAAAATAAAAATGAGATGTCTGTAAAGTCACAAAAGTCACAAGCAAACTATTCAAATTAAAATATTGAAGTTCGGTTAATAAAATTTGTTGAATATTCTTTACTCTTCAATTTTCCACATGATAAGTATCTGTTTTTATGAATAGAAATAATCTTTTTTACTTAAGGAATGACTGTAATATTTTTTCTGTCTATGAAGAAATAACATTAAAAATGTGGTGCACACTGAATAACCCACGTAGCCGGTTATTTTAAAGTGCACCACATTTTTTGTTATTTCGAATAGACAGAAAAAAAATTACAGTCATTTCTTATAATTTAATTATAAATTCTATTTTGAACTGGAGTAAACCATGAAAAAACGTTGATGACATCAAGGTCACATGACTAAATTATGTCTATGAGCTGATAAACAAAACAATGTCAGCCAATCAGAAGACATGTAACATCCAAAAATTAAAATATTTGTAAATGATTATGCTCGGTGTTATAACACATCCAGATGTATCTTTTTTTTAAGTTATTCACTTTTTATGCCCCACCTACGATAGTAGAGGGGCATTATGTTTTCTGGTCTGTGCTTCCGTTCGTGCGTTCGTTCGTTTGTCCGTCTGTTCGTTCGTCTGTGCGTCCGTTCAGGTTAAAGTTTTTGGTCAAGGTAGTTTTTGATGAAGCTGAAGTACAATCAACTTGAAACTTAGTACACTTGTTGCTTATAATATGATCTTTCTAACTTTAAAGCCAAATTAGACTTTTGACCCCAATTTCACGGTCCACTGAACATAGAAAATGAAAGGGGGAGTTTCAGGTTAAAGTTTTAGGTCAAGGTAGTTTTTGATGAAGCTGAAGTCCAATCAACTTGTAACTTAATACACTTGTTGCTTATGATATGATCTTTCTAATTTTAAAGCCAAATTAGACTTTTGACCCCAATTTCATGGTTCACTAAACATAGAAAATGAAAGTGGGAGTTTCAGGTTAAAGTTTTTGGTCAAGGTAGTTTTTGATGAAATTGAAGTCCAATCAACTCGAAACTTAGTACATATGTTCCCTATAGTATAATCTTTCTAATTTGAATGCCAAATTAGATTATTACCCAATTTTTACAGTCCATGGAACATGGAAAAGGATAGTGCGAGTGGGGCATCCATGTACTTTGGACACATTCTTGTTTTATCCTTTTTTTAAATTTATTTGTTGTTTGGTGTTTCTTTTGCTTTTTATAGGGAGAGGTATTTTTTAGTTGACTATTTATTCAATTACATGTATACTTAAAGCATTTTCAATCTGGTGTTAACTGCCAATCTTTAAGTGATATAGGATGAGGTACTGACCTGAAAAGATAAAACTTATTTCAATATCTTTACCAACTAATGGTAAATACTAACTTATTTAAAACAATATTATCAGAGGAAATTAGGATTTCTTAAAAGATTGTATTCCTCAGTTTCCAACATATTTGAAAGGTTTAAAAAAAATGATATCATAAAGATAGAAGGTTTACCCTTAACAGTGCTTGTACAAAATCAGGAATGAATTACTGTGGATTAATTAGCATTCATTGGATAACAATTTTTGTGGATTTCTTGGGTACAGGGGAACTAGAAATTTAAATGTTCAATGAATCACAAAATTTCTACAGACTTTGTCAAAACCATGAAACAAAGTACCCACGAATATGAAAGTTTTCCTCAAACCATGAAAATTGGTACCCACGAAAATAAATGAATCCACAGAAGGGATCTTTAACTCCTCTTATTTGGCCCTCATATTCCATATCTCTATATTCTCTATTAACTTACACTTTTTTTACCTTTATACATCAAATCATTTAAAAAACTATGTTTAGTGTGCTATTGTAATGCTATTTTCACTATAAAGTTGCAGGGGGCATGTAGTGTTGCCCATTTCTGTTCTGAAATCAAACAGTTGGTGTCACAAACTGTCACTCAGATAATTAGTTTTCCAGTTTTTTTCAACATGCTTGAAGATATTTATTTGATAATTGGTGTATAGTTTTATCATGACAAATCAAATTTTGTCCCTGTCTGATGTTTTTGTACAGTGTTATGGTCCTTGGTCTTTGAAAATTTACTCAAATATACTCAATTTTTCAAACTTTTTTCTTCATGCTTGATGACATTGACCTGATATTTGTTTTAAAGTTAAGACCATGACAAGTTATAGATCAAGCTAGCATTTTGTTCGAGTACAATGACTTTTTTTTTTTTAAACATATTTATTTATAGTGGATTGGGAAACAAGTTTTGCAACTAATATTAATCCCTTTCCACTTTGCGGGTGCGAGCGCTGCCTTGTAGCAGCATTAGCCTGCTCTTTTTCAAAATCTACAAGGGTGTCTTTTACGTGCAAGAGATATGGCTCTTTCTTAACACAATGAGTTTTTAACAGGTAGTGGACTACAGAATACTTGTTTCGTAAATCATTTACAAAATCCAGTAGTCTAAGAATAGATATACTTACTTCGGTGTATGAGGTATTGGTATTGATGCTGACTGAGGTGTCCCAGGCACTGTACCTGAATTAAATTGAGTAATTATTGTTTCCTACAGTTGCAGAATTGTACTCACTGTGGAAACTATGATATTTAAATAAGGGATAAGTTTTTGAGACAATTATTTGGCTTATTTGTAGACAAATGTTCAAAAAGAAATACCGGTAATTACAATCCCAAAACATTTTGTTTGAATACTTAAAAATAGTACAGTGTTACATAATGACATTAAAACATTTTTTGTGCAAGACCAAATGTTTGGAAAGCCTTAAAAGTTAAATGTTTTATAGCATAAAAAAACAAAGCAGTCAAATACTTCTAAGGTCAACTTTGCTGAAGGGAGTCCAAGAAGAAATTACTTTTATAAGCCAATTATCACAAGAAATCTATAAGTAAGTGTAAATGTGATTCTCTGTGTTTGACAAATAACACTAACAGTAAGTACTTACCTATTTTCCCTCCTGATGGAGGTGTACGAACAGATAATCTTCCTGGAGCTATTGAGCTATGACTGGAACTCTAAAATAAATGTCATCTTCTTTAAGATCAGTCTATATGAAACTGCTGTAAGGGTGACTTATCAATGAAATAAATCTATTGAATTTTTTGGTGATTTGATTGACTCTTAGAATTTAAACCCTGTTAAACTTTAATTGACATTTGTGGTTTCTGGTGGTAAAATGATAAGTCACAGAATTTTTTTTCTTTTCTCCACTTTAATTAAAAGGAGAAGTAAAACTTTGGGTCATATTCGTCCCTGTCATTCATAGATAATAACATAAATTGTATGACAGCATATAATCTTATTAATAAGCTTAAACCCAAACTTCAATGTTTAATTTAAGTGCAGACATTCAATATTTGAATCTGAAAATCAGACAGTTTGAAATACATTGGAATTTAGAAACTAAAAGTATGGTCTCTTATAATTGGTCATTGCTGTCATGTAAAAGTAATGGGCTTGGTGAGAGTTGTCTGATTGGAAATCATACCACATTTTTATTTTATGCTATGGTTCAAAGGTCCGACCCCTGCTCCAAAATCAAAGCATTTATTTCTTATCAAGCATTCTTTTTTATTCAAAACTATTGGAACATCTCGGTGGTCTTGTGGTAGCATGGTTGCAATAAGTACATAATTGGTCATGATTTAGATTCCCATCTTGTCTAATCAAAGACTTCAAATTTGGTATTATAGTGCTGCTTTTTTACCAAGCACAAGCATGAGAAGAAGGGCAAAGACTGGTCAACCCAGAAGCAAATTAATGTTTCTAGGTGGGTTAAATTTTTAACTGTTTGTGTGCCTCTGAGTCTCTGTCAGACTCAATAAGTCAGTGTAAATTTCTTAATAGACCTGTTATATTTGCCACTGAACAATACAACAACTATCCACCAATCAAAACTGTAGACACATATGATATATATATTACTTACTTGTTGATGGAAGTACCCACCAATCAAAACTGTAGACACATATGATATATATTACTTACTTGTTGATGGAAGTACCCACTAATCAAAACTGTAGACACATATGATATATATTACTTACTTGTTGATTGAAGTACCCACCAATCAAAACTGTAGACACATATGATATATATTACTTACTTGTTGATGGAAGTACCCACCAATCAAAACTGTAGACACATATGATATATATTACTTACTTGTTGATGGAAGTACCCACCAATCAAAACTGTAGACACATATGATATATTTTACTTACTTGTTGATGGAAGTACACACCAATCAAAACTGTAGACACATATGATATATATTACTTACTTGTTGATGGAAGTACCCACCAATCAAAACTGTAGACACATATGATATATATTACTTACTTGTTGATTGAAGTACCCACCAATCAAAACTGTAGACACATATGATATATATTACTTACTTGTTGATGGAAGTACCCACCAATCAAAACTGTAGACACATATGATATATATTACTTACTTGTTGATGGAAGTACCCACCAATCAAAACTGTAGACACATATGATATATTTTACTTACTTGTTGATGGAAGTACACACCAATCAAAACTGTAGACACATATGATATATATTACTTACTTGTTGATGGAAGTACCCACCAATCAAAACTGTAAACACATATGATATATATTATGTACTTGTTGATGGAAGTACCCACCAATCAAAACTGTAGACACATATGATATATATTACTTACTTGTTGATGGAAGTACCCACCAATCAAAACTGTAGACACATATGATATATATTACTTACTTGTTGATGGAAGGCTGGTGAACCTGGAAATAAATAATGTATAGAAATAAGAATGAATAACTGTAAGATCCTGATTATAAGTAAAATTATAAAACAGGCTATTTGACAATAATGGTCTCACACACCAAAGCAAATGCATTAAGAGCATCAGTTGTTTATTATAGTGTAGGTATCACACTTTATTTTTGTTTTAGAGACAGAATGCTCATCCTGTATTTGTATTAGGCCAAAAAATTGTTTTACTTTGTGTAACCTTTCCTGTAGCTTTGCAATTTTCATGTGTATATATGTTCACAAAGATCACAGAGAAAATTCCATTACTCTGCCTTTCCTTTTGGTTATAAGTCATGATTCTTACATAAAAGAAAAAATAATGATCCTTATATTTAAAACACTTTAATGTAAAAACGAATTTTAAATTACATACCCCGTCTGCCACTAGGTGGTGTACATGATACTTTTCCTGAACTACTGGATGACTGGAACTAAAACATAAAATCCTGTCTTAGATATCAGCTCAAATTCAAAGATGTTTTCTATCTTAATTTACTCTATGAAAAAAAAATTGCCAGAAAGGACTCATTCCTTTTAAAAATAAGGTGACTACTCAAAATTTGATTAAACTTTTGAAAATATCCTTTTATGGTAAAATGAAATGATTCCAAGTAACAGCTTTTATGAAGTTAGAAGGATATTCCCATATACATTTGACTATGTTTCTGCAAGATTTGGGGTTAAGATTGCATGAAAACCAATCAAAACCTTATTGTTGCTGGCTTGATAGCTATAAATGAACAATAACATTGACACAATGAACAAATATCATATTATCTAGTTTTCACAAATTGCTATGGAAAAGATGTTTAAAGACTATAAATTTATGATTTACTTACAGACTGCATAAAGCCTGGTGAGCCTGCAATAAAAAAAAGTATCAAAGAAAAGAAAATGTATTCAATTGTTCTCTTTCAATTCATTCAAACATCTTGAAAAGCCTTAGGACTGTTCCATTAAAACAATCATGGTACCCAGGGAAAGTGCTGTCAAAATAGTTCAATCATCAAAAGAAGCAATCTTAGATTTTCTCTTACAGTTTCATTGTACAAAATCACCCACCCATATATTGAAATGTTAAAGTGCCTTCGATGGGATCACTTAAGGTTACCAACTAAATTACTATAAGCAACTTCAAAACTTAAAGTATTACATGTTCTATATGTTGAGAAACAGAATGAAAAATTACAATCTTGTCCCTTTAAGCGACATTTTACATGGTGGATTTACGGCTAGGGTCAGCAGTTAATTCACCAATTTTTCCTTCAAGTTTGTAACTCAATGTCAATAAGAAAATACAGTTTCAAAAACAATGTGATCTGGTAAATTACTAACCAACGATGGGAAACATCTAGATTCAGGTTATTTCATTATAGATTTTTCTTGATTCAAACTTCCACCTCTTAAGTTCAGCAGTTATTAGATGTTAGCTTTAAAAGCACTTGTAATACAATCTATTTTGATGAAATTAATTTTTTTTCAGATGAGTGTCATTTAAGAAAATGCAAATGGTACATACAATAGATCATTTTTTCCATCAGAAAAAAATAATCTTATTGAAGTCACATTACACTATTCAAGATTATATCAAAGCATATAATCATCTACAAATCATACCTCTAGAAACTGGGCTGTACTTTCCTGGAGTCATTTGCCTACAAAAAATACAGGCAAAGCAACATAAACACATTTAGTATCTTAATTGCATAAAAGAATCTGTTATCATAGAAAGGAACCTCAGTGGCCAAGTGGTCTTAGTAGTTCTGCTTCTGTAACCAGTTAGCCAGTCAACACTGAGGTTGTGAGTTTGAACCCCACCTATGGGGGTGTACTCAACTATAATCTTAATTGACTAGGAATGTCAGTTTTCCTATTGAAGGTTGGTGATTTTCTACAGGCACCCCGCTTCCTCCACCAATAAAAACTGGCCGCCACGAAATAGCCAAAAGTGGCACTTAATAGTTGCATTAAAACACCAACAATCAAAACAATGTTATCATAGAGCAATGAATAGATACCGGTACTTACAATCAAATACTTATTACATGTAAATCACTTACCTTCCATGTCCAGATAAACCCTGAAATTAAAAACAAGAGTTATTTCCCTTGATAAGAAAAAATCAATCAATCTCAGTAATAATTATGTTTCAACTTTAATTATTATTTGATATATCATAATTAATACACTCAAGTCCTTGTTTATTTATAATATATTGATAAGATTAAATAACTGTATGTGTACTCAATACTTTTATACATTTCCAAACATTTTTTGCAGAATGTATATGGCCAACATTTTATATGTAACCTATTCCTTGAATGCCAACAAAAATATTTCAATGGATGTTTATATAATAACAATAGGTGTTTTTATAAGTACTTACCTGATAAAAATAATTAGTGAACTTGACAAAATTGCAACATTTTATCACTTTTTGATTAGAAAAAATAGCAAAATTTTAGGGTTAAAACTATTATGAATTTAAAGAAATAAAATGAAAACATTTTATGACTTTTAATTGAAAAAAAAAAAATCAAAATTTTGGAATGGAAATGTTTATTAACATAAGAAACATTGGAAATATTAAAGACATTTAAGTTAAATACAATTATTTCAAACTAAAAAAAAGGTATTAGAGATTTATCAAATTTCATATAATTTCGCATAGTTTCATGTACATGTAAGTATATACATAAACTATATGAAGATTTCAACTAAACAGTTATTGTTTATTAAACTTTTAAAATCATCAGAAATAATTAAGTAAATTTTATAACTTCCAAACTGGCACTCTGCAAAGCTTGAAGAAAATCCAAAAAAATAGGGTAACAACATGAACAAGAATTCAGTCTAAGTGGCATGATTTTTTTATTAGTATTCACTGGATTTATACTATTTGTCCGTAACTGCGAGTACTCTCAGTTCTGTACTTAATGTCTTTTTTTTTTGTTCGTATAAAAAGTACACGGCCACGTCCACTCTGTGTAATATTTTTTTTTTCCCCACCCGATGAGTTAAAATTGAGAATGGAAATGGGGAATGTGTCAAAGAGACAACAACTCGACCAAAGAGCAAACAACATCCTTTTTCAACTGACGTGTATTTTTCGTTCTTTATATGCTATACTGTTACAACACTGTCACGGGTTAGGGGAAGGGTTGGGATCCCGCTAACATATTTATCCCTGCCACATTCTGTATGTATGTGCCTGTTCCGAAGTCGGAAACCTGTAATTTTCCCCTTACCAATATCTATTTATGAATCATGATCTACAAAAAAGGGTGCAGTATTATAACAAAGAAAAATATCCTGAATAAACTGAACATACTAAAACATAGTAATCAACACATCAAACAAAGTTACAAGAACTTCTATTAATACGGGAGGATATTACACAGCACACACATCTATAGAAATATTGTAGAAAAACTTCAAAGTCCAAAGAAGCAGTTGCAGAATTTGTGTTAATTGGAATTCCTGACAATATGACTATGTACATGTTGAGTTTGTGATGCAAGACTTTTCAAAGTTTCATTTTAAGAAAATCCATATTTGTTGAAGCATTTACAGCAAAAAAATATTTTCAACAACTTGTAAAACATGAATTAGATATTACCTGTTTAATTAGTATGTTTGTTTTCATATGCATGCAATTTTGTTGTGATAACTTCTTGCACCTATTCCTCGAACGCCAACATTATTTTACAGGTAAATAGTCGGTATATCAAAGGATGTTGGCATTCAAGGAATAAACCTGTATATGATGCTTGCCAAAAACCCTGGTTTTTATTTGTCATTTTTATGAATGCAAATTTTTGACAAATATATGATGCATATAAAATTTTTGCTCACCTTTTCAGTCATCAATCTCTTTAAGTATAAATTCTCCTCTTTTGTTTTTGATAATTCTCTGAAACAGATTTTTTCAAATACTTTTAAAATGTTTACAAATTCTGCAAAATTTAATAGTAATTTTTTCATGAATTGTAAGAGAAATATTAATGAAATCAATGGTCACAAAATGACAATTTTCATTTGTGGTATCAACACAGACACAGCTGTATCACTAAGAAAGCCTTGTAATATGTGAAAGGCTCAAAACGTTCAAGGCCTTCCATGAAAATCAGACACACAAATTATACAAATATTTTTATCAAGATTGATTTCTAGTAATGACACTTTTAAATTACAAAATTTTTCATAATAATAACCAACTTGACACTCATGTCTTATTTATGATTTATTTACAAGCTTATATAGATTTGATGAATCTTTGTTGTGGTATTTTTTTTTTACATTTCTGTGTTTTACAATTCATATCAAGTGGTTGTACACATGATGATCTCTTCTATTTTGTTGTGTGTTTTGTTCTTCTAAGCCACTTTGTCACATATTTTGTGACTGGTCCGTTATAATTTTCTTTTATAGTATGAATGAGGTATAAATAATGACATGATATAATACCTTTCCATATCTTGATATTGTGAAATAATCCTCTGTGCATTTTGTATAAATTTTTCCATTTTAGCTATCTGAAAAATCATAGGATAAACACATAAGAGCACAACTCAAGAAATCTTAATACAATTGTTAACAGAACCACCTTTATAAAAGAACCAGTAAACAAGAATTTCCAATATGAAGGGAAAGGTTGAGTAGGAAACAGGAGGCATGCAAAATTAAAAAGTTTTAACAAAACTCTCTATTTTCAAATAATTTTATCAAAATTTATTACGTGATAAATCATTGTCTTAAGGTCTCATTTAGATTACAGTCCCTACAAGAAAAAACAACCTTAACTTTGCAAAGTACATTACTACTAATGATAATAATTGCTTGTATTGTCCAAACTGACCTATAATTGTTAATTTTTGTGTCATTTGGTCTATAATGGAGAGGTGTCTCCTTGGCAATCATTATACCACTTTTCTTTATTATATTATATGACACTTTCTTTTAAGTCCAAACTTTCGGTACTATGATGTGTGACAAGTATGTACCTTATCTTTCAGGTGATTTACAAATCTTCTTCTGTGACTGTCTTGAAACTCCATCACCTATAATTATGCAGGAAAAGAAATGATACAGACTACTGATTTGCTACAAACTTTTTTAAAATACAATGATAAATATTTCATACATGTAAAGCTGAATCAAAGTTGTGGCTGTCTCATTGATGAAAGCACAGTACATGTCTATATTTTATCATTGATGTATTTAAAATGCTTTCAATGTAGAAAAAAAAGAAGTGTTTTCTGATATGCAAAACAAGAATGTGTCCAAAATACAAGGATGCCCCATTTGCACTATCATTTCCCTGGTTCAGTAGACCATGAAATTGGGCTGAAGACTCTAATTTGGCATTAAAATTAAAAAGATCATATCTTAGGAAACATGTATACTCAGTTTCAAGTTGATTCAACATTATCAAATACTACCTTGACCAAAAACATGAACCGGGACAGACGAAAGAATGGATGCACAAACTGAAAAACATAATGCCAATAAATGGGGCATAATTTTTTATTTTTTTCAATGGAAATAGTATTGATCATGATGAGAGAATACACAAATTATTTCTTCATGTTAAAAAATAATATACTACAATAGATACACAGAAGATCTGAAACAATGTGGTTGAAACCAAAAGTAAGGTTTTTCCTAATGATCAGTTGTTATTGTTGACTTTTTAAGTTTGATAGTCACTCACTGAATTAATTAGAAAAAGTTCGAAAAAGATCTGCATTCATAAATTTTTGTATTTTTTTTTTTTTTACTCTTGCTCTTATTAATTTATAACTATGAACATCCTCTTTTGTTTTGAGCAATAATCTACAGTAAAAGTTTTCCTTTGTTTAGGTTAATATGAATTTATTTTCTTTACCTGGTAAAACTTTTTGGAGTCTTTTTTGTGCATATCTGTTGGGCTTGTAAAAAACATTTCTACATCTGGTTTCATCTGAAATATAAAGTTATGTATGTTCCTTACGTGCTGACATTCTATGATTCTATAGATAAAAGAGATGTATTAAAAAAAAAAAATACATGTACTTGCAAAAATATTTAGTTACCGGGGTAATCTTTTCTTATGACAGTACCATGAAACATTCTATAATAACTCAACATTTCAACATCTGCAAGAAAAATTGAAAATAAATATTGATGTGTCAGATGAATGATAATATAACAGCTAAAGGGGAGAAAATTGATAATCAGAGCAATAAAGCGATGATCAAGTATATTCTGAGATTTTCAAACATATTATACCTATACTTACTCTGCCTGAGAGAGTGATCTTATCACACACACTTCCACACATAGAACATCTTTCATTGCATGCTGTAGGCAAATGAAATAAAAAAAAAAATCTATAACAGTAAATGTATTTAAAAAGTTGCCAATGCTTATTTTAGATGATTTGAAAGTTTCAAAATCACTTTCAGTCAAGTGACATGACAATAAGAATAATTCTTGATTCAACTGAATGGGCAACACCTTACTATTGTTAAATTCATATTTAATAAAATTGTAAAAGACATGCAATATGAGTTGTAAAAACCCTAGCCACAAATATTGTTGAAATCTAATTATCTTATTGAAAAATTGTTTTTTGTGAAAAGACAATATCTTCTGATTTATATATAAACATACCAACTCTTGAACATTTTTCACAGTATATGTGACCACAGTTTGTCAGACTAAAACCAATACCCTCACCAGGCTGTCGGAAACAGGTATTACAATGTAACCAATCTGTCATTACTGCATTTACTTTTATCTTATCCTACAAAGCAAATGAAATTTGGCAGTCATTTGTTTGGTGTCCTCAGATGTGTTGTTGAAAATGATAATAATTTATTTAACCCATTAACCCCAAATGACGCCTATATGCGTCATGGCGACAACCATTCTTTGATGGCCCGTATGACCCTCCATACCTTTTTTGAACTGCCCCACCTGAACTGTCATGCTAGCAGGGACTTCAACCAAGCAGTTCATGGTCCATAAACTCTTCTCAGACGTCTGTTTATGAAAATATGGCACGTTGAAAGCCGTTTAAGAGTTCAAAATCGGAAAAACGTGAAAAGTAGCCAAAATCAGGTGGGGGTGGGCATCTTTTGATGGCCACTTCTTAACTGGTAGTCATTGTAGGTATAAACTATTATCGTAAATGCATGCATAGGTGGTATAGGAACACAAAGAGGTATAATATGGCCAATAGGAATCTAGTCTGTAAAATCTAGGTCACCGTTTTGTCAAAAATCCGTAAAAACGGACATTTAGGCAGACCTGACTTGACGATAATAATTCGCCAGCAAGACACTTAAGTCCCATATACTCCCAGTTAGCATGCATGGACTGCTGTAACTATAGGGTAATACTTGAATGACAAAGAAACACAGTCTGGTTTAATAAATGTTCACCTCTCAAGGTCGTTTTAAAATCGGAAAATAGACAGGAAATGACCATTTTTCAGTGGGGGTGGGTTCAAACCCACGAGAAAATTTTCCACCTCCCACCCATGCCATCCACCCCCAAATTGCAATACATAGTTTAATAGATGAGCAGTAGTTACAGCATCAAGAGTCTGCTAATTTGCATATAATTTGCATATGATTGCAAATTTTCGGAAATGCCTGATTTTCCAGAAATCTCTTAGGGGCGAATGAGTTAAAAAACAAAATAACAAAAAAAAAAACCATGAAAATGATGCTATGACAATTTGAAACAAGAATGTGTCCCAAGTACATGGATGCCCAATCCGCACTATCATTTTCTATGTTCAGTGGACGGTGAAAATGGGATAAAATCTCTAATTTGGCATTAAAATTAAAAAGATCATATCATAGGGAACATGCAACTTTGTTTACTAAGTTTCAGGTTCATTGGACTTCAACTTTATCAAAAACTACCTCGACCAAAAACTTTAACCTGAACCGGGACAAACAGACGAACGAACAGATGCACAGACCAGAAAACATAATGCCCATAAATGGGGCATAAAAATAACATTCATAGATTACAAGTAAAATGACGAGAATGTTCATATAAGATTGTTATTGTTTATATAAACTTTGGAGTGTGTGAAACTAGAACCTCTTGCAATTGTGCATTCAACATTTTATGACGGGAACATTAATGTTGTCCAGTAATGGGGTACAAATAGCAATAATGTGTATCATATAGACCAATCTTAAGTTGTTATTCATAAATGAGTTACACCTGTTAACCAGTCGTCACCGTGTAAATGGAGTCATTGAACCATCTGTTCTTACTGTGACATAAATACATAATCATTGTGATCATATGTATGGGAACTTTCACAAATTTGAAAAAGGTCTGAGTATTTACGCAAGGATTTGTATAGTTAGTCTCACTATACAAATCCTTTGTCTGCGCCAAAAACTATTATTAAAAAATTACACTATTCTAATAATCATTGTTATCGATGAAATACATAACACTCAAACACATTGATTTAAAGGTGGCAGATCTTACACTGATAGTAATAATACTAAGTTGAAATGAATTGAGTCACATTCAACATGTCACTCTCATTCTTACTTGCTGTCAAAGTTCTGTTTCATTTATCTAAGTTTAGTTGAATTCTTATATGTTGAATAACTTTTCATGTAGAAATATCAGTATAATGGTATTTTGTGACCTCTGCAATTCATTATAATGATAAACCCTTAAACATATCTTGCAGTTTTTGTAGTCTGGGCGCTCTAAAACTTTTTGTCACGTGATGTATATTATTTTTTTTTAGATAAATCAACACCGGGAACAGATGCGTTGTCGATCTGCGTAACAAGGGAGATAAGTGTAACAGAAAATGTCAACAATGGTGCTGTCAGAATCCAAAACGCAAAAGATAGCAAACTATAGATAAAATGAAAATATTAAGCACACGTTTATTGACAGCAACACATGACCTCTGTAAAAGGTACAAAGATACAAAAAATTGAAAACTGCCAACGCATGCAAAACTCGTCCGTAGTTCAAGTTACTTGCAAATGTTCTTGCGTAACAAATAACCCTGTGCCTGTGGTTTGGCAAGAGGTCTGGGACCACAGTTATTTCGAAGTGCATTATTTTTAGACAATGAATTAAAATTTAAAAAATCCAATCTGCACTTTCTCAATAATTTATTTACAGTGTGTTGTACTACTTTTGGGAGAAATTAAATAGAAAACTTCATAAGCTTTTAAACGTACTAATGAGTTTTATACTCTGAGGTTTTATACAATAGCGATATAAAATTACCAGAGCGATCAAAAATACAGAGAGATTATAAGGTCAAGTTTACACTTACTAAAAACTAAAATATTGACAATTTTTATGTTAAATATGGGTCTTGAAATCTTTTAACAGCTTCCGAAAATATGCTAATTCTTAACAGTCGGAAACCCAGTTGAAATAGAACAAAAGAATTGAAGCTCTTTGTTAGAGAAGCCGATAAATGCTTACTGTAATGTTTACTATAGTGACAAAATTTTTAAAAGTTAATAGAAACAAATAAAATGACAATTTTCTTCTCAATTAGGAAGTGCTTTATTTTAAAAACACCATTTGCATAAGTTTTCAATTTATCTAAAACATAGTTGAGAAGAACAATTAGATATCAAATCAACGACATGGGTATCTTTCAAGTTGGATCTGAAGTTGGATGTAGAAAATGCATAACCTCCGATTTTTTTGAAAAAATTACCACGGACGGAGAACATATCAATCTATTAGGTCAGCAATTTTCGTGTCTGCCCTTCCATTATGTAACTCAAGAAAAAATTCCAAAAAAAGGGTAACAATTTTATCGAAAAGAGAAAATCTAGCGACCTTTTTATGTAAGGGCGTGTTTGAGTTGAATATTTTGTCTTGATATCATACAAAGCAAGAATATTTCATACATCGTCTCGCTTCAGATTCTATCATTTTTATATATCAAAGCTACAGGTTGACTTTAAAACATAAACAATCACAGTACTAAACGATGAAATATATGGGTCAAGTGAAATTCCTATCTAATGAATCACAAAAACAGAGTAGGTGTGTTCGAATAGCTATTTTTTTTACTAAAAGTACTTAAAGACAGTCTTTCAAGTTGGATGATGAAAATGCATATCTTCGAAAAATTATAATTTTTTGTGTGTAATAACTAGGGTTTATAGTTTTCAACCACTAAACAAATCAAGTCTGCCCTTCCACGAAATATTTAAGAATTTTTTTAAATGTTTATGAATTTTCGAAAATTCCACCTGACAACCGATCAGACAACAGTTTTAAGTTGAATCAATGCAGACAAGATCACAAACTGATGCTCATTTGCTAGTTGATACATTTGTCTTTTCAAATACAACTGGACTGGGTTGCACAAACGTCTATTAAAGTTAATAGTCAATTAAAAGTACACTTAAATTTAATAGTCTATTACTTGCGTTGCACAAAATTTAATTAACGTTAATAGTCTATTAACTCACTATTAAATTTAATTGAACGAACGAGCGCTATTAAGTCCTTAATTGTACATTTAAAATGGATGCCATGCAAGTGCTTGGATTACTTGTACCTCAAAATCAGCCGAAGAATACCGTGACAGGCTTCTCAACTCGATGATTTGACGGACTGAGAGCCTCGCACAGCCGGTGATATCCCACATTGTATGATTTCGTCACAAAAAGAATTGTTTTTGTTATTATTAAAATAATAATAAAAAGAAAAGATAAAAATTAATAAGTTTTTGAAGCATAAATGAAGATATAATTGTAATTCTATGATTAACCATTGTCATTATGAATCTATTAGGGAAACAATGGTTTTATTTTCAATACGGCAAGTGTCATTAAACTGAAGAAAAAACTTTTGCCCTTATCCTTGGAAGTATGCTTTGTTCAAACTGAAATATATTTCTTAGTATAAAATCCATTCTCCAAAATTAACAATTTTTAAAAGGCATGCATGGACGAAAGCATTGGACATTTGAAAACCTTTTATAACAGGGGTGAAGAATGTGCAATCTCCGTTGACGCTTTGATAAAGAGTGCTTTCTTTCACGTCCGCATTTCTATTAAGTATGGCATGCCGGGTTAACATTTTAATGATTACTACAGATTGGAGAAATGAATAACAGAACAGTGCACAATAACGTACAATAACATACATTGTTATTCGTAGGAGATAAGAGAAACTACGTGATACTTTTAATCTTTTTTTTTTATTATTTAAGATGGCATGGTGTATATTGTCCATAATATTTATATCCAATACATATTTTTAAAACAATATTTTTTTTGCAACTGAAAACTGTAATGAAGATAAAACAAAACTATCCGACACTTTGGTATATCTTTGGATATAAACTTAAAATAAATATCTGATATTCACATGGGATAGGGTTCATAATAACATAAATTATTGGACTTATTTGGGGTTGCCTAGATATTCCGACACATTATTATTCCGACACCCCACTGTTCCGACACCCCAATAGACCGACAAAGGTTAATAACTGCAGTTATAGAAAATATACTTCATGAATAGAGCTTCACGAAGGTGTGGATGTGGGTTTACAGAATAGAGAATAATGGGGGAAATTTAAAGAATTATAGAGAAAAATTGACCAATACCAAAGAATTAATAGAGAAAAATGAGGTGTTAAAATATAAAGATTGGAGAATAATTGGCAAAAAGTATAAAAAATACAGATAAGAATTAACGACCCCCTCCTCCGCAATCCAATTACCCCTTCATAAAATAGTTGGCACTGTCACAGGAAGGTTCCAGTTTTCATTATTCCGATTTACCAGCATTTTTTGCTGTTGTAAACTTGTTCTTACAGATTCCTCGTATGCATAGACCGCAATACATTTTACAAAGTTCTATTTGGTTTAACACTGTCTTTAGAGTTCAATGTATTAACTTTAAATAATTCACTCTTCAATTAAGTAGTGTATAAACATTGTTGTATATAAACAAACTAAACTAATGTTCTTCTCAAAATAATTTTGTAATGCGTGGATACATCGGACTGCATCGTACGATAACAATATTGGGTCAATGGAAGGCGTCCCAGAAAAAAAATAAAATAGCCTTGCCAAACGTCAAAATTATTTGGACTAGGTCAATATTATAATATTGTCAATGATTTAACTAGTCTTTGCTATGCAATAACAAATATGGCAGTTTTAAATTACAGCCGTAGTTTTTCTTCGTAAAATTCTACATCCAGCAGATCGATATTGGTGTCAACATTGAAAATTAATACACATTTTCCCTAAAATACGATGTATTTAAACTAATAATGTGTAAATGTAATCTCCATTGACGTTTTGATAAATAGTGCTTTCTTTCACGTCCGCATTTCTATCCAGTATGGCATGCCAAGTTAACATTTTAATGATTACTACAGATAAGAAACACAAATAACAGAACAGTGCACAATACCATACATTGTTATTCGTAGGACATAAAGAGAAACTACGTGATAATTTTGATATATTACACAGTGAATTAATTTAGTTTTTTTTTTAAATAAAGATGGCATAGTGAATACTGTCCATAATATTTATATCTAACCAAGAAATATCTGATATTGACATGGGATAGGGTTCATTATAACATAAACAATTATTGGACTTTTGGGGATCGCCCAGATATTCCGACACCCCACTGGTCCAACACCCCAATAGTCCGATAAAGGTTAATAAGTGCCGTAATAGAAAATATACTTCATGAGTAGAGCTTCGTGAGGGTGTTGATGTGGATTTACAGAATAGAGAATAATGATGGGGGGATTAAAGAATAGAGAAAAATGAGGTCCTAAAATAATGGGCAAAAGTATGAAAAATAGAGAAAATGGCAAACATTTTAAAGAATACAGATATGAAAGACCCCCTCCTCCCCAATGCAGACACCCTTTGATAGAATAATTGTTGACATGGTATTTGAACTATTCGTACCATGACCATATGCATATAAAGAAACTGAAAACTTTGCAAATTTTGGTATAAGAAAATGGGAACACATTCTACTAAAAAAAAAGAAATGTCATCGGCAGTGCAGTCTCTCTTCATAAAGAAAAATGTTCACGTAATCAGGGAACGACCATTTAACTTCAAGGGGGTTATGGTTTTTTCCTAAAAAAAAATATTCTGATCGCCAATTTGATAGAAAAAAATATTTCTGGTCAAGCAGATGAAAAAAAATATTTAGAATGCAGATTCCCCAAACCTTACATGTATATAGTGTTAAACAACACATGCAAACATGCGACACGAACATTACTCTAGCAACCAACACCACCCCTTTTGACACTCACAATGGAAGGTGCCAGTTTTCACTATTCCGATTTACGAGCATTTTTTGCTGTTGTAAACTTATTCTAACAGATTCCTCACAGAGAACGCGGCAAACTTTATAAAGTTCTATTTGGTTTACCACAGTCTTTATAATTGAACGTACCGCGTATTAACTAACTCTTCAATTAAGTAGTGTATGAACATTGTTGTATAAATTTAACTAAACTAATGTTCATCTCAAAATAATTCTGTACACTAAACTAGGCATCTCGCATACAATCGTCTAAGCGGTAAAGCCTAACTAGAACCTTAACTTTCTAATTTCTCTGCTTTGGGAGAGATACATAGCTGTGTATCGTCATGTTAGTTATTCGATAAAGCTTCCCAAAGCTTATTTAGTTTGACAAAATGTTCGCTACACCGCGTCTCATTCATTCTTTATTTTTAGGGGTGAATATATACGACCACTTTCACTAATACGTATTTACCGATCAACCGTGAAAAATTTTCTGAGCCTGCTGCAAACAAAATTCCTGGTGGTTCCTATTAAATACTAGTATGTACTTTCATTGTCTAGTGGCAGTTCAAGTGTCATTGACTTTTTTTTCATGCCGGATGGCAACTATTACAGGGCCTATCTATTGTTTTTTACTGTCAAATGATTGTTCTCGGCCTGAACATGCATGTCAATAATATTTGCCACTGGACATCACGCAAAATTGAAATATTGTAAGTACTTTATGATATGTTACTTGTATTATTATTATACCCCCGCTTTGAAAAAAAGAGGGGTATACTGTTTTACCTCTGTCCTTCCGTCAGTCCGTCAGTCCGTCAGTCCATCAGTCCATCAGTCCGTCAGTCCGTCAGTTCGTCCGTCCCATGAATATTTTTCGTCACATTTTTCTCAGGAACTACACTACCAGGATTTCTGAAATTTGGTTTCAGGCTTGATATAAGTCAACTAAACTGTGTGATGCGTTTTCAGATTCATCACTCAACATCTTCCTGTTTACCGAACACTTGTATCATTTTTACACCTGATAGCAAATGCATATTTGGACGGGGGTATCATCAGTGAGCAGAAGCTCACAGTTTCACTTGTTTTTAGGACTATCAGGAGGAATGTAGGTATAACTGATGGGATTTTTCTTTTGAAATCAAAATTATTTATTTAAAAAAGTTGTTGAATTATTCCATGTCAGACTATTTGGGGTATTGGAATATCATGGGGTGTCGGACTAATGGGACGTCGGACTATTGGGTTGTCGCACCAATGTGGTGTCGGACTAATGGGACATCTGAATAACGGGGCTGCCCCGATTTATGATACTTAATTTCTTCCCTCGTGTATTTTGCAATTTATTGTATCTTGTTTGAAATAAATTAGCGGCTAAGTTTTTTTCATGGGAGATTAAAAATTACTGATTTTACCACGTTTGTGCTAAATACTATAGTAATTTATTCGAGTTCCCAACCTTCCATAAACGAAGTGAAAAATAGACTTAGATTGAGTCAGACTCTCAAAATGGAAGATATAAATATAGCAGGCTGCAGTTGTCAATTTTCTTTTGTAGACGTCGACTATAAAATTTACATTTAAATTAGTAACATAATGGAATTTAAGACTAATGCTTTTTTATTCCCCTATTCCCCTCGTTTTTCGAGACTTTTCTATCTTTTTCAATACAACATATGCAATTTCTTGTATTTTGGAATTGGACATGTTTTGGTGTCAATTGAAAGTAGACCCAGGGTTGCGTTCAATATATTAGCGGCTACGTAGATGTATGACTATTGAACGTGTAGCTAGCCTAGCAGCTACGTAGATATTAATAGCAGCTAGGCTAGCTACACGTTCAATAGTCATAAATCTACGTAGCACTATGTAGCACTATTAAGCTGCTTCGATGTTGAACACAACCCCGTTGAAAAATGCTGAAATCGCTGAAATTGTTTTGACGTCATGAAAAATTGATGAAAATCGCTGAAATCGTGTTGACGTCATGAAAAATTGATGAAAATCGTGAAAATCATGATGACGTCGTGAAAACGATGAAAATCGTAATGATGTTGTGAAAAAATGATGAAACTCGCAGAATTAAATGGAGCTTAATTGACTATTAAAATGTTAATAGTCACTTAATTGTCTATTAGTTAATAGTATCCTTAAAAGTGATTCGTGCAACGCTATTAAATCACTCTATTAACTAATTGTCAATTAGATATTTAATAGTCTATTAGAAGTTAATAGTCTATTAACTTAATAAACGTTTGTGCAACCCAGTCCTGGCATATAAGGATCTTAATGGTGCAATGTGGATACATTTATCGGTTTCCAAGAGCAAAATTGGCAGCGCGTCATCCCTACAATGGCTTTCATTTCTACGATTGTGAAAATGAACTAGCATAATGGGGAGATAATTTTGACGAAGTAGAATCCAGACTGTTAACCTCTACAGCTGGACCTTTAATTTGAAATTCATGTCATCATGACCCAAATTATTTTACAGTGTAATTTCATCCCCCTACTTGTTATTTTAGGTATAATGCATGAAGAAATAAATTTAGAAGGGGTAAAAAACAAATTGCAAGTAACACAATGTCCACACAAGGGACTTTATTCACGGACAATGGAAATCAAAAGACATTAACTGTGTTCCCAGACCAAGAGGCTTACAAGAGGTTTCAGCCAACTAACCGATTCAGACACAAGTCATTTATCATGTTTTTGAAAACAATATTATTGAATTGCTGCACTGCAGTTGAAAAAAGGAGATAAAGCAGTACTTACAAATATAGAATTAAGAAAATATGGTGACAACACTAGTCCAAATGACTTAGAAATTTATAACTATCATGACTATGGGTCACCATTCAGGCATTCAATAATGAGCACCACTCACATTGCATAATATTTAATAGTATTTACATTATAGCTATAAAAGGCCATGAAAAGTCAAATGTAAAACAATTCAAACAAGAAAACTAATGGCCTGATTTATGTCCAAAACAATGAATGAAAAAATAAACATGATATACAATTCAACAAGCACAGAATAACAGGCTAGCTCCTGAATTGCGAAAGGCACATTATGATTCAGAATGTGGCTGGGTTAAGCTTAAATTTGTTGGAGCCAAACCCTTCCCCTAAACATTTTTTAACCATAAGTTAAGGTTCATCCTTTGGCTAAAATTGCTACGTTTTCACCTCAAAAATTTCTCAGAATACAGGAAAACCTTTGCATCTGGAAAAGTTTTAAGACATAGCATGCCCTTGATACATGTATATGTAGATAAAATTCAAATTCATTGCATAAATGTTTTAGAAAATTTAAAACTTAAGGGGGCACTTTTTTTTGTTTTTTTGGAAGCTTTATCATGTTTATGTTTAATTAGGCACTATCCCTATCAATAGATAACTAAATCATATTTGTTATTTGTAGAACAACAAGTTTGGAAATTCTGAAGATTTTAAAAAGACATTTGACAGTCAGTGAAACAGCAACAGCATTGAGACCATTTTATCTTGCAGTACATCCAGATTTTTATGGACAGTTTCCAGTAGAAAGGGTAAGTACTTGAGATAGTTTTTTGGATATGATTGCTTTCAAGCAATCTGTAGACTTATACCATTGGCTCAGGGCAATACCCTCACATCAACCGTTTCATTCTAAACATTAAGGAACAATACAGATTCTTATGATTGTCTTGGTTTAAAAGGTAAAAACAAACAAAGGGATTGAATTTAAACAACTTTCCTATAATGTTCTTCTCATAATCTTCATGTTTGATAAATCCCTTGACTTATATGCGTGTTTTTAACAACACGGAAAATCAGAATTAAGCAGTATTTATATTTAGTGTTTTTAAAAAGAAGTAGTTCCGGTAAGGGCCGATTTTGGCCTCAGATTTCAAGTTCATCTGACGAAATATTTTGGACACTTTTAAAACACTCTAGTGTCAATTTCAATTGATTCAATTCGTTTATGTGAAAGATTGTAACTGATTAAGTCATCAAAAACGCTCCGATTCAAGCTTAAATATGAAAAATTTATCAAATATGCAAAAAATCGTTCCTTTTCAGATGGTTTTTGTCAAAAATGAAAGTGGCCGCATCTGTGTTCATCTTCAACCTTTATATATGTTATGTATTATCATCAAATACAATTTACATTTCAATATTATGAATGAACGGAAACCGTCTAAAATTTTACTAAAATGCTAAAATTGTGAAGATTTTAGTAATTTAGCATGACTTAATGATAGTAGCACCCGATATATGTGCATTGTATTGTCAAAAACAGCCCATATTTGTGTAGCAGAAGTTTTCTACTTTCCAATTAATAGCTAAAAGGTTACATTTTCACAATTTTGTAAAACTGCTATATTTTGGGGCCAAAAAGGGGTCTCACTGAACCTACTCCTTTAGAAACACGTCATAGGGAATTCCCCAGTTTTGATAAAAATGAGAGAGTTCTCTGAATTCTGATAAATCTATTTCTGTCATATAAGAACTGAAGTGGAGTTTTTCTTATATGTTACCATTATGAAACTGATATTTGAGATTGTACTTCCATAAAGAAATAGAGAACCATCTAGGTCGTTTAATAAACATTTAATATACACTCTTGCTCCAGGGTTTGTTTTGGTAATTATGCGCATGTGTATAGTTTTCTTGACTTCAAGGGGTATTAGATTGAATGGTTGCTCTGGATTCCCCACTCGATTAATTGATTTATAACTCATGGGATCTTTTCTATGTGTGTCTGCTATTGAGGGTTATTGTTGTTGCATAATTTTAAATCATATGCATCATTTAAATTAAAATAAATGTAGTCCACATCGTAAAATTAGAACACCCCTTCAGGTGAAATGGAGTCTTCAATATTATCGTTTGGAGTTGTTTCCCTTCTGGAAGTGAATTCTGAATCAAAACAACACGTCGAGTATTAGCTCATCTGTTGATAAACGTTGTATTATATTAAAACGAATGCAATTTAAACCGAGAAATGAGAACGGAAAGGAGTCATGATCACTGACCCAAAGGAAATTAAATATTTAAAGAGTTAGGAATGGGGTTCCTCCTAGAATTAACGTAGAAAAGTAGGTGATAAGATACGACAGTGAAATACCTTCTCTCACTCTGAGTCTCAGTAACTGCTGTGGAAAGTAAACTTGGAATTGATAGTACAAAAATAAAACACAATAGGCCTAAGTACATTGTTCATACACTATTATCCGAGATTGGCTATTTTGTAACTATTCAGATTACGTAAATTACATTTTACATGTGCAGTTGAATAAGTTTTGAAAATAATATTATCCAGCTACATGTATACATGTGTCAATGAAACAACGGCAATCGTATCCCTCAGAGCAATCTGCTCTTTGATTGATATCTTGATGCTTAAGATAAGTCATTTTATATGCTGAGGGAATTGTATTATTGTTTGCAGTGACTAGAAGAGTTAACCAAAATGATGATGTCATAAAGAGAAATGGTATATCTTAAACCCCCCTAAACAGCAATGTCTAACACTCAAATAATCACATTCATGCAGCTGAACACTGTATAAAGTTGTGTTAAAAGTCAAATCATTTCAGTCCAACAATTCAAAGGGGAGATAATATAGCAAACAGTCATTTATTACATTATTATATAGAATGTAATTAAAATATTCTATAGTCAATGGAATTTCTCAAAAAGGTAGAACAGAAAATTGTGCAAGTCAGAAAATGAAAAATTATGTTTCAACATCTTGAAGGTGAGATAGATGAACTTGAATTTGCTTTATTAGCATGTCTTAGTTATATATATATATAAAAGTCTATAAAAACGACCAACCAGCAAATTTACTATGTACTGGATCGTCTAGAATAGGCGATACTATGCAGATAAGGAAAAAATTATATCAGTCTAAAGATTTGCACAACGGTACTGATAGAAGATGTTATAATACGAAAATGTTGTTATTAAATCGTGTTGACAAATATTTCGGCTCAACAAATGGCCTTCTTCAAGTGTCACAAGTTTTAACAATACTGATACATAATGTATAAGGTGTAAAAATAGATCAGTAATGATATATATATATATATATATATATATATATATAAAATTTACTTTGTTCATGTTGTTTCAGAGCAGAACTCATTTAAAGCCTTAACAAAGAAGCATTAAACCATATTTCTGATTAATTGTAGAAAGTAAATGAAGAATCCCTAAAGAAGTTACACGAGTATATAACTGACCTTCATAAAACAGGGAAAGCAAAGCCAACTGATATCAACTTTTATGTAAGAGGAAAACAACAAAATGGTAATGTCAAATAAATATATTGTAACAACATACGATTAATTCATTATTATTCCTTGATACCAATTTTTGTGGATTTCATTGGTACAGGGCAACCAAAGATATCACAAATGTTTAATGAATTACAAAATTTACATAAGAATGCATGCAAAATCTTTCTAAACTAGTTAGGAAATCCATGAGAAAGATTTTTTTCTCTCAATCCACGAAAATTGACATCCACAAATATAAATGAATCCTTAATATGATATTCTTTCAAATATTCAGTATATTATATGTAATAATGTAGTCTCTTATGTAAATTCTGTAACAGTACACTCAAAAATTTCATTGGAAACACTTAATACCTATTTCTGTTGTGGCAAAGTTCATTTGTATTTGTAACTATTATTTGAGAATTTTGCTATATTTTTAACTTAATACATGAATTGTAACATATAAAATAGATAAATACAAGTATGTGAACATGAAGTTACTGTCAGGAGATGTCAGATCCACAGTGACAACAGTACTGGAGTCGGTAGCTCTTCCATTAGATTATCTGGATACCATTCCAAGGGGACCTGTTACCACTAAAATTAGATGGGATTCATCCTATTATCATTTCACTGGTAAACAGAACCCACATGATGAGTATTACCAGGCTACCAGTAAACTACATACAGGTACTTTGATGTAAGTTGAATAACATCAAATAAGTGCATTAATTCAGATCTGCTACATATAACTCTAAAAGGAGATGATAAGGACATACTTGAAAAGATTATTTAACTCATATCTGGTAAGAAAGCTTTACAATGATCAATCTAGGGTAGAGATATAATCATACATACTATTGGTTTACCCATTGCATGTGCAAGCACCAAAAAAATAAATCATTGTTTATTTATACGGCTTTTCAAATAACAGGTTTAATAAAGATCAATCAATGTTACAGATTTGGCATACCGGTAAATAAGTATAGATTATAACATGGCCTTTTCCATATTGGCCCTGGTATCATCCAGAGACTCCCATATCGGCCTCAAGGCTTTAGCCGAGGGCCGATATGGGTCGAGGGATGATACCAGGGCCAATATGGAAAAGACATGTTATAATCTATTTATCACATATCTAAGTTCTGCAGAATAGAGACACAAAGTTCAATTATTACAATTTAATGAAACATAACAGGTAAAATTTTAAATTTTGTATCACAAAAGTGTCGTTAAGGACGCAATGACGTGATGTCATTTGGAATCAGGGCACAATATCAATATCGTCTTTTTTGCCCCGGGCAATTTTGAGGTTATTGCATATGCAAAACCCAACGTATTCGTAACAAATATGTGATAATAATTGGTATATTTGAATTGTACTTGTTTGAGAAAAAAATATTGCATGCTGGGACCCACAATACTAATAAGATAGCCTCTAAGTTTGAAATTGTGTGTCTTGAATACAACTAGAAGGGTTACCATGAACTCTGCATTTGATCTATAATTACTGCATACAAGTTTTATAAAACATAAAAAATATGTAGGATTGTTTTATTTTAGCTCATGGTTACAGAAAAAAGGGCCAGATGCCAAATTAAAATTAGAATCTAGTCAGAAGATACAGGAACAGATAAATGAACTTTATGAAGAACTGATAGATTTTGTTGGATTGGAAGATATAAATTGGTACAGTGATTGGGAAATCAATCATTATATGGGATGTCTTCGCTCATTTTCTAGATTTTGTCATAACCATCCAAAAGAAGTCAAGAATATTTTAAAAGGTAAAAATGAATTAATTTTCCATGCACAAACGCTGTATATATTTCAAAGTATTTAAATATAATTGGTTCACTAATATGCAAGAAGTACAGTTTTTATGACTTTCATGTATGTAAATTGTATTTGATATATGAAAGGGAAAGTTAGTATTTTGCAATAATTTTTTTTTTAATTTCTAGTTGTTTAAATCCTCACCACAACTTTAGGTATACTTTGTATGATATCCATGCAAATCCATGTTTTGAGAGTTTGTGCTCAGCAATGCCGCATATTATTGCAGATTAGAATTTTATTGACATTTATTTTTGTAACACACATGGTGTTTGTTCACATAGAGAAGATTAAATAATAAATCTGGTGTCACTTTACATGGAAAAATTGAACTAAGTATTATATTGTTACATTTTTAGGGGGAGGGTTGGGATCCCGCTTACATGTTTAACCAGCCACATTCTGTATGTATGTGCCTGTCCAAAGTCAGGAGCCTGTAATTCAGTGGTTGTTGTTTGTTTATGTGTTACATATTTGTTTTTTCTTCATTTTTGGTACATAAATTAGGACACTAGTTTTCTCATTTGAATTGGTTTTTTTATTGTCATTTTGGGGCCTTTTATAACGGACTATGCGGTATGGGCTTTGCTCATTGTTGAAGGCCGTACGGTGACCTATAGTTGTTAATGTCTGTGTCATTTTTGTCTCTTGTGGCAATCAAACCACATCGTCTTGTTTAATATTTGTAGAATGAGTTTTAAGTATTGGAATATAATATCTGATGTTGTTTTATAAAGAGAAATACTATTGAGAATTGCGACTTCTTATGAAGATAACAGTTTAGTATTTGAAAAATATATCTGATGTTGGTCTAAACAGAGAAATTGTATTAAGTATGGCTACATGTTTTATAGGTAGAAGTTTGGTATTTGGTAACAAGCCTGGTGTCAGTTTATATGGTGAAGTTGTACTTAGCAGTGGTGACTGTGATACAGATTGGATGACTGTGAGTTTTGTATCTTTAATTTTAATACGCCCGTCAAAATTTTGACGGGACGTATTCAGTGTTCTCCCCAGGCCGTTTTAGCGTCGCGGTACCGCGACGCTATATTTTTTCACCGTGATGCTATAATAATTCCCGCGACGCTATAATTATTTTGAAGATGCTATTTTACTTGTCCTCAATTTTGAACTTTCATCTATTATCGATTATGATCATAAAAGTTATATCACCTTTAATTGTAATCCCTTTAAGTCGGACACTAAAGGCAATTAAGAGATTAAATAGCTAGGTGTTAATTGCCCTCAGGGTGATAACTGTAAAAGTGTTTGGATGCGAATATCCCAAGCTGACACTTGTGACATGACTAATACCACGTGTCTGCAATCACCAATATCGACATGGAAAAATGCAATCACAAAACAATTCGAAATCAACGTTTTGTATTACGAAATTTCAGAGATTGAAACGATTTTTATTTTTTTTTAAAAGGTCGTTTATTTGTGCAACTCTCCAAAAATTACTTTCTTTCTCTTCCGGTAATACGAGAGCGAGAATTTTGGTTTAGAGCTAAAATAAGTTTAATACTTCTTTAATAAGTTATCATAATTGGCTTAAGTTTATGTTTAATCCATTTAATGCATTAAAAGCGTCTTATTCATTCACAATCTCTTGTCAAACAATGTTTATTCTCGGACTCATTTTCGTAAATTTTACTACGGCCGCCATTGCACATTTTTGTGTAAACTACGGATCGGAACCGGACCAGATATGACAAAAATCCGCATTTTCACGATAATGACAACAGATGGACAGTAGACAGAAAAAATATACCAAGAGAGAAAACTACGCTTTAACAGACTATTTGTTAGATAACTTTGTTAAAAATACATATGATTTTGATGTAAAGATAAGAAACAACTGGGACTAATTCATTGGGTGGCATGAAACAATGAATTTCATAAACATGATAAAAAAAAGTTTTTAAATTGATTTTTTTTTGCTTCTTTTGCTACTTTATCTTTACTTGATATTATATAAAAAGTAGTTAATTTTGTGTACTAGATAATTTAGTTTTGTATAAATACAGGTTGCACTGTAATGAACCATTCATTCATTTGACTTATTGTTGGGTAACTGAAACCACATATTTATTTTTATTTGGCACAAGAGGAAAAAAATAATTCTGTAACTATAAATGAATAAAGAAGACATAAACTGAAACAACTGTTTTTGTGGTTATAGTTTAATTGTATTCTCAGTTATGAATTGAACAATATAAACTAAAACATATAAAGGAAATGGAGCATCAACGCGACGCGACAAACGACATTAAAAAAAAATACAGTTATTTTTTTTTACGCAAAATGTGATGCTATCCAAAATTTCTGGGGAGAACACTGGACGTATTATGGTATACAAATGTCCGGTGTCCGTCCGTCCGTCTGTTTGTCCGGTGTAAACATGTCGCACCCTAACTTGGGAACGACTAATCTAAATTTCATGAAACTTAATATAGTTGTTTTTTATGATGGTCAAATGATCTGTATACTTTTTGGTGAAAATAAGATTTAAACTTTTTGAGTTACAGCACTTTGTAACTAAAACAGGGGTGTTTTGTTTTTTTCACATGTCGCACAGTATCTCAAAAACGATTCTTGAGTATTGCTTTAAACTTTACACACTTCTTAGTTATATTAATCTAAATATCTGTAAACTTTTTGGTGATGATTCAAAATTTCATTTTTGAGTTACTGAGTATTTTGTAAACAAGGGGGAGGGTTTTTTTTACATGTCGCGCCGTATCTCAAAAACGATTTATGATTATTGCTTAAAACTTTACACACTTCTTTCTTATATTAATCTAAAGATCTGTATATTTTTTGGTGATGATTCAAAATTTCATTTTTGAGTTATTGAGTATTTTGTAATAAAAGGGGGAGGGTTTTTTATATGTCGTGCTGTATCTCGAAAACGATTTATGATTATTGCATAAAACTTTACACACTTCTTTGTTATATTAATCTAAAGATCTGTATACTTTTTGGTGATAACTCAAAATTTTATTTTTGAGTTTTTGAGTATTTTGTAAAAAAGGGAAGGTTTTTTTTTACATGTTGCGCCGTATCTTAAAAACAATTTATGATTATTGCTTGAAACTGTACACACTTCTTTGTTATTTTAATCTAAAGATCTGTATACTTTTTGATTTGATTCAAAATTTTATTTTAGTGATATTTGTATAAAAAAACCCAGGGTGGGGGGGTTTCACATGTCCTGCCGTGTCTCAAAAACAATAAATGGTTATTGCTTAAAACTTTCTCAGAAATTATTTATGATTTTTGCATAAAACTTCCACACAAGACGTCGGGCGTATCATGCGCTCATGGCACAGCTGTTTATTGTAAAATATATAAAAGAAGGAGAAGTGGTAATATTGCCAATGAGACAATAATCGACCAGCGTACAAATGATGTACATATGGAAGTTTGCAACTACAGGTCATTATATGGCTTCAACAATTAAAAAACTCATACATATAATCAGTTATAACATACATGGACAACAAAAATTTGAAACTATTCAAAAAAACAAACCTAGCAAAATAGTTAATTTCCTTTTGTATTCTAGTAATTTATTATGATAAAATTTATTTATTGATGTTTGCAAGCCAAAAGACCTCAGAAATGTTCAGTATGATTTAAAGGAATAACTATACAATAACTTTTTTTAAAGTTTTTGTCCTATGTGCCAGCTTATGATGCAGTTTTAGAAAGATTACCCTATATGGAGAAAAGATTATCAGAACTTCTAGGAAATATTAAAATTGATCGTAGAAAGAAGAAGCAGATTATGATGGCAACAGAATATGAACTGATTCTCAATAAAATTCTCAATTGTTTACGGAATTGTCAGGGTGATGTTGATAGATATTTCAATGGAGAAGATTTATCTCACCTTGAACTTGTTGTAGAAGAGTAAGTGTAGCAGATTTATTTTGTGTAACAATTCGTTAAAATAATCCTTATTGATTCAGTTTTCATGATTTTAGAAAAACTGCATTTAATGCTGTATATTTACAATGTACTTATATTATCTAATACTGTGGGTTCATTATCATTCGGTGGATACCAATTTTTGTGGTTTCTGTTGGAACAGTTGAACCACTAATTTAATTGCTCAACTAATCACACATTTGCTATTGGGTTGTGTACAGACTTCGAAAAAACCACGAAATCAAATATCCTTGAAAATACAACATTTCCTCAATCCACAAAAATTGATACCCACGAAAATAAAAAAATCCACAGTATTAAAAATAATCATCTGCAAATAGTTTATAAAAAGTTGTACAAATAATTTTATACATAATCAAGTCAAATGTAATTTTAAAACAGGGGGGTCTTGATGCTGGGGAATCTAACATTTTACTTTAACAATATCATTTCCTCCCCTATAAATGTATATGCTGCACAAGTAAGTATAACAAGAAGATGTGGTATGATTGCACATGAGACAACTCTCCACAAGAGACCAAAATGACACACAAATTAACAACTATAGGTCACTGTATGGCCTTCAACAATGAGCAAAGCCTTTACCGCATAGTCAGCTATACAAGGCCCCAAAATGATTTATACATATATATTTGATATCCAATTAACTGCAGAATTATTTTATTTCAATATGTTTGAAGAAAATACAGCTCTTGGCAGGCTATATGGCCCTTAAAGAAAGACAGCATCTTCAAACAAAATCGATTGATATTGGCATACTGCTTATTGACTATTGTGATTTATGATAGATTATTTTATTTAACAGAGGATCAGCACCAATGACATTATCATCTAATGGAAAGTTTGTGACCCCTTCCTCTATACCTGGAATAGTGTTGGTTAAATTCATAGCCGAAAATAAAGACAAGGCCTATATGATACTACAGGATATGGCATTGTAAGTCACATAATATAAAAATTGAGAATGGAAATGGGGAATGGGTCAAAGAGACAACAACCCGACCATAGAGCAGACAACAGCAGAAGGTCACCAACAGGTCTTCAATGCAGCAAGAAATTCCCACACCCGGGAGGCGTCCTTCAGCTGGCCCCTAAACAAATATATATACATGTTCAGTGATAATGAATGCCATACTAAACTCCAAATTGTACACAAGAAACTAAAAGTTAAGATAATACAAGACTAACAAAGGCCAGAGGCTCCTGACTTGGGACAGGCGCAAAAATGCGGCAGGGTTAAACATGTTTATGAGATATCAACCCTCCCCCTGTACCTCTAGCCAATGCAGAAAAGTAAACGCATAACAATACACACATTAAAAATCAGTTCAAGAGAAGTCTGAGTCTGATGTCAGAAGATGTAACCAAAGAAAATAAACAAAATGGCAATAATACATAAATATTATGTATACAGGGTATAAAGTTTTATTTAAGTTTTTATTAAAAAAAAAAAAAAAAAAAAATTGGAAAGGAGACCTAGTATGATTGCCAATGAGACATTTTACCACAACAAGATTTCAAACAACCTTAATTCAATATATACAGCCTTCAACAATGAGCATTATCATTCTTGGAAATGCAAATTTTGTGGATTTCAAGCTTATAGGTGAACCAGGTTAATAAAGTAAAATTTTTCTATTCTCAACTGACAACACAGAAATAAAATGGCTTCAAGTTTAAAAGAAAAACAAATGTCAATAGGTTTGAACTAGTACATTTATTCTTGCATATTTCCATGTCTGGCTCTTCTTTTAATTTTTATTTGTTTAAGATTTGTGTATTAGTGAGAAATACATTTTTTTTATTTATTTTTTTTCCAGACAAGGTGGGATGGAAAAGATGTATAAAAAACTTTGTATAGAAGAGTTTCAGTTGTTATCACTGAAGAAAGAAGAAAATGTATCACCTCATAAAATGATTCATTGTTGTGAGAGGTTATTGTATGATCAAATCTTTCTACAGTCTGGACTACACAATTCTAAGTTAAATATAGCTCATTACTATGCACTGATGCATGATGGGGAAATGACCATACCATGGAACTGGACGAGTGATATATCATAAATGTTTAGTTGCAGTGTTTTTGTTCAAATATGAATTTTATTTTATACCCGTCATTTTAATTGTGTGTAGATTAAAAACCTTCTTTTTTTTTTATATACTTTTGCCATACCATAGTACACATAGTACATAAATATTATTTTCTGGTGATTTTATACCAATATGAATTTGTATTTTGTACATGGTATTTAAGAGTGTAGAAAATTGAATGTTTCTATTGAATTTAATTTATATACCTTAAGTAAAAAAACATGATGACCACTTTATAAATGGTCAGATATTTTGATTTCTGTAATAAATTTGAACAGCCTATTATGAGGGCATAAATTTTTTTTTAAAAAAATAGGCAGCTAAATAAAGCAGGTATCAGTTTTTAATGTTTTAATTTGGCCAATAAAGGCAGTTATTGAGTGTCCAAGAACAAGGAATCCTACCACAACTTGAATTTGATCAAATCATACAAGGTTTCTGTTAGTGATAAAAGGATACAATTTGTTTAACATTGTATATTTTCGTAATCAGATGGAAAACATTAATCAGTTATATTGTAAACGGTAATTTACTCAGAATTGTCCCAGAAAATAAGACTGAAAACTGGAAGGCATGCCTGGTATCTTGCCTCACTGCTTGCCTGGTATCTTGCCTCACTGCTTGCCTGGTATCTTGCCTCACAGCTTTAGATTAATCCTGTCAGAATACAATTACTGTGGATTCATTATAATTCCTTGGATACTAATTTTTATTGGAGCCTAGGATCCACAAATTCAAATATCCAACGAATTACATATTTTGTATAGGAATTTGTGCAAACTTTGGAAAAACCACAAAATCAAATATCCACCAAAATGGAAGATTTATACAATCCACCAAAATTGAAACCCACGAAAATAAATGAATCCACAGTAAATTTTTATTGCATTTCATGAAGATGTATTGTGGAATAGCATAAATTGTTGACATACGCTAGGTAAATTTTTTTTATTGTAAACTACATATAAATTTATGCAAAATACTAATGTTTGAGTCAAAAATTAGATACAGTAACCAAACCTTTTTGATTTATATTTTCAATCTGGATAAAATTACTAATCAGAACAATTTATTTATTTGAACATGTACCCTTATTTTAGACCTGATAAGTGTTGAAAAGTTGATCAAACCTTTAAACCATATTCTGCTTATGTTAAGCAGAGATTTTTTATACGACCGCAAAATTTGAAAAAATTTTCGTCGTATATTGCTATCACGTTGGCGTCGTCTGCGTCGTCGTCGTCGTCCGAATACTTTTAGTTTTCGCACTCTAACTTTAGTAAAAGTGAATAGAAATCTATGAAATTTTAACACAAGGTTTATGACCACAAAAGGAAGGTTGGGATTGATTTTGGGAGTTTTAGTCCCAACATTTTAGGAATTAGGGGCCAAAAAGGGCCCAAATAAGCATTTTCTTGGTTTTCGCACTATAACTTTAGTTTAAGTAAATAGAAATTTATGAAATTTTGACATAAGGTTTATGACCACAAAAGAAAGGTTGGGATTGATTTTGGGAGTTTTGGTTCCAACAGTTTAGGAATTAGGGGCCAAAAAAGGGCCCAAATAAGCATTATTCTTGGTTATCGCACAATAACTTTAGTTTAAGTAAATAGAAATCAATGAAATTTAAACACAATGTTTATGACCACAAAAGGAAGGTTGGTATTGATTTTGGGAGTTTAGGTCCCAACAGTTTAGGAATTAGGGGCCAAAAAAGGGCCCAAATAAGCATTATTCTTGGTTATCGCACAATAACTTTAGTTTAAGTAAATAGAAATCAATGAAATTTAAACACAATGTTTATGACCACAAAAGGAAGGTTGGTATTGATTTTGGGAGTTTAGGTCCCAACAGTTTAGGAATTAGGGGCCAAAAAGGGACCCAAATAAGCATTTTTTTTGGTTTTCGCACCATAACTTTAGTATAAGTAAATAGAAATCTATGAAATTTAAACACAAGGTTTATGACCATAAAAGGAAGGTTGGTATTGATTTTGGGAGTTTTGGTCCCAACAGTTTAGGAATAAAGGGCCCAAAGGGTCCAGATTTAAACTTTGTTTGATTTTATCAAAAATTGAATAATTGGGGTTCTTTGATATGCCGAATCTAACTGTGTATGTAGATTCTTAATTTTTGGTCCCGTTTTCAAATTGGTCTACATTAAGGTCCAAAGGGTCCAAAATTAAACTTAGTTTGATTTTAACAAAAATTGAATCCTTGGGGTTCTTTGATATGCTGAATCTAAAAATGTACTTAGATTTTTTATTATTGGCCCAGTTTTCAAGTTGGTCCAAATCGGGGTCCAAAATTAAACTTTGTTTGATTTCATCAAAAATTGAATAATTGGGGTTCTTTGATATGCCAAATCTAACTGTGTATGTAGATTCTTAATTTTTGGTCCCGTTTTCAAATTGGTTTACATTAACGTCCAAAGGGTCCAAAATTAAACTAAGTTTGATTTTAACAAAAATTAAATTCTTGGGCTTATTTGATATGCTTTATCTAAATATGTACTTTGATTTTTGATTATGGGCCCAGTTTTCAAGTTGGTCCAAATCAGGATTCCATATCAAGTATTGTGCAATAGCAAGAAATTTTCAATTGCACAGTATTGCACAATAGCAAGAAATATCTAATTGCACAATATTGTGCAATAGCAATTAATTTTCAATTGGAGTTATCTTTCTTTGTATAGAATAGTAGTTGATAATATATGTTGGAAATTTGCCAGACATGACTATGATGTCATTTTCTATTTTTATTTGCCAATAACTTTATGTAAATAACTTCATTGGAAATTTGCCAATATAAAATGTTGCTGATGAAGCTTTTTTTATACGACCGCAAATTTTGAAAAAAATTTCGTCGTATATTGCTATCACGTTGGCGTCGGCCCAAATAAGCATTTTCTTGGTTTTCGCACTATAACTTTAGTTTAAGTTAATAGAAATCTATGAAATTTTGACACAAGGTTTATGACCACAAAAGAACGGTTGGGATTGATTTTGGGAGTTTTGGTCTCAACAGTTTAGGAATTAGGGGCCAAAAAAGGGCCCAAATAAGCATTATTCTTGGTTTTCGCACAATAACATTAGTTTAAGTAAATAGAAATCAATGAAATTTAAACACAATGTTAATGACTACAAAAGTAAGGTTGGTATTGATTTTGGGAGTTTAGGTCCCAACAGTTTAGGAATTAGGGGCCAAAAAGGGACCCAAATAAGCATTTTTCTTGGTTTTCGCACCATAACGTTAGTATAAGTAAATAGAAATCTATGAAATTTAAACACAAGGTTTATGACCATAAAAGAAAGGTTGGGTTTGATTTTGGGAGTTTTGGTTCCAACATAATAAGGGGCCCAAAGGGTCCAAAATTAAACTTTTGTTTGATTTCATCAAAATTGAATAATTGGGGTTCTTTGATATGCTGAATCTAACTGTCATGACTGTGTATGTAGATTCTTAACTTTTGGTCCCGTTTTCAAATTGGTCTACATTAAGGTCCAAAGGGTCCAAAATTAAACTTAGTTTGATTTTGACAAAAAATGAATCAGTTAGGTTCTTTGATATGCTGAATCTAAAAATGTACTTAGATTCTTGATTATTGGCCCAGTTTTCAAGTTGGTCCAAATCGGGGTCCAAAATTAAACTTTGTTTGATTTCATCAAAAATTGAATAAATGGGGTTCTTTGATATACCAAATCTAACTGTATATGTAGATTCTTCATTTTTGGTCCTGTTTTCAAATTGGTCTACATTAAAGTCCAAAGGGTCCAAAATTAAACTTAGTCTGATTTTAACAAAAATTGAAATCTTGAAGTTCTTTGATATGCTGAATCCAAAAATGTACTTAGATTTTTTATTATGGGCCCAGTTTTCAAGTTGGTCCAAATCAGGATCTAAAATTATTATATTAAGTATTGTGCAATAGCAAGTCTTTTCAATTGCACAGTATTGCGCAATGGCAAGAAATATCTAATTGCACAATATTGTGAAATATCAAATTTTTTTTTAATTAGAGTTATCTTTCTTTGTCCAGAATCAACTTAAATCTTTGTTATATACAATATACAATGTATATTCACTTTTTACTACCAACTGATAAATTAAAATAATCTTTACCATTCAGTGATAACAAGCAGTTTTTTTACATCTTAATATTTTATGATGTATTTAAATGAGTAGTTATTGTTGCAAACTCCATTAGAAATTTTAATTGAGATTAGTTTTGGAATAAGGGAAAGGGGGATGTGATTAAAAAAATTGGGTTCAATTTTTCTCATTTGAAATTTCATAAATAAAAAAGAAAATTTCTTCAAACATTTTTTTGAGAGGATTAATATTCAACAGCATAGTGAATTGCTCTAAGAGAAACAAAAATTTTAAGTTCATTAGAACACATTCATTCTGTGTCAGAAACCTATGCTGTGTCAACTATTTAATCACAATCCAAATTTAGAGCTGAATCCAGCTTGAATGTTGTGTCCATACTTGCCCTAACCGTTCAGGGTTCAACCTCTGCGGTCGTATAAAGCTACGCCCTGCGGAGCATCTGGTTCCTTATCTTATCTAAAATGTTTTTAGATAATGTATGTTGGACATTTGCCAGACATGACTATGATGTCATTTTCTATTTTTATTTGCCAATAACTTTATGTAAATAACTTCATTGGAAATTTGCCAATATAAAATGTTGCTGATGAAGTT